>NC_045427.1:645120098-645803431 GCF_902635505.1 Sarcophilus harrisii | reverse complement strand
TTTATTGGATGATATATATATATATATATATATATATATATATATATATATATATAGGCTTTGTATCTCCAGTGTGTTGCAGTGTTGCACAGTGATCTGTAAATAAAAGGGACATAGAAAAGCTTGCTGATTGGTTGATTTTAACAGTTTGATATATCAACCTGATCCTTCAGTAGAATTGACCTTTTGTATCATGATTGTTACTTATCATACCATGCTATCAGGGGAAATGTCATAATTGCAGAAAAATACTCCATGCTAAAAAGACTAGGAAAGGGATTGCAAAGCATGTATGTACATCTATATATGATGTGTATATATGTGTATATGTACACATATACAAACATACATATATACACGTATATTCCACTTGCATGTATGTCAAAGCATATGTGACATATTATATGAAATTACATATATGTACATTGTATATGTATGTACACATATACAGAGCTTCCCACTATCAACTTTTATCATTTGTCTTATTCTCTTAAAAGGTGTAAATGAACAAATAAAAACAAATATAAAAGTCTTAACCCACTTATAACCTGCATAACTGAGTTTTCAAAACCTAACATGTGGTCTTTGCCTTTTTGCCATTTTGCAGAAGTTGCAAATGACAGGGGAATGTTTTTAAGATTTTGTTTTTCTTGGAGAAGATCAATAAAAAAAAAAAAAAAAAAAAAAGAATATGTTCTGTGGCATTTCTTTCCCTGTAGTGAATTCTTTGCTCTGGTTAAAGTACCTGGTTTTCTTTTGCCTTTTTTCTCTTTAGACAACTATTATATTTGCCTGGAGGCAAGAAAATGTTTTCAGTAATAACTATCAGATAACTTTACTGGCCTGTCCTCTAAGGTATCATTCTTCTTTGTTAAGAAAATAATAATAAGAAAAAATCACTATGGGCTTCTCTCTTGTGAAAGCTTCATTTTTTTTCTTTTTCTTGCTTTCTTTTCTATTTTTTCTATTTTAATTACATGTAAAGATAGTTTTCAACATTAGTTTTTATAAGATTTTGATGTTTAAATTTTATTCTTTTCCCTCCCTCTCATTCTACCTTCCCAAGATGGCAAGCAATCTGATATAGATTATAGGTGTTTAATCATGTAAATATATTTCCATATTAGCTATGCTGTGAAGGAAATAAAACAGAGAAAAATAAAAAAGTCACAAAAATGAAAAAAAGAGAAAATATAATGCTTTGATCTGCATTCAGAAAAAATAGTTCTTTCTTTGGATGTGGATAGGATTTTCCATCAGGAAGGAAGTCTTATCTTTATTTTATTTGTCTTTATCTTTTATTTATTTATTTATTTTTGCTGAGACAATTATGGTTAGGTGACTTGCCCAGGGTCACACAGTTAGGAAGTGTTAAGTGTTTGAGGTCAAATTTGAACTCAGGTCCTCCTGACCTCAGGGCTGGTGCTCTATCCACTGTGCCACCTAATTTCATTGGAATGAAATGTTTTGGAATTTGCTTTGATCATTTTATTGCTGGGAAGAGCTAAGACAACTATAGTAGCACAATGCTGCTATAACTTCACAAAATTCTCTTGGTTCTGCTTACTTCACTCAGCATCAGTTCATGTAAGTCTTTTCCAGGTTTTTCAACCTGCTCATCATTTTTCACATCCAATCATTTCCCAAAAGATGAACATCCTCACAATTTCCAATTCTTTACCATCACAAAAAGAGTTATTAGAAATAGTGAATGTATTCATTTCAATTGTGTCTATTTTTTATGAACCTTTGTTAGTTTTTCTTAGCAAAGTTACAGGAGTAATTTGCTATTTCCTTTTGCAGCAAGATTAGTAATGAACTGAAAGTAAGTAGATAGAGCTTTGAGCCTGTGGTCAATAAAACCTGAGTTCAAATTCAGGTTCAGAAACATACTCAGCAGTGTTATATTGAGTAAATCATTTAAATTTTATCTGACTCAGTTTCCTCATTTGTACTAAGAATAGTGATAATAGTAATAACTACTTTACAGGATAGTCCTTAAGATTATACACACACACACACACACACATATATGTGTGCGTGTGTCTGTCTGTCTGTATATAAAGCACATAGCACAGGGCCTGGTAGATAGCAGGAATTTAATAAAGCTTTTTCCCCTTCCACAAGAGATATTAGTGGGGAAGTTCTTTCTTCACCTAGAATATGAAAGAGCTGGATAGTAAGTATTTGATTTCAGGGAGAACACATTAGACCTGTTGAAGAAAACACAAAGAGGATTTTTTCCAATGTCTGCAGAAGGTAAGGTCCAGTGATTCTTAATCCTCAGTGACAAGGCAAATCTTAGAAATATTGTAACTAGAGAATATTTTTTTCCTCCAATAAGCCACAAAGAGCTTAAGTAATTTGCCCCATGAAATAAAAATATGAAGTGAAAGAGATGAGATTTGAACAATAACTAAACAATTTCTTTCTCCTGCTGCTATCTATATTAGTGGGGTTTCAGACAGAAGGATATTTCCAACTCTAGATGCTTAGCTAGAACAAAAAACAATCTAAAAATAAAATCGCATATTAGGATCATGTTATTTCTTTGTTTTTGCTTTGGCTTGCCCATTTTTAAATAACATTTTATTTTTCCAAATATAAGCAAAAAGAGTTTTCCACATTCATCTTTACAAAACCTTGTGTTCCAAATTTTTCTCCCTCTCCTGTTCCTCCTCTCTCCCCAATACAGCAATCAACCTGATATAGGCTAAATATGTAAAATTCTTCTAAACGTATTTCCGTATTTGTCATGCTGCACAAGAAAAATCATATCACAAGAAAAAAGTGAGAAAGGAAAAAAAAAAACATGGCAATAAATAATTTGGAAAATGAGCATTGAATTAGCATAGTTGGAAAACTTCCAAATGACCCATAAATGGAAGGAATTTTTAATATACAGGATTATAGTATCAAGATGTAAAAACATATAGACTGAATGCAAGATATCTGATGGATAATGATATCGCCTTATATTGGATTAACACTAACAATTTCATAAGCATAAGATGAAGAAATCAATGCCTTCATAGCAGTTCATCTGAAAAAGCATTGGTAGGTGTAGAGATCTGAAAAAGTACTGGTACTTGTAGAGGCCTACAGGATCTGTGTGAATCAATAGTGTGTTATAAACAAGTTAAAATAACCAGTACATGTATTAGCCACAGTTAAGGCAACAATAATCTTGCCATCTTCTGATCAATCCTACTGTTGTCAACGACAATCCCATTTTCCCAGTCACCAACCTCAAAACCTCCTTGCACGTGCGCACACACAATGTGTTGCTAATTTATATCATTTCTATCTTTACTCCATTTTTCATATAGTTCCTTTCCTCACCACTAATTTGGTCTGTTTGGTACAGAGGAATTAGATTACTTACATTCCCCTCACTTTTATGGTTCTCTTCCTCTTTGTCATCCTTAGTCTTCTCTTTCTTCTCACCTTCATGCTTCTCATCATCATTTATATAATGCTTTACCAAGCACTGTGCTAAATCACTTTAAAAATATTCTGGTATTTGATTCTTTCAACAACTGAGAGGCAGGTGATATTGTTGTTCCTATTTCACTTATGATAAGATTATCAACTCTCAATCAATGAAAATTGTGATGAGGTTCAGCTGTGGAGGAGCCTCATCCCAACAGAATTATTTTTGGCTCACCTGCAGTTAGAAAATGAACCACAACAAGAAAGTAAGTCAAGACTTTATGATTCAGGCAAAATCTATTAAACATCTGTTATGTATTAAATAACAAGCAAAAAAAAAATTCCCATACAAATAAGCTGCCAAAAAGATAAATGGAGGATAATCAACAGAGTAAAGGCACTACCTTTATGTGGTTTTGGGAAAGGCTTTCTTTAAAAGATGAAATTTAGCTTCAACTTAAGAGAAGCCCACAAAGTCAGGAGAAGGAGATGAGAGGGAAAAAAATACCCCATGAATGTGTGATAGCCACTGAAAAGTCAAAAGATGAATTATTCAAGGAAAAATTATGGGCAGAATTATTCCAATACAGAGATATGGTGGTGAATTAAGTATAAGAAAACTGGAAAGATAGGAAGAGGCCACATTATTAATAAGGGGTTTGATTGGTGAATGGTAAATATTTTATTCAATCCTTGAGACAAGGAGTTAATAGACTTTATTAAATGAGAAAAGGAATGATATGGTCAGAAATACTTTAGGAAGATCAGTTTGACTGCTGGGTAAAGCATCAATTGGATCCGAGAGAGACTTGAGGCAGCGAATCCTGCCTCTAAGATCTTCATAGCTCAAGTCTTATTCAGAAGCTTCTATAGTGCCTATGTCAAGAATTGAAAAAAATAAAAATAAAAACAAACAAACCAAATAAAACAAAACCAAATCTGAAGACTTTCTCATGCCATGGAAACTAAAAGAAAAGGGGGAGGAAAAGGCCTTCCCCATACCCTGTTTACCATGCCCATGCTGTTAGAAAATATCACTTTCATGATGACTCAAAAAGAGAAAGAATGATTATTTCAATCTCATATTTTTTTTTAAAAACCCAGTAAAAAATAAGGTTTTTTCCCACCTACTTGATAAGAAAACCCAGATGTCTTTTCCCAGAGGGGAAGTATCTCCATGTGAGATGACCTGAGTTTGTTCAGGAAAAGCTCTGTTACACATATTAAGATAAAAGATAGAAAAGTAGAAGTTTTGCAGGAGAATTTCCTAGTGAAAATAGACTAGAGGAAAACTTTGAAATAACTTCTTTAAAACAATTACTGAGTCCCCAAATAGTACAATTTGAATTATTTTCTGAGGCACAAAGTAAAATTTCCTGAACTTTTTCATTTGTGTTTTCAATCAGTCCCAGTAGCACTCAGAGAAAGGTCAAGATATTAAATCTCCTGGATTTTTTATTTTTCTAACTGCTCTGACTTTACCATTTTAATTTCCTCAATTGACTTTAATTAAGTTTTCCCTGTGCTCATGAAGTCAAAGAGGATTTTCTCTAAGCTCTTACATTTCTCATTGATATTGTTTTTTTTTTCCTTCCTGTCTTTTGCTTTTCTCTTCTAAAATCCTAACAAGCTTAATGGGTTTTAACATTTTAGAAGGGGAAAAAAAGGCAAAACATTGCAAAGCTGACTGTGTGCCATTTAGAAGTGAGTAAAATTTGAAACTTTTAATTTGAGCTCAGAGATTTCCATGTTGTGAGAGGGATCAATACAATCTCCCTCTTGGTCACACTCTTAGTGTATATCTGATTTTTCACAAAACTATTACTGCAAGTTGACATGTTATAGAGTACTTAATGATTGTGATTAATTTGCAAATTATAGGATTTTAACGTGAGAAGGAAGCTGAAGGTCCTATGCCTTGTTTTCACATAAATGGCAATTTGGATGTCTTGCCCCAAATCACATGAAAATGAAGTAGGGGTGTCTGTATTAAATCCAGAGCATGAGATGCAAAGTGATAAGTCGTGATAGTGTTGTACCCAAAGGCATGTAGCCCAAAGAACTCTGGGAAGGAGGAAACCATCTTGACAGTGTTCCAAAGGAAAAGGGAAGAAAGTTGTGAGTTAAGGAGGAAGTAGACTGCCATTTCCTCTCCCTCAGCAATAAGGGAGGATAAAGGATTCTTAGTCCTAGAAAAGAAAATGATTTGCTCAACATCATAAAAGTAGTAACTCACAGAGCCAGGGTGTGAATAAACGTTCACGTCTTCTATAATGTTCTTGTTTGTATTTGTTTGCTTGTGTATCTTTCTGGTGACATTCTTGCATGAACCACTTGCTTTCATTAAGAAGCCCCTATACACTCAGTTAGCACAAGAGAACAGTAACAAGATATTCTGGACCATAGGATAAAATTCCCTAGGGGTTGATAAGAAAAATTCAGTTGTGCTAGAAGAATGAGTTCTCTCTTTTCCAAATTCTGCCATTAAGTTCTGTATCACAGTGAAGACAATAGTTTGTTTCCTGGTAGTGAGAGAAGGCAGAGATAAAGGATAGTGTAGTCCTTTTGCAGATACTTCTGCCCAATGCAGATTAAGGTGAGATTCATAAATTGTAGGGAAATTGATTCAGAAGTTAATCTTGTGAAGAAAATACAGCTCAATCCCCTTCTAAATATTGGAACTGTGTACAAACACAGTTCATTCTCTGTTGGTACTTTTCTGCTAAGCAATCAACCATATATTTTGGTATAAACATCCTTAAAACTATGGAGAGAAAAACCCTTCCCATTTCCAGACATTGCAGAAGCTTTCCTAGGTGACAGGACAGATTCTCTTTGTAATTTTAGATCTCTCAATTTAGTTTTCACTCCCTCCAAGATCATCTTGCACTCATATTGTATCTTTTTTTTCTTGTTTCCCTAAGGATTTGCATGTTGTCTCTTCTACTAGAATATTAGTTCCTTGCAGACAGGAACTTTTTTTTGTTTCTTTTTTTTTTTTTAATCATTTTTTGTATGCCCAGTGTTTAATATATAGTGATGGGCACACACATTATGTAATTGAAAAATGGGTGGTGCCTGCATTTTTGATTTCCTTCACAAGCTAATTGTACAATATTTCAGAGTCCGATTCTTTTTGTACAGCAAAATAACGTTTTGGTCATGTATACTTATTGTGTATCTAATTTATATTTTAAAAGATTTAACATCTACTGGTCATCCTGCCATCTGGGGGAAGGGGTGGGGGGTAAGAGGTGAAAAACTGGAACAAGAGGTTTGGCAATTGTTAATGCTGTAAAGTTACCCATGCATATAAACTGTAAATGAAAGGCTATTAAATAAAAAAAAAAAGGAAAAAAAAAGAATATAGGAAATGAAATAGAAGACAAAAAGTGTCTTGAGTTTGAATTGTGTTTAGACACTAGCTTTTTGACTAAGGGGAGATTGATTAACTTATATGAAATTTAATTTTCTCTCCAATAAAAAAGAGGTGATAACCTGAAAACCAAAAGCTTTGGAAAATAGTAAAATACCAAATAGGTGTTGTTATATTATTATTGTTATTATATTGAATAAGAATAATAAAAATGTTCTTGAAAAAATAAAAAAAAAGAAAAATGGGTGGTGACTGACTATGCCTATCATTAGAATTTCTCTGACCTTATTTTTTAAGGAGATTGAGATAGGGTCTTCCAATGTTTATTTTATTATAGTCAAAAAAAATTGCTGTAGTCAAAACAACCTGTTTTAATTAGTGAATGGAAACTCACAAACTTCTTTGATTCTGAATCAAATAAAAGCAATATCTGAAGTATTACTACCAAACTAAACAAACAATGTTAACAACACATACAACTTGTAAAACTGCAAAAAGATAAATACAAGAATATAAATAAGGAGAGTTATTCAGGAAAGCTTATGTGATGGAATAAATTAACTCATCTTTTAGGCATTATAAAAGAAAAAAAATGGATTTACAATAGCATATGAACAAAAAGGGATGGTCAGTGGATGAAAATAAATTTTACACCTAAAGACAAAGGAAAGAGGAAAGGTGATTGAGGAACATTTTATCCTTTCATCCAATAGGAAAATTTTTCAGTCAGCATAAGCATAATAATGTTCTAAATGATCACCTCCATGTGTCTCTTGAGCTCCAAGAAACTAATATCTAAGAGTGACACAAATGGCAAAACAGAAATAAATGATAATGACATTTATTTAGCTCTTCAGTGACTGAAATGTTTTGCAAACTTTATTGCATTTGAGTGTCCCAATAATCTAGTGATGCTTGTATAAGATAGCAATGGTGAGGGGGAGATCTAGTGTGAAAACTTCCTCTCCTATTATTCTTCTTTGACTTCCAGTATTAAAGAGATGTCTGGCATATTGAAAAGTCAAGTGATTTAGCCACATTGATGCAGAAAATACATATCAGAAGCAGCATTTGCATTCAAGTTCTCTGACTCCAGACTCAATGTTTTCTCATTCTTTTTTTGGTTCTTATTTAATTGTTCAGGCATGTGTGAGTCTTTGTGACCCCAGTCCCTATCTTAAAATTATAGATTTTGAAGTGAAAGGATTTAGAGTTTTGCAGCCACTGAGTACTCTTTATAAATTAAAAATCTGAGGCTTAGACATGGTAAATTATTTCATCAGAATCACAAAGAAAGATAATGTCAGAGGTGGGATTTGAACCCCTTGAAGACAAGTTTTTCATGCTACCCAGCATATCAATGTATCTCTTAAATGAATGGCATGATCACAAGAGAATCCCACCTTTAAAACTTATTGTCTTTAACTTAATAGGCAAAAGTTATATGTCACCATTTTTCCATTTATAAATGAGGGATGAGGACTAAATATCCTTTGATATCTGTCCAACTCTGAATCTATTAGCCTTTGACCCATTTATTACTCAGAATTAGATTATTTAATTTCCAATTAATTTTCAGTCTATATTCTCCTCGCCCTTTATTGAATATAATTTTATTACATTGTGCTCCTGAAAAGGAAGTATTTACTATATTTGACTTTCTGCATTTGATTGTGAGGTTTTTATTCCTTAATAAATGGTCTGTTTTAGTGTAGCTGCTATGCATCTTTCTGTTTCTATTCAATTTTCTCCAGAGGTCCTCCATCTCTAGGTTATCTAAGATTCTATTAATCCCCCTACTTTCTGTTTTGTTCATTTTGTGGTTACATCTGTCTGATTCTGATAGGGAAAAGTTGAGGTCTCCCACTAATTGCTGTAGGGTTCTGTAACTGGTTTAATATTTTCTCTAGAGATTTGGATGTTCTATAACTTGGTGCATATACTTCAGTATCATTACTATTTCACTGTTTACTGTTCCCTTTAACAAAATGCACTTTCCTTCTTAATCTACTAAATAGCCATTGCCTGCTTTTATCTAGATGAACTTTCCTTCCTTATTTCTTTTAATTAGATCTATTATATTTTTGCTTTATCTGAGATAAGAATTGCTACCCTTGCTTTTTGCTTCCACTGAAACATCATAAATTTTGCTTCAGCCTTTTACATTTCCTCTTTATGTATCTTTCTATTTTATGTATTTCTTGTAAACAACATTTTTGTAGTATTCTGTTTTTTTAATTCACTCTGATATTTGCTTTCATTTTATGACAGAGTTCATCCCATTCACAAATCCACAGGTAAGATTACCAGTCCTATATTTCCCTCCATCCTATTTTCTCCCCTCTATAGGCTTTTGTTCTTTCTATCCTCTCTCTCCTTAGTGTCGTTTTGTTTTTAACCCAACCTACTCTCTATGTGTTCTATCTTCTTTTACCCTTTTCTTCTAGTGTTTTTACCTTCCCTTCCATCCAACCCTTCCCTTTTCTTTTGTCTTTCTTCTCTTAGCTTTTTATAGAATTAGATAAATTTCTATACCAAACTGAATGATTGTTATTACCTCTTTGAGACAAAAGTGATGAGATCAAGCTTCAAACAATGTTCATCCCTCTCTCTTCTTTTCCTAATTGTAATAGGTCTTAAGTGCCTCTTCATTCAATCTAATTTGTCCCATAATATCTCCCCTTCCTCTTCTCTCAGTGCAGTCCTTTTCCCCAGCACTTAATTAAATTTTCTTTGATATCATTATATCAGAATCCATTCACAATCATATTCTTCATCCATGTGATGATCCCTCTAACTGGCCTAATAACTGATACAGTAACAAGAGTTACAAATATCATTTCCCCAGCTAGGGATTTAAACCATTTAGTCTTTTAATAATATCTATTTTTCTTCTGTTTACCTTTCTATTTGTTTTGAGTTCTGTGTTTGAAAAATCAGATTTTTTGTAATCTTCTGGAATTTTCAATAGAAATGATAAAAAAAAGTCTTATTTCATTGAAAATCCATCTCCTCTCCTGAAAGATGACCCTCAGTCCTGCTGGGTAATAAATTATTGGTTTTAATCCCAGATCCTTTGCCTCCCAAATTTAGTTTTCTGGTTTTTTCTGATCCTTTATTTCAGAAGCTGCCAGATACTGTTCAATCTTGACTGTTGCTCTTTGATATTTGAATTGTCTTTGTCTGGTAGCTTGTAGTATTTTAACCTTGAGATTGTAATTATTGAATGCTGCAATAATATTCCTTGAGATTTTCCTTGTGGGATTTTTCTCCAGATTTGATTGATGGATTCTTTTGACTATTTCCTCTTCTCTTTCTGGAATATCATGCAAATTTCCTTGATAATTTCTGAGAATTTTTTTTTTTTTTTAGTCATGGCCTTCAGGGAGGCCTTCAGAGAGAGACATTTGTCTCTCCTGGATCTATTTTTCAGGTTGGCTGTTTTACCAATGAGGTATTTTATATTTTCTTCCATTTTGTTCATTCTTTTTTGTTTGTTTGATTTATTTTTGATGTCTCATAGTCATTTCCCATTTACCCCTTCTAGTTTTTAATGAGTGATTTTCTTCCATTAGATTTTGTATCTCTTTTATCCACTGGATTTTTTCTACTTTTCAAGATATTGTTTTCTTCAGCTGATTTTTTATTTTTTTTATTTTTTGCATTTGGTCAATTGTATTTTTTAAGTCTTCCTTTTCCAAGCTATTGACTCTCTTGAATACCTCATTTCTACTCTCCTTGTGTTTGATGTTTTGCTCCCAGCAGGAGTAGCTTTACCTCATTTTCATCCTGGTTTCCCAGAATTTGTCCTCTGAGCTGGTACTGGGGCTGCCTTACTGATTTGCTCTTCTACTGAGCCAGGACCAAGAGTCTTAGTTGCTGATCTGCTATGTTTAAGATCTTTTCACTGGCTTTCCTAGATTGTGTTTGAGTTAAGCTGAATGCCCTTTTCACCCCAATGAGACAGACCTTTCTTGAAGTTCTATCAATCTGTCTTGAGCTAGAGGATGGTTTCATTCCATCAGATTTGGTTCAGAGACTTGATTTAATGTGATTTGCAAGGGAACCTAAAACTCAATTAACTCTTTAGCTTTGCTCCACTATCTTTGCTGCACCCACAGAAGCTGACCTATTATCCTTTGATCCTATAAATAATGAGCCACAAAACTTTGTTTTGGGGAAATAATTGTGAATATTCAGAATAACATTTTATCAGATATGGACATCAAAATTCAGTAGGAAGGTATTAAGTCTAAGGCAGAACTCAAGGGTTCCAATGTTAAGCTGATAAACAATTTTTTCCCTGAAAAAAGGTTACAATAGAGTAGGAAGAAAAGAAAAAAAAATCTTCACTCTTGTCTTGGAAAAAAAGTTAAGTGAATCTCATATCTGCTTAGAAGAATGAAATTCACTTGTATGTCAAGCCCTACCTAAATGAAAGTTTTTGTTTGTTTATTTTATTATTTAATGAGAAAAAAAGAATTATATGTGATCAATAAGATCTTAGAAGTTCAGTGGCTTAAATACTTTCCATTCAAGATAAAAGTTTTTACGATGGTCTCTTGATTCTATGTGATAGCCTTCTAGAAGGAATAATGGCCCATCAAGTCATCTAGCTGTCCTAAAATACAACTGCTCATTTTATCCTAAAAAATGCTTAGAGCTCCCTGGGAAACATTTTGAAGTTTCTGCCAAGTACCTTTCTTCATTCCCAGCTTTTATTAAAGCAAATCTTCCTCCCTGTGAATGTTTCAACATTTCAGGGTCAGATTCTGAGAATCTCTATTTCACATTTGGCTTTTTTTGTTTCTCTTTTGAATATCAGCTCCAGTTGAATGGCTCTGTATGTGCATGTGTTTGGAGATATTGTAAAACTATCATCGTTTGAAAGTCAGGACTATTCAATTATGCTATAAGAGTTGACAGATATGGATATAGATATTAGTGACATTAAGTCATTTGAAAAGATGAAGGGTGCCACTGCCTGAAGTGATTAAATATTTATCTATTACACAATTATACAACATCTATCTATTACACAAAAACCCCAGATCACCTCTTGCTGAAATAAACTTACTAGTATCATTTCAGAAGTCTTTAGGAGGGAAAAGGGAGGCAATGAAGGGGCAGCTACTGAAAAAAATTGAATAAGAATGAGCAGAAATCCTAATACTATATATTTATAAGGAGAGGAGTCATGTAGAGTTATGGAAGGGGAAAGGTCTGGAATATGATTCAAGAGATCCACATTCAAGTCTTTGGAATTTGAAAATTGGATATCAGTTTCCTCCTCTATAAACTAGAATTCCAAATTCTATTCTAATATTAATATCATAAATTACTATTAGAACCATTTTCATGAAGTAGTCCCACTTGATCCTCAAAATAATACTATGATATTGTGTTAGTCTCATTTTTTTGGTGGGAGGGGAAGAGAAAGGCTTGATGAAAAAATGTCCAATGTCACAAGATTAATAACAAAAAACAGTTTACAATGCCCTTTTAAACTTGAGGGATTAAATTTAAGTCAATTTCCAAAGTAGTTCCTTTTTTTTCCCTTTAAAAAATATTTTTATTGATGTTATCTGTTGATTACAACAACACAGTTAGGCTAAGTACCTCTTTACCTCTTCCTCCTAGGGAGGGATATACAAAAAGATTTTCTAAGTATACAATCATGTTGCTTAAAAAACATGATATTTTGTTTTCTCATTACTTATACTAATTCATTCAATTTATTTTTCTTCTCAATGTCATAGGTAACATTTCCAGTACAATACTGAATACTAGTGTTGATAATGGCATTCTTGCTTCAGCCTTGATCTTAATGGAAAGATTTCTAGCTTTTGCCAGTTACAGGTAGTGTTTGGTGATGGATTTTTATTAAAAAATATATATATATTTTAAAGAAAACTCCATGTATAGGGCTTTCTAGTTTTTTTTTTTTTATAACAAGAATGAGCATTATGTTTGTCAGAAAATAATTTTTCTGTATCGGTTGATATAATTATAAGATTTTTGCTGTTTTTGCTACTAATACAGTCAATCATGCTGATGCCAATCATGCATTGCTTGCATAAATTATACCTGGTCATAGTATATGATATTCACAATACATTGCTACAAACTCTTTGACAGAATTTCATTTAAATTTCTTACATCGATATTGATAGGAAAAATTATTTTACAGTTTAATTATTCTTTTTTTTTTTCCTCTTCCTGGTTTAGGTCTCAGCACCATGTTTGTCTTCTAAAAGGAATGTTTTAGGACTAATTCTTGCACCTTTAAAAAAAAAACTCATGGTTTTTTTATATTATTTTAATTAATTATTCCCTAAATAATTGCTAGAATTCACATGTGACTCCACCTTGTCTTGGAGATTTTTTAAGGTGATCACTTATGACTTATTTTTTTCCCCCTAACATAGGATTACTTAAGCAATCTGCTTCTTCCTCTGTAAATCTGGGTGATTTGAACTTTTGTAAATATTTGTCCATTTCACTTAATTGTTGAATTTATTGCCATATAATTGGACAAAATAGTTCCTAACAAACAATTTCATTTTTTTTTCATTATTGATAGTAAATGCATCCTTTACATTGTTAATACTGGTAATTTCACTTTCTTCTTTTTTAATCCAATTAACCTTTTTTTTTTCATTTATTGTATTTGTTCTGGGAAAAAAAATAGAACCTAGTTTGATTTCTTTAGTCAATGTTTTTCTTACTTTCAATTCTATTAATATCTCTTTTGGTTTTAAGGATTTCCAATTTGGTGTTTAATTTGGATATTTTACATGCATGCTCAATGTATGATCTTCTCTTTATTTTGTTAACGTAAGCTTTTAGAGATATAAAATGATTTCCTCTAACTACTGCTTTGGCTACATTGAACAAATTTTGAAATATTTCCTCACTATTTTCATTATCTTTAATCAAATCATTAATTATATCTGTGATTTGTTCTGTGATCCACTAATTTTTAGGATTACATTACATAATTTCCAATTAATTTTTAACTAAGAATTCATGGTTTATTGACTATATACATATGTATGTATGCATGTGTGGGGGGGTGGGTTGGGGGTATGGGTGTGGGTATACACATACAATACATATACATATGCATGTATATATAAATATACATATTATGTGTGTATATAAAGACACACATATATATATATGCACATTTCATGATGCCTGAAAAGGACAGTTTTAGTTTTTTTTTGCTCTGCATTTGGCTGTGAACTTTTTATGCTCTAATAAATGATCTTTTTGTTAAGGTTACATGTATGCCTAAGAAAAATGTATGCTTCTTTCTATTTCAATTCAATTTTCTCCAGAGATCTATCATACCTAAATATTTTTAAAATTCTCCTTATCTCTTTAACTGCTTCCTTATTCATATAATGCTTAGTTTTATCTGATTCTAAAGGGTAAAAGTTGAACTTCCCTCCTAATATACTTGTTTTTCTCCTCTAATTCATTTAATTTTTCCTTTAAGAAATTGGATGCCATGCCATTTGGTGCATATACACTTTGTATTTACTTCATTGTCTATCAAATTTTAGCAAAACATACTTCCCTTCCTTATTTATTTTAATTAGGTCTATTTTGCTTTTGCATTATCTGAGATCATAATTACTACCTCTGTTTTATTCTTACCTTAAATGAAGAATATATATTTCTTTATTTTATTTTTATTTTATTTTAACTCTCTGTTCATCTCTCTCATCATTTCTTATAAACAACATATATTTGAATTCTATATTTTAATCCACTCCAATATTCACTGCAATTTTATGGATGACTTTATCCCATTTTCATTCAAAGTTATGATTATTAATAGATTATATTTGTTCTTCTCTCTTTGGTTTTACCTTGCCTCTTAAGAGTCTCTTCTGCTTCTGGCAACTACCTACCTTAATCTGTTTTACCTTCTATCATCTGCCTTACTCATTTCTTATACATTTTTTTCTCTCCTGCATCCCTGAAGGGGAAAACATATTTCTATACCCAACTGAATCTGTATATTATATCTCTTTGAACCAATTCTTATTGGAGCAAGGTCCATGTGTTACTTACCCCCATATATTCTCCTCCATGGCAACACCTCCTATTTAACATCTCTTTTGTATGAGATACATTTTCATATTATTCCTATCCTTTCCCCCTTCTCTCAGTGCATGCCTGTTTTTCATCTTTTAATTTGTTTAAATTATCTTATTATAATCATCTCATATCTGTGCTTCTGTCTATGTATATTGCTTATAACTGCACTTATACTGGTAAAATTCTTGAGAATTAAAATTATTCCATATAGGAAGAAAAACATTTTAATCTTGTCAATTCCTTAATGATTTTGCTTTTGTGTTTATCTTTCTATTCCCTTCTTCAATCTTGTATATACATGTAACATTATCTATTCAGGGCTGATCTTTTCATAAAAATACTTGAAAGCCTTATATTTCATTAAATATTAATTCTTCCTGAAAGATTATTCTTAGTTTTACCAGATAGATGGCAGTTGGTTGTAATCCTATTTTATTTTTCTTTCTGGAATATGATATTCTAAGTCCTCCAATCCTAGAGTAAGCATTTCATAAGTGAGCTGCTAAATCTTGTTGATTATGACCCCACAATATTTGTATTTTGGGGTTTATTTTTTCCTTTATGGCTGCTTTCTTTTTGATCTGGGAGCTCTGTAAATTGGCTATTATACTGCAGGGAGTTTTCATTTTGGGAACACTTTCAGGAGGGTTTTTTTTTTTTCAGTTTTGATTTTACCCTATTCTTCTAGCATATCAATGCAGTTTTCCTATATTATTTTTTTTAATATGATGCCTAGAGTTTGTTTTTTTTTCTTTATAGATTTTAGATAATTCAAGGTAATTATTTTTTTTCTTTCCAGTGATATATTTCTAATTTTCTTTTTTTAAAATTCTTTTAATTTATATTTGATTGTTGTTGTTGTGTGCTTTTTAATGTCTTATGATGACATTAGTCTCTAGTTGCCCAATTCTTATTTCTAAGTAGTATATTATTTGTTATGAGTTTTTATTTTTTTTTCCATGTGGCCACTTCTATTTTTTAAGTATTTTCTTCAGGGAATTTTTATAGGTTGTTTTTTAAACATTTGGCCAATTCTGATTTCTAAGCATTTTTTCCTTCAATGAATTTTTGTGTCTCTTTTATGATTTTGCCATTTTCTAACTGGAAAATAAGTGGATGCCCATCAGTTTGAGAATGGCTGAATAAATTGCGGTATATGAATATTATGGAATATTATTGTTCTGTAAGAAAAGACCAACAGGATGATTTCAGAAAGACCTGGAGAGACTTACACGAACTGATGCTGAGTGAAACGAGCAGGGCCAAGAGATCATTATATACTTCAACAACAATAGTATATGATGACCAATTCTGATGGACCTGGCCGTCTTCAGCAATGAGATGAACCAAATCAGTTCCAATGGAGCAGTAATGAATTGAACCAGCTATGCCCAGTGAAAGAATTCTGGGAGATGACTAAAAACCATTACATTGAATTCCCAATCCCTATATTTATGCCCACATGCATTTTTTATTTCCTTCACAGGCTAATTGTACAATATTTCAGAGTCTGATTATTTTTGTACAGCAAAATAACAGTTTGGTCATGTATACTTATTGTGTATCTAATTTATATTTTAATATATTTAACATCTACTGGTCATCCTGCCATCTGGGGGAGGGAGTGGGGGGGAAGGAGGGGAAAAATTGGAACAAGAGATTTGGCAATTGTCAATGCTGTAAAGTTACCCATATGTATAACCTGTAAATAAAAGGCTATTAACTTAAAAAAAAAAAAAAAAAAAGAACTGAAAAAAAAAAAGAGTAGAGTAGGTAATGTAGAAACAAAATTATCACTCTTTGCAGTTGATATGATGGATATTTAGAGGATCTTAGAAAATCAACTAAAAAAATACTAGAAACAATTAAAAATCTTAGCAAAATTCCAGAATACAAAATAAATCCACATAAATCATCAGCATTTCTAAATGTTATCAACAAAGTATGGAAGCAAGAAAAAGAAAGAGAAATTCCATTTAAAATAACTGTGGATAATATAAAATATTTGGGAATCTATCGGCCAAGACATAGTCAGCAACTCTATGAACACAAATACAAAATCTTTCCATGTAAATAAAGTTAGATTTAAACAATTGGAAGAATACCAAATGTTCATAGATAGGCTGAGTTAATAAAATAAAAATGATGATTCTACCTAAATTAATATACTTATTTAGTGTCATACCAATCAAACTACCAAGAAGTTACTTTACAGAGCTAAAAGAGATAATTAAAAAATTCATCTGAAAGAACAAAAAGTCAATAATTTCAAGGTAATTAATTTTTAAATTAATTTAAAAATTTTAGTGGCCTACCAGTACCAGAACTAATACTACAGTATAAAGCAGTGGTCATCAAAATCATTTAGGACTGGCTAAGAAATAGACTAGTTGAATAGTGGAACAGGTTAGATTTACAAGCTACAATAGTCAGTGTAAATAATCTAGGACTTGATAAACCCAAAGATCTCACTTTCTAGTATAAAAACTCACTATTTGACCAAAAAAAAAAAATTCTGGGAAAATTGAAAATATTACAGCAAAATCTAGGTATTGACCAAGACCTAATACCTTATACCAAGATAAGTTCAAAATGGGTTCAAGATTTAGCCATAAAGGGTAAAACTATAAAAAAAAAATTAGGAAAATAAGGGATCATCTACCTCTCAGATCTGTGGAAAAGGAAGAAATTTATTGACAAAGAAAAACTAGAGTACATTATAAGAAAGGAAAATGGATAATTTTGATTATATTAAATTAAAAAGGTTTTGTACAAACAATATCAATACAAACAAGATTAGAAGGGAAGCAGAAAATGGGGGGAGATTTACATCTAAGGACTATAATAAAGGTATTATTTCTAAAACATATAGAAATTTACTCAAAGTTATAAGAATAGAGGTGATTCTTCGATTGATGATGACCAAAGGATATGAACAGACAATTTTCAGATAAAGAAATTAAAGCAATTTCTATCCATATAAAAATGGTGTAAATCACTATTGATTAGAGAAATGTAAATTAAGACAACTCAGAGGTATTAATTACTACATACCTCTCAGATTGGTTAAAATAACAGGGAAAGATAATGATAAATGTTGGAGAGGATGTGGGAAAACCAAGACATTAATATATTGTTATTAGAGTTCTGAACCAATCCAAACATTCTGGATAACAATTTGGAACTATGACCAAAAGGCTATCAATCTGTGCCTATACCCTTTGAGCCAACAGTGCCTCTCCTGGGTCTGTATCCTAAAGGGATAATAAAAAAGGGAAAAGAACACATACGTGCAAAAATGTCTGTAGCAGCCCTTTTTTTGTAATGGTAAGGAACTGGAAACTGAGTGGATGCCCATAAGCTTGGGAATGGCTGAAAAAAGTTATGGTATATGAATGTAATGGAATATGGTTATTGTATAAGAAACAATTAGTAGCATGATTTTAGAAAGCCCTGAAGAGACTTATATGAACTCATGCTAAGTGGAGTGAGTAGAAAGCAGAAAACATTGTACAAAATAAATACAAGGTTATGTGATAATCAATTCTGATGGGCTTTTTGTTTTTCAAACAATACGGTTTTTCAGACAAATTCCAATAGACTTGTGATGGAGAGAGCCATCTGCAGAGAGAGAACTATAGGGACTGAATATGTATCACAATATGGTATTTTCACCTTTGTTGTTGTTGTTTGCCTTTTTTTTTTCTTTTTCTTTCCTTTCTGGTCTGATTTTTCTTGTGCAGCATGATAAATGTGAAAATATGTTTAGAAGAATTGCATGTTTAACCTATATTGAATTACTTGCTGTCCTAGGGGACGTCATGAGAGAAGAGAAGGAGAAAAAATTTGAATACAACATTTTGTGAGGATAAATGTTAAAAATTATCTTTGCATGTATTTTGAAAATAAAATGCTATTATGTTTTTAAAAAGTGAGAAAATATCTTGATCTCTCCTTCAGGCAGCTAGAGAGGCATAATGTGTAGCAAGCAGGACCTGTACTCAGAAAGACCTGTGGACAGAGATGACCTAGATATTGCTAAGTGTTCTGACCTTAGAAACCTCTGTTTCCTCATCCATAAAATTGTGGCAATAATTTTCTTTTTTCTCCCTTTTTTTTGGTGAGAATAACTTGTGATTATATTCATAAAACAGTTCTCAAAACTTTTTTGTTTACATGTACTAAATTTCTCAGTGAATATTTTCCTTCCACCATAAGAATGCAAACTCCCTGAGAACAAGCAGTATGTCTTAATGGTTGGCCTTATACCTCAGTACCTGGCACAGAACTTTATTCATGCTTTTGTGATTGTTGTTAAATCATTTGGTCATGTTTTCCTGACCCCATTTGGTATTTTCTTGGCAAAGATAGTGCTGCATGTCATTTCTTCTCCATCTCATTGTGTGTGTGTGTGTGTGTGTGTGTGTGTATTTTGTGTGAACATATGCATATATAAATCTATGGAATAAAATAAGAATTTCTATAACAGTAAAATTAATAAAATTGCACATGAAATTGAGTCTATTATGTAAAACTTGATACTCTTTTTGTTTTCCTTTTCTCTCACCCTATTTTTCTATTGTCCTCCCCCTAAAGATGACTATCATTAGGCAGAAAGATGTATATATGTGAGTTTGTGCAATCATTTTCTTTTCATAATCATAATACATATATACACACATACACATATACACTTCAATTTATCAGTTCCTTCTCTATATGCAGTTAGCATTTTCCTTTATATGTCCTTTGTAGTTAATATTGGTATTTATACTAGTCAAAATAAATTATTTACTCAAAGATGTGATTAAAATAATATTGTTCTTACTACATATAATGTACTTTCTATTCTGTTCATTTTATTCTTCATTATTCATCAAGCTCCTCATCTCATGTAGCACAATCGTATTATTTAAAAAAAAATGATATGAACTCAGGAAGATGATGTTTCCTAACTTCCTAACTAACTTCCTGGTACTCTATCCACTGTGTGAACTAGTTACCCATGCAAAGTGTTTATTAAATAAATGTTTCTTTCATCTACTTAAAGTATAATTCCTGATTTCTCTAAATATAAGCTAGCTGAAAACAAAATTATGTACTTTACTTCTGGTTCTATTATTGATTGAAAGGTTGAATTGTCTAAGATCCAGATACCAAATACCTTTCCTTTGTTTGTTTCCTGGTATCTATTGACTGAGTAGTGTACTCTGTATTAAAAGGAGGGGAAATGTAAATGATTACCTATCAAGGAAATGTCTTTTCAGCATTTAGAAAAATTCAGATGAATTCCATAAACTTTTATTTGATACTTTTCCCTTTGCCTAAGTAAATAATATTTTGACTCAGAGATGACTAAAGATTTCCTCATGAGCAGAGTTCTTTATACCTTTCCTATGCTTATGTAAACGATATATTGTCACAATAAAAAAAAAATAAAAAAAAAAACAAAACAAAAACAAATAAAAAAAGCTATATATTGTGATAACACAACTGAAAAACATATATACCCATGTCAACATATTTATTGTTGATAGACAATTGTTGATAGACATTTCTATCTCTTAAGTACATACATACATATGTATGTTTATATAATATATATGTTTATCTGTCATTTTTCTTTGAAATTTAAGTCTTTTACTTGAAAGAATGCTAGATTTTCAGTCAAAAGTCATAAACTCAAGTCATAATTATGTTATTTTTCTAGTTTGAGGACCTTCTTTTATATACCATCTTCTCTTTCTAGATCTCATTCCTTTCATCTGTAATATTAATCAATAGATCTGGCAAATCAACAAATATGTATTAAGTGCCCCCTGAAATATAAATAATTTGCTATGTACTGAAAATCAATGATTAAAATTAAATAACTCCTGCCTTCTAGGTTTGTAAAATTAAAGGATAGTACCTGATCACTCCCAAATTCATTTTCAGATATATGATCCTAATGTGTACAAAGATGGGCAAGTCACGAGGTTTGGTTTTTTTTTTTGTCTGTTTGTTTGTTTTAAATTTTTGGAAGGGGAGAAGGGACTGTGGAACTGAGTGTGGATAACAACATAGCATTTTCACTCTTTTTTTGTTGTTTGCTTGAATTTCATTTTCTTTCTCTTTTTTTCTTTTTTGATTTGACTTTTCTTGTCCAGAAAGATAATTGTATAAAGATATGCATATATTTGATTTAACATATATTTTTACCATTTTTAACATATATTGGATTACTTTCCATCTAGAGGAAGGGGGTAAGGAGAAGAAAGAAAAAAAAAACTGGAATACAAGGTTTTGCAAGCATTCATGTTGAAAAATTATCCCTGCATATGTTTTGAAAATAAAAAGATTTAATTAAAAAAATGGTAGGGGTATGGTATTCTTTGACCTTTGATTTTATTCCTTTTCGTAATTCCTATTTAGAACATTTCCTCTATCAATGTGGGTGGAAAAAATGGCACAGTGGGTAGAGTACTGGACCTGAAGTCAGGAAGATGCATTTTTGTGAGTTTAAATCTGGCTTCAGACCTGATATCACACAGATATTGGTCAAGTCATTCAGGCTTTTCTCCCTAAGTTCCCTCACCTGTAAAGTGAGTTAAAGAAAACAGTAGCACACAATTCTAATTTATTTGTCAAAAAAAAAAAAAACTGCAAATGGGGTCATGAAGACTTAGACAAGACTGAACAATTACTGAATAAAAAATATCAATGTAGATTAGAAACTATTTGATATCTACATATATCTATTTATCAAATCTCAGATTAACTTAATAGTCAAGGAAAAAATGAAATAAACTACCATAGTTCTTTGGTAAATTATGATGAAGGCATAAAAGGATGGAAGGTATGCACTCTAAGTAGAGATAAATTTATACAAAGTAATTTCCAAAAGAAGAAAAAAAAAATCAGTGCCACAGATATCCATACTTTTGGAAAGTTTTAATAACAAAATGAGTCTGAGTTTGAAATGCTACCCTTTTTAGTTATTAATGTGCTTCGAATGAAGAGATTATCACCAAAACAATGATCTCTATGAGTAGATAATTTTATTTGTTCAGATCAGTTCTTGGAGAAGAATTTTTTGGTAATCTAAAAATTATAGTATAACAGGCATGATTCAGTAGGAAAAAACAACAACAACAACAACAACAACAACAACAACCTTGGTGGCAAATAAGGATGAAAAAAGTTGCATTAAAATGCCACCATGTCCTGATTGTCTTGTTGCTGTGGCTTTTACCCCTAGGAATAGTTATGATTACTCGCAAAACAAGAAAGATCAGAACAATGTCTGCATGGGTTTGAGTCATCACTGTGAATACATATGGGAAGACAAAGGCATCAGTGCTGAATTATTTGTTCCATTGATGTACTGTTTGGGGAATATAGGATTTTCCAGAAGCTTGCTTGACCTTATTGAAGAGTTTTAATATTGATTTAATTTTTGTTTGAAGTTATCTAGGGGTAGGCCCTTGAGGCACGTCCAATGACAAACTTGTGAACAAACAATCTTACCTAAGGAGAATAATGGGAGAACATTAAGTTCCTCTGTTGTCCCTAGTCCAGTGGGGAAATTTCCTTAGAAAAACAAGCCAATGAAACAGAACTGGAACGAGCCACATAATCATATAGTCCATCACATAACTAGCAGGAGTCTTGTTCCTTATTTAATGCTCTACTGAAAAATGAAAACAAATTATGCCATTTTTAGTGTTTCTTAATTCTCTGACTAGAACTCTCTTGGTAACAAAACCACCCACTTGATTTTTTGCCCTGTTGACACCATTTTTATAAGACTGTGTCAGACTTAAATTCATCCTTTGTGACCTCTCCTTGTTTCCAAAGTCAGTACATATCTCCTATAACTGGGAACTGAGAAGTTCAGTCCTTATGAACATTCACAGAGTTTATGACCTATGCAGTCCCTGTGATAGGCAGACATTCTGAAAATAATTCTGGTCTTTTAGCCATGTAAAGAAAAGAACCCATTTAAATGACTGTATAGGTGGAATTGAAGTGTGTTGAAAAAGTGTCCATCTACTAGAAGCAGTTCTTTTCCAACTTATATTATCCTAACATAGTGTTGGTAAAATAAGAGACAATCAGTATTGTGAGTAGGAAAACATTAAATTCTTCTCTATAAGTGGAAAATAAATCATTTCTGAATAAATATTACTTTCATCTTGAGATATTTTCATTTCAAATATAAGTAAGTGGATATGTCTAAAACTCTATGAAATTTTAGAGATCAGCAGAGTAAATTTTCTGAGGTTTGAGAGTGGAGATTGCAGAATTTTCTTCAGTCCAGAATTCAAGTCAATGATCTTAAAGACCTAGCTCAGTTGAGACACAAACCCAATAGTAAGGCTATATCTGCATGTGAATTTGTTCTAAGCAATGATAAGTAGAAACTAAATTAAACCTGAGCTAATTCTTCCAGGGAATGAAGTGGCATAATGGATACTATATCCCCTTTCCCAGAAATTAGAGAATGGATTTTTTTTTGGGCAACTAAATGGCAAAAGGTATTGAATTAGAGTCAGGAAGCCCTGAGTTTTAGTCATTCCTCAGATGGTAACTAACTTTGTGTGACCCTGAACAAGTTTCTTAATTTCATTGTGCCTCTGTTTCATCATTTGTAAGATGAAGATAAAATAATGTCTCTCCTAAGATTATTCTGTGGATCCAATGAAATAATATAGTCATAGGAGCCACAGTGCTAGAGCTGGAGTCAAAAGATTTGTGTTTAAATCCAGCCTCAGATATTTATTGTGTGACCCAGGACACATCACTTAATCTTGTTTGCCTCAGTTACCTGTTCTATAGAACTATTCTAGTATCCTCACCAAGAAACCCCCAAAGAAGGTCAAAAAGAGTTAGATATATCCAAAATTATTGAACAATAAAAATAACACCTGGCTAACCTTATGGAACTAAATAAATGTGAGCTATTCTGATCTTATTTAAAAAACATTATTTTGGAAAGTCTAATTTATATTAACTGGCAAAGCATAAATGAGGCATTAATCATTTTCAGCTAATAGGAACGATAACATTGGAGAAAACAGCCTTGAGTACTCAGAAACACCCTTAAGAAAGGTAGAGAAAGACTTCTTTTGGGGAAAGTTAACAATCATTATACTTCTTTAAATCTAAGATTTCTTGGAATGACCCTTATTAACTCACAACAGACTCATACTTTATATTACTTTTCTTTTTCCTTATTCAGGATTTTTCCATTTCTTTTTCACATTTTTTCTTAAGTTTCCTATCCCAGAAAAATTGGGACACTAATGCACTGTTGGTAGGATTGTGAATTGGTTCATTTTGGAGAACAATTTGGAATTATGCCTAAAAGGCTAAAAACTATGCATACCCTATGACCTATCAATAAGACTATTAGGTCTGTTTCCCAAAGAGCAAAAAAAGGAAAGGGACTTATATGTATAAAACCTATCTATAGCAGCTTTTTTGTAGTTAGCAAAATGTTAAAAATTGGGAAAAGGCTGAACTAGTTGTGGTATATGATGGTAATGGAATATAATTGTGCTATAGGAGATCATAACCAAAGACATAAGAAAAATCCTGGAAGATTTATATGAACTGAATTAAGATGAAGTGAGAAGAAAAAGGAATACGTTGTATACTTTAAAATAATATTATATGATGACCAAGTGCAAAAGATTTAGTCTGTTCTGATTAATACAATGATCAAAGACAATTCTGAAAGACATAAAAATGTTGTCCATCTCTGGAGAGATAACTGGCATAATCTGGGTATAAATTGAAACACTTTTTTTCAATTAATTTTTATTGTTTTCTTTTTTTTTTTACAACATAACTAATATAAAAATATGATTTTTATGATTTCACACATAGAATTAATATCACATTTCTCAATAGATGGGGAAGAAGAAGTAAAGAGAGGGAATTTAACACTCAACTTTTTTTTTTCATGAATGTAAAAATAAATAATGCATTTATTAAGAAAAGACTTCCCCATTGCTTGTGGGCTTAAATATCCTCTGTAGAAGTTTATTTTCTGGGATTCTACCAGAACTTCATCTTAATTCTTTCCCATTTGTTCAAAATGTTTGTTCAGAATGAGTGTCTAGTTGTGTTCATCATCTTTTTACTTCATTATCAAAAATTCAAGAATATAGTGGTAACTTGTCCACAAAATTCTCATCACATCAAGTTCAATAAAAGCTCCTTTTTACTAACAAATAGATCTCTAATCAAATCTTCACCTCTGGTTTGTTCCTACAAATTTTGAAACACAAAATAATTATTAAAGGATATGAACCTGTTTTGTTTTTTGTTTGTTTGTACAACATGGGGCCGTATTGGTAGTAATGAGTTCCCCAGCTTTCAGTTCTCTCTCACTGGCTTTCTTCCTCCAGCTGCATCACCTTCTTCCTCTGTAACAGTAATGAAGCAGACTGTTTCCTTCACCAATCTCCAAGACTCTGATGGTCTCTATTGAGAGAGTAAAGCTGCTATTGTAAATGCATTATGAAAATAAACAAATTGCTGCTGATAAGCAATATGAAGTCATAATGGATTATACACTCTGAAATCCAAAGGAACAAGGGATGTTTTCCTTTTAAAGGGCTAACTTAGCAAATAGCATCAGATATTTCTCCATCCAGAGCCTTAACTTTACCTATAAGGATGGATATAAGCAGGAGTTTGGGGAAGAGTAGACAAACACACAATTTTTGAGGTATTTTGCAAGCAATCCTGCCTCCGGCAATGCTTCTGGAAGCACTTTTTTACTTTGTCTATATCTTAGATTTTGTGAGAATCCACTTTCCAGCTGTTTATGTTTGTTTATTCAATTACTTACTTCAGCCTAAGAAAATTAAGAGGCAGTAGTATTGTTGGGAATGGAGTCAAATAAATAAGTCAAGAAGCAATTGTTAAAATCTACTATGTGTAAAGCATTGTAGAAAATGTGGGGAAACAAACACAAGCAAAAAAGGAAGGAAAGAAGATAGGAAGGAAGGAAGAAAAATATAGGACCCATCATGAATTCATGGAAATGTGGGTTCAAGTCTAGCCTCTAGCAAAGAACAATGCCGAAACTGAGTAAATCAGGTAATCTCTAAGTGCTTCCAGTAAATTCTCTGACACTATGAATTAAACATGTATTACCTACCTATTTATGGGATGAGCATCAAGAGTGGGAGAGCCTGACATTTATATAAATTACTTTAATGATACATTTCACTCAATTTTTTTTCCTACATAAGCCATCATAATTAATGTATTATCCTCCTCTAAATCTATTCTTTATTCAATCCACGGAAAATAACAAAATTATCAATCTTCATTCAACTCTTCATCAAAATCTATTTTCTTCTTAGAAAAGTCTGCCTTTAGTGTTTTCAAATAAGCAATAAATTGACACAAAATAAAAGAAAATATTTCCCTAGGATTTTACACAGAAATTTTACCTCCATCCAAAAGTCCCTAAATAGGATTCCATCTGTCAATAGTGAGGTATCTAATACTAATGAATTGAATTAGTAAGTAATGACAAAATTACCTTGTAGGAGAAAAATCATGAAATATTTAATTTCATATCTGTATTTTTTTTTCTAAAATATACACTGTACTACCCAACTGTTTGAGAATTATAGCAGTCATGTCCTTGTGGTAATATTTTTTTTCCCATTTAACTAATAGATAAAATGAGCAATTAACTTTTTTAAGTGGTCAAATGCAATCTGTGACCATAAAGGGAAATATATGTAATCACTTCTCCATTTGAATGATTTTATCCATCTTGAAATGAAAAAAAAAAAAAAAAACTCAGAGAAAAAATCTTAAAAAGTAGATTGTGGGAAAAATATTGTTTAGTTTTAGAAATAAGATAATAAAAGTTTTGAAGGACTCATATAACTGGATAAAAATAATCCACTTGAAGTATGGAAATAAAGTGATATAGATTCATTTGGAAAAACAAAATTTAAATATAAATATTTTTATTCATGTTTTGAAGTTAAAACATACCCTATTAAGCTAGACATACTTTCTCACAAAATATATACTCCATCATGGATAACCTGAATCGCTTCTCAAGAGTTCAAGATAAACTAGATTCCTTCCAGCTAGTTCTAGATCCATAATCTAGCATTATTTTTTTTTAATATGGGGAGCAAAAATCCTGTTATAAGAACAAATTATATTTCTGCTAAGTACTGAATTTATGATTTGAGAAAAAAATGAATTTGAAGTTAGTGAACTTAGCTTCACATGCTAAGTTCTTAAATAATTTTATGAGTTTTGGTGGGAAAAACTTGCAATTTTCTGATAATAATTTTCATAATCAGGAAAAAAAAGGCAGAGGTTTGGAGGGAAGTCGGTTAGATTAGATAAAGCCAAAAAGCCCTATCTAATTTTAAATGCAATCTCTAATTTATGAGTAATCAGAATTGTACATTTTGTGTTTTTCTGAGAGAGTTCAAGAGCATAAATAATTCTATCCATTTTAATGGATTGAAACATTGCAATCAAAGCTGTTAATTTGTTGTCAGCACTGAAGGATTATCTGTTAAAATGAGACCAAAATGTGTACAATTAAAAATAGTTTTTAGCTAAAAATGTTCACTTGAAAATAAATTTAAAAGATTCTTTTTCTGCTCCATACAGAATTGAAATAATTATTTATCTCACATGCTGCAAATTGTCAAATTATCAAGACAAAAAAAAAAAAAAAGCAGGAACAATTAATGTTTGGAGAAACTGTGAGAAGACAGACAAATAATCTCTTGTTTGATATATGAATTGGTTCAAACATGCAAAATATCAGTTTAAATTATCGATTTTATTGATATTATTGATTCAGGAAGGGCTTACTATGTGCCATGAATCTTTCTGGGTACTATGTATCCAAATACCAAACTAAAACTGTCTCCATTCTCAAAGAGTTTATATTCTTTTTAAAATATGAAATTAACAAATCAACAAGCAAGCAAATGAATGAAAAAGTAAATGTCTGCCAGTACTCCTTGCTCCAGCATTCCTACTACTGAGCATTTAGGGTTAGGGTTAGAGTCGGGAGTTGGGGATAGATAGAAGTAATAAGCTTGGGGGGCACTGAAGGGCTAAAGCACTAAGATATTGGAATTTCAGGTTTTCCCCAAATGGGGAGAGTGGACTATTTTCTGAATAGGGTTTTTAGCAATTAACAAGGGAAGAAATTTGGCCTAAATTCCATAGTGGAACTCTCCATTAACTAGGAAGATGATACCATAAGGTGCGGCAAGATGTCCCGGAGTTCAATAATATTATAAAGCAGAAAAAACTACCAAAATCATTTGGGATTGTCTAAGAAATAGACAAATGGATCAGGGAAATAGTTAAGTTCACATGATATGATAGTCAATGACTATAGTAATCTAGTGTTTCATAAACCCGTAGACTCCAACTTCTGGGATAAGAACTCATTATTTGACAAAATTTTCTGGGACAATTGAAGAATAGTATGGCAGAAACTAGGTATTTACTAACACCCTATACTAAGATAAGGTCAAAACAGATTTATGATTAAGATATAAACAGTGACACTTCTCAGATATGTAAAAGAAGGAACTTATGAACAAAGAAGAACTAGAGAATATTATGAAATGTAAAATAGATAATTTTGATTAGGTTAAAACAAAAAGGTTTTGTATAAATGAAATTAATGTAGCCAACATTAGATGGGAAGCAGAAAACTGAGGAAATTGTTTTCTGATAAAGGCCTAATTTCTAAAAATATATAGAAAATTGACTCAAATTTATAAGAATACAAGCCATTTTCCAAATGACCAATGGTCAAAGGATATGAAGAGACAATCTTCAGATGAAGAAATTAAAACTATTTCTAAGCATATGAAAAATGCTCTAAATTTCTATTCATTAGAGAAATGCAAATTAAAACAACTCTGAGATAACATTTCATACCTCTCAGATTGTATAAAATAACAGGAAAAGATAATGACAAATGTTGGAGAAAATGTTGGAAAACTGGGATTTCAATACATTATTGGTGGAATTGTAAATTGATCCAACCACTTAAAGAGCAATTTAGAACTATGTCCAAAGGACTATCAGATCATGCATACTCTTTGATGCAGCAGTATTTCTTCTGTGTCTGTATCCCAAACAGATCATAAAAAGTGAAATGGACTCATATGTGCAAAAATGTTTGTAGAAGCAAGGAACTGGAGACTGGGTAGATGCCCATCAGTTAGGGAAAGCCTGAATAAGTTCCGATATGTGAATGCCGTGAAATATTATTGTTCCATAAGAAATGTTCAACACAATGATTATAAAGAGGACTGGAGAGACTTACATTAACTGATGCTAAGTGAAGGAAGTAGTACCAAGAAAATACTGTTCACAACAACCAGATTATGTGATAATCAATTCTGTGGATTTGACTTTTCAACAATGAGATGATTCAGGCCACTTCCATTGACTTGTGATGGACAGAGCTGTCTTCATCCAGAGAGAGAACCATGGGAACAACATGTTCACCTTTGTTGTAGTGGTTGTTTCTTTTCTTGTTTTTTTCCCTCACTTTTTTCCCTTTTGATGTGATTTTTCTTGTACAGAATGATAAATATGGAAATACATTCAAATAAATTTGTACATTTTTAACTTACATTAGATTACTTACTGTCTAGGGGAGTGTGGAGAAAGGGAGAAAACATTTGGAACACAAGATTTTGAAAGGATAAATGCCGAAAATTCATGTATTTTGAAAAACAAAAAGGCTGTTATTATTATTTTTTTTAATTTGCCAGGCAACTCCTAATATATCTCCCACTGTGAAGCTTGGTATGCAGACTAACCATAAAAGGAATTAGTTCTTGTGAGGATTAGAAAATGGATTAAAAGGAATTAGGGTGATTGGGGTAGAGGTAGTTTCTTTATAAGAAGAAAATAACCTGGGGGTTGATATAATAACTTGGCCTTCTGATTGGATAAAGCAACTGTGGGGTTATGATAATTTTGCCAATCCCTGGAGTTTGTCTAGGAATTTAATCAGGGGTCTCAACCCAGGGCCAAGTTCAATAAAAAACTTTAAAGATAACAAAAAGCCTAATTATGATCAAAGGAACTGGATATTCAATGTGTCCCAGGGTCCTGCCCTCTTGCCTTAGGAGGTAGCTTGCATAGTAAATTCAGGATCTCTCCCAAACATGCCATTCTCTTTGACCAACTCAGTTGTAAGGATCTGAGATCTTTATTCACCCTCATCAGAAGCAAACAGCAAATACATCACAAAATATTCAGAGTAATGCTCAGTTTTTGTTTTTGGTTTTTTTGGTAGCAAAGAACTGAAACAAGATGAGTGCTTATTAATTATCATTGATATAAAATGATTAAAAATCATTGATATAAACAATATTATCATTCATGAAATGAGATGATATTATAAATAGCGTATAATGGGTATGAGCCAACTACAGCAACATAGGAATATAAAAATTAATTGATATAAAGTAAAATAAGCAAAACCAAATCAAAAATGAGCATCACATTTATTTTTTTAACTCCCTGAAAACAAAAAGTCGTAACTTGAGAATTTTTTTTTAAAAGTAAGGAAATAAGACAATTCATTTCTGGTGAGCAGATAACTAAATCAAATTTCTCATTTTAGTTAAACAATGACTAAAGGGACAGAAATGTATAACAATGATCAAATCAGATATCTCCACTAAATTTAATGTTTGGATTTAATACATTTTTTGGTTATATGAGAGAGTTCAATCTGCATCAGGAAAACCAAAAGGATTATATAAATCCAAGTTGTATTAATGTAGCATATCACAAACAAACAACTCATACATCCCATTTATTTGAGGTCTATTCTCCTTTAATTATTTTTCATTATCTCATTTTTGTCTGCTCTGCTACTCTGATTGATGACTGATTTCACCAATATAGGCATGGAGACAGTATAATGTTTTTTGAAACAGCAGAATATATTTGGAGAAAGGGGCTTGCATTTAAATCGAAGTTTTTGTACTTATTGCCTGTAAGACCTAGGCCAACACCTCTGAGTCTCAGTTTTTTCATCTATAAAATCAGGGAGTCAGAATATATGACTTCCAAGATCTCTTTCAGGTCATCTGAAGCAAAACTTTTAAAACTTTGGGTTAATATCCCATGTGGAATCATATAAATGAAGTGGGAATTATGAAATCATGATTTACTATCAATAAGTTTGATTTGTGTGTGTGTATATATATATATATATATATATACCTGGGGTCACATAAAAATTTCTTGGTGAAAAAAGTTTAAGAAAACTCGATCCCAAACAGGAAAAGGATTTGTGCATATTGCTAAGCAAGTAACCCATACATTTTACCAATGATATCTTTGTTCATTTTATGTAAGAGAGACACGACAGACAAAGCCATTCCCAGACAGAAAGGCAGAGACAGAGAGAGAGGTGTAGGAATAAAACTGGGCATGCAGAAGGATGTAATTTTCAATCAAAATCATCCCCTATCCTCTGAATAATAAAGAATTTATATATATATATGTATACATATATATATATGTAAAGTATGATGCATTTGTATGTAACATATGTATGTATGTTTATATGTTTGTGTGAATAACAATTAGAAGCAAAGGGTATTGTCATTATCCAGAACTAAATATAAGCATTGATGTTTATGGATTTCCAAAAAGAAGCTGAGTTGTTCTTTGACAAACACTAATTTTCCAATTTTAAGTGACAGGGTGTCAAGCAGACTTAAGTCCTGCTACTTCTTTCTTGCTCTAATTGTTACTATTTGAATACTGCTCACAGCATGGTATGTGTTTGTTATGAATAATGTGCTCAAAGAGAAAGGTTAGAATTTAGATGTTGAAGTTTACAAGCACATTGAATGTCTCATTTTCTTTCCTACAACTTCCAAAATGGGGGAGGGACCATTGAACATCAACATTTTTATTTTGCTTCTGAGCTATAAAAAGTAGGAATAAGATTTGGATCTATGATACCATTCTTCAAGAGAACTCTTAAGTTAGGAGACTCCTTTTTGTGATAGGGATTGTTTGCTTCTCTGTAAATTTTAACATCAAGATTTGCCTAGATCAATAAGAGTTAGATGATTTGCTAAGTCTCATATAATCAGTTGGTATCGTGAGGGAGAAATAATGCCCTCTTTACAGCTGAGAGACAGAGGCCTACTATAGAACATTTTAGATGGACATAAGAATAGCCTAAATTGTTTTTCAGAAATAATGAAAAGAAACATTCTATTTTTAAATTTAATGTATTAAAAATTACATCAATAGTGGTCTACTGGAAATTTCTTATAAATAACAAAGCAGGGATAAAATAGCATAATAAAATCTGTTTCCTCATTGGGGATTTTTGTACCAATACAATTATAGGTTTGATAAAAGAACAAAATAACAACAACAATATTCTTGAGATAATAGGTTTAAAGCTGTTTAAGACTTCTGAGGTAAACTAGTCCTTGATCCTCATCTTACAGTTAAAAAAAACTAAAGGCCCCACATATTAGTTGTCTTGCTTTCAGTTACACAGTAAGGAAAAAGGAATTCCTAAATTCAAACCAGATTCCTGGGATCCAAAGTTAATGCCTTCTTTGTATGAACCATGCTATCTCACTCAAAGAGGGAAAGCAAGCTTCTAAGAGTAGAGCTACTACAACCCTAATTGTTGTTTCCCTGCCACCTTGGCTCCCTATGTCTAGTTACCAAGTGAAAGGGGATGAGCACGATCATGGGTCTATATCCCCTTACATGTAATATGACTTCAGGAAAAGAAATGCTATAATCTCAAAAGAATCAGTTGAAGATAACAAAACATAATGGAGAAGTGCATGTGAGTTGAAAAGGATACTAAGACAACTCTTGGTCAAAAGAATTATACTAAAGTTCCTTCTAGAAACATAATTGATTAATAAAATAAAAGGTTAAAAACAAAACAAATTGGATTTACCTCTGGCTTTACTTTTCCCTGGCACATAATAGTTGTCAGATATTTAAAGGCTTTCAAAAACAGCCATTGCACTCACTCTATCACTTTGTGGATTTAAAGAACTTCACTTATCATGTTAATGTATACTACTAACCAGATTCTGGAATTGTCAACTAGGAGAAATTATTATTGAAATATGTATCACTATATGGCACACATTTATTATATTTGTGATCATCGTTCTAGAGACTGAATTATAACTTTTTGTGTGTGTTGCTTCTAATATAGTAGACATTTTTAAAAAACCTGTTTTTGGACTTGAAGGATCAATTTTATAGTATGGTTTTACTGGGTGACAGAAATAGTCAAAATATTTTTCAGAAATTAACTTGAAGCCCAATCTGCCATTTGTGTTATCATTGGTAATTAATTGATATCTATAACTTTTGGTTCTTTTTCCTTTGAAATGAAAGTTGAGTATTAGATCTGGTTGAGGTCTTTCCATAATGAAGATCTGTAATCTTATGAAAATTCTGAGATTGAAAAGAAGAATTCTAAATAACAGATGATGACTTAGAATCAGTAGAATTCAAGGGTCTTAAGGGGAATGGGTAGGCAGATGCAAAAGACAGAGTAGGGAAGCACTCAGAAGACCTCTTCCATTATTCTTCTCTAAACAACTTTAAAATGATTTCTCAAATTGAATTCTGGAGTGACAGAGAAAACAAAAGATTAGAGAGTGATATTCTTCAAGCCAAAGATAATATAGGAGGTTGGAGAGATTTTTAACAAAGGAAAAATGGTTAGCTTGAAGTCCACATGGATGAAACACAAATGATAGAATTAGGTGTGGTGAAGCAGCAGCTTCAAGAACTCTCAAACCAGAGATAGTAAAAGAAGCTGGGAACTACCACATAACTTTGTCTTAGCACTGGATGTAGAGTTAAATGCTATTTGACAAACCGATTGACTATATCAAATCTCTCTTATGGTTCCAGGACAGAAAGGAATGTTTTCAGGCAAGAGGCATTGAAGGGCAGTTGCTCATTTATTCCAATGTTTAGATAAACTCTGAGGTCATCACACACACACAAACACACACTAAAATGAAAAATGCCTCATTGGAAAAACAATTGACTTAGAAAACAGATCAGGAAGAGATGATTTAAGAGATGATTTGGAGTAGCAGAAAGTCATGATCAAATAGCTTAGATATTATATTTCAAGAAATTAGCAAGAAAAGTATCTATATTCATATCCTAGAACCATAGAGTCAAATAGAAATTGAAAGAATACACCAATTACCATCCAAAGAGATTCTAAAGACAAAAACTCCCTAGAATATTATAACCAGTTTCCAGAACTCCCATATCAAAATGATAGCATTTCAAATAGCAAGAAGTAAACAATTGAAATGTTATTAAGCCACACTCAATATCCCACAGAATTTCAAATCTACCACTTTATAGAAGCTGAAGGCTTGGAATGTTATTTTCCATAAGACAAAAGATCTGAAATTACAACTGAGAACAACCTACTCAGCAAAATTGAGCACAATCCTTTGAGAATGGAAAGGTATATTTAATAAAATAAAGAATAGTCAAGCATTCCTGACGAAAAGGCCATAGTGGAATTTTTAAAAAAATGATTTTTAAATAATAAAGTACAAGGATAAAAAAGTAAATATGGAAGAGAAATTAGGAGAAATGGAATTAGATTAAACCATTTAAATTCCTCTATGAGAAAATGATATTTGGTCTACTAAGAACTTTAGCATTATTAAGACATTTAGCAGGATTCCATGTAGGAAAACAGTGAGAAAATAAGTTGATTTTGTTGAGATGTTGGGAGGAAAATATGCATATCGTAACAATAATGTTTCTTTTATTTTAATAGCTTTTTATTTACAAGTTATATGGATGAGTACTTTTTCAGCATTGACTATTGCTAAACCTTTTGTTCCAATTTCTCCCCTCCTTCCCCCCACCCCTCCCCTAGCTGGCAGGATGATCAATATATGTTACATATGTTAAAGTGTAAATTAAATAAAAAATAAGTATCCATGTTTAAACCGTTATTTTGCTGTACAAAAAGAATCAGACTCTGAAATATTGTATATTAGCCTGTGAAGGAAATCAAAAATGCAAGTGGGCAAAAATATAGGGACAATAATATTGTTTTAAGAAATTAAATGAATAAATTATCTTAACTATTACAAATACTCTAACTATAAAGGACAGAAGAAGAAAAATGCTATTTACTGATAAAAAGATGTTTTACCATTTTGGAGAGTAGTTTGGAACTATGCTCAAAAAGTTATCAAGCTGTGCATACCCTTTGATCCAGCAGTGTTACTACTGGGATTATATCCCAAAGAGATTATAAAGAAGGGAAAGGGACTTGTATGTGCACGAATGTTTGTGGCAGCCCTTTTTGTAGTGGCTAAAAACTGGAAACTGAATGGATGTCCATCAGTTGGAGAATGGTTGAATAAATTGTGGTATATGAAAATTATGGAATATTACTGTTCTGTAAGAAATGACCAACAGGATAATTTCAGAAAGGCCTGGAGAGACTTACACGAACTAATGCTGAGTGAAATGAGCAGGACCAGGAGATCATTATATACTTCAACAACAATACTATATGATGACCAGTTCTGATGGACCTGGCCATCCTCAGCAACGAGATCAACCAAATCATTTCTAATGGAGCAGTAATGAACTGAACTAGCTATGCCCAGAAAAAGAACTCTGGGAGATGACTAAAAACCATTACATTGAATTCCCAATCCCTATATTTATGCACACCTGCATTTTTGATTTCCTTCACAAGCTAATTGTACAATATTTCAGAGTCTGATTCTTTTTCTACAGCAAAATAACGTTTTGGTCAGGTATACTTATTGTGTATCTAATTTATATTTTAATATATTTAACATCTACTGGTCATCCTGCCATCTAGGGGAGGGGGTGGGGGGGGTAAGAGGTGAAAAATTGGAACAAGAGGTTTGGCAATTGTTAATGCTGTAAAGTTACCCATGTATATATCCTGTAAATAAAAGGCTATTAAATAAAAAAAAAAGATGTTTAGAATAATTTTACATATATACTTGTTTGAGTGTGTGTGTGTATGTGTGTATGTGTGTGTGTGTGTGTGTGTACTCAGCTACTCTACTCAGGAAAATTATTCAAGATAATTTCAAAACACCCTTGATAAAAAATGCTATCCATCTCCAGAAAGAGAATTAAACTCTGAGTACAGTTTGAGATACACTTTAAAAATTTCTTTTTGTTGTTTTTGTTTTTCTTTGAAACATGGTTAAGGTGAAAATATATTTTTACATCACCTCAAATTTTTAATCAAAATCAAATCACTTGCCTTATCAAGGAGTGAGAGGCAGAAAAAAATTCAAAAGTGTTTTAAATGATTGTTTAAAATCTCTGTACACATATCAAATTGAAAAATGTTTAATGGAATAAAAATATTAGCTTCTTGATCAGTTGCACTAGTAATCATGACATATGTGATATATTGTTATATTATCATTATAGTATGGTATAACATTTTATTATAGCATATACTACTTATATATTACATTACTTTATATTACATTACTATATTATGTTATATTATGTTATTTAATATCTTGTGAACGTTGTTTAAAATTTTCTATTGTTGAGCATCATGCTGAGCTTCTTTTTGAATAAGCCATTACCTTATATGTAAGTATGAATGATTAATCCATTATCCAAAAAAAAAAAAGAAAAAAAAAGAAAAAACATATAAAGGGCCAGAATATCTTTTCCTCTATGATAAATTCTAGGAAAACGAAATTGCCATATTCATACTACCTTAATGTTTGTTTTATTCAGTCAATTAATTTACCATAAGATGGATGACATAATGACATGATATGAAGTTAAAATTGATCATATTTCTATATTAACTTAAATTATCTAGCAATGTTTCCTTATTCCTTTTGTTTTTGGAAGTAAACCCCATTGGATAAAGGTAAATAGAGGGAGGTTGACATTTTGGCAGTTGTGGTTTCTTCCTTCTACCTCGAGTCATGTAACAACATAATAGCATTACAATCTCACTGAACACAGTAAAAATTGCAAATTCATTCACTTTCACTGAAGCATGTTCCTAAGTGTATTGGGACTATTTTATTGAGGACACATTAATAAAGAAACTCTAGTGCTACAGAATCTGCAAATGAGATTTGGGAGTTTTTCAGTTATATGGATTTCGTTGCCATGAAAAAAAAAATCTTTGGAAAAAGAGGTTCATAGAGATTTCTCAAAAGACTAACGATCCAAAGGCTTTTAAAGATACTCACTATATGCTTATGAAATAAAAGGAGAAACAACCAGGACCAATTATAGAAGATACAACAAGCTTAACTCTTATCTGCTCCTCTGCTTCATTTGGCAAGATATTCCTAATATGCAACCTAATAGGTGTGATAGTAATATAAATGTGTCATTTTCTAGCTCTCCTATCTTTGGAATGAATATGTCTTCATCCTATGGACTTTTATTCTGTTCAGATCTGCTACCAATTAAACACCTGTGCTCAATAACTTTGTGCTGATCCATCATGAACATTTCCAGAAGGGTATATTGCTGGATTGCAGATTAGCCCCAGAAACCCCATTAAAATTAATGGGAACTACATGCCTAATTCCCTCAGAGCCAAGAAGAAAATCACCCCATAGTGTTCAATAGCCCTCAAAATTCCTCATTTCTTACCTGTGGTGCCAACTGCTGATAATTGGCTCGTGCCACCTGCTTCCATTACATACTTGTCTGGGGAGGAAGGAAAAGTGAAAGAATATGGAGGAGGGAGAGAGTATTCATACACAAATTTTCTCTGATGACTCCCATGTCCTAGAGTACACCTTTGAAGTGCTGAGGTGAGACCCATAAAGTTGTTGGCAGGGGTTGAGTGAATGCTTTCAAATTAAATATTAATATAAAAAAGACATAGGAAATTGACTTCAAAGTTTTTCCTAAGAGGCATAGTTCTTTTTGATTGTGGTTTGAGGCCAGATGCTATACAAGTAAAATAGAAAATAGAAGGCTAAAGAAAGTTTTGCATCCTTTCCAGACAAAGGTCTGGCCAACACTGCCCAGAACTCCATTATTAGTGATTTAGTTTAAGAAACAAAGAGCTAGGATAATCTGCTATTGTCACAAGTAAAATCTGCTACCTGTCATTCTTCACAGTGTAATATCTGTGACAAGGTGAAGGAAAAGCAAGGAAAAACACAACTCAGCCACAGTGTATGTGTGGAACTATTTTAAGCTGATGTTTCCTATAGGACCATGTGGAAACTAATGGGCAAAATGAGGCTTGGCGGTTTTGGTAGGGTTCTTGTCTCCTGCTAACAACTCTATCTTTTCATTCATTACTGCCTTCACAACAATGAGAATTGATTGTCCAATGTTCTTTCAAGGATTTCCTATTCTTATGTCACCCAAAGAATTGTTTTTTTTTTTTTCATTTTAATGTTTTATCAAACCAAAATAATCCATAAGAGAGAGCCTAGGAATTTCTGGAAATCGTAGCAGTGGCTAAGCACCAGCTCCATTGCAAAATAGAAAAGAGAAATTTTAAAAAGACTTTTACCAGATTCTGGAATTAAATTACATGCACCCTCCTCACACTGTCCAGCATGCAAGTTTTCCATAAGCTATTTAATCAAAAATAAAAACTGGGTCTCAAAAATATATAAAAAATATTATTTCAAATATGGAAGAGACTTAGAAATATTTTTATCTAATCCTGCTACCAATTATTGGTATGTTTTTTTTTATAATGCTTAAGACAAATGGCTATCAAACATTTTATTTATTCATTATTTCAATGATAGTTCATTATTTACTAAAAACTGTAATTCTTCTTTGAACACTTCTAATTATTTGTTAAGTTATAATATCAAACAAAAATATTGCCATCTTATAACTTAGTGATATAAAACCTCTATTTATTGCATTGCACAACATAAATCCAATTCCTGTCCTTCACACCCATGGTTTTATTTTTGGTGCTGTTGTGTGTTTTAAAATCACTTATCTTCTTCCAAACTGGTCATACTCTAAGCTTTTCCTAATGTGACGTCAGCATGAATTCACTTGCTATCCCATTTGCCTCCTCAGAGTACATTTTTCATCATTATTCTTCTTGAAATATTCAGAATTTAATATAATACACCACATGTAGTCCTGTAGGGACATAGTACAGTAGTCCTTTCTGAATGCAACTGTGTTCAAATCTTATACTTTCTCCTTTCATAACATTTTAGTCATCTGCACCTTTCTTTCCATCTACCCACACAATCACCACAATATTTCATTTTTTTTCACTTTTTGTCCATACTATTCCTGTTGTTTCCCATTTGCCCTCCTTGACTCAACATTTTCCCCAATTCTTACCCATTTCCCAAAGAGTTATCTGTGTCATTTCTCAATAAACTCCTCAGCCACCCTATTATCTACAGAATCAAATATGAACTCTTCCATTTGGTATTATAAGGCTTTTATGATTGTCTTTAAATTAATTTTCCAAATTCCATATTTCTGGAGTACCACATTACTCTTTCTCAAATCAGTCAGCAAATATGTCCCAATTTAAGTACTTCACTGCAGTCCAGGGAACATCTCTTTATACTAAGTACATGGGTAGATGGGGAAGACTGGTGAAATTAAAGAAACCTTGTGAATTTTGAAAACAGAAACTTTGTGAATTTTGTTAATCATAGCACAGGTAAGCATAAGTAATGACTTTAATTTGGGTCATTTCTAAGGGAAGTATAATCCCCTAGTTAACATTCATATACCACCATTTATCATCCTTTCACCAACTGATGGACATCCATTCAGTTACCAGTTTCTTGCCACTACAAAAAGAGCTTTCAAAAACATGTTCCCACATGTGGGACCTATTCACTCTTTTAAGATTTTTTGGGGATAAAGCTTAGTACAGCCACTGCTGGATTGAAGGGTATGTAAAGTTTAATAGCCCTTTGGGTATAGTTCCAAATTGCTCTCCAGAATGGTTGAATCAGTTCACAACTCCACCAATAATGTAGTACTATTACAGTTTTCCCACATCTCCTGCAATTTTTGTCAGGATCTCTGTCATCTTAGCCAATTTGAGAGATGTGCAGCAGTACTTCAGAATTGCCTTAATTTGCATTTCTCTGATAAATAGTGTTTTAGAGCACTTTTTCATATGACTAGAAACATTTTCAATTTTTTTTAATCTGAAAATTGTTCATATCATTTGATTCTTTATAATTTGGAGAATGGCTTGCATTCTTATAAATTTGACTCAATTTTCTATATATTTTAGAAATAATGCATTTATCAGAACCTTTGCATGTCAAAAATTTTCCCAGTTTTTTGCTTCCCTTCTAATCTTATCTGCATTGGTTTTCATTGTACAAAATGTTTTTAAGTTAATATAATCAGAATAATTCATTTTGCATTCATTAATGTACTCTAGTTCTTCTTTGACCACAAATTCCTTCCTTCTCTACAGATCTGAGAGGTAAATTATCCTTTGTTCTTCTAATTTTCTTATAATGTCACTCTTTGTGTCTAAATCATGAACCTATTTAGACTTTATCTTGGTGTAGGGTATTAGGTGTGGGTCAATGCCTGGTTTTTGCCATACTAATTTCCAAGGTTTCCAACAGTTTTTGTTAAATAATGAATTCTTGTCCCAAAAGCTGTGTTCAGAGTAATCATGGATCATTGTTTCCAAGAATAACAACGTCATTCACAGCTAATCATCCCACAAATTTGGTGTTGTACACAGTAGATTTCATTTTGAGTTCATGGCAGACTTTTCAGATTTTTTCTGAGCAGTGTACTCATCATTTCCCATAGAACAATAATATTTCATCAGGATCACATTTTATTAAACTATTTTCCAAGTAATGGGCATCCCCTCAATTTCTTTTTTTTATTATTATTATTTAATAGCCTTTTATTTACAGGTTATATGTATGGTAACTTTAGAGCATTAACAATTGCCAAACCTCTTGTTCCAATTTTTCACCTCTTACCCCCCACTCCCTCCCCCAGATGGCAGGATGACCATTAGATGTTAAATATATTAAAATATAAATTAGATACACAATAAGTATACATGACCAAACCGTTATTTTGCTGTACAAAAAGAATCAGACTCTGAAATATTGTACAATTAGCTTGTGAAGGAAATCAAAAATGCAGTTGGGCATAAATATAGGGATTGGGAATTCAATGTAATGGTTTTTAGTCATCTCCCAGAGTTCTTTCTCTGGGCGTAGCTGGTTCAGTTCATTACTGCTCCATTGGAAATGATTTGGTTGATCTCATTGCTGAGGATGGCCTGGTCCATCAGAACTGGTCATCATATAGTATTGTTTGAAGTATATAATGATCTCCTGGTCCTGCTCATTTCACTCAGCATCAGTTCGTGTAAGTCTCTCCAGGCCTTTCTGAAATCATCCTGTTGGTCATTTCTTACCGAACAATAATATTCCACAATATTCATATAGCACAATTTATTCAGCCATTCTCCAACTGATGGGCATCCACTCAGTTTCCAGTTTCTAGCCACTACAAAGAGGGCTGCCACAAACATTCGTGCACATACATGTCTCTTTCCCTTCTTTATGATCTCTTTGCATCCCCTCAATTTCTAATATTATTGGGGCATATATAGTTTCTTTTCCTTTTAAAAAAATTTTTTTTGGGATTCATGAGTAGTTGTGGTATTACTAGGTTAAAAGATATACATAATTTTATAACCCTTTTGGCATTGTTCATATCTTTTATTGGTTTATCAATTGGAGATTGACTCTTTTTCCAAAAAAATTTTTGACTCAGTTCCCTATTCATTTGAAAAAGGAGGCTTTCATCAGAGAAACATACTTCAAAATTATTTTCCCAATTACTATGCTAATTGTATTTCTCCCTGTTTATTTATTCTCTTCTCTCTCCCCTTTTAACCTCCTCAAAAGTGTTCTGACCCTCCTCTAAAGTGTATAGCTACTGACCACCTCCTCCACAAATATTCCCTCTCTTCAGTCATTTATTCTCATTTTCCCCCTTTTAATCTGTTTTTTCCTGTACATAATGATAATTGTGGAAATATATATAGAATAATGCACGTTTAATATATATATTGGATTACTTCTGTCTAGGGGAGGGGTTACGGGAAGGAAGAGAGAAAGAAAATGGAATGCAAAGTGTTGCAAAAGTGATAATGAATACTATCTATGCTTGTATTTTGAAAATAAAACGCTCTAAATAAAAATAAACATAAATAAGATATGATATTCCTTAGAGTTTTCATCTTAGGATCTTTTTTAGGGGGAAATCAGTAAATTCTTCCAATTTTTATTTTACTGTCTGATTCTAGATATCAGAACAGTTTCTTGAAAGATAATTCCAATTTCTTTTTCTGATCATGGTTTTCTGACAGAGCAATTCATTTTAAATGATCTCTTCTGCATCTATTTACCAAGTCAGTTGTTTTTCCAATGAGATATTTCACATTGTTTAAAATTTTTTCATCCTTTTTTTTTTTTGCTTTGTTGTTTCTTAATGTCTCATAAAGCAAATAGCTTCCTTGCTCAATTTATTTTTCTTAGTGAGCTTTTGTATCTCCTTTCCCACTTAACCAACTTTGCTTTTTAAGGCATTTTATTTATCTTTTTTGTATTTCCTTTTGCATCATTCTCATTTTTCTTCCTAATTTTTTTCTATATTTCTGTTGATTTTCAAAATTCATTTCAAGCTTTTCCATTCCTCCAGACCAATTCTTATTTTTCTAGGAGACTTTGGATGTAGGAGTTTTGTTTTTGTTGTCTTCTATGTGTATTTTGATTTTATCACCATGAAAGTTATAGTCAGAATCTTTTTTTTTTCTGTTGTTTGCTCATTTTCCTGGCCTATCATTTGGCTTTTAACTCTTTGTTAAAGTAGGGATCTGTTTCCATAGAGGGTATAATGTCCCAAGCTTTAGGAATGTTATACAGCTGTTTTCAGTAATACTTCTAGGGACCTAAACATAAGTACTTTCTGACCTGGAACTATGAGGAGGGTCCCTGCTCCACCTTGTCTGTAAGTTCTGATTTAGTAAAGGTCTGACTCCTTTCTCAGGGGTATTAAAGAGACTTCCTGTGAGTGGAGCCTTCAGAAACTGCTATTATCAACACCTACTCCTGGTTTGCTGGTTTCCTGATGCCCTCTCACTCTTGTTGAGACAAACCTTTTCTGCTAATCTTCCAACATGTCTGTTGTCATTTGACTAAAAGGTCTAAAAAGTGTCCATACTGCCATTATCTTGAAGGCACCAAGACCTATTCCTCATTTACTGGGGCCCAGACTGAACTGGAGCCGTACTGACATTGTCTACACAAGGACTGAATGTTGGCTTTCCACACTGGTGAAACATCCTTTTTCTGCTGATCTTCTAAGTTGTGTTTGGTTGGAAAATTGTTCCACTTCACTTTTTGCTTGTTCCAATGCTATAAAATTTGTTTAGCATCATTATTTAAGGAATTTGGAGTGTTTAGGAAGGAGAGTTCAGTGAGTTCCTGCCTTTTCTCTGTCATCCTGGATTCATTCCCCATTTCTTATAGAACAACAATATTCCTTAATTGTATCATATATTAATATATATTCATATATGTAACTTATTCAACCTTTTTTCCAGTTTGTGGGCATCCACTTAATTCTTAGGCCCTTACCACTATGAAAATAGTTACTACAGATGCTTTTGTACATATGGCTCTTTTCCTTATTTTTTAATCTATTTTGAATTCATATCCAGCCATGACACTGCTGGATCGAAGGGGATGGTACTCCTTCACATTTAAAAAAATTATTGTTTGAGAAATTTAAAATGATGAACAATTGAACTGTTTTGTACTGATTGTTTTCTCCAATCATATATTAATGTAATATCATTTGTCCCTGAGTGGAACTTTCTTTTCTTTGTTGTTTCATAATAAATATGCTTCAAAATCGTGTTTTTATTGTCTGTTATTTTCCCATACCTAAGCTTGTCCCTAATATCAGGAACTAAGCTGTTCATCTTTGCAGAACCAACAATATCTATTACAATTTATTGTATATAGTATTAACTCAAATATTTGTTTAATGCTGATTTCCAAACTTTGGTAATCATAATGCTCTTCTTACCATGCCCTAACACATTTTTTTGCATTGACCCTTTTCCATATGCTTCTTTTTTTTTAATCATTTGTATATTTTTAACACGGGGAAGGGATCTGAGAATTTCCAGAGAAACTACATTCACATCTCTATGCACTTCTCCCCTTGAATCCCTAGAGGGATTATTAGTGTTTGTTTAGCAGAATGACATTTCTGAGAAATTCCTATCCCTCTTGAACCATCTAGCATTTCAGAGTTTCTGTCCACTGGATGAAATCTACAATTTCTTTGAAGTGTTAAAATTAACTTTGCCAATGTTTATGCTATACATCTAAGACTACAGTATCTTCACTTATGTGTTATGCTTTTTAAAATGTTGCGATCACTTTCACTCCAGCTTTCCATCACTTCCACATCATCAACTAGCTTCCATGCTTAGATCCTTTTCCCTTATCAACCCTATATCCTGTCTTCTCTTGCTTCTTTCAAAAATCAGCTAAATTCCCATCTTCTGAAAGAAGTCTATATTTCTGAATCTCAATCCTTTCTTTTTGATATTGCTCCCAATTTAACTTACATATGTTGCATTTTATATGTAATTACTGGCTTTTTGTTTTCTTTTTTTAATTTGTGAGCTCCTTTAGAGCAGACATGTGTGTATGTATGTATGTGTGTGTGTGTGTATGTGTACAAATGATGGTGGTAGTGGCTTCCTTTATATACCCCAATACTTTGCACAGAGTCCAAACATAGTAGGTACTTAATAAATTGTTGCTAAATTACTGTGTATTGTGTGAGGTTTGGGTAGCAGATTTTACTTAAGGTTTTTCCTTTCCCTCTTCCCAGTTTTTAGGGTTTTCCTCCACCTTAAACTTACTTTGTATATTCTTCTCCACCTTAAACTTACTTTGTATATTCTTTATGTTACATGTTGACTTATCTATATTTGTTTTGGTTTTCCCCAATAAAATTTCAAGTATTTTTTTAAAGCTTATTTTAACAGCTTTTATTTTTGTGTCCCCAAGACTAGAAGGGTGCCTCTCACGCAGGAAATACTCAATATGTGCTGAATATGTGAATGGTGAAAGGTTTTGTTCATTTTGGTAGATTGACATATCCAGTACATGAAGAAAGAATTGAAGACTGAATCTTTATTTTTCATTATTTCTAGATCAGTTTTATTATTTGGAAAACTTTTATGAAATTTCTGTAATACATTTCTTTCTAATAAAGTTAAGCCCTAGTTAAGGGATATCAGAGAAGGACTCTTTCCTTGGTAGGACCATGTTTCCCCCCCCCCCCAATGAATGCAACACCATTACTCTGCTCTGTTGTCCCATTGTGTCATGGACATCAATCTGTGTTTTCAAGTGGAGTTTTCAAGTTTTATGTGGAAAGGAGGCATGGCTTGCAGGCAGAAAGACATGAGCTCAAATTCTGCCCCAGAATGCTGCAAAATCCGTGACTCTGGGAAAGTCTTATGACTTCTCTTTGCTTTAGTTTTTTATTTTATAAAATTAGATTGCTGAAATTAATCATCTCTATACGTCTATGATATTACTGCAAGATTAGTTCTTTGCAGCACCAATTCTGGAAGGTCCTGCTTTAATCTAGAAAGACTTTTAGTATCATTTTGATGATGAATCTTATGTGTATCAACTAGCACAATACTAGAAATGTATTGAGTCATCAATCATTTTAAGTGCTGAATGATAAGTTTTTTTTTTAATTTTGTTTTAGTCAAATCAACACTTAAATACTAGCTATTCAATAAATGAGAAAGGGTTTATTTCTGCTAATCTATGAATATTTACATTGAAGAACTAATAGATTTTGAACTATGAAATATTAATATAAACTTCTGTTTTCAATTCATTTTGCTAGTAATTTCCTCTCAAACAAATCAATCTGTTGCTCTTTATACATGATCTGAAGAGAAAAAAGAAATAGAAGAAAGAGGAAGAGATGGAGAGAGAGATGAAGGGAAGGAGGAGAGATGAAGGGAGGGAGGAGAGAAAAGGAGGAGGGAAAAAGAGGGGAGAGAGAGAGAGAGAGAGAGAGAGAGAGAGAGAGAGAGAGAGAGAGAGAAAGAAAGAAAAAGAGAGAGAGAGAGATCTCAATCTATATTTAGAAAATGTTAGTTCTTTCTCTGGAAATGGCTAGCATTTTTTTCATCCTTTGTCCTTTGGGATTGCCTTGGATTGTTATATTGCTGAAAATTGCTAAGTCATTCACAATTCTTTGTCATATAATATTGTTATTAATGTGTACAGTATTTTCCTGGTTCTGTTCACTTTACTTTGTACCAATTTGTCTTTGGTTCTTTTCAACAATAAAGTGATTCAAAGCAATTCCAAATAAACTTGTGATAAAAAGAGCCATCTGAATCCAAAAAATCAATGTGGATCAAATAATTTGTCCTTTTGTTGCTATTGTTGTTTATTTGTTTGGTTGTTTTATTTTTTTCTCAAGTATTACCCCTTTGATCGGATTCTTCCTGCACAGCATGGCAAATATGAAACCATGTTTAAAAGAATTCTGCATGGTTAACCCATATTGGATTGCTTTAGTGTCTAGGAAAAGAGGGAGAAAAATTTGGTTTTGTAAAGGTGAATATTGAAAATTATCTTTACATTTTTCTTTTGGAAAACTAAAAAATAAAACATTCAAATTGTAAAAAAAAAAAAAAAAAAAAAAGCACACATGTTATACTGTTTGCTATTAGAGGGCCTGGGATTTGTTGGGAAGATCAAATAAAAAATGTATATGTATATATATATATATATATATATATATATATATATAGTGCTTTACAAAATTTAAAGCCCTATGTAAATGTTAGTAATTTATTATTATCACCATCATTATCATTATTAATCTTCATGTTTAAGATGAATTATTAATATTGCATTTCTTAGCAAAAGAGGGGGATGCAACTTTCTTCTAGATCTGTTGAGATTCAATACTCTTACAGTCTTTCTAAGTGAAGACCAATAAAGTCAGGAAGTCCTTAATCTGCTACATAAATACATACATTGTTTGAGAGAAAAAAAGAGGTAGCAAATGGAAAACATCACCTATATAAACCATATTTTTATTACGCATTTATTAAGTACTTGCTCTGCATTAGGCAAGGATGTCCTAATTCTGCACAAACATGTATCTCTCAAAAATATACCCAATGTTTTATGGAGACAAAATATTGTGTTATTTCTTAATATTGACTCTGAAATTATGAAACAAAGAAGATTTTTAAAGAAAAAATTCAAGGTATTAATCATTATTACTTTGCTTAGACCCATAGAAATAGGTTAAGTGAGGGCAGTTCTTGCTTTTTCTACTAAAAAGAGAAGTAGAAACCAGTTCTTTATGAAGACCTTATGAATGGAAAACACAGAGCAGGTCAAGAGAGTGAGAGGCAATCAAAGTGACTTTTAAAATCATTGATCCGACCATATCATTCCCTTAGTTTAAATCCATACATTTATTATCTATTGTCAACAGAATAAAATAAAGGCATGAATTCCTCTTTTTGGAATTTCAAAACCAAAGATGACTTCTGAAGTTGATTTTGACCTACTTTTCCAACTTTATTGTATATTAATTTCAGCTTCATATGTTGGTATGCATTAGGTTTTTTTGGTTTTTTGTTTTGTTTTGATTTTGATTTCTGGCATCATTGCTTAATAACCACTCCCTATTAGCTTCTACTCTTAGTTTGCTTTTGTGCCAAAATTTTTATTAACTCCTCAAAATTTCCAAGTAATTCTATCTTTATGTTTCTTTCTGTTTATCTCTATCTCTGTCCTGTTTCCTATCTCTTCCTACTTTCCTTCTTCTCTCTGGGTTTCTATCATTTCATGGTTTCTATCATATTATTTCTATATCTTACATTCTATGTTGGTCTAGTTTCCCTTAATGAGCTTAGCATCACATGCATAACAGTTGACACAACAATTATTCTTTCTGCATCAACCTGGGAATTTTCCTTTACCTAGTAAGGTTCTATTAAATGGATATATTCCACAAAAAGCCAAATGTCATTGCAGGCTTAAGTTGACTATGAGAATCTCATTCTAGATGTGACTGGTTTCATTTGATCAATTACAATTCATTTAAAAATGAGCCACCTCAGGCACAACAAGATCAGGCAGTGTAGATTAACAAATACTGGCATTTTAACAAATTACTTTTCTGTAGAAGTGAGAACACATGAGTCCCATAACTGTAATTATCCTATAATGTTCTAATTCATAGTATAAACACTTGGCCCTTCATACCTAAACAATATACATATCATGATATAAATTATGAAAAATAATTTTCATCATAGCTAAAGGGGTCTTTGTCAATTAGGTCTTGAGGGAAGGGATGTTACAGTAAATGTATATATATATATAAACAATACCATCTTAATATTTTCTGGATCCTTCCTTAGTAGCCTAGAAACTCATTTCTCTTAACACACCCCCAATTTTAAAAATCCCTCCAATCTTCCCCTTCCACTGGAAAAATTGACTTAAATCCACTTTTCTTTTAGTGTCTAGACTCCTTGAAGAAGCTATCTATGCTTGCCCTGCATTTTCCCCTTATTTTATTCTGAACTCTGAAATATGGCTTCTGATTTTATTGTTCAATTGAAACTCTCTCTCCAAAGTTATCAATGCCAAAAGGTTGTCTTTTTCTCAATCCTTACTCTTCTTGACACTTCTATATCATGTGAAACTACTGATCACATTCTACTCCCAGATGCATTCTCCTTTTCAGATTGACATGACACTGCTCTCTCTAGGTTCTCCTGCTAACTGTGGAACAGATCCTTCTTTGTCTATTTGTGGGTTCTTCAAACATGTCAACCTGTAAACTTTAGGTGACCTCAGGCTTTCCCCTGAGACTTGTTTTTATAACCTACACTTTTTCATTCCATGATATGATCAGATCTAATATATGCAATTACCATCTTTAAATAAATGATTCCAAAAAAATAGGGGATTTCAATCTTGCTCCCTCAGAACTAGATAAATTGAACCACAAAATGAATAAGAAAAGAAGTTAAGGAGGTAAACAGAACTTTAGAAAAGTTGGGTATAATATATCATACCTAATTGAATGAAGACAGAAAGGAGTATACTTTTTTCTCAGTGGTTCGAGGAACCTATACAATAATTGACCATATATTATGAAATAAAAACCTCAAAATCAAATTAAGATGCAGAAATAGTAAATGCATTATTTTTCAGATCATGATGCAATAAAAACCATATGCAATAAAAAACCAGGAGAAAATAAACCAAAAATTAGTTGTAAACTAAATAATATAATCCTAAAGAATGAATGGATGAAGCAACAAATTATAGACATAATCAATAAATCCATCCAAGAGAATGACAATAAGGAAACAAAATATCAAAAGTTGTGGGATGCAGCCAAAGTGGTAATAAGGGAAAATTGTATATCCCTAGATGCTTACTCGCACAAAACAGAGAAATAGCAATCAATGAATTGGGCTTGCAACTAAAAAAGCTAGAAAAAGAAGGAATTAAAAATCCCCAATTAAATACCAAATTTGAAATTCAGAAAATAACAGAGGAGATTAATAAAATTGATAGTAAGAAAACTATTGAATTAATAAATGAAACTAAGATTGGTTTTATGGAAAAAAAACAAACAAAATAGATAAAATTTTAGTAAATTTGATTAAAAAAAGGAAAGAAGAAATGCAAATTATAAGTCTCAAAAATGGGAAAGGAAAACTTTCTATCAATGAAGAGAAACTTAGAGAAATAATTAGGAATTATTTTGCCCAATTATACATCAATAAATTTGATAATCTAAGTGAAATGAAGATTGACCAGATCAGCAGAAGAGGAAATAAATTACTTAAATATTTCCATTTTAGAAAAAGAAATAGGACAAGCTATTAATCAACTCCCTAAGAAAAAATCTCCAGGGCCAGATGGATATACAAGTGAGTTTTACCAAGCATTTAAAGAACAATTAATTATAAAACTTTGCAAACTATTGTAAACAATATCAAAAGAAGGAGTCCTACCAAATTCCTTTTATGACACAAATGTGATGCTAATACCTAAACCAAATAAGATAAAAAAAAGAGGGGAAAAAATGTAAACTATTTTCATTAAAAATATTGATACAAAATTTAAAGTAAAAAATTAGCAAATAGATTACAGAAAGTCATCCCCAGGGAAATAGACAAGTAAGGATTTATATCAAAAATGCAGGACTAATTAAATATTAGGAAAACTATGAGTGTAATTAACTAAATCAATAATTAAATTAACAAAAATCATACAATTATCTCAATAGATGCAAAGAAAGTATTTGATAAAATCCAATATCCATTCCTATTAAAATACTAAATAGAAGAGGAATAAATGGAGTTTTCCTTAAAATGATCCTTTGCATCTATTTAAAACCATCAGCAAGCATCATATGTAATGGGGATAAACTAGAACCATTTCAAATACTATCAGGGGTGAAACAAGGTTGCCCAATATTACCATTACTATTCAACATTGTTTTAGAAATGTAAGCTTTGGCAGTAAGAGAAGAAGAGGAGATAAAAGAAATTAGAATATATAATGAAAATAGAAAATTAGCATTCTTTGCAGATGGCATAATGGCATAATTAGAGAATCCTAGAGAATCAACTAAAACACCATAAAAACAATTCACAACTTTAGTAAAGTTACATGATACAAAATACAGCCACATAAACTATCAGCATTTTTATGTTACCAACAAAGTTCAGCAGCAAGAAATACAAAGAGAAATTCCATTTAAGATAACTGTTGATCATATAAAATATTTGAGTCTATCTACCAAGGGAAAATCAGGAACTATATGAACACAAGTACAAAACACTTTCCACACAAATAAAGTCAGATCTAATCAATTGAGAAAATATCAAGTGCTCGTGGATAGGCTGAGCTAATATAATAAAAATGACAATACTACCTAAATTAATCTATTTATTCAGTGCCATTCCAATCAAACTCCCAGGTTATTATTTTACAGATCTAGAAAAAATAACAACAAAGTTTATCTGGAAGAATAAAAGGTCAAGAATATCAAGGTATTCAATGAAAAAAAAAAAATGACAATGAAGTTAGCCTAGCTTGTCAGACCTAAAATGTTATTAGAAAAGTAGCAGTCATTAAAACCATTTGGTACTGGCTAAGAAATAGAGTAATGATTCAGTGAAATAAATTAGGTTCCCTGGATGTAATAGTCAATGACTATAATAATCTAGTGTTTGACAAACCCAAAGACCCCAGCTTCTTGGATAGAAATTCACTGTTTGACCAAAACTGCTAGGAAAATTGGAAACTAGTATGGCAGAAACAAGGCATTGATCTACACCTAATACCATATACCAAGATAAGGTTGAAATGGGTTCACGATCTAAACATAAAGAGTAATATTATCCAAAAATAAGAATAACAAATAATAATTTACCTCTCAGATCTGTGGGTAAGGAAGGATTTTTTGGCCAAAGAAGAGCTAGAATTCATTATTGAACAAAAAATAGATAATTAGAATTTTATTAAACTAAGAAATTTTTGTACAAACAAAACTAATTCAGCCAAGGTTAGAAGGGAAGCAATAAACTGGGAAAATATTTACATTCAAAGGTATAAAGTCCTCATTGTTACAATATATAGAGCATTGACTCAGATTTAAATAAATCCAAACCATTCTCCAATTAATAAGTAGTCAAATTATATGAACAAGCAATAGTCAGATGAAGAAATTAAAATAATTTCTACTCATATGAAAAGGTGTTCTTAATTGCTATTGATCAGAGAAATGCAAATTAAGACAATTCTGAAGTACCCCTGTACAATCTCAGATTGACTAAGATGGCAGGAAATGATAATGACAAATATTGCAGTAGATATAGGAAAAGTGGGACATCAATACATTGTTGGTGGAACTGTGAAAGGATCAAAGCATTCTGGAGAGCAATTTAGAATTATGCACAAACGGCTATCAATATATGAAAACCCTTTGATTCAGCAGTGTTTCTAGTGGGCTTATATCCTAAGGAGATCTTAGAGGAGGAAAAGTGAACCACACATGCAAAAAATTTTGTGGCAGCTCTCTTTGTAGTGGCAAGAAATTGGAAACTAAGTGGATCCCAAACAGTTGGAGAATGGCTGAATAAGTTATGGTATACTGATGTTTTGGAATATTATTGTTCTATAAGAAATGAGCAGCAGGATGATTTCAGAGAGGTCTGGAGAGACTTACATGAACTGATCCTAAGGGAAATAAGCAGAACTAGAAGATCATGGTACATGGCAACAACAAGATTATACAATGATCAATTCTTATGGGCATGTTTCTTTTCAACAATGAGATGATCAAGGCTAGTTCCAATCATCTTGTGATAAAAAGAGTCATCTACACTCAGAGAGAAGACTGTGGGAACTGAGTGCAAATTACACCAAAACATTTTACTCTTTTTTTTTTTCTTGCATCTTGTTTTCTTTCTTATTTTTTTTTGATTTTTTTTTTTTGTGCAGCAAAATAGTTGTATAAATATGTATGCATATATTGGATTCAACACATATTTTACCATGTTTAACACATATTGGTTACTTGCCATCTGTGAAATAGGATGGGGGAAAGAGGGAAAAGTTAGAACTCAAGGTTTTGCCAGGATCAATGTTGAAAAAATATTCATGCATATCTTTTCAAAATAAAAAAGTTTAATTAAAAAAATATAAAGTATTGATACTTCAACCTAGCCAAAAAAAAAAAAAAATCAATAGATTTTGTTAAATAGCATTTTCCTTTTCCTCAATTGCATGTAAAAACATGTTTTCCAGCTTTGAGTTTCAAATTATATCTCTTCCTTCTTTTCCCCTTTTTTACTTTTCCCTCTTCTTGAAATGTTAAATAATTTTATACAAGTTACAAAGGCATAAACATGTAAAACTTTGTTTTTTCCACATTAGCCATTTTGTGGAATAAATCTTGAACCAAAAGAGAAAAATGAAATGAATAAAAAGTGAAAAAAAATATGCTTAATTTATTCAGATGCCATCATTCTTTCTTTATAGGCAGATATAATTTTTACATGTAACCTTTGGGATTGTCTAGTATCATTATCTCATTGATAATAGCAAAGTCATTCATAGTTGTCCATCATACATTATTGTTGTAACTTAGACATTTAATAGATAGTCTTAATTTGATTGTCTTTGGCTAATAAGAATTGTTTTTTTGTAAATCCCAATCATTCATATATTTGTTTAGTACAGTGACATTTGTAAAGTGTCAATATGTAATATAACCAACACTGTACCAACAAGGAAACCAAAAAGATTCTTCCTGCCCACAAGGAGCTTTGTATTCTATTTCCAGAAAAGAATATACCAAGATAATTTGGTAGAAGTTATACAAAATAATTGCAGCAACATTTGAAGAGCGTGGAGTGAAAATTATTTTTAAGGTATTGGAGTAGTAGCGAATGAAATTCCTTTTATCTCTACAATTCTATATTTTGTAATTCTATGAATCATTTTCTCCATTTAAGATTTATGGTTATCAGTAATTCCAAAGTTTATCACAAATTCAGTTTTTGAATCTGTTTCAAATTTCATATGCTATTTAATTTATATTAACTAATCATAAGTTAATTACTCAAGTTTGCATTTTTTTTAAAAAATGATATGTGAAAGACAGAAAAAGTACTTCCTGCAGAGAAAGAATTGCATGTTAATTACAGCTTCTACATCTGGCTTTGTATGGGCATCTGTTCCTTTTCTGACAATGCTGAAGGAAATCACTTTGTATCAATAACTCAAAAACTTAGAATGTAATTACAGTATTCTAATTTTGGATATTAATACATTTCAGTTTAAAAACAAATGAGCTTCATTATCTTGCTTGTCATCATTCATTTAACTGGAATACATTTTATAAAAATAATTTTATATTAATAGTTTCTAAATGGTCTCATATCCCAGTTATTTTCATTTCCAAGTATGTCATGATTTTCAGGCAGTTTAATTTTAAAGAGACAACTTACCTTAAAGAACTATTATTTGACCCTGAATTCCCTGAAAGCCAAGAAACATAAAATCATGATTAAGAACTGGAAAGTGCCTTAATAACTAATCTAGTTTAAGGGTTTAATGTTACAGATAAGAAAACTGAGGCTCAGATGAGTTAAGGATCTTCTCCAAGTGTGTGCCTGAAGTTTCCAAGGAAGCACTGAAATGAATGCAGAGAGATGAAATATAATGTTATTTGTGAGGAACAGCTAGAAGTTCTATTTGGATATACCCACAATTGGGAGAAGATGAGCAATGCAATGGGACTTCAAATGAAGGATGGATCCACTTGTAAAAGTCTTTATATACCAAACAAATAAATTTGTACTCAATCCCAGAGGTAATAGAAGTCATCCAAATTTAAACTGGGGAGACATTATCAAGACTATGTTTTATGAATATAAATTTGTTAAACATGTGGAGGATAGATAATCAAGTAGAGAGAAATGAAGAAGAGTATAGAAGGAGCAGAATATGCCATATAATGAGTGCTGATATTTTATTAAAACACAGTGAAGCTATTCTTCATACTGAAGGGGGTCCCTCTCTTTCAAGGTAAACCCCATTCACATGAACAAATGATATCATTTACCCCCATCTCCAGCAGATTGTACTCTCCATCATTCAAACTCACAAATCTTGAATCTCTACTTCTTCACTGGCTACTATGAGGCTGGCACAAAATATGTTCAAATTTCCCTTGTCTGATCCTTAAAAAGCCTTAATGAGATCCATACATCATCAATAACTATTGTTGTTTATTTCTCTTTTTCCTGGCTAAATTCTTTAAGAAATTTCACAGTTCTCTTCTTTCTGTTGATTATCTCCAATTTTTCTTGTTTATATCTGGTTTATGTATTGTTTCAGTTTTGTTCCCCCCCCCCAATTAAGCTGTGAACTTTTTAAGATTAAAGATATTTTCCAACTTTCTTTTTTATTCTTAGCACTTAGAAAAATATTTGGTACAGTGTAGGTGCTTAATAGATATTTCTTGACTGAGTTCTTTTACTCTCCTCTAATTTCTTTGTAGTCTGACTTCCTTTTTCAGTATTCAATCGAAACTCTTCCATATAAAGTTAGTAATCATCTGTTAATAGCCCAATATAATTATATTCTCAGCTTCAATACTTCTTGACCATGCTGCAGACTTTGACATCATCAATCACTCTCTTTTCAATATTCTGTTCTCTCCAGTTTCTTTAGTTTTGTTTTGTATGTTCTAGAGATAGGCAAATGGGCAAATGGACAGAGAGAGAGGAAGGGAGGGATGGGAGAAAAGGAGAAAAGGGAGAGAGGAAAGGAGGAGAGAGGGAAATCCCTCAGAAACACTTCCTCAGGTGTAATACTGGACTAACTTTCTGGAGGATTTCTGGATGAGCCTTGGTCTTAGGGGGAGAAATGACGAAGGCAGGACAGCCACCATGAGAATGGTCAAGGATGGAGTCTGGAGGCTCAAGTCTGGAGTCTGGAGTCCAGACTCTGGAGTCTATGAGTCTGAGATCTAGCTCAAGCACACACACTCATCTCTAGTCCTCTCAGCCCTTAAATATCTTAGTATGATTACATCACTATGGCACACTGATATTGTGCCAACTGTAGTACTATTACATCTCCATATCACACTAAGTATATGCCAACTAGAGTGATTACATCATTACATCACATTAAGTACATAAGTATAAAGAACCATTATCTCATCAATCACATGGAATAAACACCCTGCTGTAAGTAGCCTTGCTTCAGGTATACTTTTCTCAGAGTTCCCCAATATCTACAGTCCTGTACACTCAGGTATAAGAGGAGACATTGTTTCCCTGATTGCATTGTTTTGTAATTCCTTTCCCATTTGAATTTAAGAATCCTATATCACCAAAAATGAACCTATAATAATATATTTATTCTTACAATGTATTTCAGAGGGCTTTTAGTTCAAGCTTTAATTTTAGACATGCCTTATGTCTAATGGTTAGCCAATAGCTAATGACAGAGCCAAGACTACACTTGCTTCTAATACCAAACACATGAACCTTTTGTCAATCTTTCTTTTCTCTTTTAAGTTAAATTTCCAATGTTTTCTACCATAGCTTATAGTACTTGTGAAACACATCTTAAATGAAGGACTCTGGAGAAGTTCTTTATGATAATGTGTCTCCATTGAGCCATCTGGACAATACCCATAGCTAACTTGAATAGTTCCTTTGTGACCTAACATAGCCAATGACTTTTCACTTAAAATTATTTCAATATTGAGGTTAGGTCTCATGAGAGCATTTTGGGGTAATATTTTCCATGAGAGCTAAAGATGTAAATATTTGAATTTATTAATATCATTTGCAAGTAGCAATAATATTTAAAGTCTAAGTTGTTCTCCTTTGCTGACTAGGAGTGAGAATTTGTTTCTCAGACATTTCAAAGTATACGTTAGAACTAAGGCTTTGGTCAGACTCAGCATTGAGAATATTCTAACGATTCAAGCAGCAATCCTAATGCGGAAGTTAGACCATAAGCCTTCATTTTCATTCTACCCTTATTGTTTTTTGCCTCTATACTTCTCTTTCACATAAGTTATCAGCAGCTATAAAAGTAATCAACTTCTACATATTCAGGCTCTGATGATATCACATGTAGAAGTTCAGAGCAAAGAGCAAAAAAGTTATTTTTCTATCCCTTGTCTCATGGGAGTTCAGTAAGAGCCTTATAAACTAAGTACTATAGGATTTTTTCTGAAAAGTGATTTTCAGCAAAGTTTATGTACTTTTCTAATATGATTCAATAGCATTGTCCTCCTCAATATTCTTTATTGAATGTCCTCCATCTCTCTACTTGGTGCATTTTCACTATCTCCCATGCTTTAAAGGTTCATCCCCTTCATATTTTTCTTCCATGTTCTACACTCCTTCAAATTTCCTTCTCTCTTTAGCTACACTATTTGTTTTTTTTTTTTTTTGTTTGTTTGTTTTTTTTTTTAACTTCCCCATCATGTATTTATGACCCTAGGAAACTAATCATTGGAAAATCTCATTATTCTTCAATATTTAATCAGCATTAGCAATTCACATTTCACCAATACCCACCGATACTCTCTCACTCCTAGTCAGCAAAGGAGAACAACAACTTAGACTTTAAATATTATTGCTATTATGCAAATGATATTATTAAATTCAAATCCTTAAATCTTTATCTCTCATGGAAAATAGTATCCCAAAATACCCTCATGAGACCTAACCTTAATATTGAAATACTCTTAAGTGAAAAGCTATTGGTTATTTTAGGTCACAAAGAACAACTCAAGTTAGCTATGGGTATTATCCAGATGGCTCAATGGAGACACATTAGAGTAAAGAACTTCTCCAAAGTCCTTCATTTAAGATGTATCCCACAAGTACTATAATCTATGGTAGTGATCATTAGAAAGTTAACTTATAAGACAAAATAAAGATTGATAAAAGGTGCAGTAAAACACCTTAAAAAGGTTCTTGTGTTTGGTATTATATATATTGGTATTGGTTATATTATATATTATACATATTGGTATTATATATATAATTAATTTTGTATCATATATTTGAATGTATGTGTATGTATGTACATGTATTATGTTACATTGAAGTAGGAAAATATTATTGTTTTCTCATTTTCTTACTATGCTAAAGCCATATATAATGAAATGGACTTTCGAACAACTTTTCCCAAACTTGTCTTTTTTGTCCTTTAGTTCCTGATCCTTCTTCATTGTTGACAATCATTCCTGGGCTTTGGAAAGGTGTTATGTTAGGATCATACCTAATTTTTAACCTTGTTTAATCCTCTAATTCATTCTGGTCCATGAAAAGCCCAAGTTCCTAGTTTATTTTGTCCCAACCTAATTTCTTGCAGAGCCTAAGGAAAAAGTACAATTTCAAACATATTGTGCTCCTTATTATTCCTTAAACATTCCAAGGTAGTATGATGACAAAGGAACTGGCTTGAAATCTGTACAATATGGATTCATATCCTACTTCAGACTCTTACTGACTGTATGACCTCAAAAAATTCATATAGATTCCCCTAGTGTTTTTTTTTTAATTATTTTTCCATCTGTAAAATGAGAAGGTTGTACTTGAGGACCTCTAAAGACCCTTCTCAAACTGTATCCATGATTTATCCTGCTTTCGAATCCTCCATCTTTGGAGTCTGTTCATACTTTTTTCTATATATCTATTTTTCTCACTTCTTATTAACAAACTTTTGAATAATCTTTTTAGGATAAGCTCAGTAGCCAACTATTTAATTAAATATTCCTTCTCTCTTTTCCCACTCACCCCCCAAAAATAGCTGTGATATTACCTTATTCCATGGTGCTTGGTACCACTCATATATGCACACTTTGTTGCATCTTGACTGCAGTATACTTAACAGTATGCTTGTTTCATCATCATTGCTTGATTCATTTCTATCAATCTCATCATACTTACTATTGTTCCTAAATCAGTACATAATCAGTCTTTGGTAACAGAATGTATATGAATTCAATATTTACCTTACCGAGACTTTTTTTTTTTTTTAAACTAGCACTTAGGAAATGACCAGCCCATGTTTATATTGATACTTCTAAATATGAGGCTATGCTGAAATATAAATAACCATTAATTGTTCTCTGTATACCATGTTTTAGGCTTTTCTACAGAGACTGAAACATGGATATCTACAGTTATCCTGTCAAAATATTGAAAATGGTGGAATTCTGGAACAAAACTTAGCTAAAACTTAGAAACTTTCTACTCTGTCTTAGTGAGGTGAGCTACATTTTGTACAAATATTTGTTAATTGAGGATTAGAAGATAAAAGGAAATAGATACCTGATTCATCAACATTTTGAATAGTAATGTTTTCTTGACCATTGAAGCAGATACTTATAATGGCCTTATTTTCAGGTATAGTTAAGTGAATTGTTTCCAGTAGATTTGTGGATGATTTTCTAGGATTCTCTAAATATATCATCGTATCATATGCAAAGAGTGATAGATTTATTTCCTCATTGCTTAATCTAATTCCTTTAATTTCTTTTTTCTTTTCTTATGCTAAAGCTAAAAATTCTAGTACAATATTGAATAATAGTGGTGATAATGAACTTCCTTGTTTCACTACTAATTGTATTCATAATGTATCTCGCTCCTGTCTATAACAAATAATACTTACTATTGGTTTCAAATAGATACTACTTATTTGTTAAGTATAATTATTCCTGTGCTCTCTAGTGTTTTTAGTAGAAAGGGCTGCTGCATTTTCTCCTAATTTTTCTCTATCTATTGAGATTATTGTATGATTTCTATTGTTTTTTTTATTGGCATGGTTGATTATGGTAATTGTTTTTTTTTTTTCTGATATTTGACTAGTCCTGCATTTCTGGTATAAACCCCATTTGAATTATAGTTTATAATTCTGCCAATAAACTGCTGTAATCTCTTTGCTAATATTTTATTTTAAGATTTTGTATCAAAATTCAGTAGGGAGATTGGTCTATAATGTTCTTTTTCTGTTTTGGCTGTTCCTGGTTTACATAGTACTGCTTTGTGTCATAGAAAGAATTTGGCAGAACTCCTTCTTTACCTATTTTCCAAATAGTTTACATAGTATTGGAATTAATTATTCTTTACATATTTACAGATTTACTTGTGAATCTATCTGATCCTGGAGATTTTTTCTGAGTTCATCAATGGCTTATTCACTTTCTTTTTTTTTCTAAAATGGGATTGTTTAAATACTATTAATCTATTACTAATCTGGGCAATTTATAATTTTGTAAATATTCAACTATTTTGGTTAGATTGCAAGATATACAACCATACATGTAGGCAAAAATGCTCCTAATTATTGCTTTAATTTCTTTTTCATGGTGGTAAGTTCACTGTTTTCATTTTTGATGCTGCTGATTTGGATTTTTTCTTTTTGTTTTCTAATCAAATTAACTAAAAGTTTATTTTTTTTTTTTGCATAAAACCATCTCTTAATCTTAGTAGTTATTCCAATGTTTTCTTAGCTTCAATTTTATTAAGCGCTCTTTTGAGTTTAAAATTTCTAGTTTGGTATTTAATTGGAGGGTTTTAATTAGTTCTTTTTCTAGCTATTTTAGTTGTATGCCCAATTCATTCATCTCCTCTTTAATTCCATGTAGTTATTTAGAGATATAAAATTTCCCCTAAGAACTGCTTTGATTGTGTTCCATAGGTGTAGGTATATTGTCTCATTATTACCGTCATCTTAGATGAAATTAGGTATTATTTCTGTGATTTGTTGTTTGACTCATCCATTCTTTAGAATTACATTATTTAATTTCCAACTGGTTTTTAGTCTTTATTGTTTAATTGTTATTGTATTATGGTATTAAATTAAGTATTTACTATTTCTGCTTTTCTTCATTTTGTTCCGAGCATTAATACATGGTCAATTTTTCTATAGGTAGTATGTACTGTAGAGAAAAAGGATCCATTCCTTGCTGTCCCCATCCTATTTTCTCCAAAGTTCTGTCATACCTAACTTTTCCAAGATTCTAAAATAGTTACCTCCTTAGTTTTTCTTGTTTATTTTGTCATTATTTTTGTCTGATTCTGAGAGGCTAAGGCTTAAATCTCACACTAATATGTTTTGCTGTCTATTCCTTCCTGTCACTGGATTAATAGCAATTGGTATGCTCTACCACTTGGTGCATGTGTTTAATATTGTTACTGATTCATTGTTTACAATACCCTTTATCAAGAAGTACTTTCCTTCCTCATCTCCTTTAATGAGATCTCTTTTCACTTTTGCTTTATCTGAGATCAAAATTACTAATGCTGCTTTTTTTTTTACTTCAATTGAAGCATAATTAATTCTGTTCCAGCTTTTTACTTTTACTTTCTTTGTGTCTCTCTGTGTCAAATGTGTTACTTGTACACAACAAATTATAGGATTCTGTTTTGTAAACCACTCTGCTATTTGCTTCTGTTATCTGGAGAACAGATCAAGAAGGGAAAATATAAGCATAACTGAACTGCCAGAAAGTTGTAATCAAAAGGAAAACTTTAACACAATAATGTAGGAAATAATCCTAGAAAATTGTCCTGAAGTGATAGAAAATGATAGAAAAAATCTGCCTAAAACCATCTCAAACAGATCCTTTGTGGAAAACACATGGGAATATTACTTCCAAATTTTGAAATCCCTCGATCAAAGAGAAAATTTTGCAAGAAACAAGAAAAATAAATCCAAATACACTGGATCTACAATTAGAATTGTACAACACTTTTCAGCACCTTCAATAAAAGACTGCACATCTTGGAATTCTATCTTAGATGAGCAAAAGAACTAGTTATGGAACCAAAAATATCACATCTAGCAGAATATTTATAATTTTCACAAAGAAAAATAAAGAACATTAAATAAACTTGTAGATTTTCAGGACTTTCTATCAACCAAATCCAAATTTAAAGAAATAAGGGAGGAATCCCTGGGTGGGGAGAGATTAAGTAATAGCAAGTCAAGTTATGGAATAACATTTAATGAAATAGTCAGCAAGGATAGGAAAGATGTGTGTATCTGGGATGTGTGTGTGTGTGTGTGTGTGTGTGTCTGTGTGTATGTATGCATATATCTACATATGTATATATAACTATATCCTGTTTTAAATGAAGCCTGCTTGGAGGTGAGGGGGGAATGAAAGGATGAATATCAAGTCCAGTCTAGTTCTCTGGAGGGCCTCAGGATCAGTTAGAGTCAGCATCAAAGCCCTTGGTCTCCAGGGGGAGAAGTGAAGGAGGGAACAAAGCTGCCACGAGGCAGCTCCTCCTTTGGCTGAGCGACTCTGACTCTCTCCCTCAGCCCTCCAATCCTTGCCTACAATTACCTCACTACCACACATTCATCAAGCACCAATGGTGAGGAGAGCCATTACATCATCATCTCATCTATGTATATAGAACCATTATCTCACATAAAATAATTAATTAGCCTTAAGTTCTCAGCTGTCTGATTCAAGTATACATTTTTAGAGTTTCAGCCTTCTACAAGGGAAAAAAAAGAATAAAGTAAATAAGGTACACAGCAGAGAACAAAAAAGAAACAAAAATTTACAAACAAGTAAAAAAGAGAGAGAGAGAGAGAGAGAGAGAGACCAGAGTATAATTTCATGTATATATATGAATACACACACACACACACACACACACACACACTCCTAAGTTGTTATTTGTCATTATATATTTTGAATACTTTCTGATGTTCAGCTGGGCACATGATAATGCTCTCTTTTGTTTTGTATTGATTTTCTGTAGAGGGTCACAGATAGTGGAAGAACTCTGGATGAAATATAAGACCCTTCAGCCCAGAAGGAACCTGCTGATAATATCTGATTCAGGTCCCCTAAAGGCTCTCAGCCTTCCTCAGATGTCAGGGTGCAATGACAACCTGTGCAGTAATTGAAGCAAAGTGATATCAAGAGGCAAAGAATCATCTATATACAATAGCAAGTTATTTATGTGGTCCCATGTACAGTATATAGTTAACGCATGTGCATAGAGTGCTATGGTTATATAAGGATATTAGGGCATATAAGACTGAGATAATTTGAAATAAATGGACTCCATGTTTGACCATCCACATGAGTCCCACCTCTTCACTCTTCTTCTGAGACCAAGGACTAAGGCTGGTACTGAGGTTCTCCAGAGAGTTTGTCCAGACACAACACTTTTCTGTTTTTCTTTTTGCTTATTCTGTTTCTTCAAGTAAAATAAATTTTGGGCAAAATTCTATTTAGTTCTGGTCTTTTCATTAGAAATGATTGAAAGTCTCTTACTTCATTGAAAATCCATTACCTTCCCTGAAGAACTCAGTTAAGCGGGGTAGTTAATTTTTGGTTATAATCCCAGGTTCTTGGCTTTCTTGAATATGATATTCTAGACCTTCTCATCCTTTAAATTCTAGATGCTTCTAGATCTTGGGTAATCTTTACTATTGGTCCTTGATATTTGAATTGTGTTTGTCTGGCAGCTTGCAATATTTTTCCTTGAGGTTGTAATTTTGGAGTTTTACAAAAATGTTCTTGAGGTTTTCCTTGTGAGATCATTTTCTGAAGGTGATCAGGGGATTTTTTTAATTATTATTTCCCCCTCTGTTCAGGCCATTTTCTTTGATGATTTTTTGAAGAATGCTGTCCAGACTCTTTTTTTGGTCATGGCCTTCAAGTAGAGCAATATATTTTTTAATCTTTTTTTTTTTAATAATTATAACTTTTTATTGACAGAACCCATGCCTGGGTAATTTTTTACAACATTATCCTTTGTACTCTCTTCTGTTCTGACTTTTACCTTCCCTCCCTCCACCCCCTCCCCCACATGGAAAGCAGTCCTATACATGTTAAATATGTCATAGTATATCCTAGATACAATATATGTATGCAGAATCGAACAGTTCTCTTGTTAGAGCAATAATTTGTAAATGGTCTCTTCTGGATCTATTTTCCAGATTGACTGTTTTACTAATCGGTTATTTCACATATTCTCCTATTTTTTCATTCTTTTGCATTTGACTGATTATCATACAGTCATTAGCTTCCATTTTCCCTGTTCTGGTTTTTAATGTGTGAGTTTCTTTAATTATCTTTTGTACCTCTTTCTCCAATTGGTTAATTCTGCTTTTTAATGTATTGTTTTCTTCAGTGAATGTTTTTACTTTTTGTATTTGGTCAATTGCATTTTTTAACAAATTGCCTTCCTTTTTGAAGTTATTGAGTCTCTCTTGCATAGCTTTCATTTCTTTTCTCATTTTTTCTTCTACCTCTCCCATTTGCTTTTTAAAGTCTTTTATGAGAAATTCTCTTTGGGCTTTAGACCAATTTATATTACTCTTTGAGATTTCTTCTATGAACATTCTGTCCTCATCCGAGTCAGTGTTTTGGTCTTCCCTGTGTCCATAGTAGCTTTCTACTTTGGTCAAGATTTTTTCTGTTTCTTGTTCATTTTCTTTCCTTTTGTTTTTTTATTTCCTCTTTTTTTTTTTTACTTTTATGGTTGAGCTCTGCACCTGGGGTAAAGAAGGCACTACCTCTAGCTCCCTGTGCAGCTCTGAGCCTTGGCTTTGAGCACAGGGGGCCTGTGGTCTTTGTGTTTTCCAGAGAGGTAATTTTGCCTGCTTTGTTTTCTTAAAAAAAAAAAAAAAAAAAAAAAAATCTGGTTTCTCAGAGTTTTCCTTTTGAGCTGGGACTGGAGGCTACCCCACTTATGTGCTCCTCTACTGAGGTAGGACTAAGAGTCTCAATTGTTTATTTGCTGTGATTAAGACCCTCTCACCAGCTTTCCCAGTCTGTCTGAGCTTGGTATACCCTTTTCATCCCAGTGATTATGACCTTTCAAGAGCTTCTGCTATTTATTTTGAACTAATGAGTATTTTCTTTTCATCAGACTGTTCAAAGGCTTGGTTTCATCTGGTTTGCAAGGGAAACTGGATAAGCTCAAACTGTGTCTTGGCTTTACTATGCCATATATTTGCTGCATTCTAGAATTATCTTGGCTTCCCACTTTTCTTATATATAGAATGTTTTTTTTTTTTGTTTATTTTAGTTTATTTTTTAATTGTTAGTTTAATATTTTAGTTTAAATGCTGCTTCAGATACATGATAAGTAGGTGTACTTGGGGAAGAAAATTAACCTGTATAATCCTTAGTTTCCTCATTTATAATATGTGGATTATAATAGCAACTACTTCTTGCTGTGGTTGCCAGGAGGAGATAATATACATTATGTTTACTTTGCCATACTTAAAGTTCTAAATAAACATAATTTATTTTTGTTCTAATAGTTATCATCATTATCTGTAATGGGCTGAGGCTTGAGTTGATGCACTGAGGTCCCAAGCACATGAGGCTAAATAGTAATTGGATTATACTCTATTAATATACATGATTGGATAAAGAATGGCCCCCGCCTACTCTCTGTGCTAATCCTGATGTGTTGTATAGGAAATGATGATTTTGGTGGGTGGAGAGAAGCTGGGAGAGATTGAGCCTGGGTTCCATGCTTGTAGCTGCTGGGCGTGTGGCTGTTGGTCTACCTAGCTTCTTGACTCAGCTGCACATATTGCTATTGCCGATTCCCTTCCACCTCCGATCTTTCTTCACTGAGAATAAAGAGTGACAATTTTCCCCTAATCTGAATTCCTGACTCAGGCTGATTTTAAAATACACGGTCTTCACATTTGGTGCCCAACGTGGGGCACCAAGAACCCTACCTTCACTGAAGAAGTCTCTGGTGACCCGGAACTTGGGTGAGTATTGTTAATAGACAAACAGGGAACTTATTTTCTTAAAAACTAAACCAGTAATCTTTTTTGGCTGAAATGGGACAAATGCTAACTAAAGACTCTCCATCCCCACCCCCAACCCCTTCAACCCCACCCACAAGTGGCACTATAGAAAGCATGCTTAAGCTGATAGAAGGAAAAGGGCTACTTATAACTTGGGAACAGGTAGCTAGACTTGTGGGTACATTAAAATTATCATTGTGGATTGATATTGTTGGACCTGTGCTTTTGAAAGATCACTTTGAAAGCTGAATAAAGCAGGTTATTACAATAGAACAAGAAATGATGATGATCTATTAATGAGTGGTGACAGTGGCAGTGGTTAGAAGGGAGTATAACCTAGAGATATTACAAAGGTAAAATTCATGGTCCTGGAAGCAGTTTATATATGAATTTGAAGGGATGAAAGAGTAAAGAATTCTGGATAATAATCATCATAATATATAATAATGAGGGGGGAGGATATCATAACACTTATGTAACACCTACTCTGTGCAAGACAATATGCTAAGCATTTCCCAAGCATTATTTCATTTGTTTCTTAAAACAAACCTGGGACTTAAGTGTCATTGCTAAATGTTCACTTAAGGAAGCTGAGGCACAGAGAACATCAATTACTTTCCCAGGATCATGCAATTAATCATTGTGTTTGAGCTGAATTTGACCTGAAGAGTAGTTATCTTAGATGACTCAGAGGTTGGTATCACTAGAAAGAATAATGATTTCAGTTTAATGTATCTTATAGATATCATAGACAGTGGGTATTGTGATACTAGAATACAGAGAGATGTAGGATTGAAAAAGTAAGTCTATGGATTATTAGCCAATAATAATAATTGAATCCATGGGCATGGATGAGATCACTAAATATTGAGGGGGAAAAGAGACAAGACTGAACCTTGTAGGAAAGCCAGATTTAACAGGAGCAGCTAGATGAATCTAGTAAAAATATGAAGAAATACTATAGTGTCATGGAGAACAAACTAGACTTTCAGCCTCAATTTAAAAAAAAAAAAATCAGTTTTCAAGAAGGGGCAGTATGGAGTAAATTTTTGTTCTTTCTCCCCCCTCAAAAATGATCCTAATGCTTTATTACCCTTAAAGACTATCCGGTTAAAAGTGGTAAAGATTTGAAAGAACTGTTTTTCTGGTAGCTATGTGTTGCCTAACCTGAGATCATCATTTTCAAGTGTCAAGTAGGTAATAATTTAAGATTAGGTCATTAAAAAGAAAGAAAAACAAAGAAAGAAGGTTAGAAAGATCATCCCATTAAAATTGTGACCCTGACAGACTGTTTTGACTTTTTAAAGATAAAATGACAAGGGTCCATACCTCTAAATAAGACTTTACAAGTGTCAAAAATTTTATACCAATAAGTCAACAAGAATTTATTAAGCAACTAATGTTTACTAGCAATTGTGCTAGCCAGTCAACATTAAAAAGCAAAAATCAAAGAAGAATAGCTCTCTTTTGACTGGATAAATTATGGGATGACATGTTACCTTGCTGTATCACAGAATTAATTCAACCATTTGGGGTCTTAGGCATCCAATCCAACAAGATTTATTAAGTGATCATTGGTAACATGTAGGGATAGAAAAGCAATTCTCAAGTTGACCTCCCTGAAAATTTTTGAAATTTCAATTTTTCTGCTAGGACCAACAATTCATCCCTGACTTCAAAGGAAGCTCATTAAGTCTCAGATTCCTAAATTTGCATTCCTCTGCCTCTGCAAATGAAAGCGGGTTTCCCTCAAATCTGCTTTTAAATTATCTTAACTGCCATGAGTAGTATGAATTATATGAATTAAAGTTCAAGGTACTATCCCAGCTATGTTTGGAATCATGCTAAAAAAAAAAATAAAAAAAAAAAAAGTTCCTGATAAAACACAAATGAAGCAGCCCTCACAATGATGTATGATACAATTTGGGTATTCTATACTAAGACAATAGCATTGCTGTTGAGATCTAGGGAAATGTGTAGTCACTCAAGGATTAGATGCTAAAGTAATCAGCCTGATCCACCACACCAAAAGACACAGAGAAGGCAGCTAAATTATTTTGCAAGTGTGATGAAACTTTGATTCATACCAAAATGATTCAAGATGGAGACATCCATGTGGGAAGTGCAAGAGACCTGCTTTTAGGGAAAGATACCCTGTGTTATCTCTCATGTGGGAAGAACTATCTGCCTTTCTAGTGAAATTTAGAGGTGAAGCTAGCTGTGTGAAATAGGAACACTATCTGGTAAACCAGTTGGAGACGGGTGGGAAATAGAAGGCAGAAGGCCACAATCCTTTTCCCTTGGGAGCTGTGTCTCTACAGACAAATTCTGGCTTTTAGACTTACTGTATTTTTTTTATTATTATTTCTAAACAAAGGGAGAAAGATCTCCAGTCTGGGAGCTCAGATCATGAGAACTTTAGAGTTTAGGAATCTAAAATGGATATTTTCATAAACCCAGAGAATTCATTTGACTCAGAAGTGGGTGGGATTGTGTTATTTAAGAACTGAGCTAGACCCTGAATATAAGTTCTCACCTTCCCAGAGACAAAGATGACTTAAGGGGGAATATGTCCACAAGTTGTTGTATGAAATGTTTAACAAATAAATATTTAAAAGTCTGTTCTTGATATATATTTAACACAAATATTCCTTTGATGAAGCTCATCTGATAATTAAGTATTTATTAAATGGGAATAGAATGTTTGGACCCCCAAACAGAGAACTTAATCAGTGAGAGAGTCAATGAAAGGAGAAAATTAAAGAATCCATACCTTTCTGAGAATACAAGCAAACCCTACGAAAGAGATAAAATAAAATATAGTTGATCACTGGGAGTGCTGAGTAGTCACTATTAGTGCTAGTAAAGAAATCCTCTAACTTTGTGACTTTTCAGTATGAAATTTACAGTTATGCTATTTCTAGCCATATGAAAAGATGCTCCAAATCATTATTAATTAGAGAAATGCAAATTAAGACAACTTTGAAATACCACTACCCAACTCTCAGATTGGCTAGGATGATAGGAAAAGATAGTGCTGAATGTTGGAGAGGATATGGAAAAACCGGGACATTGATATATTTTTGGTGGAATTGTAAATGCATCCAACCATTCTGGAGAGCAATTTGGAACAATGCTCAAAAGGTTATCAACCTAGACATACCCTTGGATCCAGCAATGTTACTACTGGGCTTATATCCCAAAGAGATATTAAAGAAGGGAAAGGGAACCAAATGTGCAAAAATGTTTGTGGCAGCCTTCTTTGTAGTACTTACCAACTTCAGACTCAACTAGCCTCACCTAAATAACAGAATGAAGCTGTTTGTCCTGTTTTCTTCCCTCCAGTGGGTTATTTTATAGAGGCCAAGATTCAAAGAGAATCTGTCCTTCAAGGAGTTTTAGAGCTCCCCTTGTCACTTATCGCTAATCTTTAATCCTCAAATGACTACTTAATATTTCATTGTGGATATCCTGTAGATATTTCAAACACAGATGTCCAAAACTGGTCATTTTTTTCCCCCCTTTAAATTATCTTCTCTTCCAGTTTTTCCTAATGTTGAGTATACCACTATGCTCCAGTCAGGATCATACTTCAATGCCATCCAACTTCTACTTCTTTCTCTCTTATCTCTTATATCTGATTATTTGTTGCCTTGTCATTTTTTACCATCATTACATTGTTCTTCTTCACCCCCTCCTATCCTTTGGCATTCCCATCACCCTGGCAGAAGTTCTATCACCTCATGCCTAGATTAATTATCACAATAGGCTTCTGGATGATCTCCCTGCTTTAAGTTTTGCCACTCCATTTTCACCCTCCTGTCAATTTGATCTTGCTAAAGCAAAGATATAATCAAAGCATGCTCCTATTCAACAAACTCTACTTCATCCTCTTTACTTCCAGAATTGAATGTAAAATCCTTGAAGGAATTGGGATCAACCTTAGGCATAATCTATTGTTATTCAAACATTTTACAGACAAGAAAATTGATACTAAGAGGAGTAAAGTTATTTGCTTAAAGTCACACATGAGTTGGTATTTAACCCAACTCCTTTCCACTATACCATGATACTCTCCTTATTAATTATATGGGTTTACAGTTTTATAATTTTTTGGGGTTATAATCACAATAATATCAATAATTATACATACATATAACTATACATATATGCACATACATATGATTTTAAAATACCAGCTTTTAGTATTTTCAATGTATATGACTTTAAAGATATAATGGTACCTATGAGTATTAATCTTCTCATCTATTAAAAAAAAATTAAGGATTCTTTGAATTCTAGTGCTTCATATGATGTGTTTAGATTTTGTTCTTTCATTACAGTGAGCACTAGTTGTCTTTTTTCTAAAGGTCCTAAAGCAAACCTGAGCTCAATATCAGTATTGCATAATGTTGTTCCTCCACTGGAAATTTGGGATTGATCTATTCTACATTGCCTGGGTCTGTCTTGATGCCCCTTGATGGGCTTGCTGTCTGCTTTATTGTTATCTACTCCTGTACTAACTATAATCCCCTGTTCATGATTCTCCAATAACTTGATATCAAGATCTTTGGAACCTTATCACTTAAAAGATCAATATGGAACCATAAAACTTTTGGTTGGTGCTTTCAAGTTTCACTTTAGAAGATGATTCATGGTATTGTTCAAAGCAATGGGTATAATGAATTAATTTATTTTGAATAGTTTCCCCTTGCAAGTCTACCATTATATAATCACCATCAATACTCCATTAATTCACCCCTCCCTACACACACAGACTAATGTAGCCAATATCTAGGGCTAGCGGCAACTTTCACATTGGTGATTGAAAAAATAATATTTTTCTCTTCCTCACAACTAATGAGATTTACTAAGAGAAGCCTTTTCATATTAGCATACAAAATCCTTGGGGAAATTGAATCTTATCATTGGGATGAAAAGTTTGTTTTCATTTTTCTCCTCCCCCCCCCCCCCCCAAAAAATACTGTTCATGTAGCTATTTTCCTTGTTGACTACTATAAGCAGTAATTGTTAAGAAATATTTTAAAATATCAAATACTCATTTGAATTTGTGGGTTCATCAATTTGGAAATTGCTCTAACAGACTTTTTTCTACATTCTTGCAAAGTGAAGTCCTTCTCCTTTTCTTTTAACATCTCAGGAGTACTAACTAGTAGAGGTCTCTGGCTATTTATGTAAATCCCTTGCCCTTATCTCAGGACCAACTCTCCCAGGAAATACTTTGATGGTTTCCATTAATCCTTTTCTTTTGGATTTTACTTTGGTTATGCCTTGCAATCAGCTTTGGACCATCATGGCCTTTTCCTCTGCTCTCAGTATCATAATGATGTTTTCACTTTGGAGATAAAAAACAATTGTAACCTGAATTTGGTTAAATATAAAATTACATATGTTCAAATCTTTTAGTTTTACTTTTTCAAGATGAGGTGTGAAAGTAACATTTTGTTTTCCCTATTCACTATGAAATGTTAGTGGGTTTCCTTTAAGTGGATTTTTTTCTGGGTCTAATTATCCTTGGATAACAAACCTTCCCCCACTTAATCACACGCTAAAGAGATAGGCTTTCTTTAAATGTTTGAGTGAATTCATCAATTCAGCCAATACATCTGGCCTTGTTCTCCAACCCCTTTTCAGAGTTCCTTTATGCTTTGCTTAGTTTCTGCTTCTGAGAAAGGTTGTTTAGGTTCTATATATCAGCTTTTGTTCATTTAAGTCTTCTATATTTTGTAAATTCTTATTCATTTCATGAGCATTGTAGTTTTTATTTGCATCTAATTAACATCATTTTTTCTAATTTTATTTTTCTGTTTGTAGTGAATTTTCCTTTTCCCTTCCCTCTATCTCTTTCTCTGTCTCCCTTCTTCCCCTTCCCCACCTCCCGCAAGGCAATTGGAGTTAAGTAACTTGTCTGGCTTGATATGTATTAAATCTGGATTTGAACTCATGTCTTCTTGACTTCAGGACTAGTGCTCTATCCACTGGTGTCATCAAATTATTCCCCTCTTTTTCATTTTTCATTTTGGTGATTTAATTTTTTCCTCTTCCCCAAAACTTTTATGATTAAGTAATGGTTTAATGTTATATTGATGTAAAAACATCTTTGTTGTAAAAAAGAATGCTTCAACAAAGTTCAGAATATTATGACTCATACCTCTCTCTTATCACTAATATAATGATTAGACAACAGCATTATATATCTAAACTTGGAAGCACTCTATACCAACTTTCTCATCTTACAGCTGGTGGAAATTAACCAAGGGAGGTTGAACAAATTGCCCAAAATGATAATGATAATAATAGTGATAATAATAAATAGCATTTATAAACTACTTTAATTTTTTCAAAGACATATTCATATGTTAACTCATTTGATAATATAGATAGCAAGCACCAGTATTATGACAAGTTCATACTATATAAGGCTCAGGTTGAAAAGCTTGGGTCTGCTTAGCAGAGAAATGAGGAAACTTGACTAGGGTTTGATAGCTGATATAAAGTATTTGAATGACTATTGTCTATAAGGGGGATTAGTTATTTTCTTATTTAGTTCATAGAGCAGAACTAGCAGCAATGGGTAGAGAAACAAAGAGGCAAATTTTAGTAAACATAAAGTGATCTTACATATTCAGGAAGAATGAAACCCAAATAAAAAGCAATAGAAGAGATTAGAAATCTTTGCTATAAATATTCCATATAAAAATCTGACACACAAAATATCAGAAAGGATAAAAAAAAATACTTAGCTCTTAATTATTTCGAGGGTATTAAAGACAAATAATATGTATCACTTTCTGCCCTAAGTTATCAATTGTCCTTGCTATTGTTATCTTACTAGCTTTTGCATATTGAATTACTTGTTTCTTTTCTTCTTGTGCCCAGAATAAGCTTTTCTCTTAAGTTGTATCAGGACTTAATGAGATGATAACATCTCTTCAGCTTCTAGGTTCAACATGGGAGGCTTATGTTTGGGATAAATTCTGCTCCAGCATCTAGTGCATTAGTAAAAAGTGTGGGCAGTAGCTGTACTGAGTATGGGAACTGAAGTGAATCTTTACCTTCTTCAGGCCATAGTCTGGCCCTATTGTCTCCTGTTGTGATTTGTGCCCAGTCATGTTGAATGCTGGGTTAGCTTCTGCTACTTACATTTTGAAACCTACTAAGTTGGACTGAACACAACTCAATGATTGGTAGCAATCAAAACCCCAGGAAATATTATTCTATAGAAATGGGTTGCTTTCTAATTAATATTCTATTTGCCTTAGCTCCTCTGGGCATTTCTACAAAATTCTGGCAGTCTTTGTGTGTGAGTGTGTGTGTGTGTGCGTGTAAGCTGAAATAGGTGGATAAATCTATAATTGATTGTCTTGGGTTTTCTTTTTTCATTGTTGCTTTGGGTAAATTTTCAAAATTTTAAAAAACATGTTTGGGAGATATCTAGTCTTTTTCTACCCTGTTAGGCATCTATCTTCCAACAATCTTCTCTGGACATTTATTGAAAGAAAAATACTCAAATTTTTACATATGAAATTTTAAACATATGAAAAATTATATAAGCTTTTAATTAGTGGAATGAAATTCAAACAATTGTAGCACACCAAATTCCATATATTCAATTGAAAAATAGAGATTAAAATTATAAGATCAACCAGGTTGTAAAAAGAAAACAAAACAAAAAGATACATTAACACATTGTATGTGGGGCCACAAAAATAAGTACTTGTGGAAATCCATCTGACGATACAACATGAGACCTACAAATCAGGTCATACCTTTTCCTTTAGTAATCACACAACTAGAAATATGCTCTAAGTATGTTGTCAGGAAGAAACCAAATGTCTAATCAAAAATATATAATAGAATTATGGGTGTTTTTTTTTAATAGGCAATTTCAATCATATTGAAGCTGCTAAAAAATGAAGTTGATGACTATAAAGTTTTGCATAAGAAATGAGTTATATAAACACTAAAAATATGGGAAGATATAAAGGGATTCATAAAAAGGCAGAATCACTATAGATATATGCACTTGTTACCATTATGAAAATAATATCACTACTAACAGTCATAAAATGTAGGAAAATGAAGAAGTTAAACATTTTAGAAAAGGACACAGGAACAGAATATCCATCACTGTTATAGGCTTGATTAAACGAAAACACACAGCAAATAACAGAACTTACAGTTTCACATTCAATTTTTTGTATATTTGAATGATTTTTTTTTTATTTGACATATTTAGAGAAGAATTTTGCCCAACAGCTAGAAGATTTAGGTTTTTGTTAGAAATCCTCACACTTGACTGCATGTGTCAATGTTAACAATTCCCTTAATCTCCTTGGCCCACAATTACCTTCATCTCACCAACTACCATGTCCTGTAGACAATCCAAATCCATTATGTTCAATACTTTATTATCCTCCCCATAAAGAAAAAAAGAATATGAACTTACCTTTTTCTCAAACTTCCCTATTTCCATTAAAGAAACTTTGATCCTTCCAGTATTTACTCATAACCTGTTATCCTCAACTGCTTTGTTAAAATGTAGGAAGAGGAGCCAAGATGGCAGAGAAGGCACATGGGACTTTCTAATTCCTCTCATGCCCTCACGACCAATTATTAAATTCAGCCTTAAAAATATCATTTGACTGGTAAAATCCACGAAGATTAGAAGGATAACAATTTACCAGCTGAAGATAATCTGGAAGATTGCCAGGAAAGGTTTGTCCTGAGGGGCCAGAGCAGATCAGAGCAAGCAGGGAGATAGGAAAGACTAGCATCCAGAGTGGACTAGACCTAGTTACTTCCAGTGGGGAACTTTTTCCCAAAGCACTCCTGTATATCTGAAATCATAAAATAAATTTTGAAAGGAGATTTGCATATCTCCTAGCAACTGAGAGAACTCTGCAAACATAGATAACTGTGAACTAAAAAGCCAAAATTATAGAATGATGATCAACATTATCTTCTTATATCCCACACCCAGTGAACATTTCATCAGCAGATTTTTTCTTGAATTCCAAATGTTCCACTCCTTTGACAAGTTCTCTTTTAGCAGTTCTCTTGGACATTCCGGAATTGTTCTCCTCCTCAGGGTAACTCTGAATGAGGATTCTTTTCAATAGAGTTGTCTGACTAATTTTATATATTTTACACATTATTAGTTCTTTTTATAATCTTTTCTAAAATGTATCTTGAAGTAATTTTAATAAATACTCTTAAATTTTACTTCTCTAATAATCCCTTAAACTCAGATCAGACTTTATGTTTCTAAAATTATCAATAATAGAGTTTTGAGAAAATCATTAAGTTAACAACCTATAGTTTTCTTTAATTTTCAAAGTATTTCAGTCTTTAAATACTCTTGCTTTTTTCAAACTCTGTAATTGATATAAATGTGCTAAATAAAATAATGCTATAAGATTTTTTTGAAATGATTTTTTTGGGGGGAAACTAGGTAAAGCAGTGAATTGAGCACCAGCCCTGAAGTCAGGACGACCCAGTTCAAATCTACTTTCAGACACTTAACAATTCCTAGCTGTGTGACTCTGGGCAAATCACTTAAACCCAATTACCTCAGGGAAAACAGATTTTTTTTTCAATTCAATGTTTTTCCTTTTAGAATTACAATTCTGATATTCTGATATATTTTTCCCCCCTTAGGAAGAGTAGACTTTTAAGGATCTTAGCCTTATATGAAATAGCAAACTTTTTGTGTGAAGATGACATGTAATACACATTACATTTACTTATATGTATAAATTTCATTCATATATTATTAAAAAAAAAAACATCCTGGGATAGGATGAGCAAGCAAACTAAGTATTTAATTCCAAATAGTATATAATGTTTTGAGTATATATCAAATGAGTTGCCTGTTAGTAAGACATGTTTGTATTTCAGGACATTCTCTACAAAGAGATATTAATTCATATTAGATAACAGACCTAAATAAAACTGACTTTTCTTTTGAATAACAAGGTAATCCACAAGTTACTCCTCTAAGAAAACTGATTTCCCTCAAATTATTTTCTTCATGAGCAAACTGGAAATGTTTCTGTTTTCAACTTAAACTAAGTAATTGATTTATACTTTGGTCTAACTTGATATTTTTAGAAATTTCAAGAACCATATTTTATACAAGAATACATGAATATGGTTGTGCCACAGTTCTCTTTAATTGTCCTGACTCAATTTCCCTAATTGGTTCTGCCTCCGTTTCCCTAAATTGTTCTACCTCAGTTTCTTTAACTGTTCTGCCTCAAACCGCTTAGTTGTAACACCCTTCTGGTTCATTAAGACTGAGGACTATTTGCTCTAAGGTTATAAATTGTCAATGTAAGACTCAAGATAAGGGGGAGTTCAGACTTCCTGGCTCCTAACTCCTTCTGTCCTCAAGAATTTATGACACTACCCCCTCTAAAAATATTCCAAAAGATGAGAGCATCCGGGATATCTCATTGACATCCTTACTTCTGTTTCTTCAGGCATCCTGACTCTGGTTTCCAGTTTCCCCCCATCCTGCTAGAACCAAATTTATGGTCCTGAAACTTCCACTCTCAATGTTCTGACTCTGCTCCTGCCTTGGTCTACCCCTGTAGCTGAGCCATGTGGGTATATATATCATTGAGAACTCACATTCACCACTGGATACTTTGAGATGAGAGTCCTGTCCAGTCAATTATACTCTCCAATTAATAAAATATTAAAAACTCTCTAATATCTGTCTTGCCTCAGTTTCTCCAGTATTACATGATGAATAGGTAATTTACAAATCTCAGTATGGAAATGATTATAATCTCAGATTGAAAAGCATAAAATCTTCACTTTCTTTATCTTAAAGCAATGTAAAAGTGACCAAAAGTAGCATTGATAAGATACATTGTTTCATAAATCAACAAGTTACAGTATGTCATAACATATCAACTTTACCTTAGTGAAAGATATTTGTATGAATATAAAGAATATACATGATTATAACAGCATCAATATTAGTCTACCAGTCCTAAATCCAAGGACCCAAAATGATTTAGCATATGCATAATTAAATAAAGCACCTTAGATCCAAATGATTTCAAATAAGGTTAGAAAAAGCAGCCAAGTATTTGAAATATTCATCAACTCAAAATAACAGGTAAAAATTTGTGCTGGGAAAACTAAGTCAGGAGAAACCCCTTTGCCCCTTTTTTTCATGGGAGAGATCCACCAGCCTCATTCCCATTTGGACATTTTTCTTGAACTTGTTAAACATTAGTTCAAGGACACACAAAAAAAATCTGAAAACAAAACTCAGACAATTTGATTATATTCCCGTGATTTTATTTGTCTCACTCTTCATGGGTAGACTGGGATATAGTTATTATCAATTATCTCATATCATTGCAACAAATCAGCTAGTAAGTAACAGCCATCAGACCTTTAAAGATTGCACAGAAGTCTTAACATACTTTTCTTCCTATTTTGCCATTCTCACATTTCTGAAATCTCTTTGATTGCAATTAAAAGCAACATTGACAAAATGTGTGTGTTACTTTTACTTCACCACTGCAAAGTTGAAGATGTCTTTTCTTACCATTATATTTTTAGCTTTAAAAAATAGAAGAACAAAAACTTTATCAGATGGAGTAAGTAATCTTGGAATAGGAGAAAAGAAACAAGAAAAGAAAGCAAAACAAAACAAAAATGTTTTGCTTTTTTTTTTTTAGTTGATAATACCCTTTTCTGTAGAATTTCCAAGAACATTTCGTGGAGAAAGGCATGCTTAAAAATGTTAAAATAGTTGAAGAAGGAAAATTGCATCTTCAGAATTGTATATTATTCCTCATTGAGGATCCAACCACCTTCTTGTTACCTCAAACTCCCAAAACATCCTGGATCCAAAATGATCATGTTGAACTTTCACCTGGTTCATCTACTCTTTTTCAGATTCCCCTCATTCATAGTGCTTGTAAATCCACTAGCCTCTTATGTCAGATATAAGGACAGAAACTGAGCTGTGAATTCTCCATCTGGGTTTGCATTCCAGCAGAAGCCCTCTCCATCATGTGTTCTTGTTCCCTCAAAGACTACAGGGCCTCACACTTGAGTATCCATTAGTAATAAACTGCCTTGACTTGTAATTCACTGAAGGCTCATTTTTGTTTTCAGTATATTATTCACAATCTCTTCAATTCAGTCTTCTTAAGGTTATGATGCTCCATGGGTATTCATGAAGAAATTTACAAACACATGTTAACAGGATTAAAACACCCATCATTGGCGGAGCCAAGATGGCGGAGAAGACACACGCGACTTTCTAAGCTCTTCTCTTACCCTCTTTATCAATATTATATCGAGCCTCAAAAATAGTCTTGACTGCTACAATTCGTAAAGATAAGAAGTAGAACAACTCACCAGCCAAAAAACGCAGTCTCGCCAAAAAGGTTGGTTCCGGGGGGGGAACCCAGACTGGGAGAAATTAGGTTCCGAGGAGGGTCCAAACCCAGGGTGAAGGCACAGATCTCGCAAAGGCGCAGCCCCAACCCTCAGTACGGCTTTTCCCTTGGGGCAGGGACCTGCACAAAGCAAGGGGACGCAGCCGGTTATCCAATCTCCGGGGGAATCTCGGCTTGGGGCCATGATTTTCAGGGCCGATTTGCATCAGGCAGAGACTCTGGGCAAAGTTTGTGGCGGTCTGCAGTCTCAGTCAGCTGCTAATCCACAGTCCCACAAGGCTGGCCGGGGCCTTGGGCGTGACACTTTCACCATGCCCCGCCGGGGCAACGATAATCCCTCAGCCCACTAAGCAGTTTGAAGCTCGGCCACTGCTGAATCCACTCCCCGGGGGAAGGGAAAACCCAAGAGCACCCCATCCTCGGCAAACAGTTTAATCTCTCCCTGCTGTGCAGAAGAAGCTGTTTTGCCTAGAAGATACCTAAACAAAACATGAATAAAAAGATGAAAAGAACAATTGACAGCTTCTATGCAGAAAAGAGCAGGTCACAAACCTGAAGAGACCTCAAACAGCAAAATGCATCAGATTTCCCCTTTACATAATATCTAAGAAAGACCATTAAAAATCTAAAAGAGGTTAGAAGATAAAAAAGGAAAGAAGCCTTACAAGAGGCAACAACTTTAAATCAATTGGAAAAAATAAAAATTCACTACAAAGTGGATTTGGAATTGAAAAGAAAAAAGAACTCCCAAGAAAGTGGATCCGAATTGGAAAAGACAAAAAAACGCAAGAAAGTAGGACTGGGGAAAAAGAAAAATAATTAAAAAAAAAAATTTAAAGGTTCCACAGACCAAAAAATAATTCAAAAACTAATTGGACATAAAGAAAGAAAAAAAGTAATGAAGAAAAATAATTCTTTAAAAATTAGAACTGAAAAATAGAAACTAATGATTCATTGAGACAGCAAAATCAACAAAAACAAAAAAATGACAAACTGGAAAAACATGAATTATCTACTTGCAAAACGACAGACGGAAAAATAGATTGGAGAAAGAGATTAAATTTTGAAAATTATTAAATTTTTAAAAAACTAAAAATGAATGAAAAAAGAAGGGGCCTTTAGAAATTACCCCTTTGGCCCTTAAAAAAGAATTTCAAAATTTCAAAAAAGAAAGGAAAAATTTTGGGCCCCAAAAGATGGGAAAATTTTAATTGGAAAGGGGGTAAATTAAGGCAAAATTGGTAAGAAAAACCAACCTTTCTTGGGAAAAGAAAAAAACCCTAAAAAAAAAAACCCCAAAATAAAAAGAATAAAATTAAGATTAAGGGAAAAAAAATCTTATAAAACAAAACCAAATTTGGGGGGGGGGCCCTGAGGTAAAACATCCAAATTTGGGGCCCCTTGGTTTAAAAAAATAAGGAAGGCCCAAAAAAAAAAAGGGAAAAGAAAAAGAAATAAGGAGAAAGGGAAAAAACAAAAAGGGTTTAAGAAAAACCGATACAAAAAATTTCTAAGAAAAGGGGGTGGGGAGGCAGAATGTAAAAAATCTGGGGATTGATTTTGGGGAAATACAGATTTAATGAATTTAACCGTAAATTAAAGGGAGAATATAAAGAGGGCAGATAGGATGAACAAAAGAGAACCCTACAATATGTTGTTTAACAAAACACATTTAAACAGGGATGCTTAAAGAAAAAAAACGGAGAAAATCTTTCTTCAGGGAAAAGAAAAAAAAAAGAGGGGAGACCAAATAAAAAAGTAAGAATTGATCTAATTAAAAAAGATGGGAAGGAATTAAGCAAAGGGGTAAATAAACAAGAAGCAATTCAATTTAAACTAATTAAAGTGGAGACTCCCCTAAAGGGAGAAGAAGAGATTGCAGAAAAATAACAAAAAAACTTAAAGAGGGGAATCTAACCGCATCCAGAATTGACAAATCAAACCCACAAAACAAATAAAAGAAAAAAAAGAATGAATATGAAAAAAGGTTTTATCTTTAGAAAATTGAATGGAATGAAGGGAATATACTTTCCTCAGCAGTTCATGGAACCTATTCTTAATATATTAGGACATAAAGACCTTAAATTAAATCAAAAAGCAGAAATAGTAATGCTTTCTTTTCAGATCATATGCAAAAAACTAATTCAACAAAAAGTTAGGGAAATAGACCAAAAAGTAATTGGGAAACTAAACAATCTCATCTTAAAAAATGATTGGGTGAAGCAACAATGATCAATTAATAATTTCACTCAAGATAATGACAAGTAGACATCATACCCAAAATTTGTGGGATCGCCAAAGCCCAAAATAAAGGAATTTTATTCTTAGAAACATTTGAATAAAACAAGAAAAAAAAGATTAATGAATTGGGCTTGCAACTAAAAAAACTAAAAAGACCAAATTAAAACCCCCAATCAAATACTAAATTGGAAATTCTAAAATTAAGGAAAATTAAAAATTTGAAAGTAAAAAACTTTGAACTAATTAATAAAACTAAGAGTTGGTTCTATTAAAAATAAAATAGATAAGCCTTTGGAAATCTGATTGAAAAAGGAGGGGGAAAATGAAATTAGTAGTCTTAAAATTGAAAGGGAGAACTTTCCCCAATGAAAGGAAATTGAAAATAATAATGAGTTATTTTCCAACTTTATGAAAAATTTGATAACCTAAGTGAAATGGATGACTACCCCAAAAAATACAGACTTCCCAGACTAACAGAAGAAGAATAAATTGCTTGAATGTCCCATTTCGAAAAAGAAATAGAACAAAATTAAACAACTCTAAGAAAAATCCCCCAGGACCAGATGGTTTCAGGAATTTTACCCATTTAAAGAACAATTGGCCCAATGTTATAAAATTATTTGATAAAATAGGGAATGAAGGGTCCTACCAAATTCCTTCTATGACACAGACATGGTACTGATACCTAAACCAGGTGGCTGAAAAAAAAGAGAAAATTATGAAAATCTCCCTAATGAATATTGATGCTAAAATCTTAAATAAGATATTAAAAAAAGACTAAAAATCATCTCCCAAGATAATACACTATGATCAAGTAGGTTTATACCAGGAATGCAGGGCTGGTTCAATATTAGGAAAACTATCAATATAATTATGTTAATCAAATTAAAAAACCATATGATCATCTCAATAGATGAAACATTTGATAAATCCAACATCATTCCTAAAAACACTTGAGGTATGGAATAAATATTTTCCTTAAAATAATCAGCAGCATTATTTAAAACCATCAGTAACATCATATGTAATGGAGACTAACTGAACCATTCCAATAAGATCTGGGGGAAACAATTCCCACATCATTACTATTTAATATTGTATTAGAAACGCTAGCTATGCAATAAGAGCTGAGAAAAGTTAAAGGAAAAGAATAGGCAATAGAAGCCCAAATTATCACTCTTTGCCGATGACATGATGTATACAGAGAACCCCAGAGATTTGCTAAAAAGTTATTAAAATAATCCACAACTGGAAATTCTTTATAAAAAAACCCACATAAGTCATCAGCATTCTTATATATCACTAACAAAATCCAACGTCAGAGTTAAAAAAATTCCATTTAAATAACTCGTAATATAAAATATTTAGGAATCTTCTGCCAAGGGAAAATCAGAAACTTTATGAGCAAAATTACGAACTTTTCCAAAATTAAGTCGATCTAACCAATTGGAAAATATTAAATGCTCTTGGATGGGCGAGCAAAAATATAATAAAGATACAATATTACCTAAACTAATCTATTTATTTAGCCATACCAATGACTCCCAAAAACTATTTTAATGACCTAGAAAAAAAAAACACAGTTCATATGGAAAACAAAAGGTAAAATTTCAAAATTAATAAAAAAAAATCAAATGAAGGTGGCTTAGCTGTAAGATCTAAAATTATATTATAGAGCAGCAGTTACCAAAAATTTGGATTGGCTAAGGAATAGATTAGTTGATCAGGGAATAGATTAGGTTCAAGGTAAAACAGTCAAAAATATAGCAACCTAGTCTTTGCAAACCCAAAGATCCCAGCTTTGGGGAAAGAACTTACGTTTGATAAAAATTGGAAAATTGGAAACTAATATGGCAGAAACTAGGCATTGATCCATTAACCCTACCAAGATAAGGTAAAATGGGTTCTGACCTGGTGAATGAAATTATTAATAAATTAGAGGAACATAGGAAAGTTTACCCTCAGACCTGTGGAAGGGAATCTTTATAAAAAGCAGAACTAGAATCATTACTGATCACAAAATAGAAGATTTGATTATACCAAACTGAAAAGTTTTTCAAAACAAAACTAATGCAGACAAGATTGAAGGAAGAATAAACTGGGAAAATATTTTTACAGTCAAAGGTTCTGATAAAGGCCTTATTTAAAAATATAAGAATTAACTCTTTTTATAAAAAATCAAGTTTCCAATTGAAAAATGGTCAAAGGATAGAAAGACAACCAGATGAAGAAATTGAAACTATTTCTAGTCAAGAAAAAGATGCTCCAAGTCAATTAATCAAAGAAAGAAATTAAGACAACCAAGATACCCACACACCTGTCAGATTGGCTAAGATGACAGGAAAAAAAAAATTTTGGAGGGATGGGGAAAACTGGGACATTATTATTGTTGGTGGAGTTTGGGAAAAACAACCATTTGGAAGGTTTGGAACTATTAAAAGTTACAAACTGTGCATACCCTTTATCCACAGTGTTACTACTGGGATTTATAAAGAGATTAAAAGAAGGAACGGGACCGTATTGCACGAATGTTTTGGCAGCCCTTTTTGTAGTGGCTAGAAACTGGAAACTGAATGATGTCCACGGGGAGAAGACTGAAAAATTTGGATATGAATATTTGGAAATTAATGTTCTTGAAATAAACAGGATGATTTCAGAAAGGCCTGGAGAGCAACGAACGAGCTGAGTTGGCAGGAAGGGATCATTATATTCAACAATACAGATGAAAGGTTCTGATGGATCAGGCCATCCTCAGCAAGGATCAACCAAATCATTTCTAATGGAGCAGTAATGAACTGAACTATATACCCAGAAAAAAACCTGGGAGATGATAAAAACCATAAATTGAATTCCAATCCCTTATTTACACACCTCTTTTGATTTCCTTCCGCTAATTGTACGATAATTCAGAGTCTGATTCTTTTGTCAACAAAATAATGTTTTGACTTTATCTTATTTATCGTTATATTTTAATATATTTAAATTCTGGTCATCTCCATTTAAGGGGGTGGGGAAGAGGTGAAAAATTGGAACAAAGGTTTGGCAATTTTTTGTGTTCCCATGTATATCCTGTAAAATAAAATATTAAAAAAAAAAAAAAACACCCATCATTAAATAGACACAAGTCAGGACCAGAACAAAGGCTCCCCATTCTTCTTGTCCTTTTTCTTTCGTGTTTCTGTTACAAGCATATACATCTAAAATTCATCATTTAGGAGTCAAAACTCATGGTCTTGAAGACAAAACTAGTGTTTCAGCCTGCCTATGTTAAGTTCCGTCCCTTTTTCCTTTTTTCCTAAATTCCTCAAAAAGTAATGCTTTTAAAAAAAAAAAAACAGGCAAGACTTCATTTTCCCATCAAATCTAAAAAAAATTAGAAAAGTAATAATAATTGGATTTTATGTAGCATTAAGAATATGGCAAGCACTATTCTAAGTACTTTGTAAATATTTTCTCATTTGATTTGTTGTTAGTTTCTTTTATTTCCAAATTGGGAAGATGTTTGTAACTTCCTTTTTTTTTTTTTTTTTTTTTCAAAACTTAAAGGAAAATTTAATATATGATCTCCAGGTGAAATACAAACCTTAAGGATCAATTAAAAGAGATTCAATAAAGTCAATTCATTTATTTCTTAAATATGAAATATCAGTTCTTTTATGACTAATTTTATTTCAGTGGTTTGAACGAATGGGCTAAGCTGAGTATGATGGTGTGATTCTTTTTTTTATTTAAAGCTTTATTTGGGAATATGCATGGGTAACTTTGCATTAACAATTGCCCCTCTTGTTAATTTTTTTACCCACCCCCCCCTAGATGGCGGATGACCAGTAGATGTTAAATATATTAAAATATAAATTGAAAATAAGTATAATGACCAAAACGTTATTTTTGCTGTATAAAAGAATCAATCTGATATTGACAATTCGGAAGGAAATCAAAATGCAGGGGCATAAATATAGGGATTAAAATTCAATGTAATGGTTTTAGTCATCTCCCAAGTTCTTTTCTGGGCATAGCTGGTTCGTTCATTACTGCTCCATTGGAAATGATTTAGTTGATCCGTTGCTAAAATGGCCTGGTCCATCAGAAAGTCATCATATATATTGTTGGAAGTATAAATGATCTTCTGGTCCTGCCATTTCACTCAGCATCGTTCGTGTAAGTCTCCAGGCCTTCGAAATCAACCTGTTTATTTCTTACAGAACAATAATATTCCATAATATTCCCCTTTATTCAGCCATTCTCCAACTGATGGACATCCATTCAGTTTCCAGTTTTTAGCCACTACAAAAAGGGCTGCCACAATGATGTTTGTAACTTCCAAGGATCATATGACCAAAGCCCCATCTGAGGTTTTTATATAAACCTCATTAAGGCAATTTCTGGGCTCAGATAACTTACATTCTAATAAGGAATTCAAAACATAAAAAAGGCCCTAAAAAGAAGTGGAGAGGGTGACCAATGTGAGCCAAACAGTTATGGAGAAAGTGAAAAAATCTAGAGTTAGGTTTGTTGATGAAGAAACTTGACTTCTATAGAAATGATCATAGAGGTCACAAATAACAGAAGAAGGAAATGAACCTAGGTATTCTCATTATAAACACTTTATACTTTCTCACCATGCTTTTATTATTAGCTATCTCAGACAACCTTCTTTTAAAAAATTTATAAAAAGAAAAATATTCTATTTTTTGCCCAGACAGGAAATTTGAAACTACTAAATTTCAGAGTTGGAATTGTAATAGTCTTCCAATTCAAAAAATCTTCATTGGATATTTTTTTTAAAAAATTATTGTTGGATTGAACTGTTCTTCCTTCTGCAACTAAATCCATCCCCTTAATTTTTGTGGTACAATAGGTGTGTTTGTCTGTGTGTGTGTGGGGAGAGAGAGAGAGAGAGAGAGAGAAAAAAAGGAAGAGAGAGGGAAAAAGGAAGAGAAAAGGAGAAAGAAAAAGATGGAAATGGAGGAAAGAAGAGGTAAGATTGGGAAAGAAATTAAAATTAAATTTGCATTCAGGAAGTTAAAATAAAAATTTTCAAGGTTTTATTAAACAAATAAAAAAGAAATGAATATGAGAAAAGATTCTTTTTAGTTAAAATCCAGAACAAAGTTTGAAAATCCAGGCCAGATTAAACAAAACAAAACAAAACAAAACAAAACAAAACAAAACAAAAAAACTCAGCTGTTCTTCCTTATTTCCAACCTCCAAGGATAATGTTTAAATTTCACATCTCTCTATTCTTGGTAACCTGTAAAAGTTTCTCAAGTAGCTCCCAACTGTAGTTTTAAAAAATTATTTTAATTTATAATCATTATTAATTATGCATGGTTTTCTTTTTAGTTAATCTCTGAAATTATTCACAATTAATTAGTAATTTTTGATAGGTGTATCATCACCAATCAATAAAAATAGCATCTGATATTTTCTATGTGGAACAAATTTCAAGCCTTTGGTGACACTCTTGAGATTCCATGAAGTCAACACTACTTGTCTTATTATTGAAATGATAATCTAATAATCACATCTCTAAGGAAAGAGAGAATCTTGAATCTATAACTAACTTATGTCTGCAATTCTTGAGTAGATAGCATCTGCAATAAGTATAAAACTTTCTAACTGTTCACTTTTTCTTTTCTTTCTTGAAACAATGATTATTGTATTTCCTAGAGTTATTATTTTGCTTTCTGAACATCAAATAGATGGTTAAAACCTTTCCCCTGCTTTGGTTTTCCCTACTTTGAAAGATATTAGTATTGGAATAGAATCTTTACATAATACTGCTCATTGGCTATCTATCCTTCTCTGAAAGGTCTGATTAATGGGGCCTAATTTCTACTTAAAGAAAGACATATCCTTGAATTGGAAAATTGTTAAAGGATAGGTCAGTTCTCCAAAAGCCTTCACACCTGTGAATCATAGCATCTGAAGGAGTTGTGAGCAGCCTTTCCTGACACAGATGCTGCAGATTGGGGATGAGACAAATTGGAGTCAGAGGGAGGAGGAGACAGACAAGGTATCGGCCCCTCAGTGGGGAGGTCAGAGAATGGCAACTGCCTGTCGGTCACCTTGTATCATCCTCTCACAAGAAGAGATCCATTCTAGGTTGGATCTGCAGCAGCCACTGCCAGGTGGCTCCCATGTATTCCAGCAGCTCTCCCGTGTGGTCCAACTTATGGCATCTGAACGTGGGGCGAGAATTACAAGAAGAACCAGAGCTGTTTGTGAGAAGGATCCTTCCAAAAAAGGAAGTAGAGTCCCGGTAAGAATTTTTTCTTTGGGGTAATTAAATGGGCCAATACATCAAAGGGCTGAGCCAAGAGACTAATGAGAGACTTAAATACTTGTGCTGACCACAGTCCTCTTCTCCCTTTGAAAGTTTGCTTCCATATTTCACAAGATCAACACCTGCTACAACCAACCAGAAGTGATAATGCCACTTGCATTCCCCAGTGTGGGGACCATGCTCTGTGTGTGTGTACGTGTGTGTGTACGTGTGTGTGTAAAATAACAGCAAAAAACAAACAAAAAACTGGGGAACTGTTAAGGGGCAGATCAGTTCCCCAAGAGCCTTCACAGCTGTTGGTCACAGCATCTGAAGGAGTTGCGGGGCAGCCTTTGCTGACACAAGTGTGGGGGACTAGGAATGAGATAAATTGGAGGCAGAGGAAAGAGGAGGGAGGTGAGACAATTCAACAATCTCTCAGTCAGATGTCAGAGAACAGCAATTATCTCAGTCTCATTTCATCCCCTGACAAGAGGAGATCCATTTTGGGTTGGATCTTCAGCAGCCACTGTCAGGTGGCTCCCGTGTATTCCAATGGAAAGTCACTTCCTAGTGAGGGGCACCCTAAGTAATTTCCAATAAAAGTGTGTTTTTCTTTTCAGTTAATCTCTGACATTATTCACTTTCATTTAGGAGATTGAATTAATGGATGAGATTCTACCTTGTTTCTCCTGGAATCATAATTAAAATTTCTCCAAAAATTTAGAAATGAGATGACTCCAATTTCCCTGAGGTCACACAGTGAAAGAAACGAAACCAGCACATTGGAATAGAATCACATAGGTAAGGTGTTTTATTCCTATCAGACTTCCCTGCTTTGGTGTGTGTGGAATAGAGAGGTCAGGTGTGTGTTTAAGATTTGAGATGGAAATTGTTAAATTGTGCAATTATTGCTGTTATGGATATATGGGAACTTTATATGTGGGATGATTATTTGATGCTTTAGCTTTGAAATCCTTTATTCTGTTGAAATTGCTCTGGCAGACTGTTCTCTGATTGCCTGTTTTTAGGAAATCTCCAAAATACAGACGCACGTCTTGGGACTGGCATTCTCCAGCCCTGTAACCCCAGTTCCTTAATTGGTATCTCGCCATTCTCATAGGACACTGCAGCTTTGAGATCAAGCCTCTAAAGTTTGGGGTTTGCCTGCCTTCATGGTCTAACTGTGCATATTCTGTTCAGAAATCCTTTCTGGATCCTGGTAGCAGTTCCTGATATATCAGAGGGGACAGGTAGAGCTACTCCAGGTCCCATTCTTTCCCTCCTTTGAAATCCCTGAGAGACTTGGGGTGCCCCTCCTAGCATGGGGCTGTCTTGAGCCCTGCTACTCCCTTTATAAGCAGAAGCTGAGTTAAGTGCACAAATGCCTGCAGACCATCTAACACGGTGAACCATCCATCTCAAACTGGATTCTCTGGCTGAGATGAGGACCTCTGTACTGTTGATAACTCTGGGCTTGTCAGGAACAGACTTGCCTTTGCTGTAAGTTCTTGCATTTTCTAGTTTTATTTGTGATTTATTTGCTTCACATTGGGTTGGTGAAAATTATAGTGCTGAGACCTCCCAGGTATCCAGGGGGAGGTAATTCAGTAATTCAAATATTCAGTAGGAGAGTGTGTGATGTTGTGCCTCAGTTTCCCTCAATTGTCGTCTTCATTTATCTTTCTATTTTTATGTCTGCCAAATGCCAATCTGTTCTGTGACAACCGTTTCCAAGACGGCTGGTGGAAGTGATTTTTATGGTATGGACTTATTGCAATCAGTGGTATTATCCTGTTGCCACAATATCTACCCTGTATAATTACATTAGTAACCAGAGTTCAACAGTCCCTATCGAAATTTTGCATACAGAAGATGCTATTCAAATGATGATGTATTGGAATATATTACAGGAGGATGATCTTGATTGATACATTATATAACGTATCGATGTATTGATATATCGATACGTTATATAATGTATAGATATGTTAACTGATTTTTGAACAGTGTTTAAGTTCATAGAAATATGATCAAAATCATTTACATATTACAAGGGGGAAATTGTGTGGAATAGAGAGATAAAGTGAAGAACTTATAGGAATGTGTGAATTCTTTTTCTATATTTTATTTTCATTATTTCTATGTTTCCCCTATGACCTGTATAATAGGCGCAGGCCCATGTTTACTTGAGCCTTGGCCAGCTAGAAACATATTTACTTAACCTGAGCTGATGCCATTTATCAGTATTTGACATTTATCGATATTTAGTTTATTAGCTGGACTACTGTCTCCTTGATTAAGCCTGGAGGCCTGACCCATTTATATACCCTTTTGGGCTTCATTTGGAGACAATCTGTTTTTAGTCTCCTCAGGGTTTGAAATGTCTTCTTCTCTTGCAATGTAAAAAAATTATCTATGTGCAGGGTTTTGTTTGTTTGTTTGCTTTTTTTTTTGTTTTTTGTTTTTTGTTTTTTACTCATTTAAAAAAAAAAAAGTTGAGATCTGCTTTTAAGGCAAGGGAGATTGTCCAAGCTTTCTCTACAAGTGGCAGTGGTTGTACTTGGTCAGTGCTGGCTATGCTGGTTTGTGATGACCTCGTTTTTTTGTTTTTTTGTTTTTGTTTTTATTTTTGTTTGTTTGTTTTTTTTTGTTTTTTTTTCAATCAGCTGGAGTCAGGAATTCAGGTTAAGGGAAAATCTTCAATCTTTATTCTCAGTAGAGGTGAAAGGGGATCAGAGGTAAAGGGAGATTAGCAATGTGAGCAGCTGGTCAAGAAGCCAGCCAGACCAGAAGTTCTCCAGCCTTCTCTCCCCTCCTCTCTTCCTGCCCCTCTGCCTCCACCCACCAAAATTGTCATTTCCTATACAACACAAAAGGGCTTGCACAAAGAGTGGGCGGGGATCATTTTTTCTCCAAGCATATATATTAATGAGTATGGTCCAATTACTATTTAGCCTCACGTGCTTGGGACCTTAGTGCATCAACTCAAGCTTCAGCCCATTACACTGGTTCAGTATTTACTCACTTCCAGTGCTGGGTAAGTCTGGCCAGGCCCCATTAGATTCTGGCCTTTTAGGGTTACTATTTATCGTTTATGTTTGTGTTGGATATTTGATAACTTCTTTGCTGATCTACTAGCTTGGAAACAAGGCAGAGTGACCAACATTGCTGCAGATTCCTCCCTGTAGATTCTCCTCCATGTGAAGCCCTCTCTGCCCCAAATCTGTGCTGCTTGTACCGGAGTCTGTGCTCAGTCTGCTTGAACTTTGCCCACCTCCCTCCATACCCTATAAAAACAAACCTTTTCTGGAGAACTTTGAAATTATCTTCTGCTGGTAATTTTTCACACTGCCATTCCAGAACTAATTCAGAAGCTGGATTTGCTAATTAATTTGAGGGACATGGGGTGAGGTCAGAAAAAAATGTGTGTCCTCTTCACCATGTTGATCCACCCCTTAATCATTTTGTGTAGCACAATAATATTTCATCACAGTCAGAAAGCAGAACTTTTTCAGCTATTCCTCAATTGATGGTTTTCCCCTATATTTTAATTCTTTGCCAACACAAAAAAGAGTTGCTCTATTTTTATACATGTATGTATTTATACATATATATTATTTATACATGGTTCTCTTCATGCCATCTGATCCTCCTTTCAAAGTGTTCTTTTGTGGATCATAATCATAACACCATTACCCACATCTTCAGATACATATCCTAAATGCCCTTATTTATTTTACCTTCTGTCCTTCTGCATTTATTTGCTGTTGTTGGATAACAACAATGAGTCAATGATCAGGTTATTTGGATAAGAATAGAAATGAGGTCAGAATGATCCATTTTGTGTTTAAAAGATTTGTGCTGTGATGATTAACTAATAAAATGTATTTTAATACAGTACATAATAATAATCGTCAACATCATCATTACATTAGTCAGTAGCAACGCCATTACTTTATCACATTCAACATCTTCCAAGCATCTCTTGTAGCATCTCTTCCCCACTTTTACTATATCCTCACACTATAATGTGACTATCAAATATCTTCTAATTTTCTGCTTAATGTGTTCCACACTGTGACCTTTAATTTTGAGAGTCACCTGACCTAAGAATAAGGTGAGGAGTGCGTTTAAATCAAAATTCCTTTAGTAAAACCCATAAGCTTCCTAAGTTTCAGTTTCTCAATTCTTCAAATAGGTATGGAAATATCTTAAAAAAAAAAAAAAAAAAGGCTTCCATTAGGTTGTTTTAAGGCCCACTTGGGATAATGCATGAAAAACACTTCGTAAAGCTTAGAGAGCTATGCAAATGGACCTGTCCTTGGGGACAACAGGGAAGGTACTCAACACCAACTCTATTATTCAATTTAAGATAATTGATCACAAGTTTTCTTCCTCCAGTGTTCCTAGATTTTATTGCAAACACTTGTTTAGCATGCAACAACAGCAACACCAACAAAATTAGCTTATATTTTTCTGGAGGCAAAACATCTTATAAAAATAAAGAAATTTTTTTAATGGGCAATATTTATAAAATCTGAAAAATCTGGGTGACGAGTGAGACCAGTTGGTCAGGCAGCAAAAAGACAGGTGAGTAAAGAGGGGAAAATTTCACAAAGTCCTATCATATACAGGTAAACAGACAATTCTGTATAGGCAGATTATTTCTGAAGTAGGTCAGTGAGTAAGACAAAGCTTCATTGGACAATGATTATGGAACAAAAAGGTTCTGGAATTCACCATCCCAGTCCGTACCAGCATTGGGACAACAGGATTTAACTTTAGGAAAACATTCCTGGGCTCTTTCGAGTCATAATGAGATATAGTGTGGTATAAATGGATAGACAGCTGGGTAAGGAGTAAAGAAGGGATGGGCTCAAATCCTAACTCATTTATAATGATGTGTATGACCCTGGGAATCACTTTGCCTCTCTCAGATTCAATTTAATCATTTGTAAAATGAGGAGCTGTAGTGAAGATCAAATGATATAACAATAAAGTGCTTATAGGGATAGGCATTAAACATGCACATTCATTAGCATAGGAAACTCTCTCTCCCAAAGCAGGTCAACACCTTCTCTGCAACTCATATTTGTAGAAAGCTTTCTGGACCAGTGGTGTCAAATATGGGCCACATGCAGCCCAGAACAATTCCAACTCTTGGCCCAAACCAAATTAAAATGAAATTGGGAAATATTGAACAAAATAAGTAAAATAGAATAAAGCATAAATCATATTCTTAAGTCAACATGAAAGTCCCAGGGATCTTTATGCATGGATAAGTCCCTATTTCACTTTGATTTTGATACCACTGGTCTTGAGCATTAAGGACTTTGAGACCTTTCCAGCCATATTGGCTGTATGTGAATTCAGGGCAATTAATAGGTGCCATGGATAGAGTACTAGCTTCCTAGAGTTAGGAGGACCTGAGTTTAAATCTGGCCCCAGACATTTGACACACAAAAGCTGTGTGGCTCTAGGCAAGTCCTTTAAACCCAAGTGCCTTATACATATCCACAAAAATGGTATAAGATGTAGGCTTCTTGCTTCAGGGGCTAGCCTTCTATGTTCCATATCATACTGTCTTTTAATGTGTTATAATAAGTGTTTAATAATTTAATTGAGGTAAATTAAAATCTAGGGTAGACTAGGACTTCACATATCACCCTCCATTCTTGAACTTTATTCAATTTCTTCTTGAAAACCTCTAGAACTGGGAAACTCATGAGCTCACCAAACAGCTCATCTTACTTGGGATGAGTTCAAATTCATGAGTCAGAAAGAGTCTAAGAAAGTTTTTGCCCACTGCCCCTGATTTGGAAGATGGAAAAAGCACAACAAAGAACAAGAAGAGACAAGGTTAATATTTGCATTTCTAACTTTCACAGCTGGCAATTAGGAGAGAAATCCTTGTGGAAAAGAAATCCACCTTCCTAAAAACCAGAAACAAACAAAATTGAGCAACAAGGGTTAGCTTTCCTTCAACAAGCAGATTGGAAGGGGAGCTCTGGGACAGTTAGCAACCCCAGAACACTGGTCTTGCCTCCTGCCCAGTCCTTCACGCCTTCATCTGAGAAGCAGCTCCAGTGGAGAATACGAAGCTATCCCCATCAGACAAAACCAATTAACTGCCACACTTATGCAAACAAATCAGCTTAGTTGAGGCAACATGACATTCTTAGGGAGAGAGCCAGGCAAATCCAATCACCACTGCCACCTTGATCAACATCTCCCCTCAAAACCATAAACCAGAAATACTCAGAACTGCAAGTTCAAGAGCCTTGGGAGTAGCAGTGCTTCAGCCCAGTGCTTTCAACCATCCTCCCGGGAAGCAGCTACTAGAGAGACACATCCTAAAAAGTACTTCTTTAATAGCCTCTCACCTCATCTAGTGGAAAAAAAAAAAAAAAAAAAAAAGAAAGAAAGAAACTTTTTTACTACCAGAGTTCTTGATCATCAAATGGTACAACATGGAAAAGGCATTTCGACTGTGAAAATGACATTTAAAAAGAGGCATCATCATCTGCTCTGCCATGGCACCCTAAGGACCACGAAACCTTTCAGTCTTATTTGCTACTAAAACCTTTCATATATATGTATTATCACCACCACACTTGCCCCCTTTAGAATGTGAACTCCTGAAGACCAGGGGCTTTCTGACATCTATTTCTAGCCATAGCATTTACCTATGTTTTGAATATAGTGAGCACCTAATACATGCTTGATCTATTCATTTTCCCTTAAATTGAGTGTGTGTGCGCGTACACACACACACACAGAATCAGTTCACCCATTAAACTAGTTCTGCCTACTTGGGCCAAACAGAACTTGTTCAATTCATCTCCAAGGAAAGCTTTACGAATATTTGACAAAATCTCTATTCATGTTTTCAAAAAGAAACAAACAGAATTCAATTTAGATTTAGGTTAATTTGATGTCCCTCATGAACACTAATATAATTCTCATCTTTCAAATCCTTCGAGATATATATATATATATATATATATATATATGTGTGTGTGTGTATAAAATCTATCATCTATACACATACATACACACATACACCTTTAATAAGTACAAAAGTTAAATCTCCTATTCTTCCTTCAAATTAACATATAACTATAGGATTGTCAAAAGGCTAATGCTTCACAAAGTGCATTAAATATTGGGGGACTTTAACAATATTGCCCCAACCCACAATATTTTAGTTTTACTCTTCTTTTGCTCAACCTCCAAATAAAACTTAAACTTCCTTCTTATCCATCTCCTTCACTGCAGAGTTTTTTTTTCTTCCCTAACTAAATCCTATTTGTCTTTGATACATGACTGAAAATCTAATTATTTTAGATTCATTTCAAAGCATTTAATTCATCCTTCATTTCTGACATGATCAGTAGTGGGAAAAGAAATGATTTACTTTGGGAACTTTCCACAGGATTTCAATTAAGTAATTTGGAATGTCCTCCAATGATTTGTTTACCAACAAGATGGATGGTCATTAGACTGAGTCCCAGTATGTTTACTAATCCCCCACCCTCTGCTTTTTCTCCATTCTCCCTTATGCACTCACAAGCCTTCTGTTTCTTGGCTCCCTCATTCCAACATGGCAGACAAATTAAATGTCATTTGTGATGTCAGTGAAATATTCCAAATTAAATTCTCTGGGAATGTGTTACTTATTGCCATTTGTGATAATCAAATCTGAAAGGGAATTTCTATGAATGTCTCCTAAGACTCAATCGTGAAATATCTTCTCTTTTTTACGTATATCCCCTATCTATGTGATCTCATCAGCTTCTATTTCTTCATATCTTACTATATACAGATGACTGATCTATCTATTTATTCTTTCTTAGATTCTTGAAAGCTCCCTATATGCATAATTAACTGCCTACTGGGCATCTCCAGTATTATTTAGTATTTAGTAAGTCTTTTACAAGTAGTAGTTGATTGAGTGAAGTGTAAGCATCTCAAAATCATAGAGGCCAAAATGGAGCTTTCATCCTAAATCATCTCCTCTTCAAAATGTCTGTTTTGAATTTCACCATTTTTGATGTCACATGTTTTCAGTGTCAGTGCAATCACAAACACTTCCTTTTCCCTCACCCCCCACCTCAATCAATGCCAAGATTTATGAATCCCCTTTTATAATTGATCTCACTTACATTCTCTATATTTTCTTTCCATTGATGCCACATGATTTCAGGAATGTCTCATGTGTCTGATAATAATAAAAAAATTATTCAATATGTCCTCTCATCAACAAAATAATATGAAATCAAGACCGACAAAGTTGCTTCTTTGTTTAGGAATCATCAGTAGATCACTATTGCAAGTACAGACTTTTCAACTTGGTATTTAATCCCCATCAAAATTGGATTCCAGTCTCATTCCCATGTGACTACATAACATATCAAGATTCCATCCTTTCTCTCTATTCTTTTGGGGAGACTATACTTGATGTATTCAACACTAACCCTTCTCCTTGAAGTCTTTTTGCATATTTTCAAGGATCTGCTAAATTATAATTTCCTACAAGGATTTTTCCCCATGATTGCCTCAATTTTTACTATACTACATATGAAATTATTTTAGCATTTGTTTTGTTTAGACTTTTTATTTGTAATGTTTTACGTGTTATTATTTCTTCCCATATTAGTGAAATATAAGACATGGTCTACTTTAAATTTGTCTTATATCATCAGCGTATAGCACAATATCTGGAACTTTATTATTCAATTGTTTTGGGAAGGAATCATATTTGTACCAATTACAAAATGGTAATTCCTTGTCACAGATATTGTTCTTTAGTGAGAAATATGTTTGTGGCTCTGCTTCTCTCTCTCCCCACATATGTATGTGTGCATATGTGTATATATGTATGTATGTGTATGTGTGTGAATGATAAGGAGGTGTATAATTACATAGTATGTCAAGATTTTTTGTAATTCTAAAATATTGTCATTCTTTAAAATTCAAGTCATGTAGGGAAGAGAACATAATGTCATTAATGAACAATTTGCTTTACTCAATTCTTATTCTGAGTAAATAGATAGGCCAAGCACACTCTTTTACAATTCTGCCTTGTTGGAAATTGGATTCCATAGTGAAAGAACAACAATGTAAAATTATAGACACCCCATGACTCTTAGAATTCTAAAATTGCTCAATTTCCTTAAACTTTTTAAAAATATATTATATATCCAAGAAGAACTTACATTTACTTAATTAAAATTGAATGTAAAATTGAAGAAGTCAAATAAATAATTTCCCCAAGAAGGCAAACAAAAATACTCAGTCCTCAAGACATAGCAATTTAAAGTATTTTATTTGTGATGGTGGGAAGAAGGAGAAGGCAAGAGAGAAGGAGAGGGAGAGGAGCGAAGGGAGGGAGAAAACTGTGATAAAGAAAAAGATATAGGAAGAAAAAAGGAAAGAAGGAAGAAGGAGGGAGGAAAGAAGGAAGAAAGGAAGAAAGAAAGAAGGGAGGGAGGGAGGTTGGAAGGGAGGGAGGAAGGAAGGGAGAAAGGAGGAAGGAAGGAAGGAACAAAGGAAGGAAGGAAGGAAGAGAAGGACTTGGTGAAGAATGAAAATTTACTTCTGCATGCTTGTAAAAAAAAAAAAAAGAAAGATTGGAGTAGTGCTTGTAGTTACGTTTATGGAAATTACCTTTGGTTATATACAGGAGTCTACCTCTAATATCAAGTCCAACTCTGAGATTCTATGATTCTTTGGCCCTCTGAAATCATGTCCTCATGCTGCACATTCAGGCTCTTTCCTATCATGTTCATTATTATGATCAGAGGTCAGTAGAGACTAGCCAAAAAAAGAATACTTATAAATCATTTTTTCTGGAAAGATTTCATTGGGAAAGAAATTACTTTGTTCTTTGCACTGTTATTTCAGTGAAGATGGACACAAGTTGCCATTCTTAACATAGGCTAAGATCACAGGCTTAGGAAACTGGCCTGCAATCACTTTTATCCAACCTGATACAAATAGTAGTAAACTGTGTAAATTTGTTGTTACCTGATGTAATGAAATAACTTGGCCATATAAATAAATAAGAAGCTGATACAGCTTTTTTTTATGGTCACTCTTTCCCCCTCGACTGGGAACTTTATTGAATTGATATATCAAAGGAGAAGAATAGCTCTTTCCTAATTGAATTTAGAGGTTCCAGCTAAATTTACTATTCCCATTGTTATGTCAAATTAACTTTCACATTCTGAGCCATCAATCCAGCATGCCCAAGCTCCAAGGTTGATCATAATACAATCAGCTGGAGGAGAAAAGCTATGTGCTAACTAAAGCTCCCAAATGCCACAATGGTGGCAATTTTTTGTTTTTAATCATTGCTATATTATACCAATGGGCAAAACAGCTAACTTCCAAGGACTGTCTTTAGGAGATACACATACATAACACATGCATGCACATATAGCCATATGTGGACATATATACATATGTGGATATATGTATTGTATACATACATGTACATAGATGTATGCTGTATTTATGCACCTGTTGTATGTAGAATATGCACCTGTTTTGTGTGTAAATATACAGTGCATAAATGTACATATTCACATGCATATATACATACTGTTGTGTGTGTGGCGGGGGTAAGCATTATTTCTCCACTAGTGAAAAACATGGGAACATGGTTAGAGGGAAGAAAAGTAAAGCAACTTTAATTAAGATAGAGAGCTGAATGCTAGCTGCTTAGTACCCCAACTACCTCTATCTTTTAAATTAGTGTCATGGCTTTGAAATAAATGGCACAATATTTTCCATCTAGTCCAAATGTCTTCTTTCACAAATGAAGAAACTGAAGCTAAGAGAAGTGAAATGATTTTTTCCCCTGGGTCACCCAGTCAGAAATATGGTTTGTACTTAAAGCTTCCAGACTCCAAAGCCAACACTCTTTTCCAAACGTCAATATCCTTACACAGAGATTTCATTCTTATTCCAGTATGCTTCTGTATTCCAAGATTGTAAATATTTAACAGAAACCTGAAAAGTGGTGGACAAAGACCCCATTCGTATTCTTTTTTTTAGTCTTTCCTTTGCTTAATGTAATGACTTTGCACCAGCCTTGGGAATTTGGATCAAAGGAGCATAGAATAATAAATCTAGGGCTGCAGTAGTTTCCTGAGACCATCTAGGCCAACTCATCATTATATCTATAAGGAAACTTTTATCTATAGAAAGGAACTGACTTCTTTAAGGCCACACAGATTACAGATCTAGGTAGAAACGGATCCTATAATCCATATAGTCAATCTCTTCAATATACTGATAAGAAATTTAATATTCAGGTATAAAGTGATCTCTCCAAATGTGTCACAAATGTGTAAGCTTCCATAGAACAAGGTCCCTAATAAATGACCTGTGGTATTTCAGAATGAGTGAAGAGGGTCATTTTTGTGGGTATGCACGATTGTATTCTCTTCCTTTTAAGTCATTTCATTCTATTTCAATTGTCCCTTAACTCAATGATTCATATTAGGAATGCCTGAATGCCTATTTTTTAGCAAAAATCTACAACATATAAAAAATTACATGATAATATGTATTCTAAGCATGTCATTCTTAATACGACCTAGACTACATTAGTTTAAATCTTTGGCAGACTTATATGGTTGCAGCCTATATAAACATGAACCATCAGAAATCTAGAGACACATGTATGATTTCACATAGTCAATATTAGAAAAGTGATGGATGTTTATCAACCTATTGAACAGAAGCAAACCGTTCAAAAATCAACAAGCATTATTTTAGAGCCCACTATGTTCCAAATGTTGAAATGTTCTTTACACACAAAATCTTATTTAATCTTTACAACAGTCAAATAAGCTTTATATTAAAATGTTTTCCCTCAGTTTATATTTGAGAAAACTGAGTTTCAGTAGGTTTAAGTATCACAATCAGAATCATGGCCAGTGATTCTCTGAAATGGGTTTAATGTCAGAGGTCCTTTACTGCAACACCATCTCCTTAGCCAACTTGCAACACTGTCCCTATAACAAACTGGATTTCTTTAGTCCTAGAGCTAGAACTATTTATTGCAAATCTCCTTAATCAGATTCATCTTTTAGCTCATCCCACCACCCCAGATCCCAAGCCAGTTTATGGCATGAAATTTCTAAAAGGGTCTATTGTTCACTAATCTTGTTACTGCTTGTAACATAGATCTGGAATTACTTATCCATTATACATCTGGGAATAGAGAAACCCATCTGCCAGCTTTGAACTGTTGATTAAAAAGTGGGGGCTGGCCTAGAAGGAAAGGCTGCAAGAAGCAAAAAGAAGTTTGCTGACGTGACAAGCAGCATGGAATCAAAATCCGAATATGATGCACTCAAAGTTTTCATACCTATTTGGATAATAAAGCATTATCTTTCCACATGCCTTTGGGTAAAATATCCCAGGATCTTGCAATTAATAGAAAACACCTTTGTATCCCATTTTCCTCTCCTTTGTTATCAATCTTTCTGATACTTTTTCTCTTCCCAAGAAACCTTTGAAAAGGCTAACAACTGAGACATTTATTCAAGATGCCCTAAATTCACTCACTTTTCAAACCTCCCTAATTCTGCTCAATAACCAGACTTTGTCTTCTAGTTACAAATGCTAGCTGAAATCCAGTCACCTTTTGCATTTCTAATGGAAAGGGATTTTTCTCTAAATGTTGCCTGTGATTAGTGGGAGTGTCTCCTTTATTAGTAATTTCTGCTTTGCCTTGTGAAAATTAAGTGAACTACAGATACATATTTATAGTCCTTTTTGTCTTTGTGCAATGAATCACTGGGAGTGAGATCAGCCTGTTCCCTGCATCATCTCCAAAACATATCTATTTGTTAATTCCCTTTAGTGAAGCCAAGGGAAATAGGAGTTCTAGAACTGCTCTAGATTGTCTACACCAACTTCCCTTTTTAACAAATGATGAGTTCCAGATAGGAATAAGGATGTTCAACTTCACACAGCTTATGTTGTGACCATGGAATAAAAATATAATGATGAAGAGGAAAGCCCACATGGCTAATATGGAAATTGCAAAATTGATATGTTGCTTGCTTTCTCAGTTGGTTAAACAGGGGTGGGAGAGAGGAAGAGGGAGAATCTGGAATTCAAAATTAAAAAAAAAAGTTTAAAAATAAGAGGAACCCCCCCCCCCCCCAGCAAAACTGCACTGAGAATCTGGGTTCAAATCGAATCTCATTTACTGGAAATCTTTGTGTTTTGGACAAGTTAATTAACTTTTCTCCACCCCCCCCCTCTCCCCCCCATCCCCACCCTTTACCACCAATTCTCTTCTATCAAATAAGTGAGACTGAAGGAACTTAACCTATGTCTGTTTGGTATGTCATATTTATATAGTTTTTGAAATTTTCTTTCCCACATTAAGCTACTTGAAGAGTTCTATTTTTTGCTTTTCCCTGTACCTCCAGCACTTATCATAGTGAGTGAAACCTAATAGAAACTTAATAAATATTTTTGACGGACTACTTGACTGTTAGGAATCCTTTTGATAGTTTATTGGAGCTTATAAAACATTTTTCAAATTAATATTTTTAGATGCATAAAATATATGATTATGAAGGAAATCAATTTTGATTATTGATTATTAGAACATTTATTATTTTTATTTAATTCAGGAATCAATAAGGGTACTTCCAGTTATTTAAGGGATTTATGTTCCTACTTCAGGAGATGATTCTGGAGAAAGTACATATAACTATAAAAACACTCTAAATGTGATTAGCTATCATTTAGCAAGTTCAGTAATTTTTAACATGAAGCTCATCAAAAAGTCTTCCATAACTTTATAAAACTATCCAAAAGCCATAGACTTTCCAGAGCTAGAGAGAAGCTACATGAAGCCATCAGAGTCTTGTACCTGGGCAAGTTTGTAATAAACTGTTGTTGCTACTGCTGCTGCTGTTTGTTCTGCATTCTAAAAAAAGACCAGTACCTCAGAGAAGTGATACTGTGACATGAAATTGCACTGGATTAAGTAAGGAAGAGTTGTATAAAATCACTAGATCATGCAATCTTGGACTATTTGAAAAGAACAGCAATGTGCAAGATAAGGAGATGAGCATATCTTGAGCCATAATAGCCATACTTACAATTAAGGGCAGGATCCTTTTATTTCTGGTTACATTGATTATTTCAGCCTTCTTTGAGATCATTGCACTAATTCTTCTCATCTACCCATTCCATTAGGGGAAGTCTTCATTCCTTCTAATCCACCAATAAGTTTGAGTACTATTGCTTATCCTTAACCTGGTTTAGCCCATCTAGGAAAAAAAAAGTGTTTTTACAATAGTGTGTTATCTTTGATATTTAATAGAGTTCTAAATGTTTCAGCTGCTCTGGGATGTTTAGGGTGTTGTGAGAATATTACTACCTCTGGTGTAAGGGTTTGCTGAGCTCTTTTCAGGACTATTCATTCACATTTTGGGTCCACCTGTCACCCAGTTCTTACTTATTGCTTCCAGAGTTTAGAGCTTAAGCAGCAGCCACACAATCCCAGATACTGCCAGTTATCTTGCCTTCTGTCTTTTCACTGGATTTCTATGTCTCTGGGAGAAAGACTGATGACTTTGTACAGCTCTGCTTCATTTAAATCCAATGAATTTGTAAGTCAACATATCACGTGATGATGTCATTGGACCTTTTTGCAAACAGGAAAAACAGCAACAAACTTTATAGTGACAATTTCAATAACAATATAGTTTAGTACCTTTTAAACCAGGTATATTCACTGATCATTGGACAAAGATCTCCCGTTAAATAATAACCAAATGGCTACTTTACTGTTCATAAGCTTTTTCATATCTAGATAGACTAAAGCAATAGTTAATAAATTGTTGGGATGACCAAAATAATCATACTCAGCATTTAAAATAATCAACATGCCAAAACTTGTTTGTTTTGATTTTTTATTAGAATACCATTGAGGACTGGAACCCAAGTAAGGATTTGTGGAGAGTTTTCTGAAGCCATGTCAAATTTCATAGTAACTAATTTTTGAAATCAAGATTGGACAAAATCATCAATAAGTGAAAAACACAGTTTAATAAAGGCCAGGAGAAACATATCTTTTTGTTTTTCTCATATGAAGCAGTTATCAGAAAGCATGGAGATCTAAGAACAGAGAAACCCAAGCCAAAGAATGGCCAACCATATAGAGTACATCCCATGAAGACTCTTAAATAGATTTCTATCCATGTTATTCCTTGAACCATGAAGGAAGAAATAATCATCTACCCCCTGGAAAATGAATAAGGAATTTCAAGTAGGAATCTGAATAGTAAGGCCAGAGGTAGTATATCTACATATACTTTCCCAAGTGGGGAACCTTGGGGCTAGCTGGGTTGGTCTGGAGCCTGGGAAGGAACCACAGAACTTTTGTTTTTTGATCTTCATTTGGATTCTGGAGTCTGATTCCAGCTAGATAGAGTGAATCTAGCCTAATTAGGATAACAGGCCCAGCTATACTAGACAGACAGGGTTTGGGATGAGAAGGAACCACCTTCTCTGTAGAAGCAGTGAGGCACTTGCAGAAGGATGGAGCTCTCATTTTGGGGTTCCAGGTGAAAGGGGAGAGCTGAAGTAAAGCTAGAGGTCCCACTCCTCACCCCAATATTAGAGATGCTTACACTAATACTTCTCATTAAAAAAGTAAAATAGCAAAGAAGAAAGAATACAACCTTAGACACTTATTCTGGGAATAGGGAAGACTAGAGTTCCAGAGAGAATTTATAGAAAAATTCAAAAATGTATTTAAAAATCAAATGAGAAACTCTGAGGAAAAAATAGTTTTTAATCTAAGAAAAACAAGAAAATTATGGGAAAAAAGTTAACCAACTTAAAAAAAAAGTTAACGAATTATAAAAGGAAATACAGTCTCAAAGACAAAACTAACACTTTGAAAATTAGAATTGGGCAATGGGAAGTCAGTGAAGCTATAAGAGAACGATAAATTGCAAAAAAATTTAAAAATGAGAAAAATAAAGCAGAATGTGAAAAATATTTTAAGAAAAATAATTAGATTTGGAAAACAGATCAAGAAGAGAAAATACAAGAATAATTGGAATACATGAAAGGTATTTCAAAAAAAAAAAAAAAGAAGAAGAAGAAGAACCTTGATACAATGCTGCAAGAAATAATTTAACAATATGGTCCTAGAATGATAGAACATGAGGGGGATGATAACCATTTCAAAGAAATCCTTTGTGTAAAATAGATAGAAATGTTACTGTCAGATTCTAAAACTCCGAGAAGCTACACTTAGAATTGTACAGGACTTTTTAGCAACCACAATAAAAGACCACAGGTCCTGGAATCATATGTGCTGACAATCAAAAAACTAGGTCTGTGGCCAAAAATATCATATTGACCACAATTATCCATAATATTAAATGAGAAAAAAATGAACATCCAATAAAATTAAAGATTTTCAGAACTTTCAATCAACCAAACCAAAATTCAAAAGAAAATTTAATATATGAGAGAATATCAAAAATCAATTTCAAGGAACTTAACTTGGAGAAATTATTTATGGTTTTTATATGGAAATTTATACCATATATTTAAGATTGACATCAGCAACAGTATAGTTCAAAAGAAAGATTAGGGCAAAATTAAGGTAAAAACAGTAACTATGTTATACAATTGAGGTTCAGAGGAAAAATGGAGACAGAGACAGAGACCCTCCTGGTGGCTCTTCTGCCTTTATCACTCCTCCATCTAAGACCAAGGCAAGTCCAACGATCCTCTAGAAAGCTAGTCTGAACATTACAGAAAAAAAGCATGCTTTAAAAAAAAAAAAAAAAAAACAACTTTCTTATTTTTCTTGTTTTGTGGGAATTTTGGTCTACGTTTTCTTTCACAGCATGACAAATATGGTAATGTTTTCCATGACTGTACATGAATAACTTATACATTTGCTTGCCTTCTCAATGAAGGGTGAGGAGTAGAATGGAGAGAAATAATTTGTAACTAAACATTTAACAATAATGTTAAAAATTGTTTTTACATGTTGTTAATTGAAAAAGAAAATATTTAAAAGAAAAACAAAAGGACTTTCCTTTTGATAAATATTTGATCAAGTACTGAGATATGAACAATATCTTGTATTTTCCTTTTTTGTTATAGTTCAATCATTTCTGATCATATCTCTTTTTATGATGCTTTTTTTTGAAGCCAAAACATGGCAAAGCTATTGAAGTAGTTTGTCATTTCTTTTTCTAGTTCATTGTTCAGAAGAAAGAGAGGAAAATAGAACTAAGTGGTTTGCCCATTATTACACAGTTTGAAAATATCTGAGTATATATTTGAACTTGGGTCTTTCTCATTCCAAGCCCAACACACCATCTATCGTGCAACCTAACTGCCTTTTTTAGGCTCATACCCCAACTATTATGAGAATATATGGTTTAGTGAATAGAACACTTGGCCTAAAATCAGAAGGCTAAGGTTCAGATCTCATTTCTTATACTTGCATTTTATGTGAATGGATAAATCACTTCATTTCTTTGAACTTCAGTTCCCTCATCTTTGAAATGGGAATAATAAATACTCATAGTAGCTAGTTCATAGAATAGTGAGGTACAAGGAAGATATGCAAAGAATCTAAGAAATGTTAGCTATTCCTCTGCATGTTTCCATAATTGTGGGTTACATTTTATTGACATTATAGTTCATGTGAAGTTTGTAAGTCCACTGATTGTAGGGACCTACAATTTTTTTGTATCCTCTGGGACACTGATCCTTAGATGGTGAATGCCTTATTCTATGAAAACTCATCCCAGCCATGAGGAAATTTACTATCAGGCCATCTTCTTATCAGTAGTTTTCCTATTTGCACTTTAAAAAGGCACACCCAAAGGAGTCTCTAAGGTTTCATTTACCACTTCTATACCATTTCTAAACTAAAATGACTCCAGCACTCTCCTTTTATATGTTCTATTATTTTTAGTAAATGTCTGATAACTTGACCTAAATGGGTTGAGTTCCAACTCAAGCACTTGCTGACTGTAGGTAAGTATATGAACCTCTCTGAATGTCCATTTCCTTATCGATTTTAATTGGAATAAAAAAAAATGACATACTAGATAGAAAACTAGGTTGGAGACAGAAAGCCTGTGTTTTAGTTCCAACCCTCTGACATATTATGTGACCAAGTACAAATTATTTCTCCTCTCATCGTCAGATAACATTATGAGGCTAGATGTTAACTATGTTTCCAGTATCCATTGGTTAAGGGAGTTTCTGTTTTAAATATATCTATCTAACCTCATAACATCATTGATGTTAAACAATAATCAAAATAATTGGAGAATAATTGTTAGAGGAAGAAAGTGTCTCACAGAACTATAGGAAAGAGAGAACTTGGTCAATTTTTGAGTTTTAATGAATAATTTCACTATATCAAGCCAGAATACAGAGTGAGGAGAATAATGATATATTGTGAGTGACTTTCTTTCACTCTACTAATGCCTGAGAAAGGCAAGGAAGCATAATGTTGAGTCGTTTCTACTTCTTTTTGTCTTACCTAAGGCAATCAGTTGTTTACAGAATGGAGTTGAACACAATTAGTAACAGATACAAGCAAGAAGAGCTAACCTAAGTCAGTATCAGTAGGCCCTAGAGAGTCTGAGAAGCAGCCAGGCAGGTGCTTCTTTGCTAATGGCACTCTGCTGCCTGTGAATTTCTAATAAAACATGTCTGTTTGCTAGTGCGACATAAATAGAAAACAAAACAAATAAACTGCTAGGTGAGATAATATTTTTAAATCTTGGGAACTAAAATAACAATATCCCATAAATGAATCAGAATAAAGCAAGGGTATAATGAAATTTAGTAGCCCTACAGCTTAATTTGGGGTCAGCCAAGGTTACATTTGATGTAGTTTCATGCAGGTCAAAGAATCATAAAAAGTAGAGATGGAAGGAATCTCAAAGATTTTATGAGAATTCTTTCCACATTATACCAAAAAAAAGTGATCATCTAGCTTCTTTTAAAAGACTTTAGTGAGGGAGAAGGGTCAGTCTGGTGATAAACAGACCCTTCTACTTTTGGACAGCTCTGTTAATTACAATGACTTTCCTTACCTCAAGATAGAATCTGGAAAACCTCTCATTAATCTTTAGAGACCAAACAATTCTGTTCTTTAAGGCCAATAAGAACAACTCTCCTTTCCATGGAACAGACCTTCAAATACCTGAAGATACCCACCAGGCCTTTATTTAGTTTTCTCAAGTTACTTCAGCTCCATATCTTATAGAGTGACTCCTATATCATCCCATTCAAATTCCACTAGATATCTTCAGGATGATCAATGTCCTTCCTAAAATATGGCACCTAGAAATGAAAAAAATTCTAAGATTCATTTTAACAAAGGGAACAAAAAAACTAAACTATCAACTTCTACTTCTGAATAACAATTTTTTCTTAAGTATTACAAGATCACATCAAATTTGTTTGTTTTTTCTACTATTCATAGCTTTTGTAATCTAGCTGTACATCTTCCAGGTTGTGCTTGTGTAATTTATATATTTTGTTTTATTTTAATGAGATTGTGACTTAATACTTATTCTTATTTAAATTCTATCTTCTTCCACTTAACCAAATCCTAGTCTGAAATGATATTTTCTTTTCTTTTTTTTTTTTTGTTTTTTTTAAATATATTCTGACTATGATTCTTGATATTAGATATCCCTCCCAAATATCTGTCTCCTCTTCATCCAATATTTATGTCATGTATATCTTTATACAAATAATGGATACAAAGTTTAGATATTGAAAGGCTAAGTAAAGGGCATAAATTATTCTCCTATTGACAATTTTGGGAATTAATGTTGGATAATTAATGAAATTTATTAGGGTCAAGCCATTCATCAATATAGAAACTATTCAATTATATTTTTTTGAATAACAATAACTAATATTTATATAGTATTTTCTATATGGTAGGTATTGTGATAAGCACATTCCAATTATTATCTTATTTGTCCTCACAGCAACCCTGGGGAAAATGTACTATTCTTCTTATTTTACAGATGACGAAATTGAAGCAAATAAAATTTGAGTAACTTGTCCAATGTCACATCACTAGTAAATATCTGAAATCATATTTGAACTCAGATCATTGTGACTCCAATCCAGCACTCTATCCATTCTATTGCCTACAATCTATAATATCAAGCTAATATCTTTATATATGTTTTTCATAAGAACACATGATAAATTATAAAATTCTTTTTTCAATTCTTCATAACCACATCTTTAACATACCCATAATCTAACTGAATCAACAAAAGAAATAGGATTATTTTAATTGATTTATTTTTCCTTAAGCCTTGTTGACTCTTTGCTAACAGCTTCATTTTTAAAAGATGTTCTCATCATCCCTTTATTATTATGTTCTAGAATTTTCTGAGCATTTAAATCCAAGTTCTATTTTTAAAATTTGAGATATCTGTCCTTCTTCAAACCTATGATACCTGCTGCCTTTTCTACAATCTTCCAAAAATCATTTACTGACAGTAATTACAATGATTGTCATTATTTGTTTGTTTGTTTGTTTTTCTGTCCCTTAAAATGTAGTTCCTTTGAAATAAGTGACTTAATCTTATTATGGACAGCAAATTTTCTTTTAGTATCTAAGCTATTATCTTGGTAATTATCACTCCATTAGCTATTTGGGATCTATCTCAAACTAAACATTGCAGTATTTTGGCTGCCAGGTAAGATTAAAATGATATCGAGTTTAATGAGTCTATCTTTTCTTTATCTCTGGTATTCATCACTTTCCAGACATATCTAAAGTGAACTGGATACACTCTAGCCATCTCCTTTATCTCTATCACCCTTTCATCTCCAGTGTACTTTGTCTTGATCAGATCATTTATATTGATTATGTGGGCTATTTGTTAAGAGGAAATTTGATTAATTGGAGTACATTTAGAAGGGAGGATAGTGAGAAAAGGAATGTAAAACTATGTGATTCTATTATTTTTTTAAAGAAATATAGATGTTTTACTTGCAAAAGTGAAGACTTTTAAAGGGGATATGATTCCTATTTCAAGTACATGAAGTGTTTACTAGTAGAAATGAATTAAAAGTGTGTTGCTTGGCCCCAGAACACAATAGACAAAGGAATGGAAGGAATACATAGAGAAACAGATCATCGATTGATGTACTGAAACTTTTTTTCTTTCAAACTAGAAATAGGATATCATCAGAAGTGTAGATTTTATGACTTTGGTAAAGAAGTTGAAAAGAAGACTTTTGATCAGGCATGGGTTACTCCCTAATGTCCCTTGCTGACACTTCTGAGGCTCTCTGTTCAACTCATCATTAGACATAGGGTTAAAACTTCCATCCACATAACAAGAGCTCCTTTATTCTTTTTCGTGTGTATTCTATTCATTTCTAATATACTTTGGACAGAGTTAATCCAAACTGTTGCACAAACTGCCATTTTGCTTTTCTTTAATTTGGTATATGATGATTTTTTTTTTTCAATTTCAATGCTTGTCCCCAACATTCATATTTATTATAAAGGCTCAATATCTTATCAATAAAATTAAATGTCATGTGAACAATAGATAATTTTTATGCATCTAGGTTTGTTCCAAGAATTTTTTAAATGAGTTCTTTTTAATGGTTATGCACCTCATCATAGAATCTGTATAGTGTCCTGAGTCTTCACCTAGTATCACATATTATTGAAGTATTTCAGGAAAATCATTGAGACCTTATCATCTATACAGAAACCTCTGATTTAGACTTGTTATAATACTTCTTTCATGACAATGTTGAATGTTCCATTGAATGCTTCATGAAATATATATATATATATATATATTTATATATATATATTATATATATATATATATATATATAATATATATATATATATATATATATATAATATATATATTTATATATATATATATAAATATATATATATATATATATATACCTGAGGCAATTGGGGCTAAGTGACTTGCCAGGTTAACACAGCTACAAAGTGTTAAGTGTCTGAGAGCAGATTTGAACTCAGGTCCTTTTGACTTCAGGGCTGGTGCTTTATCCACTGTGCCACCTAGCTGCCCCCATGGAATATATTTTTGAGTAATGTATACCTAAAAGAGCAAATAGAAGCTATCAAAATATAAGTATCTGGTAGAGGGGATCAAAATCAACAGGAAAGTTAGGATGTCTATTTCCTGTTTTTTTTTTTTTTCTCTCTATAACATTCAGCTATGGCAATTGCATTGATAATGTTTGTAGGGAGCCAGCAAATAATTTATATTATTCTGATACCTTTATTGAAATACAAAAATCATCTACTGTATCCACTTGTGCTGTGTATCATAGAACATTGAATATAAAAAGTTAGTAGTGGGAGAACAAGTTGTGGCAGTGAGATTTCTTTCTGAACCTAAAAAAAAAAAAATAAGTAGTGAGATGATGACCACAAAGGGTAGCTATGATAATAATAATTGAATTATTGTATATTATACTAATAAAATATTTTTCAATTCCAAAATTACTAATTTCATGTGTTTATATAATACTACACATAATATTAAATGAGCAAAAAAAATGGTGTTAAAGAAATCTCTCCTACAACTATTTTAGTTGAACTCTATTAAAATGAAGAAAAATTAATATGATGATCATAACTATGATGATAATAAAAAGAATACATATTTATGTAGCACCTACTATATGCCAAGTACTTTACAATATTTTTAATGTTCACCCTCACAACAACCTTGGGAAGTAGGTGCTACTGTGATATCCAATTTACACTTGAAGAAACTGAAGCAGAGAGAGCTTAAAAGACTGACATACGTTCACACTGTAATGTCTTAGGCTAGATCAGAACTCAAGTTTTCCTGAAATCAGACCCAATATTTCATTTACTTTGCCACCTAGTTGCCTCACTTGTAGTAGCATCAGAAGCGGTAGAGATATCCCTCACCATGTGTATAGTGAAAAGGAAGGGCACACATCTTGTTCATTAAGTCTCAAAACTATCTGGTGAGATATTGTTAGTTATTTTTATTCTCATTTGACATGTGAAGAAATTGTGAAATCAATGACTTAATAAAAAATACATATCCAAATGTAGAAAAAGCCAAGAAGGAATGGATGGGTCATAATATTCATCAATGGAAAAAGCAATCATATTGATGAGATCAGATCTGTTGGAGCACTCATAATTTTCTAATCATCAGTTATTAAAATCAGGAAGAACAGAGTACAAATCCTATCTCAGAAACCTGCTAGTTGTATGTCGTGGCAATTCATTTGACCTTTCTTAGTCTTGATTAACTTATTTTTTTTTAAATGAGGGTTTTTGACTCAATGATGTTCAGTTTGTCTTCCAAATCTAAATTTATGATGCTACGATCCATTCCTGGGAACTGAACTTCAAGTACATTTTGGAGTTAATTAAGAAATATAAAAGGAAACTAGTTACTGCAAAATAACTTCACCTGGGCATTTCCAGTTTCATTTTTTGCCCCTGGTGATAGCACATGTATTAGGATGTGACCCAGCAGCAGCAAAATTAAGTAATTAAAATGGACAGCTCATTTAGACCATGATTTATTACACAGTGCTTTAAAATCAAGCAGGACAAATTGGAGAAGGCTTCAAGAGCTTAGATCAATAGAGGCATATCTTTGGAAAGCACCAACTCACTTAATTGTCTGCACTTTATGATAATTATAACTGGAGAAATCAGGACTGCAGCTACTTATTGTAGTTAAAGAGAAAGCTTAATGTCTAGAAAAAACAAAATCAATTTCAAATTATACTACCAAGAGTGGTTTTTATTTTAATTCTACTATGAGTTTTTGCTAGCAATCGGTCCATATCAAGACAGTATTTCTGCAATAATTTAGTAGCCCAGTGGTTTTGTAAGCTGAATATGCAGGAATCCAATATATAGGGTTATGAATTTTACTGACACAATTCTATTAGCCTGAGGGGGAAAAATGTTCTTTTTGAAAAATTCAACTATCCAATCTAACTAGAGATAATTAGGGTAGTGATTCCCATGTCATATTGACTGAATTACTGATTTTTATGTTGACAAGTTTCATTAAGAGATTTTATTTTCCCAGCTGCAAATTAAGAGAGCATTACAAGAAAAGATCAGCCCTGAATGATCTTATCAGGAATTAAATCAACATTTGATTTTGTACATCAATAAGCCGCTCATCCAAAATACCATCTAATTGCTATAGACTTCATAGGGATAGAAAACAATGTAAAGGCTAAGTTATAGTGGTTTTCATTGGGTATAATTAGACCATATTTTTGAAATAGGCTGCTCTAGACTGGCACAGCGGTTAAGAGGTGCATCTACTATTGTGAATATTACAGTGTTTACAACTCTTATCATTTTTGGATGAAGGGTTAGAATTACGTGGTCATGAATCTACAGATTAGGACAACAGCTGAAATTCTTTAGGATAGAATAGGAAGCAAATGAAATTGAAATGGTTTAGGAACGAGATGCAATGGAATGGGATAGAAAACATAGATTTACATATGAGATTTAGTTTTCCTTCTCAGCCTTTTCATTTTACAAGAAGCATGGGAGTCCTAGAGAGGCCAAATGAGTTGCTTATGGGATTATGGGGAGTAAATGACAGAATCTACTCTTAAATCTTTATCCTTTGATTTTAAATTCCATGTCTCTTCTAAAATTTTAATTCCATAGGGTATAACAAAAGACACAAGTGACATGAAATAAAATGTATTATTTAAAAAGAATCTCAGGAACTTTTGAATCCAGTTTGAAGGGAACTTACCAATGTTTTTGTTTGTTTTTTTTTCCTATATGATATGACATGCTCATCTAAAACTTTCACAGACTCATTACAATTGGAAAGAAACTATAAGATCTAGTCCATTCTCTTCACTTTATATATAAGAAAATAGGGTGCAGAAAGAAGAAAGTAAAATGTCAAAGGCAGAACTTTAGCAAAAAACTTGGAGTTTTTTGACTCCAAGACCAACATTATTTCCATTATCCTAGGTTGTCTCTCACTGCTAAACATTAATTTGTATAGATAAATGTTGATATTTTCTTTATTTTTTCATCAGTCTTTAAAAGACCCTATTGGAAGTACAAAACCCAGAGAAAGGTAATGGCATTCTGTGATATTTCCAGTGGCTGTTATATAGTCCAATGATGATGGGCTTGTTGACAAATGAATCTGGTACTTTCAAATGGATCCCATTTCACATTGGCAGCTAGCTGAAAGCAAAAGAGGACAATACAGAAAGACAGAAGACAAAAAATAGAGACTTAAAGAAAGTATGTAGGATGTGAGGCAAGAACAGAGAGACACTGAACAGTAAAAACACAATAGGTAATTCCACAGACATCTTAATTTTGCTATGGACAAGTTTTGGCTATAAGGAAGAAGAGGGGATATTTTGTGGACATTCAATGTAGCAGAATTATGACATTGTTTCTCCCAAATGGCTTGGAAACAATCTTTCAACAATAAATTAAACTATTGCTACAATTCTTCCTTTATTTCTTTGGGCTTTCCTATGAGTTGGCATTTTCTCCAAACTCTGTCCTTTTAATTTTCCAAGTATGAGTCATGAGGTCAAAATTTATAGGCTTATTTATAGTATTTCATTTACATGAGAGCAGAATCACTTTAATGAAAAATATTAAGCAAGATTGGCACACATTCTAAAGCATTGTAGAAATGAGCTTTGTCTGAACTGTGGTGTCAAATTTAAATAGAAAAATAAGTTATTAATCGGTACATAAGGATTCTTGCAGATTACATGTTGATTTAATTTAAAAATGCAATGCTATCTACCTTTTCTTGTATTTTTATTTATTTGGTTAAATATATTTCAATTACATTTTACTTGGGGTCAGGGAGTATTCAAGAGTATTGTGGTCCCATGTGGTTACTAGGTTTCATGTCTCTGCTTCTTCAGAAACCTCTGCACTCATGAGACAATTTTTTTTTTTTTACTGACATCAGAATATATTCAAGCAAACAAATAAAGAAAATAGATAAGTCCTGAAAATTATGCTAACTCAATAGCTCACTATTCTCATACTTGCTTTTTAATCAAATTTGGGGGAAGTATCACCCAATCTGAAGTCTTTATATTAGTTGCTCTTCTTCATGTACCAAGCCACCCACCATCCCATCTTTTTGTACCCATTAAATATCCATACTCCTCACATATAAAAGAACTGGCAAGATACTGAGATTAAATGGCTCCTTCCCCTTTTACTTTTGGGAACTGATCTAAATTATCATTGTCTCCTTATAAAAGTTTTCAATAAAAGTATACTCCACCTTAAATCTCTTGCTGATCTTCAGGGATTGTAATGCCAGAGAAACTGAGCAAGATAGAGATTAGAGAACAATTTAATAATTTCTTTAAATGGGAAAGATTTACTGGGACCAAATAGATCCATGATTTGGTCCCAGGGCTGAATGGGACTCTCGTCTCCAAGAATGGAGCAGAGAATGTCAGATACAAGATTCTTTTATAGGGTTACAAGAACAATGACATAATGGGGGAGTTACCTGGATGGGGATGACATAATGGAGGGAGGTACTGGAGAGGCTCCTGATATTCTAATGATGTCTAAAATGGATAAAGACCTTTATTCCATCAAATATTAAAATAGAATCATTATAGCCTAAAGCAGTGGTTCTCAGAGTATTGTCCAGAGAATCCTGAGGATCTGTGAAACTCTTTTAGAGGGTCTACAAATTCAAAAATAGTTTTTATTTCCAATATGGTAAATGTCTATAAATATAATCCAGATAAACAAAAATACTTTGGAGAGATCTTCAATAGGATTTAGTAGAATAAAGATACTGAAAACAAAAGTTTGAGAACCACTGGCCTAAAATCTAAGATATAAGACTTTTATCCTAACATTAAGAAGGAATGGTTATAATCTGAGGCAGAGTAAATGAATAGGACAATTAGGAAAACTGGGTCAGGACATTAAAAGAGAACTGTGGCACAAGAAGATCAGCTTTTCATCACATTGATGTAATTTCTTTGTCCTGAATTTTGCTTCATTATTCAGTTCAAAAGCTCTAACAAAGATTATATATATATATATATATATATATATATACACATAACCACTATTACAAATGAAACAACAATGACAATAAGTCATATAGAGAAAGATCAGAATGTGTGTGTCTGTGTGTGTGTTTGTGTATGTGTGTGTGTGTGTATTTCAGGTCAAAACAAATGTAATCCCTTAAGAAAATCCACCTTCTTTAAAATGGAGAGGAAAAAATTACCAGCACATGGAGTCAGGTATGAGTCCTTCCTATATAGTCCCTCTACTCCTTCCTCAGGTCTCTGAGAACACATATTACTTAGGGATAATGGGTGTCTTACTCTTAGCTGATTATCATGTACCTCCCTTTCTGGTGTTTTATCTTCCCTCTTCTTGTAGGATTATGATTATTATGCAAATCAACAGATATTAACAGATTTAAGCAAACCTGTTTCTCAAAAGATCTTAAAAGACCTCTGACATCTTTTCTGGTTTTAAAATTTTACATCTTCGTCTTCTTCTTTTACATCTTTTCCAAGTATAAGCCCTCCCAAATTTAAGTCATTAAGCAGACGGGGGGGGGGGGGGGGGGGGGAGGGAGGCAACAACATCTACTACTATTGCTAGAACCACATGGTTACATTCATAAAATAGTTTTAAATAGTTATAATAATATGATCTATGTCACAAGGTTGTTATGAGGGTCAGATGACTTATTTTTTAAAGAATTTTGCAATTATAATGTTTACATAAATATTAATTATAAATATCATCACCATCATCCTCATCATTACCAAATGTACTAGAAATATTGACTTTAGCGATAAGAAAAGAAAAAGAAATTAATGGAATTAGAATAGGCAATAAGGAGGGAAAAAAAAACTAACTCTTTGTAAATGATATTATAATATAATGAGAGAATCCTACTAAATCATCCAAAACTTGAAATAATTAAAAGCTTTAGCAAAGTTGCAGGATATACATAAACCCACATGAATCATCAGCCTTTGTATATATAAAATTTTTTGTATACAGTATTTCTGATAAAGGCCTTATTTCTAAAATATATAAAAAACTATGTCAAATTTATAGGAATACAAGTCATTTCACAATTGATAAATAGTCAAAGGATATGAACAAACATTTTCAGATAATAAAATTAGAGCCATTTATAGTCATTTGAAAAAAAAAACTTCTCTAACTCATTGTTGATTAGAGAAATGCAGATTGAAACAACTTTGAGGTACCATCTCAAACCTCTCAGATTGGCTAAAATGACAAGAAAAATAATGACAAATGTTGGATGGGTTATGGGGAAACTGGCACATTAAAGCATTGTTGGTGAAATTGTGAAATAATCCAACAATTCTGGAGAAAATTTTGGAATTATGCCCAAAGGATTATAAACCTGCCCATGTCTTTTGACTCAGCAAAGCCACTACTGCGTCTGTATCTCAAGGAAATCATAAAGCATGGAAAGTGACCCACACATGCAAAAATGTTTGTATCAAATCTTTGTGTGGTAGCAAAGAATTAGAAAATAATTAGATGCCCATCAATTGAGGAATGGCTCAATATATTGTGGTATATGAATTTAATGGAATAGTATTATTCTATAAAAATGATGAATAAGCTGATTTTACAAAGACCTGGAAAGATTTACATGAACTGATGCTAAGTGAAACAAACAGAATGAGGAATATTGTCCACAGTACCAGCAAGATTGTTCAGTGTTCAACTACAAAAGATTTAATTATTTTTAGTGCTTCAGTGATCCAAGGCAATCCCAATGAAGTTTGCATAAAAACCACCACCTATATCCAGAGAAAAAATTATGGAGATTGAATGTAAAATAACACATGCTACATTTATTTCTTATTTCTTTTTTTTTCCCCATGGTTTTTTAACTTTTGTTTTGATTTTTCTATCCCAATATGTTTCATAAAGAAATGTGTATTTACTCTTTCTGTTATTGCTTGCTTGCATTTTTGTTTTTCTTCACAAGTTATTTTTACCTTCTTTCTAAATCTGATTTTTCTTGTGTAGCAAAACATCTGTATACATATGTATACATATATTGTATTTAACATATACTTTAACATATTTCACATGTATGGGACTACCTGCCATATAGGAGAGAAGGTGGAAGGAAAGAGTTGGAACAGAAGTTTTTGCAAGGGTCAATGTTGAAAAATTACCCATGCATATGTTTTATCAATAAAAAGCTATAATAAAATAATATATATATATATATATATATATATTTTAAAAGTTAACATGCATGTATAACCAGGAAAAAAGAAAAAAAAGAAAAAATAGTTAGCTTTTAATGAATTTGCTGCCTGTCACAACTAAAGAGATAAGAACTAGTGCTAATGGTTTTTGATCTCCATGCCTCCAGAAGGCAGCACTGGGGATTAGGAGCTGGGATGATCACACTATGGTCAAAGACCAAGAATTTCTCATGGCTCAAATTTATTTTGTTGTTGTTTTTGTTGTTCAGTCATTCAGTCATGTCTAACTCTTCATGACAACACCTCTCTATTCCACATTCTCTTGAAATCTGTTCAAGTGCATATTTATTGTTTTCATGACACCATCTATGACATCTTGCCCTTTGTCACTGTTTTTTTTTTTTTTTTTTTGGCTTCATTCTTTTCCCCAACATCATAGTCTTTTTTCAGTGAGTTACATGTTTTCATTGTGAACCAAGTATTTAGACTCCAATTTCAGCATTTTACCTTGAAATGAATAGCCTGCATTAATTTCTTCAAGTATAAAAAGATGTTACTTTTTTGCTGTCCAGGGGATTCTGAAAAGTCTTCTCTAGCATCACAATTCAAAAGTGTTGATTTTTACATGCCTCTGCTTTCTTTATAGCTCAACTCTCACTGCTACTGGAAAACAAAATAAGAAAACCAACAAAACTATGGCTTCAACCATGTGGAACTTTGTCAGCAAAGTACTGTTTCTGTTTTTTAATATGCTGTTCAGATTTGTCAAAGCTTTCCTTTCAAGGAACAAGTACCTTTTAATTTCATGACTGCAGTCATTGTTAGAAGTTAAGTAGATAAAGTGGCAATATATAGCCTTGTCACTCTTCTGTCCTTATATTAAACCAATAAGTTGTTCCATGTTTGGTTTGAATTATTTTTTGTTGGCCCACACACAAAAAAAAAAAAATTCACATGGGACAAATAAGATGATCTGGTATGCCCATTTTTTTGAGGGCTTGCCATATTTTGCTGTGATCCATACTGTCAAATGTTTTAATGTCAATGTAGTCAGAAGTCAATGGAGAAAAAGTAGATTCCCTCTTTCCCTCCACCCAGAACTTCTTTTCTTTCACTATGATTCAATGAATTCACTCATAGTTATAGAGAAATGCTAGTGTGATACTCATGGGAAATTGCATTTTTTCTATAGTACCATTATATTGAAGGTGTTTTCTTATTCCAAATTAAGAGTGAAGCTAATACTTTGTTGGTATAGTTGTGAACTGATCCAACCATTCTGGAGAGTAATATTGAACTATGCCCAAAAGACTATCAAACCATGCATCTAGCAGTGTTTCTACTGGGCCTGTAGCCCAAAGATATCATAAACAAAAGGGAAAAAGAACCTATGTGTGTAAAAATGTTTGTAGCAGCTCTTTTTATACTGGCAAGGACCTTGAAACTGAGTTGATGCCCATTATTTGGCAAATGGCTGAATAAATTGTGGTATATGAATGTTATGAAATATTATTATTCTATAAGAAATGATGAGCAGTATGATTTCAGAGAGGCCTGGAGAAACTCATATGAACTACTCTTAAGTGAAGAGAGCAGAACCAGGTGATCATTGTACACAGCAACAGCAAGATTATATGATGTTCATTTTCGATAGACGTGGCTCTTTTCAACAGTGTGGGAATTCAGGCTAGTTCCAATGATCTTGTAATGGAGAGAGCCATCTGCACCCAGAGAGAAGACTATGGGAACTGAATGTGGATCACAACATAGTGTTTTCACTTTTTTGTTGTTGTTTGTTTCCATTTTGTTTTCCTTCTCATTTTTTTTTTCTTTTTGATCTGATTTTTCTTATGCAGCATAATTGTGGAAATATGTATAGAAGAATGGGACATGTTTGGTATATATTTGATTGCTTGCCATCTGAGGAAGAGATGGGGGGAGGGAGAGAGAAAGGATTGGAGCCAGAGTTTTGCAGTGGGTGAACGTTGAGAATTATCTATGTATATGTTTTGAAAAAAAAAAAAAGCTTTAATGAAAACAATTAGAAATGAAGAATGAAAAGCAAAGCATAGGGAAATTAGTCCTACAAAAGGCTAATGGGATAGAGGTATAATGCCAGTTTCTGAATTTGTTAATTTTGGTATTTATACATCCAAAGGAAGCAAACCAATTTTCATCAGCTAAAACTAAAATATTGCATATAAGCTCCTGGAAATCAAAAAATTTTCATTTTCTCTGTCTCTAGTGTCAACCACAGAATCATGTGTAAAGTAAATGCATTCAGTTTAAGGCTGTTGTAGTTTCATTGGTATTTAATGTAATCTGTCTAACACACTGAGATAAAAGTCAACTAAATCTACTTTGAATTAACTAGTAGTTTCTCCTTATCTTTTTAGTACTAATCCTGATGATTAAGAATGGGGATATTTTCATAAATAAAACAATTCAAAACGAATTCTGTCTCTACCTAGCTGTATGTCCTGGAGCAAGACATTCCTCTTTGCACTTCAGTTTATGCAATCTGTAAAACACATGTCTTTGGTTAGGTGATCTTTCTATGGTTTACATCTGCTTTGGAACTTGCTAAACTGATCCAATAATAAAGAGATTAATCCACAGAAATTTTATTCTATAGTTCCCCAAACCAAGATCTATATAAATATATGACACTATATTGCCACTAATTTTGGAATATAATACTGAATAATACTGGTAATAATGGGCATCCAAACTTTACCCTTGATCTCATTGGGAATACATCTATATTTTCTGTATTACAAATAATACTTGTTGGTTTTTGATAGCTACTGCTTATTATTTTAAGGAAAAATCCCTTCATGCCTATGTTTTCTCAGAGTGTCTTTTTTTTAAAAAATAGGAATGGATGATATGTTTTTTCTATTTTCTATCATATGATTTGTGCTCATTTTGTTATTGATATGGTCTATATGACAATAGATTTTCTGATATTGAAACAACCTTGCATTCCTGGTATAAATCCAATTCTTTTTCATTGGTAGTAAATTCCTCCTTTTCATTTTTGATACTGGTGATTTAATTTTTTCTAATCAAATTAATCAAAGATTTGTGGTTTTTTTTTTTAATAAAACCATTTCTTAGTTTTAGTAGTTACTTCAATAGTTTTCTTAGTTTCAACTTTATTAGCCACTTATTTGAGTTTCAGAATTTCTAAATTGACATTTAATTGGAGGCCTTATTTTTTTTTCTTTTTCTAGCTTTTTTAGTTGCATGCCTAATTCATTAATATCCTTTCTCTATTTAATTTATAGAATTATTTATAGAAATAAATTTTTCCCAATAAGTATTTCGACTACAACCCATATGATTTGGTATGTTGTCTCATTGTCATTCTCTTGAATGAAATTATGGATTGTTTCTGTAATTTGTTGTATGACCCATTTATTATTTAGAATTAGATTATTTATTTTCCAATTGGATTTAATGTATCTTTCCTTGAATCTTTATTGAATAGAATTTTGATTATATTATACTCTGAAAAGGAAGCATTTACTATTTCTCTTTCTGCATTTGATTGAGGTTCTTATGTCCTAAAATGAAAATGCTGCATAAATGGAGTTCAGGGCAAAATTTAATGAAAAAAAAAAATTTCATGTTCTCTTGATATCATTCCATTGATAAAACTCCAGAGACATAGATTCTTCTGCTGTATCTGTCCCTAACTCATCTGATAAGGACGATTCTTCAGGAATTAATTTTCAGGTAAAATAAATAAATCTTTAATAAATTAAGGTGAAAGCAGGAGAGTTTAAAAAATGAAATATATAGGATCCCAGACAAATTGTTCATGGTGTAGGATTAGTATGTTCATTTATTTATATTATGGCCCTTTGGTCAGTAAGGCCCTATCTTTGTGAGTTGGGAAGTGTTGGAATTGATTTCAATAGTAATTCTAACTTCAGATTCTGTTAACCTCAAAAATATTGCTGTTCATATAGATTATAGGATATGTAAAGCCCTAATTTGACATATATGTTTACTGATAGCATTTTGAAGTTTCCAAGATATTATGACCAATTTCACCATGAAAAAAAAAAGAATTTTTCTATTTTAAGCAAGTAGTTCTGTTCTCAGATTATATTGGACTCACTGAACCAATGGAAAGAATATTTTTGGATATTTCTCATAGAAATCCACAGTATTATTAAGGAAATGTATCTAATCAGCTATGCTTAAAAAATAAAAGTGAATGAGAATATTTCTGGTTTGTAGTAGGATGGTTAGATAGATGAGAAGGTTATTATATTAGTCTGATAGCATCCATAACATTGACATAACTTGCAAATGTTCAATGCCTTAGACATGTATGTATGTATATATGTGTGTGTGGCATGTATGTTTATATATGTATGTATGTCCAGTAGTAGAATATTTAAATATTTAGATATATGTTTATGTGTCTGTCTGTCTATGTATATATTTAATCCATCAGTTACCAAGGAATGAGAATGCTCAGAGAATTGCCGATTGGCTTACCCCATTGTTGCTTTGTACAGTTATTCTTCTCTTCTGCAGTTTACTTCTATATAAAACAGCTTTATGATTTCAAGACTACCTTTTAAATTATGATATAGTGTATAGCCACTCAAATATAAGTATATATATGCTACAGGATATTTAATATTGACCACTGTCCCTACCTAAAATTATTATGTGACCTTGAACATGTCACTCCTCAGCACTGTGCCTCATTCCCTGGGCCTCTAACTTACGATTTGGACAAGATGACCTTTTCAGTTTGCTTCCAGCTCTAATAATCTGGGCTAAAATCTTGTTTTTAGATAGTGAGGCTGTTTAGCAGGAAGAGTAATTATTCTTTCTTGTCTGTGACCACTTTGAAGGTATATTCAATGATCTGGAATTAAGTTGGAAACAAAAATAGATGTCTAAAGCAATATTTCCCAGAAAATAACAAAGTAAACTCCTTTCACAGTGAATAAAATAAGGTTCCACTAGTTGGATGTTCTATTTCTCTCTATTACTTAAGAAAAATTAAAAGTCCTAAAACTCAAATCAATTAGCAATGTTAGAAAATGCTCAAATACTCATGTGATTATAATTCAGAATATAACAGGAAAAATAAGCATGAATTCAATCAAGGAGAAACAGGGGAGACTTCACTGGTAATTGAACCAATATTTGACAAAAAGAAAACAATCATGAGCAGCCAAGAGAGGAATCAATGATATTTCAAGAAAGGGAATACATACTTATATGAATGCATGGAGGTGGGAATAAGGATATACATTTCTAGGGCTAATAATCTAGTTTGATTGGAACCAAGAGTACATGAACAGTTTTCAAGCCTAGCTAAGGATATTGACTTTCAAGTGGAGATAAAGGGACAAATTTAGCAGATTAGAAGCAACTAATGAAAAGGGATTAGAAATGTGTTGTTACTGTCAGACACATTGAAATTCCAAGGAGTGATAGTCCAGGAGATAGGAAAGAAACAGAAAAAAATATTTTTAAAGGATAAAAATCTGGGAACAATAACTGTTCATCAGCATCACTGTATTACAGCAGAGTTCTATAAACAGTTAACTTAAATGATTAAAGAATAGTGAAATTACAGTGGAATTTCTTTTGTATTTGATCACCAGGGTTTAGGATAGTTTTTGACTAATTGTAAGCATTTGACAAATGTTTGTTGACTGATCAATTGATGCATTTCTTAAGAAGGCAAGTAATAGACTGTGAAGTTCATTTTAGAAAGATTCTTGTAAGCTGACAATGTCATATAAAGCTCAACTTTTACTATAAATGAGCTGTGATCTCATTGATTTAAGCACTCTTTTCCAGGGTGCATGAACAACTTGCTCAAGACTTCATAGAGTCACTGAATCATAGAGTTCCAAGGTACCTCTGAGGCTATATCTAGTTCAGTCAATACCTAACAAAAAATCATCTCTGCATTATACCTGATAAAATCATACATTGTTTTCTTTAAAACAAGTCAAGAAAGGGGAAAACTCTCAGTTTTTAAGGTAGCCTATTCTACTCAGGATTATTGGAATTATTAGGAAGCTAGTATTTTATTGTTTTCTCTAGCATCACATGTATAGTTTTTCCTTTACAATAAAAGTCAATGAATCTGAATTTAAATCCTATTTTAAAACTTATTCTATGTCCCTGGAAAAAGGACTTAACTTTCCATGGACTTTATATTTTTCCTCTGTAAAATGAAGTGAGACAAAATACCTGAGAGATTCCATCATGTTCTAACAAAAGTTTATATTGTATTTTAAGGTTTAGGAATATATATGTGTATGCATGTAGATATAATATATAATCTCATTTAATATAACACCTTGCAAAGTAAGTGCTATTATTATCCCCATATTCCAGATAACGAAACTTATGTTGATAAAAAGAATGTGATTTAGCAAGGATCATATATTTGAAATAGGATTTGAAACCTTTCCTGACTCCTAACACACTAACACTTAGGTGAATCTAGAATCTTATAATCTTTTTAAACCAATAATTTTTTTTTCTTCTCATAGCCTCCCCTCCTCATGTTACTCTTTTCATAGAGAATCCTTAGAGAAGGGTGTAATATCATTGGAAAAGAACCAATTATTAAAGAAAGTTTATAAAGAAAACAGAAAAGCATTCTAAAATAATGGCACTTGAGAGTTAACTTTATAAGAAGTAAATACTTCTTTTCTTTGGAAAGGAAAAATGAGGATTAGAAGTCCATGGTTAACAGGGAAAAAGTTATGGAAAAATGAGAATGAAGTATCTCCTTTCATATAGAAGAAATTATTTTTTAATGACCTTTCCCTATTGACAATTAAAGAGAAAAGAGCTGGAACCCATTTCAAGGGAACAAGAAAAAATTTAATACCATCGGGACTTTTCACTTACTTATAAGTGACAGAATTTTAACGTTAACACTAAACAAATGGAATAAGGCAGCCATGAAGAGTCCCAATAAACAGAAGCACAAGAAAATTGGAGACAATGTGAATCAAATGTTTCCTGTGTTGCCCACAAGAGCTCTGAGGAATCTTTAACCCAAACCCTATTTTTACACATGAATTACTTCTTCAGAGCTTGGCAACATCACCCCTCAGGATTTTAAGGCTAAAGCTGAGGATTCTGTGGTAATCATATAATGTCATTGGTCCAAATCCCCAGTACTTCATAATATTATTAGTAGAAAAGCAATAATGTTAGTGGCATTTAAGTAGCATACTCAAAAGCAGAATCAAAAGTAAAGCAGAAAATTTGGGGGAAATTTTATAGTCATTTTCTCAGATAAAGATTTTATAAATCAAATGTACCAAGAACATTGCCAAATATATAAGAATAAATTTCATTCTCCAATTGATACATTATCAAAGGATATTAAAAGGTAGTTTTCCTATGAAGAAATCAAAATAATTTATAGTCACTAAAATATTTTAAATTATTATTGATTAGGGAAATGCAAATTAAAATGTAAGGGTCAGGGGAGGAACTTCACATAGTATAAGAGGAAGTAAAGAGAGTTAATGTCTGAGGCACCTGGATGCAATTTCTGCTTAGCACTAACTATCTCCTGAGTGGAAGCTCTGGTTGCATTGAGAAAGCATCATCAACGGGAGACATCTCCTTCCCTTATTGGCTGTGTGTGTGACTTCATCGACCCTATATAAGCAGTGGGGACCAGGAAGTAGGTGGAGTTTAACAAGAGTTCAGGAAGAGGTCAGTAAGAGGCAGGAGAGTGCAGGATGTGAACACATGGAATAAAGTCTTGTGCTTGAAAGCCACTGTGTCTGGGCACTCTGTTGAACATGAAAACCACTGTTCAGAGAGGCAATGATCAGGAATCTACAAAGACCTGTGATTGAGTAAGATTTCTGAAGGCCTAGGACTAGGCAAGACTGGCAATCAGTAAGCTGTGGGTGGGAGGTTACATTAAAACAATATTAAGAACTCATTTTGTACCTATCAAATTTGATAAAATAATTTAATAGGAGACATGGAGGAGAAATGGAAAAACTGGGACACCAATTCACCATTGACAATTTTTTTTTTTTCCCAAAGATGACTAGGAAAGAAGAAAAGAAATATATGTTCTAAAATATTTATAGCAGCTCTTTCTGGCATGACAATTAGAAATTGTGGAGATGTGCATTAATTGAGGAATGGCTAAACAAATTGTGGTATACCATCTCAATGGAATGCTACTCTGCTATAAGAAATGATGAACTTGAGATCAAAAAATGAATAGATTTGTATGAAATAATGAAGAATGAAATGAGCAGAACTAAGAATACTGTATATATTAACAATATTGTGTTTTTCTGAAAACTTTTTAGTTACAAAACATAAGCATGGGTAATTTTTCAACACTGACCTATGCAAAACCTTTTGTTCTAAAATTTCCCCTTTTCCTCCCACCCCCTTCCCTAGCTGGCAGGTAGTCCTTACATGTTAAATATATTAATATATATATAAACTCCAATATATGTGTATATGTTTATACAGTTATCTTCCTGTACAAGAAAAATTTGATCAAAAAGGAAGGAAAAAAAACTGAGAAAACAAAATGTAAGCAAACAAAAGGAGTAAGAATGTTGTGTTATGGTCTACACTCAGTTCCCACAGTCCTCTCTCTGGGTGTAGATGGTTCTCTTTATCACTGAAAAAGTAAAACTGGTTTAAATCATCTTATTATTGAAGAGAGCCAAGTCCATCAGAATTGATCATTGTATAGTCTTGTTGTTGCCGTGTGCAATGATCTGGTTCTGCTCACTTCATTAAGCATCAATTCATGTAATTTTCATCAGGCCATGTAACTCTCAGCAGGCATTTCTAAAATCATCCTGGTGGTAGTGTCCTTCTTAATGTTTGACAGGATAAAAGTCTATCCATTTTAGACATCATTAGAATATCAGTAACCTCTCCAGTACCTCCCATTATGTCATCCTAGGTGCCTCCCCCCATTAGATTATCCCCATCCAAGACCTCCCCAATTACGTTATTGTTCTTGTTATCTGATAAAAGAGTCTTGCTGTCTGATATTCAGGGCTGGATTCTTAGTCTCGTTCAGCCCTGGCACCAAACATGGATCATTTGGTCCCAGAAAATCTCTCCATTTAATAAACTATTAAATGGCTCTCTAATCTCTGTCTTGCTCAGTTTCTCTGGCATTATACTTCTAAAATTGGCCACTAATTAAAAAAATAATTCATTAAAATTTGGAATTGAACAAATAGAAGCTAATCACATTATATGGCATCATGAATCAGTCAGTTTTTTCAATTAAAAAAAAAACATAAATCATAAAGGAGGGGAAAGGACCCACATGTGCAAAAATGTTTGTAGGAGCTCTTTTGTGGTAGGAAAGAATTGGAAAATTTGTAGAAAGAAATGGGGAATAGCTGAATAAATCATGGTATATGAAAAATATTGTTCTCAAATAAGGTAAACCACTTTTGGTCCCAAACATACTTATTATTCATTAAGGTAAGGAAAATGGCAGCATACTGAATCTGGAGTGAAAAAGAGCTTCACTCAGATAGAGTATGCAACATTCACTGACCATATGACACTGGACAAATCTTTTAACCTATGTGATTCTCCCCTTATTCATCTATAAAGTGAGAATAACAAAATCTATTGTGTGTATCTCATAAGATTTTTGTGAAGATCAAATAACATATTTGGCATACCTTGAAATATAGAAATCATTATATAAATATTACTTGTTTTATCAATTATTAATTAATAAATTGAAAAATATCAATTAGTACTTAGGACACCTGTAAAAGAAAAGTCATAGAGCCATATTCCTCCCTGCAAGATAATGGTAAAATCATGAATGTCTGAATTTCTACAAAAGTTAAATAGGATAGAAATATACCAAGACAGCAATGTAAGAAATTTCATGAGGAAGAACGATGCAAACAAAACTGCAGTACCATTTGATGGATTTGTAATATATGGAATGGCCAGACAAAGAGAAAGCATTAGCTTCCATGTCTACTGGAAGGAAGGTTCCAAGAAAGTCTCCCAACAAATGTCCTGTGGCATTTAGATTTTGTGTATTTAATTTTTAAAATCAATTATTTGAATGAATATCTATATGGTAAGCTCCTCAGATTGTCAAATGACACAAATTATTGGCTAAAATAGACAATACACTGAACCATAAGCAGGATCCCTAAATATTTTAACAGACTTGATTACTGTGTGAATAAAATAGTATAACATAAAATAAATAAAATGTAATATTTTATATTTGAATTGAAGAAACTAACTTTATAATTCCAACATCGACACTGAATGAGTGAATGAGAAAAACATGTTTAGAGACTACTTCTGTGAAAAAGATCAAGAAGTTTTAGTAGCTTGCCATTGCAATATAAACCATGTGATATGGGAGCCAGCTTTTTAAAAAAATGTGATTTACAATAACTTGGAGAGAGGCAGAGCTATCAGAAATAAGGAAATATTAACTCCATTGTACCCTGTTATTTTTAGATCATTTTAAAATATTTTATTAAGAATAATGACTTATTCATACTGAACACAATAAGTTCTTGATAATTATTTCCAACTCATCATATGTAAAATTCCTTAGTGTATATTTATTAACTGATTGATAAGTTTAAGAATATCAAGAAGCAGAAAAATATGAGGTAAAAAGTCTTTAGTTTGTGCTATGTGACTATCAGTTGAAGGAACTGCTTATATTCAATGTGTAGAAAAGAAGTCAGATGGGGGGATTTACAACTGTATTCAAAGGGAAATATTGAAAAATTATGGTCTGACAGTTTCTATTTAGCTTCAGAGATGACATCAGAAGAAATTGGTGGAACTTGTAAGGAGGAAAATTCAACATCTATTCATCAGAAAACTTTATTAAAACTAGAATTACCAAAGGCAATGTCTTCAAAAGAGGTAGATGCAGTCTCCTTGAATACATTCCAGCAAAGAAAGGATAACTACATCATTACTTATCATAGTTTTGTCATAGATGGTATTCTTGGTCATGTGTGGATTGTAATGGTAATAGAGATCTCATAAAATTTAAAAATTCTGAGATTGGGTTCAATTTACTTTTTTAAAAATTCACTGTATAACTACTACAACCACTTAAGGAGACAAATAGGAGAGGGGGGAATGGAGAAATAGGGAGAGGCAAATCTACATATTTACATTAACTGATAAGGACAATGTTGCTAAGACAAAGTGTGATGTAGAGAAAAGAACCCAAAATTTATTATCAAAGACATACTCTTGCTAGCTTTCCCTCAACATTTCTCATGCTTTTGACTGATTCCCAAACTTTCTACAATGTGGTTTCTTCTTTTGCAAAATTAGAAAGTTAAACAACTCCAGTTTTAAATTAGATAAATCTAGGAAATAATAAAGTATATAAAATCAGTTAAGCAAAACTAATCAACATATCATCTGGATTTGACAACATTCATAATATTCTAGAAGGATAGTTCCCCAACCCTGCAAAAATAGAAGGGAGGTATACTTTGATTTTTTTTTTTTTCTGTAAACCCAAGTTTAACCGTTAGGATTACAGTGTTCAGTTTTCTCTTTTTTCCCCTTTCTAACTGTGATAGCCACTACAGAGAGCATTTTTGTGGTAATATTTATTTCACTTTGTATCATTTTGTAGAAGTCGTACTATGTTACTTTTTATCTTACATACTTTGTCTCTTATTGCTAAGTAATGTTCATTTCTATTCATGTACCACAATTTTAAATATTATCAAATTAATCAGTTTGGGGTAATTATAATGTGTGTGTGTGTGTGTGTGTGTGTGTGTGTGTGTGTGTGTAATCCTTGGAACCATAAAACTAGTAGTTAGAATGTGGGGTCAAAGGATATGGACTTTTGATCACTTTATTTTTATTGTTCCAAATACTTTTCCACAAGTGTTAGCCTGGTTTTCAAGTCCAACAATGATATATTACAGTGTTGGCTGTCCAAAATTTACAATTCCCTTTGATTGTGATCTTTGTCAGTTTGCTAAATCTATTCCTTTTTCATTACCTACTCCAACTCTTTATTTAAGTCATTTGTAAAAAATTAAGTCATTTTACTGCCTTATTTCAAAAAATCCAGTTCCTGCTTCATTTTTTCTTTTCTATTCTCTTCCCCTGCCATCATACTTGGAAACCTCCACAATTATATTGATTTCCTTCAAATACATTGGACTCCAACTTTATCAACTTTCTAAAATCTTCCTATTTTCATTTTAACTCAATTGGTAGAAGGGGGAAACCCCAGATATAACATTTACCCAAAAATCTCTAAATTGCATATTCTAGAACTTTGACATTGCTATCTTTGCCAAGAATTTTCTTTCCTTCAATTTCTTCTTCTAACCTATTTTTTTTTCATCTTCAGTAAGATTCAAATGCAATCTTCTTTTAATTTAGGTTCTGCTTATTATCCCAAAGAAAGATAGGTATCCTTGATGATTGGTTTTACTATAAATTTGTATTATTTCATCATAAGTGATTTGCTACATGGCAAAAATTCTCATGAGCTATACTGATGTTTATCTAATTCTTCTCTTCAATTTCCAGACCTCCTAAAAATGTCTTTCCTTTCTCCGATTTTACCTTCTACTTTTTGAAAAATAAAAACCATATGTTTTGAGCTGCCTCTGTCTTCCACTCCATGTCTCAAAAGATGAATTTTTTTTTAAGTCCTCTATTTTCTTCTTCTATGCTCATATCATATTGAAAGGTGGGATCTTGCCTATCTAGAACTAAACTATTTGAACACTTCATCCTAGTTTCTGCTTTATCTTGTAAAACTTTAAACTCACTACTATTTCTTCACTTTTTCTTATCTGCAAAATCATTTCATCTATTGTTTCCTCAATTGATGCATGTCTCCTTAAAATATCCTTAAAAATAAAATTTGTCTTGACCCTACTATTATCTGAAATTATCCTGTAATAATGCTTCTCCCTTTCAGCTGAGTATAATCCAGCCTTGGGCACTATCTAAATGACCCTAAGGTGAAGCACTAAACTCTGTTTGTCTCTGTTTCCTCATCTGGAAAATAAGCAAGAAAAAGAAATGGCCAAACAGCATCTTTGCCAAGTAAACCTTTAGAATGGGTCAGAAAGAGTCAAACTTGACTGGAAAAAAATGTCTAATAATGATGCATTTTATTTTCTTCTTCCTAAAACAAATATCTGACCATATCATTCTGCCAATCTTCAAAATCTTCAATAGTCCCTTTTAGTCTCTATGATAAAATACAAATTTTCAGCTTAGTACACATAGCCATGAATATTTTCACATAGAAAGACAATTATCTTACTTTTTTTGTACCAACTTCCAGTCTTAAGACACAGACATGTGTAAGATCCAAATTAGAAACATAGATCTCTAGACTCTGCAAACTCTTTAAATACTTCAGTTTCAATACATGGAGACTGTAAGCTGTTAGATCTGCAAAAGGAAATGTGGATGATTTGCTTGTGATTAGAAATTTTCTGACTTTCTCTAACACTATCTGCATAAGGAAATAATAGAGATAGATTATTAGCTTAAAAACTAATAAGAAATAAGCCAAAGCAGATGGTAGGGATGATAAAGGATAGGGGGATGTTTAGACACAGCTCATTAACCACAATTTGTGATCCGTTTGCAGATTTGTAAGAGGAAACACTATAACCAATAAAATGCTTAATCAGCCCAACAGGAAGAGGACATTTTCAAAGTTTAAAACTGCAAAGAATAGAACTCTAGATGTTTCCCAAAAATTTAAATAGGCTGTTTCTAATAGTAAGCACACTGCTTGAAATATAGTAGGTGCCCAATAAATATTAGTTTACTGATTATTTCTGTTTTAAAAGGTTTGCAAGATTGACAGCATTATAAGGAAATACCTTTGGTGCTCATCTATAACAAAATTTGTCTTTATCTTATAAAGAAGAAATTGTATACTTTATCAAGAAGACGACAACTGGGTCTCTAACCTGTGATTATCCAGAACTGAACAAAGCAGGCTATAAATTGAAATTAGGACTCAAAAAAATTGATTTCAAAGTGAGGCAAAGGGCTTACATGTGCCAGAGATCAAATCCCTAATGAAGCAATGTTGGAAGTATCAAAACATATACCTATGACTATGTATTGAGAGGTAGGCCTGAAAATGAGGGATAACAGCAACAAAGGGACAAGTTTGATTTATGACAGGGCTTCAAGAGGGGAACATGGATACTATACAGGCTTGTTCAAGCTCAGATACTACCTGATGTTGGTGTGAGACAATTCTGGCATTTTGCTGTGACTGAGATCATCCAAAGGTTGAAAAGATTGTTGTAACATCAAACTCAGGGCAAAGTCTGCTTGCTGGGCTTTTGCTCTGGAAAATAGGGTGTTTCCTTATATTTTGACAGCCTCATTCCTTTAGACAAGCTCAGGATGTAGGACATTTCCTAATTTCCTAGTCCAGATGGGAATCTCTGAAGGACTGGCTATTGCAGATACTTTAAATCCAGTTTGCCATTATTTCTGCATTGATAGGTAATGTTTTTTCATTTTCTGAACTGTCCATATTTCTCTTCACACCATTTCAACACTTCCTTTAGTGTCAGAATAGAAACCTAAAAGTCCTTTATATAATCCATAAAATAAGTGGAAGAATGTTAGGTATCTTATGAAATGCTGTCAATGCAAAGAAAAAAGATGAAAAGTCCTTATGCTCAATGAGCTTAAAGTCTAATTAAGGGAGAAAAAAAGCACATGAAAAGATGTATATAAACAAACAAATAATAGTTGGGGAGAGTTATTCATACATGGTAGTATTTTTTTCTTCTAAATTAATCAGCTTGGGAACTTTTATTGGCTATTCAGAAGTCCTGTATGTTATTTTGAAGTCAAATAAAAACTAATTTTCATGAAGAGTAAAGATGACGGGGTGTTGCTAGAAGTGAAGAATAAATCAACTCAATATGGTCTAGTGGTTATCTATTGTTTCCCAGATCAAATAAAAAAAAAAAAAAAAACACTCCTCTAACATTCAAAAACTGTCATAAGCTAGACCCTTGTTACCTTTCCAGCTTTTCTACACCTTACTTGTTGACATATCCTCTTCCATACAGTGACATAGGGGTACTTGATGAAGGCCTGGGCAACTGGGTGGGCTTGGTAGAGAATGCCTGAAGTACTTATAAGATTATAATAATCTCTGAGGCAAACAGAGGAAGGTGTTGATGGAGATCCTCTCAGTCTTACAGTCCCACGCAATTGAAAGTCTTGGGGAACCCCTCTTTATTATATCCAATCAGAAAACCCAGTTGATGTCAAAACCCCAAGGTTAAATTTCTCCTATAAAATTTCGATGGCCTATGGCTCTATGTCATTTTTGTTGAATTCCTATTGGAATTGGCCCACATGGTATTCTGCCTCATGGTGTCTTGCTTCTCACTACTTCCCTATGTTTCACAGTGACTTCCCTCTTACCTCTTGTCTCATGCTTCATGGTGTTTCTCCTTATTATATCTAGCTGAATTTTTAGAGTATTAAACTCCTCTATGGATTAATTCATAATCCATATTCCATAATCCAAAACATAGTCCATGTTGATGACATACTCTCACCTTATGGCATATTCCTTTCCTCCTAGTTAACTGTGAGTTCTTTTAGAGAACTTATTTTTTTTTCTTATTAATAGTGAAAAAAATTATTTTCTCACTGAGTATATCTACTTCCAAATCTACTTCATACTTACCACTCCTGGGTCTCTTTTATCACTCTATTTCATCTATAACCTTTTCTGATAAATAAAGGTCCTTTTTGGCAAAGAGAGAGTTATTGTGAATTCTTCACATGGGTATTGAGCCTTGTGCCTTGTATTTTGAACTAGGAATTGTTATCTGAACCTCATTATTTGGTGCTAAACTTCATCATACTGGCTGTTCCCCTGACAAAATCCTCCATCTCTAGAATCTGGAAATTTTCTCTGCCTGTCTCTCATGCCAGAACACTATCTTCATTTCCACTTATAAAGTTCCCTGGCTTTCTAATAAGACCAAGTTAAATCTTCATCTTCTAGAGGAAGCCTTTCACATCCTTCCTAATTAGAGTTCCTTCTCTAAGTTAATTATTTCTTAATAACCTTATATAACCTTTGATTTCTTTTTTGTCTTTCCTTTTAGACTACGAGCTTCTTGAGGGCAGAGACTGAATTTTGCCTCTTTATTTATTCCCAGTGCTCAGCACAGTTCCTGGCATAGGGTAGATGCTGAATAAATGTTTACTGAGTGAAATAGAGCATATATTATCTTTTAAAAAGTCAAGTTGGGGGCAGCTAGGTGGTGCAGTGGATAGAACATCAGCCCTGAAGTCAGGAGGGCCTGAGTTCAAATCTGGTCTCAGAAACTTAATACTTTCTAGCTGTGTGACCCTGGGCAAGTCACTTAACCCTAATTGCCTCAGGAAAAAGTCAAGTTGCCAAATGGAAGACATAATGTGGGAAGATTATTTTTACTGTCATGAAATGATTTCCCATAATTCATGAGGAGGAATAATTCATAAATGGGATGAAATGAAATGCAAAACCCTTCTTTTATTCAATACTCTTTTTTAAAAAAATAATCTTAATGATTGTTGTATGAAAAGCCCTAAGCTAATAGTGCAAATGCGACAGAAAATCAAACCATTTCTGTTTTCAAAGCAGGAAGAGAAAGGAAACAAAAGACACAGCAAAAAAAAAAAAAAAATACAAAGTAAGAGAAACTATAAAATATTCATATTTAATACATATAAAATATTTTAGGGAAGAGGTTATTAACAACACTTGAGATTAGGAAATATCTCTTGTAAGAATTGACCCTTGAATAAAAGCTCCAAATGGTTTGTATAATCTGAATGAATTGGCAGTGAGAAGAAAAGAGTAGAAACCATTTTAAAAATCAGGGTGGTGGGAGAAAGGATATTGTCTTCAGATAAGAGCAAGTGAGCCCTTTCTGACTGCTTATTTTTTGAAAGACTTTTTTTTTTTTATTTCAGCTTTCCAAAATAAATCTCTAGGTGACTTTTTTCTTCATCTGTTTCCTCCTTAAAGGACATAGTGGGCAGTGGAATAATTGGAGATTAAAGGCATTTTGTGCAGGCTTTTTAAACAGCAATGGAGAATACAATTTTGCTGTCAGAGAAGTAAACAAGAGCATCAAAGTGCAATATTGGTGTCATCATATATTTATCCCTTATGCCCAATTTATTTACCTGCTGAAGGGAGGTAATATTTTTATGACTGATTTCTCTACTCTGCAAGACGTTCATTTACATGAATAGTGTGTCAGATTGATGTCTTTAGTTTTCTGGCCTAATCAGTCATCTTTCTCCAATTTCATCTCTTTTATCTTTGAGAGGGAAAGTTCTATTAGAATTAGATAAAAACAATTCAAAACATTAACATAAAGCTAATATCTTTGCACCATTTCCTGAATTTCCTATATCCATTCGATGAAACATAGGGTCAGATAATTTAGGGGGCAGCTACTTGGTGTAGTAGATGGAGAACCAGTCCTGTAGTTAGAAGGACCTGAGTTCAAATCTGGCCTTAGACACTTTATACTTTCTAGCTGTGTGACCCTAGGCAAATCATTTAACCCCAATTGCCTCAGCAAAAAATAAATAAATAAAAATGACAAAGAAAGAAAAGAAAAGAAAAGAAAAGAAAAAAAAGAAAAAAGAAAGAGTATTTAGAGCTCTAAGGACCCTTCCAAATTCTTTATTCTAGTCTCTTGGTTTGATGTGCAAAGAAATGAAAAGGCATAAAGAATCATGAAGTCTCAGAGGAAGAGGCAACCTTACATTCTTCTATCAATCTATAACTCCCTATGAATCCCTTTGTCATTGTATAAATTCCTTATCTACTTAAATCAACTAAATCTTCAGAAATGAAGGAATCTATCTGTCCAAAGACAGACCTAAAATGTCAGTGTCTAAGTCACAAGCCATTGTTATTCAGGGAGAGTGTTATAACCCAACTTCTCCATTAACAAATAATAAAAACTTATTTCAGTCATGATATCGTTTTGGAGTTTTCTTGGTAAAGATATAATAATGATTTCCCATTTCCTTTTCCAGATCATTATGAATTGATGTGAATTATTTTATTTTACTGTAGATTAGATATATTTAAGTAGATATTATCTCATTCATTAAAATATAAAAGTCATAAATAAAGGGGTGGACTTATTTTTGCCTTTGTATCCACAGTGTCTGGCAAGTAATAAACACTTAATAAATGCTTCTGATTGATTTTCTAGAAGATATCTCATATTATGAAATAAAACAAGAAAGTCTTTCTTTCAGAAGTATTGTGTTGTCATTCTTATAAATCTTGTGGATCTGGAAGCCATATGTACACCAATATGTCACTATAGAGAAGACTAATTTATTAGTTGTCTTGTCTTTCATGTGATATGGGAAAGTGATTTGGTTAAACTCAACTGATGTGGAAGCAGGATGAGTCAGTAAAGTGAATGCTCAATTAAGAATCCAAAAACATCATTTAAATCCTAGCTTTGTTTTTTATGATCTGTGCATCCCTAAGCAAGCCACATAAACTTTCCTAGCCTCAGTTTACTCAGTTGTACAAATTAAGAGGTGAGATGTGTTATTCTATTATTCTTTAATGTGTATATATATATATATATATATATATATATATATATATTTCTATTTTAACCATATTATGCAGGACCTTAGCTAGCATGTTGGGGGAGGGGAAACTGTTTTTTTTTTTAATATGGAAAATTCAGAAATCTACAAGATAATAGTAATAATCCATTTATTTCCCCACTACCTTGACTATGTGGAGCAAAACTCTATAAAGTTAGAAGTTAATGTAATAGAATATATTGCCCTTGTGCTTCCCACAATCCTGCCTATCCATATTTTCATCCCACCATAATTAGCTTATTCCCATGGCCTCTTTCTATGTAAATGTCATCTAACTGCTCTATAATGATAAAAAAAAATTCTTAGAAATTATAAGTAACATTTTCCTATATGGAAATGTAGACAAATTTAACCTAATTAAGTATTTTATGGTTTCTATTTCATGTTTACTTTTGTATGATTCATTTTATGTTTGAAAATCGTTTTCTATTCATCTCTGGTATTTTAATTGGGAATGTTTTAAACTACTCCATTTCATCAAACACAAACACATATGCATGTAATGTATCTAAGTATATGTGTGTAAATATCTGACTGTGTATTTATATATAACTGAATTGATGCTAGACATGCACACACAGAGAGACAGAGATAGAGAGACACAGAGAGAGACAGAGACAGAAAGACAGAGAGAGAGCAGAAAGATTCATTCTCCAGAAAATTTATACTCAATCCTGGTTCTTTTTACCTTTCAGAATATCATATTCTAAGTCCTCTGCCCCCTTATTATGGTAGCTGCTAAATCTTGTGTGATCATTACTAAAGGTAGAATGTTTTCTTTCTGGATATTGGAAGCATTTTCTGTTTGCCCTGAGAACTTCAGAATTTGGAAAAATATTGCTGGAATTTTTCATTTGGGGATCTTTTTCAGGTAGGGATTGCTGGAATTTTTTTCCCCATTTCTTTTATATCATTTGGTTCTATTATAGTTGGAACAGTTTTTTTTGATATAGATTTTTTAAAATAGAAAATCACTGTTCTTTCTTTGATTATGACTCTCAGGTAGTCTAATAATTCTTAAAGTATGTCTACTTCATAGATTTTTCCAAGAGGGTTGTATTTATTTCATTTTTTTTAACTTTTTTTTTTGTATTTTGATTTGCTGCATTTTTAAAAAATATTTTATTTTTTCCTTAATAACATTTAAAATTTTGAGTTCCATATTCTATTCTCTCTTCTCCCCTTATATTGAGAAAGAAAGCAATTTTTAATAAGTTATGCATAAATGGTCACCAAAACATTTCTATATCAGTTACATTGTGAAAGAAAATTTCTAAACAATATTTTAAAAATATGTTATGATCTTCATTCAGATTTCATAAGTTCTTTCTTTGAGAAGGGATAGCATTTTTCAACATGAGTTTTTTTGATTCCCTTGATATATATATATATATATATATATATATATATTTAATTCAAGACATTTGATTTGATTTGATTTCTGTGAAATGTGTTTTGCATTTTTGTTCATAGAGTTTCTGGATCTAACTTGGTAGGGAGACTCTCAACTATTTCATATTGTCTACACCTATTTTTAATGGAATTTCTCTTTCTATCTCTTGCTGCTGGACTTTGTTGGTAATAAAAATGCTGATTATTTATGTGAGTTTTTTTCATGTTCTACAATTTTGATACAGTTGTTCATTATTTAAAATAGTTTTTAATTGATTCTTTATACATCATACTATCTGTAGAGTGATAGTTCTTTTTTATTACTTATTCTAATTATTTTCTTTTTTCTTTATTTCTATAGCTAGCATTTCTAATTTGTGAAAATTAGAAATGCTAACTCCAGAAATACTAATATATCTATGTCTATATTTACTACATATATTTCTAATTTAATATTGAATAATTTTAAACCAGAAGTAGTATAGGCAATGATGTTGTCAGACACTAGCACAGGGGGTCTCCAGTAATCTTTTTAGGATGAACTGTGATACTCCTTAGTATCTCTGGATTGAGAGTTCATGAAGCTGCTGTTTTTTGGCTGCTACTACCTAATTTCCTTTTGCTGGTATTACTTTCACCTAGATTATGAGACAACCTGTTCAACCCTATCACACTTAACTCTCTTTTTAAAATCCCCAGTTGTCACAGACTGGAACAGTGTCTCACCCTGCTCTTTGGTTGGCTTTGGCATTTCAGAATTTTATGTGAGGCAATATTTTGAAGTTGTTTAGAAGTGAATCTTGAGTGAAATTTCATTTGAGTGCTTCTTCTATTCCACCATGTTCGTTCTGCTCTCAGAAATACTAATTTGAAGACTTTTAAAAATCATATATACTTAATTCTTTGCTTCTTTTAGGTATTCTAGCTAAATTTATGGCCAACCTGGGCTTTTCAAAGATTTGTTTAGAGCTATTTTGAGGCCATTCTCTTATTATGGGTTTAAGCATCTTAAGCATATTGAGCATTTTTATCATTATAATAACTTGTTATACTTAGATTGTGTACCCTTATTCTTCAAAACTTCTGTCTGACTGTGGACTTTATATTAGCCATTAGTGAAATATCTGGCCTGAGCTATTGTCCAGTTTTTCCTTTTGTCTTTTTTTTTTAAACAATATGATTAATATGGAAATGTGTTTACCACGATAAAAAGCCTATATCAGATAGCTTGCTTTCTTAGAGAGGGAAAAAGGGTGAAAATGAAAAACTCAAAATTTTCTAAAAATGAATTTTGAAACTATATTTATATGTGATTAGAAAATTTAAAATACTATAAAATCTCTAATCACCAAAAAAAGAAAAGAAAAAAGAATTACAAGTAATATCTTTCCATGTTGGGATGTAAACAGGTTAGCTCTACTGAATCCCTAATGATTATATATATATTTTTTCCCTTTTTTACCTCTTTATGTATCTCTTAAGTCTTGCTATTGGGGATCATTTTTTTAGTTTAAGTATGGCCTTCTTTTTATGAAAGGTTGAAATCATACCATTTTTTTTTAAAAGACCATCCCCCTTGGATATTATGCTTAATTTCACTGGGTAAATTATTCTTGCTTGTTGTCCTAGTTTCTTTGCCTTCCAGCATGACATGCTTTATGACCTCCAATCTTTTTCCCCCAAAGTGATTTGAACTAAGATCCTCCTGACTTCAAAGTTGGCATTCTATCCACTGCACAACCTAGTTGCCCCCCAACCTCCAATTTTTTAATGTTGTAGTTGATAATTCTATGTAAATATGGCTGTCACTTCCCAAATTTTCAAATTACTTCTTTACAGCCACATTTAGTATTTTTTTCCTTGACCTGATAGTTCTGAAGTTTCGTTATAATATTCCTTAGAGTATTTTTTGGCATCTTTTTCCTGAGGTGATTAGTGAATTCTTTCACTGCCTATCCTGCCTTCTGATTCCAGGACATCAGGGCAGATTTCTATGATAATGTATTGAAAGACACTGCCCAGGTTTTCCTTTTGATTAGGGTTTTCGAGTAGTCCAATGATTCTCATATAGTCTTTCCTGGATTTGTTTTTCCAGTCAATTGTTTTTCCCATAAGATTTTACAAATCTTTTATTTTTTTCAATATTTTGAATTTGTTTGATTATTGATGTCTCATAGAATCGTTTGATTCCACATGCTCAATTTTAAAATTTAAATATATAGTTTTTCCTAGTTAGATTTTGCACTTCTTTTCTATTTGGATAATTATATATTTTTTGTTTGACCACACTCAGCTCATACTGGTCTATAAATTTTAAATTCCAAGTTCCTATGGAATATTGAACTTTACAGCATCAAATTTTACTTTCATCACCAGATATATACATAGTTAAGCTTCCTTTTAGATTTGTCCCTGTAAATTCAATAGTGTTGGAATTATTTGTTGTTGTTCTCCACTTTTCTTTAGAAGGTGGATACTTCTGATCTAAAGAGCTCATTTTTTAGCATTTTTTTTTTTAACCTTTTAGTATTATCCATTGGGTTATCTTGGCAAAGATTCTGGAGTGACTTGTCATTTCCTTCTTGAGTGGTTTGCCTTTTGTCATATCTCCATATTATGATTTCTACATTCTTGATAACCATTCATGGCATACTTTATAGTTTCACTAAGCAAAATGTGCCCCTTCACCATAACAAGGAAATGACATAAGAAAGAGCTATGCACAACTCCTTCTTTGCATTAAGATCTAACAAAACTTGTTCTTTACTAATATAGCATTAGAAAATCTGGGGGTTTTATCAAATTACTATATGGTAATGGGAAAGAACTTACAGAAAAGAGAGATTGAGTAACATTAAACATTGTTGATTGATTTAATTTACCTTTGGTGAATTTACACCTCCATTGGCAAAGAAATTGAGAGTGTTTATTTCATTATTATTTACAAATTACTGAAATCAATCAATGATTCATCTAAGAGTGAACATACCTTCTCATGACTGGAAAAAAAAAATCATCCTGAAGAAAATTAGAATGGAAACAAAACCATTGGCTTTTATTGAATTAATATCGCCTTTAAAAATCTTCATTAGTTGCTTTTTTTATCTTCAACAATTAGAAATAAAGCTTTCAATTTTGCCATTTGAAAACCAAATCTCATTTGGCATGCAGATTCCCTTGAGATACATAAAAGCTCCATAGATAATCATCCCCCAAAGCTGGAATTGGAAATTATAATGGTGCATTGACTTTTTAAAATAAAATTTCTAGTTCAATTAGTTTAGCAACTTGGAAAAAAACTGTACCACTGAGTGTCACCTTTCCAGTATTTTTCAATTCCACATTAATTAAAAAACTAATTACAATTTTATCATAATCATAGTATTCTCCATGAATCAAACAAGATCCCATTGACAAAAATATATTAATTATGTTGTGAAAGAAGACTAAGAAGGTGAAAGATTAGTCTCTCTCTCTTGCTAGTCTCTAATGGACTTTGCATTTTTATTAAATGAATCTTTATTTTTTACGATAACATGATTACTAAAAACACATTTTACCTATTAATTTCATTTGCTAAAAAGTTCATCTCTGAGTTTCCAAGGACTCAGAGTCCCTAAAAGGGACATTCTCTATGCCATTATTTTCAATGTGTCAGAGTTCATTTGAAGGGAGTAGTGCAGGATGTTCCCTGAAGACAGAATTATAGGCAGCCTCTAGCATCTGTCTTTTAAGTTGCTTTTTGAAATCATATCGTATAATTAGCTTAACTGAAATTACAAGAAAAATTTTCAACTGTGTCCCTTTTAAGAGTATTATACTCAAAAAATCATAATTATTTTGTTACAGATATTCTTTTTTCTTATTTTAATAATGAAAGAACTTTCAGTGCTATACAGATGGCTTAATTTATATTATTTCTTGCTAAAGTCACCAAAAATAGAGACAAAATTATCTAATAGTCTGATAGGTAAGGTTACGATCTCACATGTATTTAAAACCATTCTATGACCTGGCAAGGAAATGGTTTACTTGGTCTTTAAAGGAATATAAATACAAGGAAATTACTTGATATTATTTCATTATTTCAACTTGCATTGAATGGAAGTTTTTTATAACCAGTAATCTAAGGACTTTTCTTTCTAAGAATATTAAAAAAAAAAAAAAAACAAACAAACACAGTACTAGATATGTTGTCCAGAAATTTAGAGGTAAATATTATTTCAACTTTTTCCTGATCTTGTGACCTGAGACAAGTCTGTCCACTTCTCATTACCTCAGTTTCTTCATCTATACAACTTAGAGGACAAAAGGATTGGGATCAATGATCCTCAAGTCTCCTTCTCTTAATCTAAGAATCTATGATAGCTCTGCTTGCAAATAATGATTTCAATTTCATGATATCCCTTAAAGTCAAACTTGGAAAGGATAGCAAAATTCATCAATCTAAAAAGTATGAGAAAAATTATTCTTCTTCCAGTATTCTTAACTAGTTGCAATTCAGATTTTATGAAAAACTTCTTTCTTTTTAAGTTTATTTTTTTTTTATTCTTTTAATAGCTTTTTATTTACAAGTTACATGCATGGGTAATTTTACAGCATTGACAATTGCCAAACCTTTTGTTCCAATTTTTCCCCTCCTTCCCCCCACCCCCTCCCCCAGATGGCAGGATGACCAGTAGATGTTAAATATGTTAAAGTATAAATTAGACACACAATAAGTATACATGACCAAACCATTATTTTGCTGTACAAAAAGAATCAGACTCTGGAATATTATACAATTAGCCTGTGAAGGAAATGTAAAATGTGGGCAAGCAAAAATATAGAGAATGGGAATTCAATGTAATGGTTCTTAGTCATCTCCCAGAGTTCTTTCCCTGGGTGTAGCTGGTTCAATTCATTACTGTTCCATTGGAACTGATTTGGTTCATCTCATTGCTGAAGATGGCCAGGTCCATCAGAATTGATCATCATATAGTATTGTTGTTGAAGTATATTATGATCTCCTGGCCCTGCTCATTTCACTCAGCATCAGTTCGTGTAAATCTCTCCAGGCCTTTCTGAAATCATCCTGTTGGTCATTTCTTACCAAACAATAATTTTATGAAAAACTTCTAATGATGGGCTTGAAGATGGAGTGGAGAGAGCATTCAGTATGAAGTATGCACATTCATGTTCTGTCTCTGATACTTATAATCTATCTGATCATTGTCCAAATAACTCAAACTTCTTGGACATTTCTTCCTCGATAAAATGACGGACATAGAACAGATCAATGATCCTATAAGCCAATTACTTTGAAAGTTACTTCAGTTCTGGAAAATAAAATATCCTCATGTATAAATTCAGTAGATATCTCTGAGATATCTTCCAGTCCTAAAAGTATGATTATATATCTCCACATTCTGATGCTTTTTCACAATATGCTGTGTCATTATCCATAATTATCTGCAAAGTACAAAGAAATATTATAGCAGGGCTCTATTGAAGGCATACAAGTTTAAGTTTTTATTAGTTTAGTTCAACTCTCTAGTTTTAGAATGAACACAGTGGATAGAAAAAGAAGTAAAGGAAAATATCCCCCAATGAAAAGTGGGCATATTTTCCTGATTAAATTAAATATGATTTAAATACACTCACTTTTATGGTAACACAAACTATGCCAGTTAGGTCCAATTATGGCAGTGCCAGAACTAATTAAAAACTCCTCTTGAAAGTTCATGCATAAAAGTATTCTTCCAACATACTAATATCTTCAAGGTAGAATGGACAGCAGAGAAAAAACATACAGTCATTTAGTTTATACAAATGAGTGATTACTTTAAATCATTTTGAATGAATAGCTCTAGGAGATTTGCTTTCCAGGGTTTGTAGTATTTAGAAGAATACCTTAGAATTGTTTACACATAAATTTAGATATATTTACCATGTTAGTCTAAAGATAACTTATTTTTTACTGATGCCATTATTATCCATATTTTATAAGTGAGAAAACTGAGGCAAAAAGAGGCTAATGGCTATGCCCACTATTAAATATCTACTAAATGTCTGACAAATCATTCAAATTAAAATTCAAAGTATTCTAAATTCTGAGTGTATTACTCTGTATTATCAGATCATTACATGATCTGATTCTCTTTGCATTTATGGTGGCTGCAGCTTGAATACATTAGAATTACCCCTTTCTATAGGAGAATTCTTCTTATTCTCCCATTATAAGTGCCATCCTATTGCAATTCCTTTGTATAAACTAAAATGTTTGTATCTAACCAGATTGCCTTCTGTCTTCAGGGGATGGGGTCAGGGAAGTAGGGAAAAAAACGTCTTCCAAAAAGAATGTTGAAAACTATATCTACATGTATTTGGAAAATAAAATACTATTGAGAAAAAAAAAATATATATATATAATTTTATTTTTGAAAAGGTGCACTTGAAACAAGGACAACAGGGTGCTTTATATAGTTAAGCACCTACTCAGTATGAGATAATGGTTCTCTAAACATGTACTTAATGTGTTATGGTGATATCACTTTGTAGCATATGCTCAGTGTGCTGTAGTGATGTAATCCTACTGAAGTATTTAATGGAGTCTCAGACACAGAAAGAGCCTCTCTCAGGCGCAGAGAAGACTTCAAGCTCCAGATTCCAGACTCTGGACTCCATCTTTGACCAGCCTTGTGGTGGCCCTCCTGTCTCCATCACTTCTCCACCTAAAGACCAAGGCCAGTCCAGAGACCTTCCAGAAAGCGAGCCCGGACATTATACTCCCTTATTGCATTTTATTTAGGTAATAGTAATATCTAGTATTTATACAATGTTTTAAGATTTAAACATTGTTTTACAAATAACATTTCATTTGAAATTTAGAGAAAACCTGCTAGATAGGTGCTATTATGTTTTGCATTTTGCAATTGAAGAAGCTGAGAAAGACACATGAACTAATCCACCAAGATTCACAAAACCAAGTATCATATGAGACCATATTTGAACTCAGGTAGTCTAATTCCAAGTTCATTGCTCTATCCACCGAGACATCTGGTATTTTAATAATAGAGAATTATATGCATTTTTCATCAACATCAATGTGAGTTCCTTGAGAATAGGAATTGCTTCATTCTTTGTATTTGTATACTTAACACCTAACATAGAGCCAGGGATAAACTAAGTGCTTAATAAATACTTCATAATTGATGGACTGGTGAGTAAAATGAATTTTTTAAAATGTAAGAACTTCAAAGAAAGAGAACTAGTATTAGTAAATAGGCTTGGGTCTGCTATGTGCTAGACTATTTTTTTTTCAATTTTTCCACTATTAAAGGCAGGTATCATATAGCAATGTGACTTAAAAGTCATCATGTTATGAGATTAAATACTGATAATAACCTATCAATCAGTCTATAAGCATTTAAGTACCTACTATGTGTCTTTCACTGTGGTAAGCACTAAGGATACACAAAAGGTGAAGAGACAGACAATTCCTGCCAGGATTACAAATTATTTATGGAGATAGCATGTAAACATACAAACACACATACAAATTATATATGGGAGAAAGAGGAGTTAATTAACAGAAAGAAGGCACTGGAATTGAGCTGTATGAGCATGGGCAAGTCATTTAGCTTATCAGTGATCAAAACATCTGAATTTGTGAGTTATATAGAAGTTACTAACCTATACAGGTGGATTAAAGCTTTTAGACTGGGAGTTCTTCACAAAAATAGAATTCAGGTCTGCAATTTTTCCATCCATCCCATCCTCCCAGCAATTTTATTATGAAAAACACTGAAAATTTTAGAAATTATCTTTGTAATATCCTTTGTCCTCATCTAACTCTTTTCATACAAATAATGTTCTAAATCTTAAATAGCTTGACCAGTCATAGGCAGATGGACTAGGTCTTGATGGTGGTTTCCTTTATTAAAAGAAAAAAGGAATTTGAGGAAAGAACAGACCATTTGTTTTAGAACTTCCCTCTTTGCTGGGGGATGCAAGTATAACAGTTATCACCCTACTCTTTTGTTCAGAAGTACCTGAAGAGTTCAACTATTGTTTTCACCATGTTTCTAAGAGTGTATCAAAATCTCTCATGTAATCAGAGCAGGTTTCTTAGTTTTGAATCATTGATTGATACACCTTCAGGAGAAATTGGAAAATTAGCTATCTTACTTTTATGCAAATTAAGCAAATGAATGAAATAAGGAAGAACAAATATTTTGTTAGGTGGTTAAAATGTAGGCCATTCAGAAAATCCTGGTGGTTCCCTATTACATCACAGATCCAATATAAAATTCTCTATTTGGCTTTTTAAAGTCATTTACTTTCTTTTCCTATCATTCCAAGTGTTTTATGCCTTATTCCTTTCCCACATATCCTCTACTCCAGACACTAGCTTTCTTACTGTTCGTCAAACATATTTCATCTCCCAACCCTTTTCATTTTCACTGGCTGTGACTTATCCCTCAAACTACATCCCTTCTCATTTTCCTTCAAATCTCAGCTAATATTCCACATTCTTCAGAAGCCTTTCCCATGCCTCCTTCATCTTAATGCCTCTTCAGTAATATTGTCTCCATTTTCTCCTGTCTATACCTTGTTTGTACATTACAATTTGCATATTGTTTCCACCAGTAGATTGTTATGTCCTCGAAAGGAGATTTTTTTTAAATTTTATTTTGTTTTGCCAGTGCTAACTATAGTGCCTTAAACATAATAGTGTCAAAATATTGGGAGATGTCCTATTTTCTAGAACTAAGGCCCAGCAAGCAGGCTGTGCATAAATTTGATATAACACAAATCCTTTATACTTGCCCTCTGAATGATCTCAGCCACAGAAAAACACCGGAATTGTTTCACACATCAGGTGGTCTCTGAGTTTGAATAAACCAATACCTATGTTCTGTTCATTAATTCCTGCTATAAATCAAATTTATCTCATTGTCAAACCCAATGCATTTTCATAGGTATAAGTATAAATATTTCCCCACATTACCTTAACTCTTCAGGGTTTTGGAATATGTCCTTGCTTGCAAGGCATTTCCCTCATTTTTATAATTAAAGTTCCTGTTTGTGTCCTGACTGTCCTGTGTATATTATGCTTTCTTCAGTTCTGGAAACCCAGAGGTTAGAAGCTGTTGCCAGGTCTGTTTGACATTAATTGGTGTCAGGAGTGGGACTGAACATGGTACTGGATCACTGTACCAATGGGTACCATTGGGAGTGAACTGGACACCACTGGAAATGTATTTTTCCAGAATCCAATTTCCACTCATCTAGTGAATCTTCTGACCTCATTTCTGCCCCAATCTTCAGCTTTCATTTGCATCTGTGTTGTCATGTTTGCACTATATTTTTGTCTTGTCAATTTGTCTGTGTCTGTGAGTTTGTAAAATATAAAATGGCTATATTGTGTTTGTGTTGTGAAGTATATAATGTTATCTGAAAGACTTCAAATGCAGTCAGTTAGAAAAATTTCCAAGGACTACAGTCAGAGATTTTAAAACACTTGGAAAAAGTAATGAACTTTCATTGTTGAAGCAGTTGTCTCAGTAAGAAGGAGGGCTATTTTAGACTTTCCACTGAATATTAGTTTATTTTAAAAAGGGGGAAAAACTGTAGAGGGCCAGAACTCTGAAGAAGTATACTTGAAACAAGGAGTTAACTCAGTGGAACTGAGGAGATAATGGCTATATATTTAGTAGTTAGTATGATAATGTAATGGTTCTCTAGTTCACACACATTCAGTATGCTGTAATGTAATTGCCCTAAGATATATAAGGGCTGAGAAGGACTGGAAATGAGACATTCCATTTTGACCATCTTCCTGGTGGCTCTCCTGACTTCATCACTTCTCCATCTAAAGATCAAGACCCATCCAAAGGACCTTCAGAAAACTATCCCATACATCACAGAAAACCTGTGGGAAACATTTTTTTCCTGTCAGTTCAACATTTGTCATACTAAAATTATAGAAATTAAGTTAGACAATCAAAGTTATAGAATTACTAAAAACTTCTAAGCAGGATCTGCTGGTTTGATGATTCAATCTTTAAGGATTTTGAAAAGTAATAATTTCAAGATTACAGAATTCCTGAGACTTTTGGAGTAATTTTAGAAACTCACTCCATTCTGAAATAGTTTAGCAAGTTTTGGAGTACTCTTCTGAAAATTTTATTTCAAGGAAAATAAGGATTAAATTTTGTAAAAGTTTTTTTTTTTTTAAATAATTAGCAAGATTAATTGCTTTATTGTACTAGTACAGTAAAGGAAAGCAGCTACTTGGAAATAATCCCAAAATAAAGAAAGAAAAGTAAAGGCAAATAATTTGTACCATAAAGCAACTTTTAAAAAAAAACCTTCTTTAACATTTCAGTTTTATCCTATTTTATTAATGATCTTCACCTGTCCATTTCTAAACCAATTAAGCTATCTGTGAATAACAAAATTCTGATGTTGGGTACCTACTCAAAACCACATCCAGCTAGCAGTAACTCTAAAAGAGGAGAGTGAAATTAGTAAGAAATCACTAAAGTATGCTAAAAAGAAAATTTATTTTCTTTCCAACCCCCTTTCAATTGCAACAACATTTCCCTTGTCCTTTTTACCATTAGGAAAGAAAAGGGGGATCCCTTTAATGCACAAGAGACACAAACTAGGAATGTGTTTCTATTGTTAAAAACAAACAAACAAAAAAGAAAAAATCTGAATCTGACCACAAGAAGACAGAGGACAGAAGAAAGGCTAGAGTAGATAAAGAGAGCACTACAGAAAGTATTGAGAGAACCACCCAACATCCCTGATCACTTAGGATGATATAAGTTTAGCAAGGGTTTGCAGCAGAGATGGCATTAGAAGGAGGATATTCATCATTTTTAAACCGATATTTCTTCCCCACTCACTTCCCCTGGAGTCATCCATATCTACTTCCCCCTTTTTGCTGTAGTGATTAGCACCTTTCATCCCTTTGTTATGGTCCCAGAAGCCCTTAGTCATTTTCATTCCCTTCCCTTCCTTTCCCTTCCCTCATCCTTTCCTCATCTCTTCCCTCATCCCTTCTCTCATCCATTCCTTTATCCCTTCCCTTCCCTTCCCTTCCCTTCCCTTCCCTTCCCTTCCCTTCCCTTCCCTTCCCTTCCCTTCCCTTCCCTTCCCTTCCCTTCCCTTCCCTTCCCTTCCCTTCCCTTCCCTTCCCTTGTTTTCCCTTCCCTTTCTTTCCAGACATCTCTGAAAATGTCCCCTTTAAATCTCCCTACCCAAAGACTTTTTCTTTCTATCAACTTTTCTTATCCCAGAATGAGATCCTCAAATACAGATGTTGACAAAAATGTTGGAATAATGTAGAGAAACTTGAATTACATAGTGCTCCATCTGACAGGGACAAGGTAACTATAATAGATGTCCCATACTGGCCCTGTGCCCTTAAACATCCATCAGTCCTTACTTCTTTACAAACCTGGGAACATAATTCAGATACAGTACATCCTGCCCACCCTTCCCCAGGAGTTGCAAGTGACCTCAACCCAATAATGCATGGCCCCAAAGGTACAATTGTCAGAGGAGGGAGATTAGGTCCTTGACCAGCTTTCACCTTGCTCTGTCACTAGAAACTATTACCAATGGGGAGATCCTGATACCAGCCACCCCATAACCTATGCTGCAGCCAGTGACTTCTGTCACATTCCCCCAAAGCCCAGTCAGTGTCATCAGTGTTAAGAAGGGAAGTTGAAACTCTAAAACTCCTTGAAGGAGAAAATTTCCTTCAACTCTGCTTCAGTGAGGGACCCCACCTGAGGGAAATAAGATAAACAGTTTCATTCTGTTATCTAAGTGGGGTTGGTTCAATCCTGAGCTAAAAGAATTCTAACCCTGTTCAATTAAAGATCTTCAACTCCACCCACCAGCTTCATTGGGAGGAGCAGCAGACCTTAATTGCAGCCAAAGACCTCTTTCTACAAATGGCAATTAAAAACTCAGTTCTTGGCAGAGGTCAGGGCCTCTACAGGTCAGAATTATTTTTGACATGCCAGCTATGCCATGATTGCTATGCCAAGGAGGCCTCTGCCCACTGGAATAATATTCTTTTCCAGTGTTACCCTCTCCTTATCGTCACCTATTTTCCTAACAAGACTTTATACTTCTCTGTCAGGATTTCTAACCTTGCTTCCCAATCCCTATAATAAACCTCTTTTATCAGTCAAGGTTTTGGGGTTTGTAAATTCCCCTACCATCAGAAGGGAGTTCCCCAAAACTCCCTACCCTTGTGCGAATTCCAAGGGGGTGTAAAGGAGCCAAGCCTCTCCATTTGGTTCTCTGAACCCTGAACCTACCACTAGACCATATCATTTAACTTCCTGACCACCAGAAACCCTAATCTCATTTTTGTTCCCTAAATCTAAACCTCATCAATTGGTTCCCTGAAAGGGAACCCCAAAACCTAAATCTCAGCAAGTGCAGACCCCATTCTTGGAAAACTGCCTGCTGTCTGGGATGGTCCTGGTGCCCCTTTCACTGTCTAGTAGAGCAGTACAAGATGGAGGAGCAGCTGGCCTCTTCCTTTGGTGAGCCCACCCTTCTTTTTTTCATATGCAAAATGTTATTTTATCTTATCTCTGTTTAACCCAATTTTTTAGTCTTTAAAGAGAAAAATAATGGTGGTTCCTACTTCCCAGGGTTTTATTGCTATGATGATCAAAATAAAGTAATTATTGGGAAGAGCTTAACATAGTGACTGGCATGTCCTGAGCACTGTGTTATTATTATTATTATATCTTTATTGAATATAATTGATCCTTATCTGATAACACTAAAATGATTTTAAAATGTAAGATATAATAAGACTAATGATCTTTTTATGAGATAATGTGGAAATGCAATTGAGGTCATGTGAAATTTAGTTTTTCTTTAATTATTCAAACTGAGACCTGTTAAATACTTTAGCTTAAAAAGGCCAAGATCTCTAAATACATCCAGGACAATCTTTAGGTGTTCTGTTCTGATCCATATCTGGACACTGGAGTAGAAAATGAGATGGGTGATCTTACACATCATTTCCTCATTCAAATCCAGTTCATTTGCATAGTATTTAAGTAAATACCATTTAGTAATTTTTACTTAGTAAAAATAGTAAAAAATAGTAAAATTACCATTAAGTAAAAAAAAAAAAAAAAAAAAAAAAAAGAGAAACATTAGTAAAGATATTCAGACCCTAAGTTGTGGTTGGTGAAACATCAATACTTTAAGGTATAGATTCCTGGGACTCTAATTTACTATTGTTTTGAGCTTTGATTACAAGGATAGTTTTCTGAATTATCAAGAAGCCATTTTTTTTTTTCTTGTACAGCAAGATACTGTATAAATATATATACATATCCTGGATTTAACATATTTAACATGTTAATGTTTAACATGTATGGGATTACCTGCCATCTAGGGGAGGAGATTGGGGGAAGGAGGGGAAAATTTCGAATACTAGGTTTTTCAAGGGTCATTGTTGAAAAATTACCCATGCATATGTTTTGTAAATAAAAAACTATAATAAAAAAAATGAAAAAAAAAATATTCCAGATGAGGGAGGAGTATTCTATCCTAGTTCTTTTTCTCTTTTTGTTTGCTATGTGCCCAGTCACTAAGACTTTTTTTAAATCATGTGTTGACATTTTCTCCTTCTACATTGTTGGCCCCCCCTCTGTTTTTTGCTTATAAGCCAACGATGGCTAGCAGTGATATCTGGGTAACACTTTCCCATTAAGTCATCTCAAGAAACTATCCAATGGGCAATATCCTGTAGCATCTTGGTTTCTACTTGCCTCATCTTTATTGGTCATAAGGGTAGAGGTTATTTCAACTGAACCAAAAAAAAAAAAAAAAAAAAGAAAAAGGAGAAATGTCAAATTAAATTATTAGGAGATAACTTGTTTTTCAGAGCCAGAAAGTGGCTGCCTTGACCCTGGCATAACAACAATAACTTATGCTCATGCTCTGGATAATCTAAACCATAACAAAAATCCTAAAATTGTTTCACACTAGCACCAAGTGGTCTGTGAGCTTCAGCAATCCTCTCTAGCATCCATGTTCTGATCATTAAGCTCTATTATGAGTCAAATTTAACTTGTTGTTGTTACCCCTTGTTGTCAGGGTTAACTACAATTCACTATGTCACCATAGTTATACATATTGAGATCTCCCCACACTGCCTCAGGCCTTCACCCCAGGGCTCCAAAAAATGTCTTCTTGCTTGCAAGCCATTTCCCTCATTTTGAAATTAAATTTCTGTTTGTTTTTTTGTTTTTCCTGACTTTTCTGCCTCTGGCTTGCTTTTTTTCAGCTCTAACTACCCATAGGTTAGAAATAGGTTTAAGTCCAATTGACAATATATGCTCAATAAATTGCTAGTGACTGACAGTGAAATAACATAAAGTGCTTACAAATAACAATTGCTAACAATTATAGAAGATACTACATGGATTTGAGCTTTTTTGCTGCATTTTTATAAAACTTCACAACCTGTGTAAATATATTTTTCTTATTTTATTTAATGTACTGCATTAAATAAGCTAGGTCTGCAGCTACAACAGAGCTAGAACTAAGGAAATTTGTAATGGGGCAAATCAGAATAAAACCAAGTAATTAAGACTTTGAATCCTTTTGTTCATAATGCCTATGACAACCTTCTTGACCCAATATGCCTTCTCTTACCCCCTCTTTCCAGTTATGAAATCTTGAATCATGATCCTCCAGATTTAGCATTATTGCTGGATCACTTTTCTCACTTTATAGTCCCATATTAGGAGGTGATCTTATTGAATATAAGGATTCCTTTGAATTCATACAAACCAATGTTTGACCCACTTTAAGGACTTAAGAAATATTTTTCCCACCTTGTCTCATTCATTTGCTTGATCTGTCCATTGATTACTGATTTTCTAACCATCCCTTGAAAGTAGTTACCTTATGTAGAAACATCTTGAGACTGATTAATTAATCGATCAATCAGAATTAAAGAATCTGCTCTAATTGGGTAGAGGATTTACCTTATTCTTAGAAGCATGATGAAAGGAATACTAAACCCTCCAAGAACATCTATACAGAAGGCTAGGATGATACTACCACTTATACCTACATTCTCCAGGACTGAGTGAAGTTCTAAGGAGTAGTCTGCTCTTTTCTCAACTTCCCTTTTTGATACTCATCAGAAGAGATATAAATTCTTCCTGCTATTACTTTACACAAATGTTTGCAGTGTTCTGCATATTGCCTCAATTATAAAGAGACAGGGGTTAACAGCAGAAAGATAAGTAAAAAAAAAATGTTTTTAAATTTTCTTGAGATTTGAATGGTTGTGATTGTCTTCTTTACTTTAATCCAATTATCCAAATACAATAATCCAATTATTATCCAATATAAGGCAGAAAAGGAAATAATGATATTAACTTGAGGGTCTTTACATTATTCTTCTGCTTAAAATAATGTGTTACATATAAAATGATGGGATTTATAAAGATGATTTCACTTAAAGTTCTAAATCTCTATAAATATGACAACTTGTATAATTGCCAGTGATTGTCATTACAAAGGAGTTTACATATAATTTTGGATTCCCACAGCCCTGGTCAGTATATCTATCATTATATAAATCTCTACACATATCACCCTAAGGCAAATCCTGTGACAACCCTGCTCGTAGTGGTTCTGTTGCAAAACTTCAACTCCCCAAATTGTAATCTATTGCCCTTAATAGATGGCAGAGAACCACTACCATTCCTTCACTTCTTGCTGATCCCAAATTCATTGAAATGATCAGATTTATCAGATCTTGATATTCCAGGTATGTCTAGAATGTTGAAGTGACAGGGTCTTCTCATCACCCCCAATCCAACATCACTGCAGCATCATCACTAGTAAACACCTTTCCCAAAGGAGACAGGCTTTTTTTTGTTAAATTAATTTATTATTTTTTCTAAATAGCCTTTTATTTACAGGTTATATGTATGGGTAACTTTACAGCATTATCAATTGCCAAACCTCTTGTTCCAATTTTTCACCTCTTACCCCCAACCCCCTCCCCCAGATGGCAGGATGACCAGTAGGTGTTAAATATATTAAAATATAAATTAGATACACAATAAGTATACATGACCAAACTGTTATTTTGCTGTACAAAAAGAATCAGACTCTGAAATATTGTGCAATTAGCTTGTGAAGGAAATCAAAAATGCAGGTGGGCATAAATATAGGGATTGGGAATTCAATGTAATGGTTTTTAGTCATCACCCAGAGTTCTTTCTCTGGGTGTAGCTGGTTCAGTTCATTACTGCTCCATTGGAAAGGATTTGGTTGTTCTCATTACTGAGGATGGCCAGGTCCATCAGAACTGGTCATCATATAGTATTGTTGTTGAAGTATATAATGATCTCCTGGTCCTGCTCATTTCACTCAGCATCAGTTCGTGTCAGTCTCTCCAGGCCTTTCTGAAATCATCCTGTTGGTCATTTCTTACAGAACAGTAATATTCCATAATATTCATATACCACAATTTATTCAGCCATTCTCCAACTGATGGACATCCATTCAATTTCCAGTTTCTAGCTACTACAAAAAGGGCTGCCACAAACATTCGTGCACATACAGGTCCCTTTCCCTTCTTTATAATCTCTTTGGGATATAATCCTAGTAGTAACACTGCTGGATCAAAGGGTATGCACAGTTTGATAACTTTTTGAGCATAGTTCCAAACTACTCTCCAGAATGGTTAGATTCACAACTCCACCAACAATGCATCAATGTCCCAGTTTTCCCTCATCCCCTCCAACAATCATCATTATTTTTTCCTGTCATCTTAGCCAATCTGACAGGTGTGTAGTGGTATCTTAGAGTTGTCTTAATTTGCATTTCTCTGATGAATAATGACTTGGAGCATCTTTTCATATGACTAGAAATAGTTTCAATTTCTTCATCTGAGAATGAGACAGGCTTTTTGATGCAAGCATTCTGCTCCTGGTTTTTGTAGCTCCAAAGGGGGAAACAAGCTCTGAGATGAATCTTCCTATATCCTCATCATTTTGAATCTCCTAAAGACCCTGAAGCCCACCTTGTGCTCTCTCACTTTCTCTCTTCTGAGAAGAAAAAAAAATAATTGAGGTTGTAAAATGATTTCTTTTTCTTTAAACATCACAAGAAAAATTAAATACAAAACACTGATCCTGTTGGGATGAATATAGAGAAAAATGTGTGTGTTTTTTTTAAGTCAGTATGATCACAAAATTCTAACAGGGTTCTTTAAATATAAGATATCAAAAGAGCAAAATAGTACTTTAGAAAGTGAACTAATCTATGCTTCAAGAAGCATGATGAATATTTTATGGTTATAAGTAAAATGGAAAGGGGCACTGCATATATCAAGTATACCTTACTGTAAAGCCTAAGTGCCTCTAGGATATATGGCAGAATAAGTATATATTATATGTTCCAAGAAGCTTCAAGAGAAAGAATATTTTTGGCAAAGGATTTTCTTTCTTTTTTCATCATAATAAATACTATAATATTACAGCAAAGAAAAAAAGAATTAACAATATGTCCAATGCTCAAATACTGGCTTCTTTCCTCTTTTGCTTTCATATTTAATGATATGATTTATTATTAGTCAAGCAAATTAGCTCCAGTTGCTGGCTTGTTAGGTATTTATGTCAATGAAATGACTATATACAAAAATAGGGATTATGACTTGGGAAGGAGATAAAATTTCAGTTCTATTGTCTGATAACATAAGCATGTATCAATATTTTGTTCTTAATCTTTTGTCATAGGAACCCCTGAGAAAAAGCAAGGGAGGAAACATCCTTTGCTTAGGTTGTTTTGAAGAGATTGTATAATTACATATGAGAATGAGTCAAGTGACAATGCTCCATCATGGTATGGAATAATAAACAGAAAGATAAACAGACAGAAGGATAGATAGATGGATGGATGGAGGGATGAATGGCTAGATATATAGATTGATAAATAAATAGAGGATATTTAGAGGTGTTAGATAATTTATTGATCATTTATTAATTTTTACTATATGCAAGGTATGGTGCTAAACAAAAAGAATGTAAATACAAGAAAAACAAAGGGAATCTCTACCCTTAAGGAGCTTTTATTTTAATGAAAGAAGATGAGATATTAATAGGAGTTGAAAATGTGTATGTGTGAAGTTGGTGTAGTGAACACACTTGCCGAGCAAGATCTATAGTACTCTACAATGTGAAGTAGAAACAAGAAGAGATGGAAATGATGACTCATTTGGCCACTTCTTCAAATGGAAGTTATAAGCAGGAACTCAGCAATGAACAATGAGGAATGGAGCCCCAGGGACTGGTCATCTATAGCATAAGTACACAGTCAGGTTTGCAAGAATTTTGTAAGAGTTTGGAAAAGGAAAAACAGAAATTATCTGAAGAAAACTCCTTAAAATAGATTTGATGAATTGGAAAAAAAAGCATATAACTCCTTGCAAAAGAGACATGACAATTATATACCAATATGGGAATAAGATATAACTCTTGAGATCTGTAATTCAGTTATGGATATACTTAGAGAGTGTAGGTAATAAGTTGATTTTATTGTGACAATATTACTAGAGAAATATGATTCTAGTGGAAGAAGAGGAAAATGGAGTTAAAATGGAATAAATTACATCTCATGATGAGGCAAAAACTAACTGTTGCAATTGAGGGAAATGGTGGGGAGGTGAGCATTGTGTGAATCTTACTTTTATCAGATTTAGTTTAAAGAGAGAATATCAGACACATTTAGCTTCACAGAGAAGCTTGTCTCACCATAATGGAACATATGAGGAGAAAGTGGAAAGGAAATGGGAAGTCTAATAGAGAGGAGAACAGAAGGAGAAGTGGAAAGGTATAGGAAAGAGGGAGGAACTGTTAAGAAGGAAAATACTGGGGAGGAAGGAAAGAGGGAAAGGGAAGAGAAATATATAACCTGAGGAAAACAAGATGTCAGGAAATGCAGAGTTAGTAATTTTAAATATGAATATGAATGGAATGAACTCTCCTATAAAACAGAAGCTGATGGCAGACTGAAATAAAAGCCAGAATTCTACATTTTGCTGTTTAGAAGAAACATTTAAAGCATAGTAATACATTCAGAGCAAAGGTAAAAGGCTGGAGGAAAATCTATTATGCTTCAACTGCAGTAAAAATAGCAGGGATAGCAATCAAGGAAAAACAAAAAAAATAAATCTAATTAAATGAGAAAGAAAAGAAAACTACATCCTACTAAAATACACCATAGATAATTAAGTAATATCCATATTAAATATATATGTACCAAGTGATATAGCATCCAAATCCTAGAGGAATAATTCAGAGAGCTGCAACAAGAAATGACAGCAAAACTATACTAGTGAGATAACTCAACCTTGCTGTCTCAGAACTAGTTAAATCAAACCACAAAATAAATAAGAAAGAAATTAACAAGGTAAATAGAATTCTAGAAAAGTTTGGTATGATAGACCTTTGGAGAAAATTCTATGTAGACAGAAAGGAACATACTTTCTTCTCAGCAGTTCATGGAACCTATACAAAAATTAACCATATATTATAGTATATAAATCTCAAATGGATAAAAGCAGACATATTAATCCCATTTTTTCAGATCATGATGCAATAAAATGTACATGCAATAAAAGACCATGGGAATAATAGACCAAAAATTAGTTGGAAACTAAATAACCTAATCCTAAAGAAAAAGTGGATGAAACAACAAATAATAGACACAATCAATAATTTCATCCAAGAGACTAACAATAACGAAACAACATGCCAAAATTTATAGGATGCAGCCAAAGAAGTTATTAGGGGAAATTTAATATCTCTACATGCTTACTTAGATAAAATAGAGAAAGAGAAGATCAATAAATTGGGCTTGCAACTAAAAATGCTAGAAAAAGAACAAATTAAAAACTCCCAATTAGATACAAAATTTGTATTTGTGAAAATAAAAAAGATTAATAAAATAGAAAATAAGAAAATTATTGAACTAATAAACAAAACTAATAGTTGAAAAAAATGAGAAAATAGATAAACTTTTAGTTAATTTGATTAGAAAAAGAAAAAGAAAATCAAATTATAAGTATAAAAAAATGTTAGTATGAAAAGGGAGAACTTTCCACAATGATAAGGAAATTAGAGCAATAATTAGGAGTCATTTTGCCCGATTATATGTCAATAAATCTGATAATCTAAGTGAAATTGAGGGATATTTATAAAAATATAGAATGTCCATATTAACAGGAGATAAATTTCTTAGATAATCCCATTTTACAAAAAGAAATTGAACAAGTTATTAATCAACCAAACTAAAAAAAAAAAATCATATTATCCCAATAAATGCAGAAAAAGCATTTGACAAAATCTAATACCCATTGGTACTTTTTAAAAAATTGAAAGTATAGGAATAAGTGGAATTTTGTCTTAAAATGACCAATACATCTATTTAAAACCATAAGCAAGCATAATATGTAATGGGGACAAACCAGAGGTATTCCCCATAAAATCAGGGGAAAACCAAGTTTGCCCACTATCACCATTACTATGCAATATTGTATTAGAAATGGTAGCTTTGACAATAACAGAAGAAAAAGAGGTTAAAGGAATTAGAGTAGGTAATGAGGAAACCAAATTATCACTCTTTGCAGATGATATAATGATATACTTAGAGAAACGACTAACAATTCACTATTTTAGCAAAGTTGCAGGATTCAAAATAAATGCACTGAAACTATCAGCATTTTTATGTATTGCCAACAAAGTTCAGCACCAAGATATATATATATATATATATATATCTTTAAAATAACTGTATATAACATAAAATATTTGGGAGTCTACCTGCCAAGTCAAAGTCAGGAAATATATCAACACAGTTACAAAGCACTTTCCACAAAAAAAAAAAAGTAAAGTCAGATCTAATCAAGTAGGAAAGTATCAAGTGCTCATAACTAGACCAAGCTAATGTAATAAAAATGACAATACTACCTAAATTGATCTACTTAATCAGCACCATATCAATCAAACTCCCAAGAAATTATTTTACTGAACCAGAAAAAAATAATAAAATCTGAAGGAACAAAAGATCAAGAACATAAGTCTAATAGCTGCATTGAACCTAAATTATATTATAAAGCAGCAGACATCAAAACCATTTAATACTAGCTAAGAAATAGAGTAATTGATCAGTGGAATACGTTAAGTTTACAGGACAAAATAGTCAATTTCTATAGTAATCTAGAGTTTGACAAATCCAAAGACCCCAGCTTTGGGGATAAAAACTCACTATTTGACAAAAACTGCTGGGAAAATTGGAAAGTAGTATGGTATAACTAGGCAATAATCCATACCTAATACCGTATACCAAAATAAGGTCAAAATGGGTTCATGATTTAGACATAGTGATATTATAAGCAAATTAGAACAAATGACAATTTACCTCTCAGATCTGTGGAAAAGGAAGTAATTTATGGCCAAAGAAAACTGGAGTACATTATTGAACACAAAATAGATAATTTTGGTTATATTAAGTTAAAAAAAAATGTGCAAACAAAACCAATTCAGACAAAATTGTAAAGGAAGAAATACATTGGGCAATATTTTTGCATTCTAGGATTATAATAAAGGCCTAATTCCTAAAATATATAGAGAATTGAATCAAATTTATAAGAATTCAAGCCACTGGTAAATGATCAGATGACATGAACAGACCATTTTCATATGAAGAAATTGAAATCATTTCTATTCATATGAGAGAATGCTCCAAATCACTTTTGTTCAGAAAAAATGCAACTTTGGACAACTCTGAGTAACCACTACATACCTGTCAGATTAGCTAAAATGACAGAAAAAGATAATGATGTATATTGGCGGAAATGTGGAAAAACTGGGAGACTAATACATTGTTGGTGGAGTTGTGAACTGATTCAACCCTTTTGAGAACAATTTGGAACTATACCCAAAGGGCTATCAAACTGTGTATACCCTTTGATACAGCAGTGTTTCTAATAAGCTTATTATTTTCCAAAGAGATCGAAATGGTGGGAAAGGGATTACATGTACAAAAATGTTTGTGGAAGAAGTTTGTAGAGGCAAGAAACTGGAAACTTAATGGATTCCCATCAATTGAAGAATGGATGAATACGTTATGGTATATCAATGTTATAGAATATTATTGTTTTATAAGAAATTATCAGCAGGATGATTTTAGAGAGGCCTGGAGATACTTACATGAACTGATGCTAAGTGCAATGAGCAGAGCCAGGATATCATTGTATACAGCAATAACAAGATTATATTAAGAACCATTCTGAGGGCCATGGCTCTTTTCAATAAGGAGATGATTGAGGCCAGTTCCAATGATCTTGTGCCAAAGAGAACAATCTACACCCAGAGAGAAGACTGCGGGAATTGAGTTATGGCTTACAACATAGCATTTTCATTTTTTTTTTTTTTTGTTGTTTGCTTTCATTTTGTTTTCTTTCTCATTTTTTCCCTTTTGTTCTGATTTTTCTTGTGCAATATGATAATTTTATAAATATGTGTACATATATTAGTTTTAACATATATTTATATATATGTTATGTATATAACATATGTTTGATAAATGTTATACATATATAATATAACATATATTAACATGTTTAATATATACTGGATTACTAATATAATATATGTATTTTAACATATTTAACATATACTGGACTACTTGTCATCTCGGGGAGGGGATGAAGGAAGGGGGTAGAAATGTTTGGAACACAAGGTTTTACAAGGGTTAATGTTGAAAAATTATCCATGTGTACTTTTTAAAAATAAAATGCTTAAATAAAATTAATAATAATGAAATTTAAAAATTAAAGAAAAAAGAGTGAATTGGGAGAGAAGTAAAAAAAAAAAAAGAAATTGGAAAAATCACACATCCTTTGTCAAATTATATTTTTTGTCCAAATACCGCCTCTGTCCAAGAATTCTTTCCTCTTTCTCTGGTGGAAAATTAACCAACAAATAAAACAATCCCATTTTTAAACAATTGTTTTTTGTTGTTGTTTAGCTGGCACCAACATCCTTCCAGTCACCCAGATTCAAACTACTGAAGTCATTCTTAACTATTCTTTTTTTTTTCCAAATATTCATGTCCAACTTCTTGTCCTGTCTTCTCTATTATCCTTCCTCTTTTCTCTATTGATATAACTTTGACCTTATGTCATACTATCAGTTGCACTAATGAAATGAAAATAGATTAACTTGCTTTCTGTCTCCAGTCTTTCCACTTCTCAACATATCCAACAGAAATTACTGAGGGAATATCTCATCTGATCATTCACTATCCCAATGTCCTTTAAAAAAAAATCATAAGATTTGAAAATTAAAAGGGCCATGTAGTCCAATACATGTATGAAAGAAATTCCCACTATGAAATACCCTGCAGCCTAGTATTTAAACACTTCTAAAACGTGGCTGTGATTTGAGAAATAATTAGAGCTGAGAATATGCAGAAAGAAAGTAACTTTCATCAAGGACCTTCAGTCCATTAGGGAAGGAAAACTTGTAGATGCATAAACATAAAAAATATATATAAAGCAAATCCAAGTAATTATGGAAATGGAAATGCTAACTGATGGGGCTTAATTATTAAGGGAAATATAGCAGTAATCCTGAGACTCCCTGAGCTTAGGGGTCAAGTGTTCTAATAATTTATCTGTCAATAATCAGAAGATCTACTGGCCATGGAGTGGCAATAGTTCTGAGGTCCCCTGGCTTTAGGAGTACCATAGTGCTACAAACATTGGTGATTGTCAGATAAACAATCTTGGTCAGAGACCTGAGACAATCATTGATTTGACCATCTCTCAGACCTATCTGTGAGCTATAAAACTAGCAAATCAGTAAAAAGAAGCTCCTAGTCTTTTTATCTTTTCGTATAATTTTTTCTAGATCCTGGTGTTTTGCTAAATTCTTTTGAAAATTAGTCCATTTCATTTGGTGTTACAGTTGCAATAAACTTTGCCCCTTGATTTGGAAATGGGTTCAAGCCTGCAAATTCTTTTGAGATACCTGGCAATACCATTCTGTAACCCCAAACTTTTGGGGTCTCCTTTAAACCTCAACACTAACAACTAGAGAGATAAGGAAATGGTGAACTACATGTAGAGGCAGGGTTTTAATTGAATCTAGAAAAGTTGTGCACAATCTATGATACTGCTTCTCTTCATACATTCTCCATTCCAAACTGTTTTTATCAGCTTTCTTTCATGTAATTGTATTCCAGCCTCTATCTCCAATTATTATGCATTTAGTTCAACTGTGTCTGAAATGTGCCCATACTTCTACAACTGGTAGAATCCCAGAGAGCTGCTGATACAGCCTCTAGGTGAAATATACCAGTGATCCTGGCATTCCCTGATTTTAGAGTACTATTGTTATGACAATCTGTCAATGATTCTAAAAGTCTTCTGGCCTTCAATATATAATACTATTCCTTTCCTTAAATTTAAGAGGAAATATAGCAGTAATCCCAAGGTCCCTTGACTTTAGAGTGCTATTATTCTAACAATCTGTCTATCAATGTTTCTAAAGTTTTCTGACCTTAGGATAGTCCTACAAACATTTCTGATTGTCAGATAGATAATCTGTTGATCAGTGATAATCAAGTTTCTGACACAATAGTGAAGAGTTCACTTCCGAAACCTACCTGTAAGCCATAAAATTAGCAAACAAGTAACATGAAACTGATCTCTCTTTGTCTTATAAATTTTTCTTCTTTCTTCTGGTCCTTTGCTAAATCTTTTTGGAACTTACTCCACTTCAACTGGCATTATAATTACAATAAACTTTGCCTCTTGACTTGGAGATGGGTTCAAAGCTGCAAATTCTTTTGAGACACCTGGTAACACTGGTCTGTGAAGCCAACCTTTTGGGTTCTCCTTTTGAACCTCAACACTGCTTTTAAATCATAGCTCAGACATTGGATCATTCATTGAACCTTCCCTGCTCTAACCACTTAATAGCATTCTCACTCTACACGACACTTTTATATACTTTTAAAAAATACTTTATTTATACTAATTTGTGTGTATTATTTTTTTCAGCAATTGAATAGAAATCCCTTGAGAGCATGGAGTAATTCTTATTTGTGTCAAAACCCCTAGCACAATCCCAGGCATTTTGTATACAGTGGAGCAAGTATGAGTGCCTTGGATAGAGACGTCTGGTCTGCACTCAGGGAAAATTGAATTCAAGTCTAATCTCAGGCCCTTATTAGCTATGTGGCCCTGGGCAAATCATTTAACTTGTTTATCTCAGTTTGCTCAACTATAAAATCAGGACTCTCATAGTGCATATCTTCTAGTTTTGTTAATAAAGATAAAATGAAATATTTGCAAAGCACTTGGTATGATACTTGACAAATAGTAACTCCTAAGTAAGTGCCAATTATTGTGATTATTTTTCATAGTATCATTACTGTTAAATGTTAATTTGAATTGTATTTATGTGATCTTGCCAGAGTCTACTCCTTGGGTTACTCACCAGAATCCCTACATAGACAGAATTTGAAATTCTGGGATATGGAGTAACATAATAAAAAGCAACTGCCTTTCTGTTCGGAAGCTGTTTTTGTAGGGTTGAACATAGGGGGTGGGCAGCATGAAGCAGGTTAATGCCTCTTCATCAAACAGGTTTCATGATCCACATATTTCTTTTCTGACTTTCCAGCCTTTAAATGCAGCAGCAACCTGAGGACAGTGGATTTTAAAGAAACCCAATTGAGCCCAATAAATGAAGTCAATTGGATGTCTTGGAGCTGCATATCACCAGTCCTCTCATTTTTCCCCCCTATATTTTAAAGTGAATTTTAAATTGAACAGTCTTTCTTGTTTCTTTGTTCTCCCAGGAAAAATATAATTATTTTGTATAGTGCCTCTGATACAATTCAAACACACACACACACACACACACACACACACATACAAATATCCCAGAGTTAATTTTTTTTTTTTTTGACAAAAAGAAGCAGTAGGAACAAAGAAGCCTGGAAAAAGAAAATAATAGAGATACAGAAAGGTAAAGAGAGAGGTAAAGAAAGAGACAATGTTACAGAAAGAAATGGAGAGGGGGATATATTTCTAGTCAGGCACATCAAGAAAGATAAACACAGAAAGAGAGAGAGCAACAAAGGACAACCAAAGAGACAACCAAACAGAAAGATATATCCATTTTTTGATATTTCCATTTTTTGATATTTCTATTTTAATGTGCTTAAGAATTCTTTCTAAAATTTTAAGCACATCCTCAAGGGATTAAAATTCTATTAGAAAAACATATTGCAAAATACCTAGATCCTTTTTACTATCTGTAGGCAAAAAAATAATGGATCATAGAGTAACATTTGGTGTTTTCCTCTCAGTATTCTAACAACTATAGAAGAAACATGATATGTTAGATAGAATATTGACCATTGTGCCAGAAAGACTTGAGTTCAACTCCTCGTGCAGAGTGTCACTAGCTCTACAAACTTGGATAAATTTTTAGTCTTACTGAGCTTTATTTTCTTCATTTGTAAAATGGGGGTGATGATAGTGTGAATTTGGAATCAAATGAAATAATTCATCTAAAACCTTTAGAAGGATCAAAAGACTCTTTGCAAGTCAATTTTAATTATCAGATTCAGTTCTTCAATCTGACTTTGTAATTTATTGTATGAAAGCAATAGCTACCAGGTTAGTTTTTTTTTATTTTTAATAGAATAGCAATATAGGTATTTCCAGAAACTGTTAAATATCTATGCAAATATTTTGGCCTTACATCATCTTGGTGACCCTTAATTGACCAAAAGATTGTCGAAATGTATCGATTTCATGATTTTAAAAATGCCCTTTTAAATGAAAATCGAAATAAATTCCCCGTAGCCATTAAAATAGAAATGATAAAAGACTCAAATAATAAGTATTGCAGCATCTCCTGAAGACAGAAATACTCATGGATTTGACTGATCTGTGAATTGGCCCATCTGGGCTGAAAAGCAATTTGTAATTATACGAGAAAAATCATTATACTTGCTATATATTTCTATGCAACAATTCTTCTATTTAACACATACCACAAGAAGGCCAAAGACAGAAATGTCTCCAAAAGTTCATAGTAAAACCTTTTAAATTATACAAAATGAAAAGCATCTGACTTCACGGTGATTGAGAAGTAGCTGGACATGATGTGTTATATGAATGTAATTAAAGTCTATTGAATTTGTCTAAAAAGTGAAATTGAGAACTTCAGAGAAACAAGGAAAGATTTGTGGAACCCATGGAAAGTGAAGTGAAATAATCAGGAGATTGAATTATACAAGTAAAATAATATGAATGGTTTTATTAATATTATTCATAAACTAAAAGTTTTTCTGATTAATTATAGTCTCCCCTTATAGTCAAGGAGGCCATCTAATGAAGTATTTCTTTTTCCCCTTGTTGGATGGATAAAGATCGTGGCATGCTAAATATTGCATACATTACAAGCTATGACAGCAGTACCACTTGTTTCCATTTTATTACAAAGAAAAGTTCAATTGGAAGAAAAGAATTGGAAGACGGTGTATAAGAACAAAAGGCATTGATAAAATTGAGAGACAAAAGGAGGAGTGGAAGAAGAAAGAGGATAAGAAGGAAGAAAAAAAAGAAAGAAAGAGAAGAAAAGAGGAAGAGGAAAAAGAAGGAAGGAGAAATGAAAAATGGAAGGAAGGAAATACTTCACAAGTTTTTTTTTTTTTTTTTTTTTTTTTCCTGGTTCTGCAATATACTTCTTATTACACATCTCTTTCCATATGTAATAAAATTGCAGCAGCTGCTAAAGCAACAAAAATCAAACTTGAAATCTACTACCATTTGAATTTCACCAAATGGCTGAATATATTTACATGATCTAATTTCCATTCACCATTCCCATGATTGGCAGTGAATAAAGCAGTTGTTGATATTTTGAGAACTTAAAGTACCTATGATATACACTGTTGTAATGGAAGTGGGATTGCTTATAAAGAAATATAGTAATCAGTTTCCAATTTTTACAATGTTTAGAGAATACTTCAGAGTGGAAAACAGAAACATGGATAAGGTAAAATATGAAAAATATAAAAAAGTACTACGAGATCATTTTCCTTAGATAACAGAATTAGGAACAAGAAATGTAACTTACATAGAGGGAAACAGCTTTCTCCTACAAGGATGAGGCAAGATGATATTACCTAACAATTACAGCTATCTACAAAGATAATGGAGACCCTTGGCTAATAAGGTACTCTTTATTAATGGTAATTGAAAGAAGTTATATGGCAATTTGTCATGGATACTTGGAAGAGAAATCTTGTGGAGTGAGTAGGCTTCTAAGGCCCCATTCAAGTTTGAGATTATTTTTTTCTCTGTGAGATGACACACATCACTAAAAAATGCATAGAAAAAATTAAGACATGTTACAGAGACCAATGTAGCCTTCCATCTCATCACACAATAATAAATACTTCAAGACAGACATATCCCATTCTTAAATTGACCAAACTGAAACAATACATTTAGCTGAATTCTCCATACAAGACATATTGTTTTTGTGAAATATAGATGCTATATGGAGTCAACAACAAAACCTTCTGAGATAGGAAGATTTTAATGGGGAATAAGAGAGCTAGAGGTAAAGGAATATTGAAGAGGCTGGATGCCAATTTCCTGAGAATTTTAACAATCCTAGAGATTAGGGCAAGTGGTGTAGAAACAAAAATTTCTCACTGGCACCAATCTTTTTAAACTGCTCTATATTAACAATTTTTTTCTATTATTCCAATAACCTTCATTATTAGACTGTAAGTTCACTTTCTTTTCTGAGCATGTTGATTAACTTTAAAATGCAGGAGTAAATTTCTGAAGGGGCACACACACACACACACACACACACACAAACCCAATATATTATAAACTTCTTTTAGGTTGAGATAGAACATAATATGTCAGAGTTGTTATGGGCCAGCTCTAGTCAAGTCCTATGAGAGGGAATCATTTGGGAGTACAGAGGAGTCTCTGTTTCCTCCTCTGCTCTGTGACCAAAACATAACTTTGCAAAATTCAAAAATATGGATGATTTTGTCATTTAATCAGTAGTTTTTTTGACAATTGACCTTCAAACCCTATTGTTTGACAGTATCATTTGCATGAAGACCAAACATAAACTGATGCAGAGTAAAACAAACAAAACCAGGAAGATATTTTGTTCAATAATAACCACACTGCAAAAGTGAACAACTTAGAAAGTCTTTAGAATTTTAATCAATGTGATTACCAATAATAATTTCAAAAGATTGATGATAAAGCATATGGTATGCCAAGAGAGAGACAGAGACAGATGACAAATAGTAAAAGAAAAATATTTTTGGATAGAGCTTATATGGAAATGTATTTTGTTCACTATATTCATATTTTTGTAAATATTATAGTTCTTTTGTTTAAGCTGAGAATATAGAAAAGGAGAGAAAATAAATAATTATTACCATAATTTTTTTTAAATAAGAGGAAATACCTAAGGGTATGATTTGATGATAAGGAGAAAGAACAGCTCTTCTAATGAGTCTTAAGAATATAGTGAAAATTTAGAAGGAATAGAAGAAAAAAAAAATATATATATAAATATGTGACAAATGCCAACCCATGCTGAGGAGTACACTAGAAACCAAGAGAAATAAAATGTTCAGGAAAAAAAAAAACAAACATTATTCCTACACTTGAGGAACTAGCCATATTATGGGGGGGGGGGAGAAGGAATATAAAAGACTAAAGTGAAAAACCCTATATATCAAATATATGAGAAATAATTCATTTAAAGTATTTCTGCTGAGACACAACTAGGTATAATGAAAAAAGCATTGTACTTGAAATCTGATAATAATAATAAATAGATAATGAAACAGATAATAACTTATCTATCTTAGGAAGGTCAGTAAAATTCTCTGATCCTCAATTCTGATATATCTTAAGAGGGGATATTAATATTTATCCTTATGTGATTCTAAGAAAATTAACATCTGATCTCTTTATGCAACTCTCTTTGACAACCAGTTATAGAAGTAGAGTTAGTAAAAGAAGCTCACTGGGTCAATGAAATAGCAGATTTGGTTCTTTCTTTCTCTCTTCCTTCCTTTCATATTCCTTCCCTCCTTCTTTTCTTATTCCTTCCTTCCTTCCTTTTATATTCCTTCCTTCCTTCCTTTCAGATTCCTTTCTTTCTTCCTCTCTTCTTTCTTTCTTCCTTCCCTCCTTTCTTCCCTTCTTCCCCTCTTTCTTCCCTTCCTTCTTTCTCTTTTTCTCTCTTCTCTTTCTCTTTCTCTCTCTTTTCTTTCCTCTCTCCTTCTCCCTCCACACACAACACACACACACCAACATTTGTCAAATCGTGGGTAAAAAGGAATTAGTAGCAGAAAAGACTTATTCAAGTCTACAAATAATCTTCCTCTAAACTAGTAAACCATTCTACTGTTATTTAGTTCAGAAAACAAGTCAGTTAACCTTTAAAGTTCAGAAAACTGTTCAAGACTAACATACTTCTATGAATGAAAGTAAGTTCCTCAAACTAAAGAATTCATAGGTACAGACCACAAAGAATCTCATTGTCATAACTATGAGGACAGAAGGGGATTTCTTTTTTTTTTTTTTTTAATTTTTTTTTTTTTATTTAATAGCCTTTTGTTTACAGGTTATATGCATGGATAACTTTACAATTAACAAATTTGCCAAACCTCTTTTTTTTTTTTCTTTTTTTTTTTTTCTTTTTATTTTTTTTTATTTATTTTTTTTATTTAATATTTTATTTAGGAATATACTAGGTAACACAGCATTAACAATTAAACCTCTTGTTCCAATTTTTTCACCTCTTTTTACCCCTCCCTAAATGGCAGGATGACCAGTAGATTTAAATAATTAAAATATAACAGATACACAATAAGTATACATAAAAACATTATTTTGCTGTACAAAAAATCAGACTCAATTTTATTTTAAACTTTGGGGAAATCAAAAGATCAGGTGTGCATAAATAGGGTTAGAATTCAATGTAATGGTTTTATATCTCCAAGTTCTTTTCTGGTTTAGTTAATTCATTCTGCTCCATTAAAATAATTTGGTTGATCTCGTTTTGAGGATGGCCTGATCCATCAGAACTTTTTTTTTTAGGTATAAAATCTCCTGGTCCGCTCATTTCCTCATCAGTTCTTTAAGTCTCTCAGGCCTTTAAATCATCCTGTTGGTCATTTCTTAAGAACAGTAATATTCATAATTTTCATATACCACAATTTATTAACCATTCCCAACTGATGGAACCTTAGTTTCCTTTCTACCACTACAAAGGGGGCCACAAACATTCTACATACATCCTTTCCCTTCTTTCTAATCTCGGATATAATCCCAGTTAACACTTGGATCAAAGGGGTATGCACAGTTTGATAACTTTTGAGCATAGTTCAAACTACTCTCCAAAATGGTTTGGATTCGTTCCCTCCACCAACAATGAATCAATGTCCCAGTTTTCCCATCCCTCAACCCAAATCATTTTTTTCCTGTCATCTTAGCCAATCACAGGTGTGTTAAAGTATTTAGAGTTGTCTTAATTTCATTTCTCGATTAATAATGACTTGGGCATCTTTTCATATGACTAAAATGTTTCAATTTCTTCATCTGAGAATTGTCTGTTCATCCTTTGACCATTTTCAATTAGATAATGGTTTTTTTATAAATTAGAGTTAATTCTCTATATATTTTGGAAATGAGGCCTTTATCAGAACTGACTGTAAAAATATTTTCCCAGTTTTTGCCCTTCTAATCTTTCTGCATTAGTTTTGTTTGTACAAAACTTTTCATTAATAATCAAATTTTCTATTTTTGTGATCAGTAATGATCTTAGTTCTTTTGGTCTAAAACCTTCCCTTTAAGGTCGAGGTAAACTATCCTATTTCCTCTAATTTATTAATAATTTTTCTTTTCCAGGTCTGCCCATTTGCCTTATCTTGGTGTCGCGTTAAGTATGGATAATCCTATTTCTAATATTAGTTTCCAATTTTCCCAAATTTTTATCAAACATGGTTCTTATCCAAAGCTGGGATCTTTGGGGTTTTCAAAGACTAGGTTGTATTTTGTTGACTGTTTTTATCCCTTGAACCTAATCTATTCACTGATCAACTAATCTATTCTGAATCCAAATAGTTTTGGTAACTGCTGCTCTATAATATAATTTTAGACCAAGCTAACCACCTTCATTTGATTTTTTTTCATTAATTCCCTTGAAATTCTTACCTTTGTTTTCCATATGAACTTTGTTTTATTTTTTCTAGGTCATTAAAATAGTTTTTAAGTCTATTGGTATACCTAAATAAATGATTAGTTTAGGTAATATTGTCATCTTTATTATATTTGCTCGCCCTATCCAAAGAGCATTTAATATTTTCAATTGGTTAGATCAGACTTAATTTGTGTGAAAAGTGGTCTGTAATTTTGCTCTAAAGTTTCTGATTTTCCCTTGAATGATTCTAAATATTTTATTTTCAGTAGTTACTTTAAATGGAATTTCTTTTTGCTCGCTGTTATTTTTTATTGTATATAAGAATGCTGATGACTTATGTGGGTTTTTTTATAACCAGCAACTTTGCTAAAGTTGTGGTTATTTCTTAACTTTTTAGCAAATCTCTGGGGTTCTCTAAGTATACCATCATTCATCGGCAAATGTTTTGCTTCCTCATTGCCTATTCTTATTCCTTTAATCTCTTTCTCAGCTCTTTTGTATAAAAGCTTTCTAATACAATATTAAATAGTAACGGTATTAGGGGCACCTTGTTTCCTCAGATCTTATTGGGAATGGTTGGTTTGTCTCCATTACATATGATGTTACTGATGGTTTTAAATAGATGCTGCTGATTATTTTAAGGAAAAGTCCATTTTTCCTATATTAAAGTGTTTTTTAATAGGAATGGATGTTGGATTTTTAAATGCTTTTTGCATCTATTGAGATGATCATATGGTTTTTTAATTTGGATTACTTTGGAATTATATTGATAGTTTCTAATATTGAACCCCCTGCATTTGGTAAAATCCCTCTTGATCATAGTGTATTATCTTGGGATGATTTTCTTGTCTTTTTTGCTAATATCTTATTTAAGATTTTAATCAATATTCATTAGGGAGATTGGTCAAATTTTCTTTTCTCTGTTTTCAGCTACCTGGTTTGGTATCATACCATGTCTTTGTATGAAAATTTGGTAGGACTCCTTCATTCCTATTTTATCAAATAATTTTTTGCTTGGGGCCAATTGTTTTTAAATGTTTGGTAAAATTCAATTCCATCTGGTCCTGGGGTTTTTCTTGGGGAGTTTTTAATTGCCTGTTCTATTTCTTTTTCTGAAATGGGACTATTCAAAATTACTTCTTCCTCTGGTCTGGGAAGTCTGTATTTTTAGGTATCATCCATTCCTTAGGTTATCAAATTTATTGGCATAAAGTTAGAAAATAATCCTTATTTTTTCTAATTTCCCTTCATTGATGGAAAGTTCTCCTTTTCTTTTAAGACTACTAATTTTTTTCCTCCCTCCTTTTTCTAATCAGATTTGCAAAGGCTTATCTATTTTTTGCCATAGAACCAACTCTTGTTTTATTAATTAGTTCAATAGTTTTTCTTTCAATATTTTTTTTCTCCTTTTAATTTTAAATTTCCAATTTAGTATTTGATTGGGGTTTTAATTTGGTCTTTTTAGTTTTTTAGTTGGCCAATTTTAATCTTTTCTTTCTCATTCAAGTAACCTCTGGATATAAAATTCCCTCTTATTACCCTTTCTGATTTTGGTATGATGTTCATCATTGTTTATTTAGTGAAATTATTAATTGTATCTATAATTTCCTTCAATATTCTTTAAGATGAGTTTTTAGTTTCCAATTACTTTTGGTTATTTCCCTAACTTTTTTTGAATGTGTTTTTATTGCATCATGATCTGAAAAAAAGCATTTTTATTTTTTTCCATTTAATTTAGTCTTTATGTCCTAATATATGTCAATTTTTGAATAGGTTCATAACTGGAAAGGAAATATATTCCTTCTTCTCCATTCAATTTTCTCCAAAGATCAACATACCTTTTTCTAAATTATATTTCTTCTTTAATTTTTTCTTTTTGTTTTTGGTTTGATTTGTCTAATTCTGATAAGGTTGGATCTCCTACTATTACAGTTTTGTTGTCTATTTCTTTTGCTCTCTTAACTCCTTTGGAAGTTGGTCCATACCACTTGGTGCATATATTTTAATATTGATATTGCTTCTTGTTTATTACCCTTTAGCGGATGAGTTATTTTATCTCTTTTAATTAGATCAATTTTACTTTTGTTTGATTGAGATAAGGATGGCTACCCCTTTTGACTTCACCTGAAGCATAATAGATTTTGCTCCAGCCTTTTCTCATGTGCATCCCCCTGCTTTAGATGTGTTTCTTGTAAACATATTGAGGGTTCTGTTTGATCACCTTCCCTCCCTTTTGGAGTTCATCCATTACATTTATGGTTAAATTCTAAATCTTATTTCCCCTCTAATAACCCCCAGTTTGCTTTCTTATTCTTGCCTCCCCAACCCTCTTTCCCCCCAAACTTATGTCCCCTCTTGTTCACGTCTTATCCTCTTTATAATCCTCCCCCCCCCTTTGGTCTTTCCCCCTTCCCCCTTATTCTCTTTTTCTTTTCCTTTTCCTCTCCCCATTTTAATAGGCAAAATTTTCTCTAAAACAAATGTCAATTTTTTTTCTTTGTCCAACTCTGATGGAGTAAGATTCACCAAATTTCCTCCCCTCTCCTAAATTCCTAGATTTTAAGTTTCCTTAGCCTCTTTGTGGGATTGGTTTTCCCTCTTTTATCCCTCCTTCCCACCTTTTCTGCCATCATCCCTTTCCATTCCCCTTTTTTATGTTATATCAGTACAATCAAATTATACATGTATTCTTTTGTATATCCACAACAGAAATCAATTCTCAAAGTTATTTTACCTTTTCTGCATCTTTGAGTTCTATTCTTGGAATCAAATTTTTTTTAGTTCTGGTTTTTCTTCAGAAACAAATGGAATTCATTTTTTCATTAAAATCCATCTTCTTCCCTGGAAGAAAATGTCAACTTAGCTGGTAGTTTATTTTGGCTGCATCTCAAGTTCTTGTGCCTTTCGATATCATTTCCAGGCCTTCTTTCCTTTAATTAAAACGCCAGATCTTGGGTAATTTATTGTGGCCCTCAGTATTTAAATGGTTTTTTTGGCTGCTTGTAAATTTTTTTCCTTAATCTGATAGTTCTGAAATTTTGCCACAATATTCCGGGGTTTTTATTTGGGTTTCTTTCAGAAGGTGTTCGATAATTCTTTCAATCCTATTTTACCTTCTGATTCTATTAATCTGGGCAGTTCTCTTTGATGATTTCTTGTAAAAATAGTATCTAGGCTCTTTTTTTTCTTAGTTTTCAGAAAGTCAATAATCCTCAGATTATCTCCCTAGATTATTTTTCCAAGTCTTCGTTTAAGTAGATTTCGTGTTTTCATTTGTCTTTTTGTTTTGCTTGACTTATTCTTTGTCTCAATGAATCATTAGTTTCAATTTTTAGTTCTAATTTTTAAAAATTATTTTCTTCAATAGCTTTTTTACTTCTTTCTGTATTGTCAATTGGTTTTGATTATTGTTTTGGTCTGTGGAATTTTTTTTTCCATTTCACTAATTTTTTTTTTATAATTATTTCTTTTCAATTCACAGATCCTCTTTCTTTGGTTCTTTTTTTTCCAATTCACCAATTTTGTTTCCTCATTCCGAAATTTTTTTTTCCAATTCATTTCGGAAGTTTTTTTCTTTAAGGCTTTCTTTCCTTTCCCCATTTTCTTTAACTCTCTTTTAGACTTTTAATGGTCTCTTCTATGGAGCATTATGTAAGGAGGACAGTCTGATGCATTTTGCTGTTTGAGGGTTCTTCAGGTTTCTGACCTGCTCTTTTCTGCTAGAAGCTGTCGTTGTTCTTTTCATCTTTTTATTCATGTTTAAAGCCTTTGGGGAGGTCTCCTGGAGGGGTTACCACTTCCTCTGAGAGCAGGGAAGATTAAAAACCTTCTGGCTGGGGGATGGGAGTGCTCTGGGTGGGTTTTTCCCTTCCCCCAACAGGAGTGGATTCAGCATGGCGGGCTATCAAACTGTTAGTGGGGGCTGGTGGATTATCGATTGCCCTAGGCTGAGACAAGTGGTGAAATGTCCCAGGGGGGCCTCTTGAGGACTGTGGTTTGTGACTGCAGACCACCCGGATCTCTGCCCCAGTGTCTCTGCCCAATGCAAATCGGCCCTGGGAAAGCTCTATGGCCCCAAGCCGAGCTCCCCACTGCGCAGATTGGAGGCTAACCCGGGCTGAGTCCTCCTGCTGTGCAGGATCACAACTGCCCCAAGGAAAAGCCCGTACTGCGGGTTGGGGCTGCGGGCTTGTGCTGAGATCTGTGCTTTCACCCTCAGTTTGAGACTCTCCTCGGAACCTAATTTCTCTCCCCGTCTGCGCCGATCTCCCCCCTGGCCCCGGAACCCACCTTTTTTTGGCGAGACTGCAGATTTTCTTTGGCCGGTGAGTTGTCCTACTTCTTATCTTTACGAATTGTAGCAGTCAAGACTATTTTTGAGGCTCGATATAATATTGATAAAGAGGGTAAGAGAAGAGCTTAGAAAGTCGCGTGTGTCTTCTCCACCATCTTGGCTCCGCCCCTAGGGGATTTCTTTTGTAAATGTAATGGACTATCGAAATGTGAGTCATTGTTGCTATTGTCTATCATTTTGCAAGAATGCATTTAAAAATATGCAGGTAATATTGTTGCCACATAGGAAATCATAGAATACATATTGCTTTGGTAAGTGGTTGAACAAATGAGGAAAATGTTTTAAAAAATAAATGCTTTAGAAACAAGATATGAGAGAGATTAAGAAAACTAAGGTGGCTGAGAGGAAATGGAAGCATTTGGGGAGAAATTCACAAGGCTAAGAAGAAATAATTCATTTGTTTCCATTTATAATTTTTTTTCCTTTTTGTTGAATGAGCAACAACAGGGAAAAAAAAAATTGGAAGCTTATTTGAGCTCCCTGAAGCAAATACTAGGAAAGCTGGACTGTTTTTGAAAGTCAGAGTGTTAGAAAAATGAAGTCAATATTATAACAACCAAAATGTTAAGGATAAAAAAAAAATAAAGTTTTCCTGGGATTTCAATTATTCAATGTAACTTTAATTATGTGTGTGCATGCGAAGTAGTGATTTAGAAGAAAACTTCTCTACTGTTAAAAATATATCATCTACTTTGGTTTAAACATCTAAAAATAATTTATTTAGTAAGTCCTCTGTGCCAGACATCATGCTGTGTAGTTGAGATACAAAGATGAAAACCAAATTTTTCCTCTCCACCAGAAGGTTTCATTCTGTTTTCTCTAAAATTCTAAGTCATTCAGTAATAATTAGCATTCTCTTAAGTCTAAAACAAGATGGATCCTTTCTATAAAACTACAAATATCCAAAATCCTTTAAAACATTTTCCTGGAATTAATATTGGTAATCACTTTTGGACTTTCTGACCAACTTGTATGATCACTGAAAAAGGATATCTCTGTTTTACAGATCAGGAAACTGAGTCTTAAACAGGCTAAGTTGCATTCTTCAAATCACTAACAACTATTTAGAATGAAAATTCAATTCTCATTTCCACTCCAAGGCTGGATTTTCTTTATCTGATGATAAGAAAACATATTCTGCTGAAGTGATGGACAAGGTATTTATTGAATTTTATGAGCCGGGATTTGATTCTGGTTGATAAGATGAAGCCACTTTGTGAGAGCAGTGTTATATATTTGGAACATTTATTAGATTTGAATTTAAAATAGTCCATCTTTATTAAAAGACTAGACAGGCAAAATTGTCTAAAATGGAAGATTTTTAAGGATTCTTGATCAATTTCAACTCAACTTTAGGACTCAGTAAGTGAACATTGCTTATCTGGTTAAAGTCTCTTCCCAAAAGCCATACTTCTTCCATGCTCATCCTCTAAAAAAAATCATTATGCCATTAGAAGAGAATGAGTTATAATTCCAATGCTCTGGGAGGAGAATCAAGTAAGTTTCATTAAGATGAGAAGCTGCTTTTTATTTCCCCTAGTTTCTAAATATGTGCCAAAAAAAAAAAAAAAAAAAGATAAAAGCATATTACATTGAGGGCAGTAAATAAAGAGAAGCTACTTGCCATAAGAATGATTGGGGAAGATTTTTTGTAGAAAGTAGTATTTGCCTGTCTTAAGATACAAATAAAAAATTTCTCAAGAAAATTATAAGCTATTAACAACTGTATGAAAGATTATTTCCTATCATCAATGATAAGATAATACAAATCAAAGCAAATTGGATGGTTTATCTCATTTTCAGTAAGTTACCAAAGATGAAGATGATGGGAATTTTTAATAGTGGAAATCTTATGTAAAAACAAGTATACTTATAAGTTATTAATAGAAAGTTGGTTTGGTCCAAAGATCCTGGAAAATAATTTTAAATTAGGCTTGGAAAGAGATTAATAGGTTCCTGCTTTTTGACCCAAAGATCCTACTGCTAGACACTCACCTTAGGAAAGCCAAAAATCAAAAGAAACCAAAATATTTTAGCAACTTTTTTAGTAATTAGAACTGGAAACTAAATTAATATCCATGGATAACATATTGACTTAATAAGTTGGGATAGATTAATACAATGGAAAATTAATACTATGTCATAAAGCAAATAAAGACATACAATCATGGAAATACACTCTATGAAGTGATGCCAAGTAAAGTAAGAAGAATAAGGAAAACAATAAACAATGTAAGCTCCTTCTTAGTTGGGATTGTTTTATTGATTGTACTTGTATCCATAACATTTACCAGTTTCTGGTATATGATAAGTACTAATTAGCTACTTGTTGATTGCTTACTAGATGGAAATGGAAAGAACTACAATGCAAAATTGAAAATAAATGTATATTATTATAATCAAACTTGGAAATGAAACAGAGAATTGACAACATGTCTTAATTTGCTAATATGAATTAAAATGGATTTGGAACATAACAGTTATTTTCAGATAGATTTGTTAGTCTTTTTTTTTTCTTTTTTCTTTATCATTCATGAAAAAAGATGGCTTGATCCTGAAAGGACAAAGAGGATGTATTGGAAAATAAATTGTTGTAAAGAAATCCTAATAAATCAATAAAATTTTTTAAAAAGTTAGAGCTATCCCTAAGTCCAAAGTCCCAAAGTTAAGATGCCTACCTAGAGAATTTTAATTAAAGGATCAAAAATAGCTTGTCTGATACATTATAAGAAATATATTTATTTAGGTATGAATTATTCCAGAAAATCATTGAAGACCCTTTGAACTCTGAGTTGTTGTGTTTCTTCATTTACTACATGGTTGATGCTGGTTAAGTCCTTTAACTTTTATGAGGCTACTTCCTCATACTTTCTGATGCAAAAATCTTAGTGCTAGACACTCACTTTAGGAAAGCCAAAAATCAAAAGAAACCAAAAGAATGCATAAAAAACCCACTTCCATCTGTGACTATCTGACTATCTTATACCTTCTGTTTCAACACTGAGAAATGATGACATCTTTCAACATAATTTTTAGACAACAAAAATAGCAAAAAAATAAATAGGAAAGCTTCTTGAAATTTCTTAATGGATTAGAAGTAGCCTATATTTCTGTAGTGTTCCTTGTATGTTTGTAAAACAGTCCACATGCATTATTTCACATGAACATTACAATATCTCCACTAGAATCATTTCTCTTTTATTAATAGAGATAAATTCAGCAAAGTGAAGTGATTTACTCAAAGTCAAAGAACCAAAGTGATAGATGTCCAGTATTCTTTCCACAAAAGCATGTTTCTTTTCTGCTTCTTGCATTATGCTATCCTATTACGAATAATCAATGTACCCAAGTGTTAAAAGGCATATGTTAATTTGATGACTCATTTTTGTAGGATTGTCGTTGTTCACTTACTATTTATCATGTCCAAGTCTTCCTAACCCCATTTGGGGTTTTATTGGGAAAGGTACTGGGGTGGTTTGCCATTTTCTTTTCTACTTTATATTAACAGATAAGGAAACTGAGGCAAACAGGGTTAAGTGACTTGCCTAAAGTCACACAGTTATTCAGGATCTGGGTCAGATTTGACTCAGATGGTAAATCTTCCTGATTCCAGGCATAGTGCTCTATTTACTGGGCCATATGCATATTTTACTTTTCATATATGATAGCTACTTTTTTGTTTACCTTCATGTAATATATTAAAATGTAAAAACATTTGTAATCCATCATTTTTGGTGGTGGAGTATAATGTACAGGCTAGCTCCCTGCAGGGCCTCAGGATTAGCCAGAGTCAGGACAAATCAAAGTCCTTGGTCTTTAAGGGGAGAAGTGAAGGGGGAAGGCAAGCTGCCACGTGGCTTGTAAAAGATGTATCCTGGATTCTGGAGTCCAGATTCTCCAGCCTCTTTCCTCCTTGTCCTGCCACCAAGTGACCCTGACTTCTCTCCCTCAGCCCTCCAATCCTGGCCTAAGATTACCTCACCACCAAGCATTTAGCAAGACCCAATCATGAGGAGAGCCATCATCTAAATACATGCTTATAGAGCCATTAACTTATATCAAATAGGTAATTATCTTTAAGAGCTCTCTTGTCAGATTCAAGCATACCTTTTTCAGAGTTTCAGCCCCCTACAGTAGGGGAAAGATAATTGCATATCTTTTTGTTCAGTCTCAGGCACACATTATGTTAATGTCTCTAAATTTGGGGTTAAGGTAGAAACTATACTTGTAGTTTAATCATATTACACAATTCTATCAATCAAAGCAGATTGATTACTTCTCTAAAGCTTATATTCTTATGGAGATACCTCAGTCACTAAAAAGTTTAAGTGATTTAGTATAGATTCATACAGCTATTATGTGTCAAACTCAGCTGAGACTTGAACCCAGGTTTTCCTGGCTCAGGATCAGTTGTCTCCTTTGTATTATATATTCCTATGTATTTAAGTGTAATATATAAACATTAACATTTTCAGCCATTATATATCTAACAAATATAATATTCAACTAATAATGTCAAATATAAGGACATTCAACATATCCTCATCAGTAGAATTTTTCACTTGATTAATACTAATGCCAATTTTTTAATATGGCTAAAAATTCCAGCATTGTCACTAAGTAGCTGTGTAAGCTTAACATTGGACTTTAGATTCTGCATTTTTTAAAAAGTGTTTTAAATTACATTTCCCCCAATTTCTAAAAGAACTCCAAATTTTGTTCTATGATGAATAATTAATACCAAAGCTAATAATGTAACTAGATAGACACACAGGCAGATAGCTTGAGCTGTCTATGGAAGGAAGAAATTCTATATATGTATTTACCTGGGATAGCAATTGTGTTCTCAAAGTGAAAGCCAGAATAGATTTAATGAAATGAGGGGAAAAAGGGAACCACACTATATGACAGCCATATTAAACAATATTGTTTCAGACTTTTAAAAATAAGTAGGGAGTATACTACTCTGAACAGTACATAATACATATTACAATATACTAGACAGACTGGAATGTTGGTATAGGAAATGATGAATTGGTAGAATTTCAAAAAATTAAAAGATTCAGCCTTATGAAAGAAGATGTTCTCTACCTTTAGAGAAACAGGGGCATTATATTATTTGGATGCATATGAGTGTATATATGTTCATTTTATATATATATATATATATATATATATATATATATGTACACATATTTATGTGGACATATATCTGTGCACATATATGTGGGTACATGTGTGTATACGCCTAAGCATCTAAATGCATACAAACATATAGTAAATGTATATATATATATATATATGTATGTATATACATGTGTGTGTGTGTGTGTGTGTGTGTGTAGACAGATAAATAGATGGATAGATAGACAGACAGACAAGTAGATATATAAATAGGCAGATGGATAGATAGAAAGATCTATTCTTGAGGGAGAGAAAAGAAGGGAAAATTGGAGAAAGTAAAAAAAGTATACAGTAGAGAACAAAATAAAAGCTTCAAGTATACAAAGAAAAGGTGAACAGCCTTGAACACAATGTGTGGTATTTATTATTCAGACTTTTTTGAAATGGAAATTTATAGCTTTATTTTGAATAATCTCATATTCTGCCATGCACATGCTACTTTTTTTTTCTTTTCATATTTTGTATTGAAGTTCAAAATAAATAAAACACAAAGACATTGAGTAGGGGAAAATACATGCATGTTTTCTCTCCTATTCATATATAAACTCCTTGAGATCAGGGACTATTTTACTTCATCTCTGTACCATCTACTCTAGTACCACCATGTGATTGTGAGCTAGTTGGGACAAAAATAATTAAATGTATTAGCTTGTACAATGAATTAATTTCTGACATCGTAAGAAAATAATTATGTAAAATATGTTGTCCTTTTGTTGAACTAACTTTGCATGATTTAGAAGATTTTATTTATTTATTTATTTTTGCTGAGGCAATTGGGGTTAAGTGACTTGCCCAGAGTTGCACAGTTAGGAAGTGTTAAATATCTGAGGTCATATTTGAATTCAGGTCCTCCTGACTTCAGGGCTGGTGCTCTATCCGTTGTGCCACCTATCTATCCCAAGTTAACAAGAATTTTGAAACATTATTTAATTCTTCTTCATGAAATCTTTATCAAACTAAATATTAAGCATACCACCGAAAAAGAGTCCATTTTGTCAAAGTCAGGCTTAAATATAGACTGTCAATTTTCAATGAAGTTCAAATTATATGAGTAACCAAACCACCAAAAAATGTTTATCTTTATCTTTTTGATGAATCCCTCAACATTTGTTATTTGGCTCAATATATGGGTGTATTTAAATATTCTATCTTGATTTTTGAACTTGTGTAATTATGTAGCAATTTTTTGTACTATATCAACATATACTGAAATATGTTATTCTCTAAAATGGGACAAGCATTTCAGACCCATTGGAAGCAAACATTCCCACGAAAATTGGGGTTATATATCACTGACAAGAGTGTGATAGAGTATTGAAAGAAAACCTGAGTTGTACAATTAAAATTTTTGTCCATCATCCATCTTCTAGCCATTATCATTTCTTATCCATGATTTTCTTTTTTTTCCATAGAAAAAGTCACTTTTTCACCCTAGTTATCCCTCTGTTCTTTCAATTTCACAAAGTCTATATTACACTATAAATGGATCAATATTAAATTCCCAGCTGCCAAATACCACTGATGATCTTTGCCTGAATTCTGAGTCATTTTCAAACAAATATGGCGATGATTCCTTGCTGTTGCTCATCATTTTATTTTCCAGATGCTTTTACATATGTGGTCTCATTTGAACTTCAGCACAATGTCATATGGTAAATAGAACAGATCTTGTTCAATTTATTTGACAGACAAGGAAATTGTACTTTAAAAATTTTAAACCTTTGGAGGAATTTTTGCTTCCAGTGGAACTGGAAAGCTTGTTCTATTTGGAAAAAAAAAGTTATATTTCCCTATATAGTAATATTCTGAAAAGAAAAAAAAAAGTTTTAGAACTACAGAAGTTCTCAAATGGAAATAAAATCCTACAATATAACTTCACACTATAACACCAAAGGTTAAGAGATTCATTATTATAGCAGAGGTGAAAATATGACTTCAAGTGATTTTTATCAAGGCCATCCTATAAAGTAAAAGATCCCAGGTTATTTAGAGGTATAGCATTCAGTAAAATGAATTTAGGGTTAGGCTAAGGCCTTTCTAGGGGAAGAGGAAGGGAATAAGCGTTTATAGAGCATCTGCTAGCTGCTAGGTGCTAGGTGCTGTAACAAAAATTTTTTTTGTGTCTTGTTTTTTTGTTGTTGTTGTTTTTTTCTTTTATTTTTATTATGGTTTAAAAAATTGATCATTGTCATGATGCACAATTGTTGGGATATGAGTATGTAAAATAGTAAAAATTCCTGGTTAAGGGAAATATTATTTTGTAGAAATATTTAACTAAAAGAAAGTATACTCTTTTTCTGAGAAGTCCAATATCACAAGAGCCACGGTTGGTTTAACTGTATTGAAAAAGTTAGTTTAAATAGAGTCTGGAAACTAAAATGAATGGTTTTTAATTTCCTAACTTTAAAAAGAATGAATGGGCCCCAGTGTCCTCATTCTTTCTGAAGAAAATGAGTAGTTTGTTCATAATTGAATCAGAGTTCCCAATTCTGCAATGTGCTAAGTCTCAGTCTTGCTCTGATGATAAATATCTTACCATTCCGGCCTTTCTGCCAGGAAATTCAGAGGAGTGATCATTTGTTGAGGATGTAATCATATATGAATGATTTCAATATTATTATAGAATAATGATATTTATATATTTCAAAATGTATATGTAAACTTCTCATTTCTTCCCTTTTTACATAATTACTAGGAACATTAACACGATAAAATATGGCTTATAAATTCTTGGAGATTTGTTTGACTTCTTTATAATATACATTTAATTGAGGTGTCATGTTATGACTACTTGTATAATTTTATCATCATAGTTTTTGCAAAACAATCTCTGTTAAGTGATTTGCCCAAGATCACACAGCTAGTAAGTGTCTAGTGTCCGAGTTTAAATTTGATGTCAGGTTCTCCTGACTTCAGGACCAATAGTTTATCTACTGCACTAACTTACTGCCATGATTCACTTTTATTAGTAAATTTTAAGAGAAACCTAAAATTTAGAGGTTCAATGAAATACATTTATTGTTTCTAGTTAAGAATTTAATGTATATTTAGAGTTTCTCATTTAAATGTCTATCACAAGATTTCCATAGAGGAAGCCTACACTAGATGAATCAAAAAGCATGACTGATATGTTGCATGGATATCAACAATGACAAAATAGGATATATTTTTTTCCTAATTGATCTATCCATATGTATAATAGGTACTTCAAGAGGTGTGAACTAATTCTCACTAGAAATATAGACATGTGAAAACTAACATGACTGTCTAATCAAAAAAAGCTTTGAATTAAAAATTACGGAGGACAGAAAACATGGCATAATATCTGATAACAACAATAAGAATAATCAGAGTTAGATAACTAAATTATAATCCAGAATTGAGAGGATGCCCATCATTTGGAAAATGGCTAAATAAATTATGGTATATGAAGGTAAAAAGAATATTATTGTTCAATAAGGAATGATGAGCAGGGTGATTTCAGAAAAGGCTGGAAAGACACATGAATTGATGCTAATTGAAGTGAGCAGAAGCAAGAAAACATTGTGTACAATAACAAGATTATGTGATGATCAACTGTGATGGATTTAGCTCTTCTCAATAATGTGGTGCTTCAAAACAATTCCAACAGAGAAATGGAAAATGCAAATTCTATCCATAGAGAGAACTATGGAAACTGAATGTGGTTCAAAACAAAATATTTTCATCTTTTCATTTGTCTTCTTTCTTGTGTTTCTTTTTTCCTCTTTGGATCTGATTTTTCTTGCACAACATGACAAATATGGAAATATGTCTAAAGGGACTGAACATATTTAACCTATATCAGATTTTTTGCTGTCTTGGGGAGGGAGAAGGTAAAGGAGGGAATGAGAAAAATTTATAACAGAAAGCCTAAAAAGAATGAATATTGAAAACTATCTTTGCATATATTTGAAAAAAATAAAATAGTACTAAATATTAGAAAATCTAGAATGTTAATAATGGGAAACACAATGGTTTTTTCTCATTTTTAAAAAAATTTTCATAGCAATTTATTTTTCAAAATACATGCAAAGATAGTTTCCAATATTAACCTTTGCAAAATCTTGTGTTGCAAATTTTCTCCCTCTTTTCCTCTCTCTTCCCTTCCCAAATTTGAAATAGATTAAACATATGCAATTCTTCTAAATATATTTCCATATTTGTCATTGCTGGACAAAAGCAATTCACATGAAAAGAGAAAAAAAGACAAGGTAGAAATAAACAAGTTAACAAACAATTAAAAAGGTGAAAATATTATGTCTTTATCCACAATCAGTCTCCATAGTACTCTCTCTCTGAATAAAAACACAATGATTTTAAAAATTAATCAATTTATTTTAGTATTTATATATATATATGTATATATATATATATATATATAGAGAGAGAGAGAGAGAGAGAGAGAGAGAGAGAGAGAGAGAGAGAGAGAGAGAGAGACTAAAATTGTAAAGGGATGAAACTCTTAAAAGGTATGCTTGAATCAAACAACCAAGCACTTAAGGTTAATTACCTATTGGACAATAACTCTATTAGCATATGTTTGGGAAAATGGCCCTTCTCACTATTCCATGCTGGCTCTATCTTTTGGTGTAGACAGATAATTGTAGGAGGGATTAGAGGGTGAGTGAGACAAGCCAGACTCATTTTGCAGCAGGACAAGGAGAAGGAATGTTGGTGGAGAATTTGTGGCCATTTTGTCCATCTCCTTCACTTCTCCCCCTAAAGACCAAGGACTTTTGCTTATCCTAATTCTGGCTGATCCTGAGGGCTCTAGGGAGCTAGCTAGGTTTAGGGTTACTAAGTAGATCAACCAGATAACATGACTTATGAGAAATAAATTTGAGGCTCATGCTCTCCCCAGACTCTACTATGTTGGGGCTCTGGACCATGCTGCTGAAAACTAGGCCTCCAGCATAGTGACCATGACATTCTCCACTGCAAAGAATGGGGTAGCTAGCTGTTGAATCATGGCAATAATAATTGAGACAATGGAGGATATACAGTTTGACAAGGGCCTCCCTCCCATCCTTAGTGGCCTGGAAGTGCAGGTCAGGGAAACTAGAATGGCTCTGGAAGTACCCCAACATCTGGGTGAGAGCACAGTCTACACCTTATTTTGAATGGCACTGAAGAATTAGTGAGAGGACAGGATTCTGTGTGCTCCAATCAAAATCCCTGTGGGACCTGAGGTACTTGGAAGAATTATGAAAGTCTTTGGAGAGTTTATTGATGAAAGGGGTACAATCAAAACCAAACAGTTTACTATTATGCATGCTGAGGCTCCTGAGTTCATAAAGATGAGTGAGGAGCAAGAATTCTTGGTCACTGGAATCAAAGTTGAGAATATTTTGGCCCCCAACAATCTGGTGGTTCTGGTATGGGAAAGACTGTATTGATTATGGAGCTATTCAACAATGTTGCCAAACCTCATGATGGTTATTCTGTGTTTGCTGGTGTTCATGGATGATCCCAAGAAGGCAATGATATACCAGAAGATGACTGAGTCTGGTGTCTTTAATCTGAAGGATGTCAATTCCAAGATAAAATTAATATATGGTCAGATGAATGAATCACTTTTTATTGGGGCCTAGGTAGCCTTGATTGACCTCACTGTGTCTGAACACTTGAGGGACCAAGAAGATTAAGATGTAAGGCCCTTCATGGATAATATTTACCCATTCATTCAGGCTGACTCAGAGGTATCTACTTTACTAGACAGAAGCCCCTCTACTATTCGTGACCAGCCCATCTTGGCTACTGCCATGGGTACCATGCAGGAAAGAATTACCACAATCAAGAAGAGTTTTATCACCTCTTTACAAGCTATCTTTGTGCCTGCTGATGATTTTACTTGCCACTCTTGTCACAGTCTTTGTGCGCTTGGATACTTCCACTGTGCTGTCCAAGGCTACTGATTATCTGGATATTTCCCCTGTACTGGATCCTTTAGACTCCACCCTCAGTTCATGGATTCCAACATTGTTGGCAAGAATTAGCACTATGATGTTATCCACAGTGATTATGCAGGACTATACATCCCTCCAGGCATCATTGCTATCCTTGGTGTGGCTGAATTGTCTGAAGAATATAAATTGACTGTTTCTTGGACCTGGGAAATCCAGTGTTTCTTATCACAGCCATTCCAAATTGTTGAGATATTCACAGGACATATAAGGAAGTTGGTCCCCTGAAAGAAACCATTAAGGGATTATAACAGATCTTGGCAGATCAGTATGACCATCTCCCATAGCAAGCCTTCAATATAATAAGAGTCATTGAAGAAGCTGTGACAAAAACTGAAAATTCACTGAAGAGCACTTATTAAGAGTCACTTTCACCTGTCACACATCCTTCAATTTCAGTCTTTTGAGCAAACACAAGAACTTTCTTTGGAAAATCTATGTACTGTCTGAAGAATATTTGAACGTTGAATGAAATGCACATCTCAACAGCCAAAATAAGGGAAGGGAGATAAATGTGATCTTAAGATTTTGTGCAGATAAGTGCTCCCAAGTAGATGATTTTGACTTCCCCTGCTCTTCCCTGAGATGTTCTCCACCATCCTTCCACTCTGTGCTTACTGGATTTCCTCACAGATTGTTCTTTGGTTGTTTGAATCATGCCCCACTCGTCATGGCCCCAGTTAGAATTTTGTTGGCAAAGATGCTAAAGTGGCTTACCATTTCTTTAGGGAGCTCATATTACAGATAAGGCAAATGGGGTAGACAGTGTTAAGTGTAGCATGCTAATTGTGGAATTATGTGTATAAGAATTGTACATGTTTAACATATATTGGATTAATTTTTGTCTAGGGGAGGGGAGAAGGGAAAGAAGGGAGAAAAAATTGAACACAAGGTTTTGCAAGATTGAATTTTGAAAACTATCATATGTATTTTGAAAATAAAAGGCTATTAATTAAAAAAAGAACCAGGAGAACATTATATATAGCAACAAGATTATGTGATAGACTTGGCTCTTTTCAACAATGAAGTTATTGAAATTCCAAGAGAACTCCAATAGACTTGTGATGGAGAGAGCCTTCCTCATTTAGGGAGAAAGCTATGGAGACTGAGTGTGGTATTTCTCCCTTTTTATTGCTGTTTCCTTGCTTGTTTTGCTTTCTTTCTTAATTTTTCATTTTGATCAGGTTTTTCTTGTGTAGCATGAAAAATGTGGAATTATGTTTAGAAGAATTGCATGTGATTAACCTATATTAGATTACTTGCTGTCTAGGGGAGGAGAAGGGAGGGAGGAAAATTTGGAGCACAAGGTTTTGCAAAGGTGAATGTTGAAAATTATCTTTGCATGTATTTTGAAAAAAAAAAAAACTTATTTTTTAAGAAGGAAGTAATTACTGTTTCTAGGTCACTGTATAAAATGTTATAAAGTAGATGATACATCTCAAGTTCTCAGGAAGGAAATTTATTAATATATTATCTTCAAAGACTTTCATGAAAGATATCCCTTATGATTATTTAATTGTCTTATTTTAATTGTGTTTCTGATCTATAAAATTTAAGGAATCAGAAACAAATAATCACCTATCTGAACTTCCACTCTTTTAATATATTTGGTGAAACAGTGTCTTTAACAGGTTAATGGGTGTTGGTTCTATCTTTCTCTTTATGTGGTATATGTTTCCTGTCAGAATTTATGATAATTACATCTGTTTGGAGATGAAAGATCTGAAACTGTGCTTTTACTTCCTAAAAGTTGTTTGCAGAAAGTCCTGAAAGCAGCCAAAAAGTGTTTTGAAAATGATTTATGAGAGCATTAATTATTGCCAAATTAGAGTGCCAATATGCTAAAAAGTAACGAAATCCAAATAAAACACACAGAAGAAACCTTAAGAAATGATTACAAAAAGAAGAAAGGGAATCGATATAATATTGGTTATGTATTTTTACTAAATGGTTTTGAGAATCTAATTGTTGCTGGTATGTTTCTTTCTTTGTTGATTATATAAGTGGATCTAAATTTTCTTCCCTGGGGCAAATAGCCTTGTGATTCTCCCCTAGAACTGGCTCCGAGAAAAAATAAGATCTTTTCAAATACTCCATGAAATACAAAAACAGGTGAGATGATTTAAATTATTAGGATTATAAAAAAATGAAGCATTATTATACCATCTGGAAATTCTTAAGATTTTCTTTTGTCAACAACAGATTTCACCCTCTTCCTGTGATGGTTCCAGGTAATTGAAGAAAACAATTTACTCAGAGATGATTGTTCTTATTGTGGTAAAAAAAAAAAAAAATTCAGGCTATTAATGTTATTGTAAACAGTTGTCATTGACTGTTAGAGATAGCTCATTAGTACTTTTTCAAAAACAGAACCAGGAAACAGATTAAATTTGCATTTAATATTGAATGGGCCATTTCCCAGAATTAATGACCAATTTTACACTGATTGCAATATTTTAAAGCAAATATCCTTATCAAAATTGCATAGTTTACACCAGAAAGAGACGCTGTCATTCTTAAAAAAAAAAAAAAACAGAAATGACTTTCCATGTGAGACAGACTGTAATTTTCACTTAATTGTGTCAAGTAAATTATGCATTTAAAATTATGAAGACATTAAGTGAGACATATAATGGTTAAAACTGGCTGAAAAAAGAAACATGAGGGGTCCAATCTGGAACATAAAATCTTTTATTGAAATCACATCTGCATTAATGAAAACTTTCATGGGAGGCCAAAAATGGTCCTGCCAAAAAAAAAAAAAAAAAAAAAAAAAACTAAAGAAAAAGAAGAACCTTAATTAATACTTGATGGTTTGTATGTTTCCATCAGGAAATTCCTTGCATTAAAATACTTTTTTCCCCTAGGTATAGGAAAATTTCAATAGATCTATGCATCCTTCATGAGTATAATTATCAAATAATGAACACAATTCATTTTTGTACGTAGTTTTGCTATATGAAATTAACCTAGTAAATTAAAAGTCTTTTTTTGTAGCTATTCAAACTCTTGTGGGTTTTGGTAAGGCAGTTAGGTTACCTCTGCTACTGTATCTTGTTTTCACTACATAAATAGGCTAATTTGATATTTTGATCAAATACTGCTGACATAAAATTTTGCAGGATATTTTTGTATGCCTATCACTACCGATTGACATGAATGAAATACCATTTTAGAGTATATTATCTAAGTCAAATATTGTGTCAAGTGCTGGACATACAATTTTTTTAAAAAAGCAAGATAATTCCTCTTCTCAATAAATTCAGACTGTAATTGAGGGAAACATGATATTAACAATTATATTACACATAGATTGTTAATATTCTGTATATACAATCACCATGGTTCTTTTGAGTAAACTTGGGATTACAGGCAATTTTTAATTCTTTGTAGATGATGTTTTTTTAATGATGTAGCATCACCAGGAAGAGTATTTTTTTTAATGGAGAATTTTTTTTTTAAATCTAGAAGTAATATTCTTAGAATATCCCAATTAATTACCAAATTTTGGTTGTCTCTGTATGGAACAAAATAACTTCTCTCATATCAGTCTCCCCTTGTTCTTTCTTAAGTTAAATCTACAAATCAGCTTAATGTCCTTAGAAAGTAAAACTGATAGTATAATATGTATTAATAGGCCTGCTTCTCTGTGTTAGATATAATCTCAATGCACAGATTCCATGATTCATATTTGCTTCTGTGGAAAAGGCTAAAGTTTAATCACCATGGATTCTCAAGCTAATTTGACCAGTTCTGTCCTTACTTCTGCTACTTGTTTTGGTTATAATTACTGATTATTAATAGGTGTGTGCATATTAACATTTCCCATAAATGGAATTTGTAGTTTCAGTAAACTACCTTTATTTTAAAGTGTCTCTTGATCTTGCCACAATTCATAGTTCTGAAGATTCCATAAAATGACCAATAATTTCATGCACAGTATTTAGATGGAATTATATTTAGAGCTGTTTCCTCAATACTGGTACCCAAGGTCTCTAGTCTCTTAGCATTATCCTATCCTTACAGCAAATAGTATCCCTTTTTTAGGGTTTCTGGCACCAACTGATTAATATAATATCTCTCTGGAAGTAGAATGCTATTGGCTCATCTATTTTTATCAGACGAGAGAATGGAAGAAGAAAATAAAGGTAAGGGCAGAGCAAATGGAGGGAGAAGGAAAGAAAGGTGGTTGAACAAGTGAAAGCCTTAGATGTATGTCATTATCTTGTAAACTTGCAGAATTGGTTATTTATCATTGAAAATGTCAAATGTAACCATTATGTACCTTGGAAACTATAGCATTGCTTCTCATTCCAACTTCTCCTCCCTTGCTTAAAAGAAAGAAATCATTGAAATTGTTTTGATAGCATTTGATAGCTTTCTGAATGCATACGTTCTATATCCTTTCCAGGTATGATATCTTTATATCATATTCAAATCTTTGTGCATGTTCATGCATTTTTTCTGAGATACCTGTAATTTTGTTGTATCCTGTCTTTGAGATCGATATACTTGTATAGAGATTTTGTTTATATAGACACTATGGTCTTTTTTTTGTAAATGTTCATGCTTTTTGATTCCTTTCTATCAGGTTGTCCATCAGTTCTATTTGTATTCCCAATTAATTAATTTATTTTGTTTTCTGTTTGCTTTTTTTTTTTTTTTTTTGAGGCTTGTCATTTTGGAAGTTATTTTGTCTATTTTGCCTAATTTTGCTGATTCTTTCCTAAATTCTTTTTTTCAACTGTTTTCTTTTTTAAAAAAAATCATTCAGAAATACCTTCCTATGGTTCTATACTTCATGTAAATACATAAGGCACTCTGCTTTATCAGGTGCTAATTAATCTTCCCATCTTGTAATTTGTTTTTCAAATATATTTGGTCTTATTTACTGGATCGAGGGACCATATTTATTTCTTTTGTTAATATCTCCCCTATTAATTAGAATACCTATGTTCATTTTTTTAATTGAGCCATATTTTTTGCAATAATTTTGCCCAATGTTAAAACTTACATTCATTCCTTCAAAATGGTTAGTAAAAATAAGGACAGAAAAATTCTAGTCATGACTCATTCCAAGAAAAATGTGTGGCCAATATAGGAAAGAGAATACAAAGAGCTTTAATTTGTGAAACAAAAAAAGTATTTAAAATTATATATATATGTATGTGTATATATATATATATATATATATATATATATATATTTAACATTAATCAAATTTGCAATAATTTTACTGGAATAAATTAAGGCAGCTCCTATCCCCTCCTCCCTCTTAAATCTCCAAGATATATCTTTTTATTTTATTTTTTTCCTCTGAAGATTTCTGGAAAATTTTACATAGAGAATCTATGATTTTCCTTAAGAATGTGTTTACTTATTTAATTTCCCCCTCCTTTTCTTGTATGGAAAAGAAAAACTAGATTTCCATATCCAACTGAGTTGAGAGAGCCCAAAACCACAGATGCCAAACTCTGATTCTGTCATCTCCCATCTCCCAAGCCCACTGTTGTATTTCTGGGACCAAGCCTGCACCATTGCAATAGGTATTGAATTCTGCTTTAATCTCATCATGAGCAACAGACCTTTCCTGCATACATTCTATTGAATTGGGCTGAACAATTGTTCAGCCTCATCCCTTTGTGTGTTCTGCAACTCCAGATTTCTTTTTGAAGCATTATTTAAAATTGATTGTAGGAGAATTTGGGAGAGGTCAGGCAAGTCCCTGCTTTTTCCTCAGTCATCTTGATTTTATCACAACTCAGATGCCTTTTGAAATTATATTTTCTTTCACTTCTTTGCATGTATTAATGATTCCATCCCATTCTGTCGCCTCCAGCAAAATGTGAACAGATAGTTTTCAGATGAAGAAATCAAATCTATTTATAATCATATAAGGACATTCAATAAATCACTATTGATTAGAGCATGGGTGGGGAACATCTGACCCATAAAAAGCTGAAAAATCATTTGCTAAGGCAATCTCCAATAATGATGAAGTGAGTTGGTAGTTTTGTATAACCCATGAATGATATTATAAATATACAAATGACACATGGCAGATAAAAGGTCTCTCACCCCCCACATTAATTTTAAAAATGCAAATTAAAATAATACTGAGCCATTACCTCACATCTATAGGACAGAAAAGAAAAATGATAAATTTGACAAGTAGATCCATACAATTTTATGCCTAATTGTTGAATTGATCTCATGAAGATAATAAAAAAATGCATAAAATAAAATAAATTTGGTTTATACAGTTAATGTAATTTTCTTTTCTCTAATATCTATCTTCTATTACAGTTAAGAAAATTTTAAATGTAAATATATTAAATTGAGAATCTGAGTATGGAAAGTATAGATATTATGTTATTATATATGCATCCTTTCATTCACTCCATCTTGGTACTAGAAGAGAATGAAAGGTCATTTAGTTCAACCATTACATAAGCAGGTATTTAGTTCTCTGAAGATTTAGGATGGGCAAAATTTCTATAGTTGTCAAATCTTTTCTGTTCTTTCTGTTCTGTATTAATCATTAATTTCTCTCTAAGTTCCATGTTTAGCAATGGACTAAAATGAAAATGATTACTTAATATCAAAGAGTCTTACTGTCAAACATTAAAGATTATTGCAGGGGAAATTGAGTTTATCGGTTTTTATTAATCTGAGTCAAATGTAAATTGAAATTAAATGAGGAATATAAAAAGTAAGAGTAAAATATCCTTTTTTATGTAAGCTATCTTGGATTTTCCCAATGACACTAATTTCCACTTCTATTACTTTCCATAGACTCTACACCAAATCTGATATGTCTATCACTCCCTCACATATCCTAGGGATTCCTTTAATACTGGAATATCAAGAAGTCAGGTCAAAAGAGAGGCAGGAGAATTCACAGACCCTTAGAACAGGAGAAAGCTCCACTAAAGAGAACAAAAATAATTACTTTTAACCTTTATTTGTGAGTTCCTTGAACCCTCAGATCTATTTTAATGAAATAAAACATATCTATTGTCTACTGTGAAGACCGCGTATTTTAAAATCAACCGGAGTCAGGAATTCAGGTTAGGGGAAAATTGTCAGTCTTTATTCTCAGTGAAGAAAGATCGGAGGTGGAAGAGAATGGGCAATAGCAATGTGTGCAGCTGAGTCAAGAAGCTAGCTAGACCAGCAGCCACACGACCAGCAGCTAGGAGTATGGAACCCAGGCCAATCTCCCCCAGCTTCTCTTCCTCTCTCCCTCTCTGCTTCCACCCACCAAAATCATCATTTCCTCTACAACACATCAGGACTTGCACAGAGAGTGGGCAGGGACCATTCTTTATCCAATCATGTATATTAATAGAGCATAGCCCAATTACTATTTAGCCTCACGTGCTTGGGACCTCAGTGCATCAACTCAAGCCTCAAACCATTACAGTCTACTATATATTAAGAAAGAGATGATAATTCATAGTAGGGAGAATATTTGCCTTGGACTCAAGGAAAGCTGGCTTAAAATCAGCCTGTTTCATATACTATCTGGTTAATATTACACAACTCATTTAATTTCTCAGGGCTCCAGGAAACACACTCAGCCTATAAGTTCCAAAGCAGGTGCTGATCTGCATTGATAGAATTGTCTTACCTGAAGCTCTGTTACTGATTAAATCACATATTGATTTTAAAAAGTTCAAACATTGTGCCAGCCATTTGGAATTTAAAAAAAAAAAAAAAAAAAACAAGCAGCCTCTCCCCTCACAGAGCATAATTTTTCTATTGCAAGACCTCAGACAGTTTCAAAAGAGGCCAAAAGCTGAATGACCTGGAATCAATCACTTCCTCCCTTTGGGCCTTAGTTTTCTATTCTAGAAAATAAAGTAATCAGAAAAAGAGACTGGGTATCCCCTATGGTTTTAAATCTACCTCCTATCATTTAGGAGGCTTAATGTCCATTCATGAGACTTGCCTTCACCAACTACTCTACTTAAATTTTTCTCATTGTACAACATTGAGGCATTACCACAACTATAAAAATGGATTAGACCAGAATAGTATTGCTTTTAAACAAAGGCTTTATCAAAATAAATATGAATGTTCCTTTCACAAAGCTAACTGATACAACACATATTCATTAAAAAAAAAATCCTAATCTGGCTTGTTATCATGGGCTATCAGGAACAAAGATGGAAATGTACCAATTTTAATTTTGGAAATTATGTAGGGCTTTCTTGCTCCATGAACTTTCCTGAAAAAGAAAATTCAATTTTTCTAACGCCTCTAATTCTTGGTGAATGTGGTGGTAAAGGAAGTTAAAGATGCAGCATTTTTACCTCTGCTGGAATCCTTATTAACCTTCCTGGTTAGAGTTTTTGGACAGCATTAATATGTTTCCTCTGACACCAGAAAGTAAGAGAAGTTTGGTAGGCGGGCTTATCCTGGAATGTGGTTCATGATCAGATTAGGGTAGGAGAAAAACTCTGCAGATCACTAGAGTATATTTAAAGTTAGAGTTCAATGGAGGAAAGATAGTGTTATCATGCAAATGTTACTATCCTTGAGATAAGAATTGTGTTTGAATTCTATCTCTACTAGATGTATCATTTTAGAAGAATTTTTATCTTTTGGGATCCTTCATTGTATCCTATATAAAATATGGGTTTGGAATAAATGGATTCTGAGGTTTCTTCCAAATTTGAATATATAATCCTAAGCTTTTACTTAGGGTGAGGGAATATAAGGACAACAGAGCCTTGGGATTCAAATACTCTAAATTCATTCTAGGTTTATAGGACAGAAGAAGATACAGAAAAGGTGGCATACATTATCAGATACGCCCCTTAACTATTATGGATTAACTAGTAAAGAGCAACTAACAGCCTAAGAGAGTAACTGAAGAAAAAAATGTTCAGTAAGATTGATAGATTTTTTACAAAGAAATAATTAACACTTTAGTAAAGTAGTACGGTGTTGGAAAATAATAACTAAAAAGAAAAAAAATACTCAAACATTTGAGAATTGATAAGGAAGCAACAGCTTTAAAAATAATGAAAGAAATGAAATAAAATTAAAAACAACTAATTACTATCTTATCTCACATTGAATGTGCTTGGAGGAGCAAAGCCATGATGACAATGTAGAGATTGTATTTAGCTAAACTTTCCCAACATTCATTCTCCTTTAAAATAAACTACAAATTAAATTCTGGAGTGCCAGAACAAAATAAAAGGCCAAGGTGACATATTTTCCAGCCCAAGATGACATATTTTCCAGCCCAAGACAATTTATGAAGTTAGAAGAAGAGACCTATGGCACAGGGTTAGAAGTTCAGAGATGGATGAAATACCTATGGTAATGTGACTGTGTGTTGTAAAAAAAGCAGAAGCTACTTTCAGAGCTTAGAAATGAGATACAATAAGGGTCCCCATGTGGGGACCAGAAAAAGATAACTGAGGAGCCCTGTGCTATTATTGAATGAAATATTAGAAACTATTGGGCAATTTCAATGCCTACACTCATTTCTGGGTTATAAATCAAAACCATAAAGGAACAATTTCAATCAGGATGGAGCAATGACTCTAAGGAAAAGTATCTTTTGTGTGTGTGTGTCCCAAAGGAGTAGGGGCCCTGTGGAGCATTATCCATTGCAATTCCAAAGCATAAAGATATTTCTCATCTTATCACTACACAACTGTAAGATTGGCTATGATGACAGGAAAAGATAATGTTGGAGGAGATGTGGGAAAACTGGGACACTGATACATTGTTGGTGGAACTATGAATGAATCCAACCATTCTGGAGAACAATTTGGAACTATGATCAAAAAGTTATCAAACTGTGCATACCCTTTGATCCAGCAGTGTTTCTACTGAGCTTGTATTCCAAAGAGATCTTAAAGGAGGGAAAGGGACCCACATGTGTAGAAATATTTGTGGCAGCCCTTTTTGTAATGGATAGAGATTGGAAAGTGAATGGATGCCCATCAATTGGAGAATGGCTGAATAAATGTTGATATATGAATGTTATGGAATATTGTTGTTCTGCAAGAAACGACCAGCAGGACGATTTCAGAGAGGCTTGGAGAGATATACATGAACTGATGTTGAGTGAAACGAGCAGAACCGGGAGATCATTATACACAGCAACAACAAGACTATACAATGATCAATTCTGATGGATGTAGTTCTCTTCATTGTGGAGATGATTCAAACCAATTCTACGTGTTCAATGAAGAGAGCCATCTACACCAAGAGAGAGAACCATGGGAACAGAATGTGGAACACAACATAGTATTCTCACTCTCTGTGTTGTTAGTTGCTTGCATTTTGTTTTCTTTCTTAGTTTTTCTTTTTCTTCCTTCTTGATCTTATTTTTCTTGTGCAACAAGATAACTGTATACATATGTATGCATATATTGGATCTAATATGTATTTCAACATATTTAACGTGTATTGGACTACCTGCCAGCAAGGGGAGGGGGTGAGTGGAAGGAGGGAAAATTTTGGAACAAAAGTTTATGCAAGGATCAATGTTAAAAAAAGTAACCCATGCTTTGTAAATAAAAAGCTTTAATAAATAATATATATATTCCCATGAAGATAAGGAATATCTTCATTATATATATATATATATATATATATATATATATATATATTCCTTATCTTCCTGGGTAAGGAACAGAGCATAGATCATGAGATCACACTTTCCTCCAAATTACAGTATCTTCAAAACATTGAATATGTCCAATCCCACAAAACTAGCTCTAAAAACAGCTGTTTGAAAAATCCTGAAGTTTAGGATAGTTACCCACCAATGCTGGGAAGAGAGCTCAACTTTAATAAAAAGCTCAAAATCAAGAAATAGTTTAGAAAAATAAGGAAATTGAAAAAAAACTGATTATAAAAAGATGATAGAGAATAACAAGATACAAATTTAGAAGACAATGATTTCCAAAATTGCTGCAAGCAAATCTTCATAGGGAAAATTTTGAATAGGACACAAATCCAATAAAATTTCTGGAACAGCAAAGCTATGATTTTCAAAATCAAAGTGAGAGAGGGAAAATTAGATTAAAATTGAATGAGAGAAGAAAATTATAAAATGATAACAGTTTGGTAAAAATAATACTGCAGTAAATAACTAATTGGCTAAGTGGATAAAGAAGTACAAAATTTCACTGATGAAAATAATTCCTTGGAATTGGTCGAATGGAAAGAAGATATAAGAAAGTTCTTTGGAGAAAATAATTTCTTATAAAATAGAATAGGATAAATAGAAGTTAATAACTTCATAATGGAATCAGTTCTCATATTACATAAATAGTCCATTCCACAGAATTCTAAGTAAAGTGTTTTTTATATAATGTCCACTTGCCCATGGACATTGGAAGAAAAGAAGAGAGGGAGGTAGGGAATGGACTACATGCTCATGAAAGAAAGGGGCTAGCATAAGTTCAATAACATGTGGGGACGAGGGAAAGAGAAGGCAAATGTAGGAGAATGAACATGCAGGAACCAAAGTCACCTTTGTTGGGACGTGGCTGTATCCAAGAAGCAGAACATTTAGGGAGGCAGACCCAAGGGGACTATATATGAACATAGACAAGAAAAGCCAGACAGTATAATGGGGCTGGCAACAGACACACAAGTACAGACAAGCAAATTCTGATCAGTTCTGATGGACGTGGCTCTCTTCACCACTGAGACAATTGGAGCAGGACAAAGATACCAAACCAAGCTCCACTATGCTGTGGTGATAATCTGTCCACATATCTATTCTGGTTTCACTTCAAGAGTGTTTAAGTTTTTGTTTGTTTGTTTGTTTGTTTGTTTGCTTTTGTTTTGATGGAGTGTAGAAGGACACAGAGCATCAAGCTGAGGGAGCAGGAACAAAATGAAAGATCACAGTACTGTACATTAAAGTTAACTAGGTAATCTTTTTGAATGGAAATGTCTTTCAGAATTCTTTAAAGTAAAAATTATGCAACATGAATTGATGTGAAGTAAGAACTATCTATATATCAAGAAACAATAAAATAAAGACAAAGGTATGAAAAATAGAGAAAATGTAAAACATCTCAAGAGAATAACAACTTACCTGAAAAATAGATTGAGAGATGACTAAAACTTTATTGGATTATCTGAAAGCCATGATCAAAGAAAGAGCCTAGACATCATATGCCAAGAAATTACAAAAAAAAAAAAGTCAAATGTAGGGGTTGTCAAATCAAAGAGTCTACATCTTTGCAACTTTCATTTATTGCTCTTAGTTCAGCTTTTTGGTTTTAAACCTTCTTTGGCTTCTACATATTGGACTTTGGACTCACAATATTGAATATTTTAACCTAGACTTGACCTCAATTTTAGAAGGTGGAATTTTTTTTAGCAAAAATATTTTGTCAGCTAAGTTTTCTGGGTGGTTGCTTGTTTTCCCTCACAGATTCAGAGATGAGGCACCAAAACTGCCTAGCTTCACTGAAGTCATGCAAGATCTATTTCTCTTCATGTCTTACTACTCACAGAACTGAAAATAAAACTGCCTTGTCAGCTCTCAGCTGAGAGAAATCCATCATTAGACAAGATCGTTTTTTGCCTTTCAGCCAATGTACAGTAACTGAGACAATGTCATGGAGTATAGAGAAATCTGCTGATTCTCAAATTTAGTTTCTGATATCTCCCTCTTTAAGTCTGAGGAAATGTTATTATTTGCATATGTTAAGGTCGTGTATTTTAAGATCAGCACGAGACAGGAATTCAGGTTAGGGGAAAATCGTCAGTCTTTATTCTCTTTGAAGAAGGATCGGAGGTGGAAGAGAATCGGCGATAGCAATGTGTGAAGCTGAGTCAAGAAGCTAGCTCGACCAGCAGCCACACAACCAGCAGCTTGGAGTCTCAAACTCAGTCCAGTCTCTCCCCACTTCTTCCTCGCTCTCTCTCTGCCTCCACCCACCAAAATCGTCATTTCCTATACAACACATCAGGACTTGCACGGAGAGTGGGCAGGGACCATTCTTTATCCAATCATGTATATTAATAGAGTATAGCCCAATTACTATCTAGCCTCATGTACTTGGGACCTCAGTGCATCAGCTCAAACCTCAGCCCATTACATGCATATGTAAAGATATAATGTATGTTGCTTACTTGCAAAGACAGTTTAAATACTAAAAAAATTAAAGGAAAAACATTTCTGCTTTTTTATATTATGATTTCCCTCGCAGGTGATAAAGGAAATCATTGCATGGTTTAATTTTTATTAGAACTTTTGGTTAAGATTTGTGGAAGTAGACAGTCATTCCTTATACCCTCTCAAATAAAGACCTTACCTCACATTTCATTGAAAAAAATTACAGTGATTTCATCATAGCTTTCTCTTTTCCCCTGCCACTTATCTCACAAGACTCAGATATCTTCTTCCACTACATCTTCCTTCACTCATGTGTGTGATGAAGAGGTGGCCTTTTTCCTTCCCAGGGGTAACTCTTGTATATCCTTTTTTGAATCCATAACTTCTAATTTTCTTCAGCAGATTGCCTCCACTCTTCTATGGTCAATCTATCTTTTAACTCTATTCTAGCTACCTAGAAACATGCCTATGTATTCCAGATATCCTTACAAATAATCTTTACTTTTCCTTTAAGCACTATGTGCCTTGATTTCTCTTCTCTGACTGACTTATAAACTGTCTGTATTCGGATTTCCAATTTACCCTTCAACTAAAACAGTTCTTTCTATTATTTTCAATTATTTGTCCAGTATAATGGCCTTTTCTCAATACTCCTTTTATCTGGATTTCATGATATTGCTCCTTTTTGGTTCCCAATCTAACTGCTTCTTCTCCATTTCCTTTGATGGATCTTCATCTAACTCATGCCCTCTTATTGTGTGTGTGTCCCAAGACTATACTTATCCCTATTTTCTTTTTCATTTCCTTGTTCACTGTCTCACTTATGATTTCAACTGAGCCCATGAGTCCAATTGTCATAATTATGCTGATAATTTCCAGACTTAGAAACAATCCCAATTTTTCTCCTGACTTACAGTTTCTAGCCTCAGTATTTAATCTCAAATTTAACGACCTTCAAACCAGAACTGACTAACTTTTCCTAAAACTTCCCTGTCTTCTGAAATTTCTGGTTCTTGTTGAGAGAAGCTCCATTCTTTCAGATGCCCCAACTGAAAACTATGATGTCATCCTCAACTCCTTACTTTCACTCCACATATCCAATCCTTTGTCAAATCTAGTTTCTCTCTTCACCTCATATCTCTTCATCTCCATTCAAGTAGCCACCAGCCTCATGTATATCCCATGTGCTTAGATTATATCAGGAGCTTTATGATTATTTATCTATATCAAGACCATTATAATTCATCATTTGCAAAGCACTTGAAACATAAGTTTGACTATATTTCCATCATGCTAAATAAACTTTGGTGGCTTTAAATATCCTCAGTTTTCCTCCCTATAGATTATCAGCCATGTGGAGCTATACCGCCTCCAGTCCTTACTGTCTGTGCTGGCCTCGGCATGCAGCCTGCTTGCAATTGGCCCTCCTCTTTCTGTGCCCAATTGAAACAGAGCTGTTCTGGTGATCTTTGAAATTATCTTCTGCTGGTAATTTGTTGCACTCCCAATATTTGTGGATTCTGCCAGTCCAGAACTAACTCAGAGGCTGGATTTGCTAACTAAATCTGATGCTTGTCGAAGGTCAGGAAGAAATGTGTGTCTTCTCGACCATCTTGACTCTGCCCCTATAAAAATATGTATAAAAGCTCTTTTTGTGGTAGCAAAAATTTGGAAATCTGGGTGATGTCCTTCAATTTGCTAAACAAGTTCTATTACATAAATGTGATAGAATAATATTTTGTTCTAAGAATTAGATTCAGGAAAACCTAAACTGATACAAAGTGAGCAGAATCAAATGAACACTGTGGACAGTAAAAGCATAGTTACACATGACTGACTCTCTTAATCAAGACAATGATTCAACATAATTCAAAATGATTATTGATTAAAAATCCTATTGACTGCCACAGAAAGAAGTAACAGTAAAATGCAAATAAAGGCAATCGGTTTTTAAACTTTCTCTCTTTTTTGGTCTGTTTTCTTGGGCAATATGACTGATATCAAACTATGATTTGCATGATGTTACATGTGTAATCATTGTCAAAATGATTGCCTTCTCAAGGAAGGAGTAGGAATAGAAGGGAAGGAAAAATTTTAAACTTGGATTGTTAACATTTTGACATATAATTAGGAAATTTTATTTAAAATATGTAAAATATAAGTTTTTGCAACTTTTACTCATTATTCTTAATTAATCCTCTCAGGAACAATCAGGAAAAAAAAATCCCCTTTTCTTTAAGACAACCCTTTAAATACTAGAAGATAGGCTTCATGTTCCCTATTAAATAACCTCTTTTCCAGTAAGGAAAGTATTCCTAAATTGCTTTAGTCTATACTCAGAGATGATTAACTTAAAGGCCTTCATTTTCCTAGTTAGCTCTTCTTGGATAATGTCCAAAAAAATAATATTTTTTTTAAAACTTAAATCTCAGAAAAGATGATAATATTCCAAAGGAATCCTGATCAGAAAAAAGAAGCAGGAAAGAGGGATGGTAACAAATCTTTATTCTTGAAAGCTTTGTGTATTAATATAATCTAAGATTATATAAGCTTTTTTTAGAGAAAAGTCAGAAATAATATCTATAGTACCATTTGGTAAATCTGGATCCAGGTTAGAGTTATATTGCTATAGCTGTGTCCTCAATAAAAGGATTATGTTTTTTCTAACAAGCTCAAAGTTTTCGATAGGAAGTGGCTCTATAGAAAATCTTGCATTTCTTACCATTTGAAGTGTTTATTTCTAGTTACTAGACCTTGCTTGATTCCTCCTATCACTATAGTACCTTTTGTGGCAGGCAACATAGCATACCACTTACTCTTCTTGATCTTGTGATCAATTAAAATTCTAGTGAGCCCCCCTCCCAGATAAACTACTATCTAACCATCACCTTTGGATCTTCCCCTTGAGTACTTGTTCTTTTGAGTGTATGTTTAAAACTTTAAATTCCTTCTTATTTTATTTCTTCTTTTTCAATATTTTGGCCTCTAAATTGTCTTTAACTGATTATTATAATTTCTCTTATCTTCCTTTGTTATTTACATATTTTGATAGAATTTGATAGAAATCCATCTTATTCAAGTTACTAATAAATCAACACTGATCTGAGTGCAAATAGATTTCTAGTGTAATCTGGTAGAGACTTTGTCTGAAGTTGTGATGAAGTTGTCTCAAGAACTAGTGGTAAGGTACAATATTCAATTAATTCTGAGCCATTTAATTGTACTAATTTATCCCCTGATCGCAGCATCTTTTCAAGAAGAAAAATAAAAATGATTAGCATGTGATTACTTAAAACCTGAGTAAACTATACCAACAGTATCCCCTTCTCTACCACTTTGATATAGCTTGTTTGAAAAAAGAAAAGGAAATAAAGTTAGATTAGTTTGACCTGTTGTTCATAAAGGTATCAATTACTATTACAATTTGTGGTCACCCTATATTTTGGAAGATGCTATTGAACTTCTCTCTGATTATTTTCTCAAAATTTCTCAGAAACCAAAATCATGCTCTCTAGCCTATTAATTGTAATTTCATTTTTTTTTTTATTAAATCAAGCCAATCTTTCCCAGTACTTAAATAGCTCTTCAATTCTCCACAGCCATTAAAAGGTCAATAAGAATGGATCAGCAATCACAGTTAACAATCCTTTTGGTACCCTAGTATTTTCATCTATCATATATGAGGTGATTGATAGAGGCTTTCTGATTGACTGGACTTAAATTAATCAAGGATACCTTGATTATAGTTCCCCTTATTTTTCTCAGGTATCCATTACCTATTAGTCATTTTTTCCTATTCTTTCCAGTCCAAGGAACCTTCTCTTTGGCAGGCAAAAAAAAAGATGAAAAATCAAAGATTATCTCTACCATTATATTACGATTAATTTTCTCTTTCCACCATATTAATTGTGATCAGAGAAATTGTCTGTCCCAGTGAGCCATGAGGAAAGTGCACTACAGCTTAATTTCTGACCATTTGAAAAGTTATGGTAAAGGGTGGAGGGATGAAATCATATTCAGCAAAAGCTATAGTGGGTCCAGAAAGTGGGGGCATAGCAGGTGGCATTAAGAGGTAAAACACTCACTTATCAAGTATACAAGGCAAATACCAGCAGGAATAGAGGAATGTCATGTGCTTTCTAAGATAATAAATTAATTTCAATAAGTTATTTTTTTTACAAAAATCTTAAGGGTAAAGGAAATACCTTTGAGGATCATAATAGGAGAAAGAGCTGACAGGGTTCCTATAATATAATTATTGAGAAAGCCAGAACACCTGTTATAGACACATCTGTGAATATCCATGTACTTGAGGGGCAGCTGTTTCTGATCTCATGCCAGCATGGCTCATTAAGAGGAAAACTATGTCACAGCAGGAACTGATGCTGATGTCTTGAAATTGACTCATGTAATTCTAGGGATGCCACAGGAATTTAGTGCTCATAAAACAAGAAGGTGAAAGAACCAGGGATCTCCTGTCCTCATAGGAAGTAGTGTGTTATAATGGAAAGAAAACTATATTGTGGTTAAAAGACTTAAGTCTGAATCCCTGCTCTGTTCTGTTCTTTACTGTTATAGTTCTATAATCTTTGTTATATCATTTTCTATAGATATCAATTTCCTGAACTAAAAATCATTATCTTGGACTACAAGAGGGGCTGCAAATCCATTCTGTGGACTAAAATTAGACAACAGGTAGAGACACCTGGTTTATACAATCTAAATAATATTTCAGTTCAAAATCTATGATCAAAATTAAAATTTATAGTTTTCAAAGTGTATCATAAATTGGAATAATTTCCGGAGGTTCCCTTATTTTATGTCAGAAGTCTGGGGAGTTGAATCTGTATGTATCTGAAAATCTATAAATTCTGGATGGCAGGAGGTTGGGATGTGAATATATGTTTAATTATTCTTTTGTTGTTGTTATTGGTTGATTTGCTCTGTTTTCTTAAATTTCCTTTTTCTGGTTTATAGGAAACATTTGGTATCACATCTTATCCTTACAAAGAGGATCAGCTTTTAATTCAAGTTGGTCACGTACTCTGCTGGCTAACATATGCTCAAGAAAAGCTGAGTTTGCCTTCTATTATCAGAAGAGAAAATTTCAGCCATGAAAGAAGTCCATGATACACGGTGCATTGGCAATGCAGTCTTTCCGAACATGTAAGAATGGCTTGTGATTTACAAGCATCATTCAGTATAGAAAAATATGTGTTAGTGGTGCCACAGAAAGAGTTCTGGATTTAAAGTAAGAGTTTCTGAATTCAATCCTAAACAATACAATTAGAGTGGAATATTAGAAAACAAACAACCTCTCTGGGCCTGAGTACCCATCTGTATAGAAAAAGTTTCAAAGGCTAGTTAACATTGTGCTTCTTCCAACACTAAAATTCATGATCTTGAGGATAAAATATAATTGAGATTTGAGAACTTTGAGAAAATAGGGACCAGAAAGTAAAATTAATTAAAAATTTGAAACTATGAAAAATAAAATAAGTACAGGAAGTACAAAATAATTAACTATCTAAACTAAATAATAGGACTTTTGGAGTGACTGCCCTAGATGTCATGATGGCAGAGTAGAAAGATAACTCAATTGAGCTGTCCCAATATTCCAGTTGAAACAAGTTTGAAATGATTCCCCAAACAAAATTCTGGACAGCACTGAAAATAACTTCTTAAAAAGTAGAATTGGCCAAAAGGAAAAAGATGTACAGAAATTCACAGGAGAAACTTCTTGCAAAGAAAAATTGTCCAAATGGTAAAAGAGTTTTAAAAGCTAAAACACCACCATCATCATCATCATCATTGTCACTTGAAAAAAATAGAATTGAATTATTGTTCTATAACAAAGGATTAGGAGGATGATTTTAGAGAGGTGTATATGAATGTTAGCATGAACTGATGCTAAGTAAAATGAACAGAACCAGGAGATCCTTGTACACAGCAATATTAATATTATATGGTGATCAATTCTAATGAATGTAACTTTTTCCAGCAAAGAGATGATTGATACCAGTTCCAATGATCTCATGATGAAGAGAGCCATCTACACCTCGAGAGAGGACTTGTGAATTGAATGTGGATCACAACATAACATTCTTACTCTTTTTGTTGTTATTCACTTGCATTTTGTTTTCTTACTCATTTACTTTCTTTTTTTTTTTATCTGATTTTTCTTGTTTAGCAAGAGAATTGTATAAATAGGTTTATACATGTTGGATTTAAAATATATTTTAATATGGTTAGCTTATATTGAATTGCTTGCCACCTAAGGGAGGGATAGGGGGAAAGTAGGAGAAAATCTGAAACACGTCTATGCAAATTATCAGTGAATATGTTTTGATAACAAAAAAATTATTAAAAAGACAAAATTGAGCAACTAGGAACTAATTGTTCCATAAGTTATCAATAAACAATAAAACAAAATCAAAAGAAAGAAAAATAGAAGAAAATGTAAAATACCTTATCAAAAAAATAACTGACCTGGAAAAATAGACCAGGAAAGAAAATTTAAGAATTAATTGGTTACCTAAAAGTCGTATTTATAAAAGAGTCCAAACATTACATGTCATGAAATTATCAAGGAAAATTATTCCAATATTCTGGAAGCAGTGGGTAGAATAAAAATAATTAATATTTAATATTAACTAATGAATAGAAAGAATTCACTTACCACCAGATCCCAAAATGAAAATAAGTAATATTATAGCTAAATACCAGAGTCACCAGGCCAAAAAGAATATATTTTAAGCACCCAAAAAGAAACAATTCAAATATTTCGAACCACATGAGATTTGGCAGCTACCATGTTAGAGGAGCAGAGGGCTTGGGACATTATATTCTGAAAGGTATGAACTGGGATAACAACCAAGAATGATCTATGCTGCAAAACTGTGTACAATCATTCAGGGGGAAAGTAAATAATGAATGATAAAGGAAATCTCAAGCATACCTGATGAAAAGATCAGAACTGAATAGAAATTTTAACTATCACATATAAAACTCAAGGGGGAATCTTACAAAAGTAAACATTAAAGAGAAATCATAATGGACTAAAGGTTAAACTTTATGTTTCCTAATTACATGTAAAGACAATTCTAACATTATTTTTTAATATTTAGTTTTAAAATTTCCCTCTTGTTCCCTCATTCACTTTCCCTAACACAGTAAGCAATTTGACATAGATACAATGTTCCCTTAGTTCAGCTCACTTCATTTTGCATCAGTTCATGTAAGCCTTTCCAATTTTTTTTTTAAATCCTGAAATCATCCTGCTCAACTATTTTAGCATGATGATATTCTATCACAATTCTATAAAATGAGTACATGATTTAGACACAAGAGGTGATACCACAAGAAAATTAGGAGTACAAGGAATAGTTTATCTATCAGACAAATGTAGAAGGAAAGAGTTCATGAAAAACAAAAGATAGAGAACTCTATAAAATGGAAAATGAATAATTTTCATTAAATACATTTTGTACAAACAAAAGGCATGAAACTTAGAAGGAAAGCAGAAAGCTAGTAAATAATTTTGCAGTCTGTGGTGCTGATAAGAGCCTCACTTCTAAAATATATAGAAAACAGAGTCAACTTTATAAGAATGTAATTGATTCACCAACTGATAAGTGGTCAAAAGTTATGAACAGTCAACTTCTAGGTGAAGAAATCTAAACTATTTATAATCATAGGAAGTGCTCTAAATCAATTTTAACTGGAGAAATGAAAATGAAAACAACTCTGATATACCATCTCAGATTGGATAATATCAGATTGGTTAATGTGACAGAAAAGGGAAAAGGGGAAAGCATAAATGTTGGAGATGTGAGCAAAACTGGGACATTGATGCATTCTTGGGGGAGTTGTGAACTGATCAAACCACTTTTTAGAGCAATTTGGAAATATATCCAAAGAGAAATCAGACTGTGCATATATACCTTTTCATTTATTTATACAACTACTAGGTCTGTATTACAAAGAGATCATAAAAAAGGGAGAAAGGACTCACCTGTGCAAAAATATTTACATCAGGTCATTTGTGAAGGGATGGCCATCAAATGGGGAATAGCTGAACAATCTCTGGTAAATGAATCTAATGGAATACTATTATACTATTAGAAATGATGACCTCACTCATTTCAGAAAGGCCTGGAAAGACTAACATGAACTGAAGCTAATTGTGAAGTGAGCAAAACCAAAAAAACATTGTACACAGTAATAGCAAGATTATGTAAAGATCAACTATGATAGAATTAGTTCTCTTAGCAATATGATGATACAAGACAGATCCAAAAGATTCATGATGAAAAGTGCTATCCACAGCCAGAGAAAGAACTATGGATTCTAAATGTGGATTATAGCATACTATTCTCACTTGTTGGTTTTTTGTTTGTTTGTCTTTTTTTTTTCCTAATTTTTTTAACCCCTCTATTCTGATTCTTTCACAAACCGACTAATATGATTGTACAGGCATAAGTTATATCATATTGTTTACTGTCTTGAGAGGTTGAGAAAGAAAGGAAGAGGGGAAAAAAATTTGGAACTCAAAATCTTAGAAAACTGAAATTTGAAAATTATTTTTACATGTAATTAGAAAAAATACTATGAATGCAAAAGAAAATTGTATATCACAGCTACTTCAGCCATTTCCCCAAAGAATGGATATCCCCTAAATTTCCAATTCTTTGACACTACAAAAAGAGGTGATATGCATGTATGAATATACATATAAATATATATGTGTGTGTATATATATATATATATATATATATAATGTATATATGAATGTATTTGGCATACAGATCTAGCAGCTGAATCAAAAAGTATGCACAGTCTGATAGCTCTTTCAGCACAGTTCCAAATACCTCTCTGAATGGTTGGATCAGTTCACAATTCTACCAACAGTGAATTAATGTTCTGATTATCCAACATCCTCTCCAATATTCATCATTTTCCTTTTCTGTCATTGTAACAAATCTTATAGCTATGAATTGGTATCTTAGAATTGTTTTAATTTGTATTTCTTTAATCAATAGTGATTTAGAACATTTTTTTTTCTTATGACTATAAATAACTTTAATTTGTTTTGAAAATTGCACTTTCACATCCTTTGATAAATTATCAATTAGCCAATGGCTTGTATTCTTAGAAATCTGTTTTCTCTACATATTTGAGAAATCATGACTTTATAAGAAATAATGTTGCAGACATTGCAGAAATTGTTTTCCAGCTTTCAGCTTCCCCTCTAAATGCGGTTGTATTATATTTGTTTATGCAAAAACTTTTTTTTAATTAATGTAATCAAAATTATCCATTTTTCTTTCCATAATGTCCTAAATCTTTTCTTTGGTCATAAATTCTTTTCTTCTTCTCTTCTGATAAGTGAACTGTTCTTTGCTCTTTAATTTGATTATAGCATTATCCTTTATGTCTAAATCACATACCTATTTTGACCTTATCTTGATATATAGTATAATGTGTTGGTCTGAAAGTTTTTGTCAAATATTGAGTTCTTTTCCTAAAAGATTGAATCTTTGGGTTTATCAAATACAAGATTACCATCATTATTTGCTACTGTGTCTTGTTTAATGACTCTGTTCCATTTATCTGACACTATTTTTTAGCCGATAGTTTTGATCATGACTACTTTATGATATAGTTTGAGATCTGGAGCTGCTAGACCATTTTGCCTCGCACTTTTTTTATTTCCTTTTTTTAATCAAAGGAATAAAAAAAGGAATTTTTAATTCCTTTGATATTTATGATTTTTTTCTTCCAGATTATTTTAATGAAATTTTCATTGGTTAATTTGATTTTGTTTGTCTTAACTTCATCTTTTGGAATTTTAATTTTTTATTAAAGGGTTTTATGTTCAAAACACATGCATAAATAATTTTCAAAATTCATCTTTGCAAAACATTGTGTTCCAATTTTTTTCCTTCCCTTCCCCCAATCTGCTCCCCTAGATGGAAAGTAATTAAATATAGGTTAACCATGTGCAATTCTTGTATGTATATTCCCACAATTATCATGTTACAAAAGAAAAATCAGACCAAAAAGGAAAAAAAAATGAGAAAGAAAACAAAATGCAAATAAAGAATAGTAAAAAGGTGAAGCTACTATGTTATATTATACAGTTAATTCCCACAGTCCTCCCTTTAGATGCAGATGGCTCTCTTCATCATAAGATCATTGAAACTGGCCTCAATCATCTCATTGTTGGAAAGAGTCACATCCATGAGAAATGATTATCATATAATATTGTTGTTGCCGTATACAATGCTTTCCTAATTCTGCTCATTTCACTTAGCATCAGTTCATGTAAGTCTCTCCAGGTCTCTCTAAAATCATCCTGTTGATGGTTTCTTATAGAACAATAATATTGCATAATATTCATAGACCATAACTTATTCAGTCATTCTCCAACTGATGGGCATCCACTCAGTTTCAAATTTCTTGCCATTACAAAAAGGACTGCCACAAACACTTTTGCACATGTGGTTCCTTTTACCTCCTTTAAGATCTCTTTTGGAAACAGGCCCAGTAGAAACACTGCTGGATCAAAGAGCATACACAATTTGATAGCCCTTTGGGCATAGTTCCAAAATGCTCTCCAGAATGATTGGGTCCATTCACAACTCCCTCCAACATTCATCATTGTATTTTCCTGTCATATTAGCCAATATGAGAATTGTGTAGTGGTACCTCAGAATTGTCTTAACTTGAATTTCTCTGATCAATGATTATTTAGAGCACCTTTTCATATGACTATAAGTGATTTCAATTTCTTCATCTGAACATTATCTGTTCATTATATTCTGACCATTTAAATGATTTTTTCTAATTCTACAAAATAAGTTTTGGTAGTTTTATTGGTATAGTACCAGATAAGTTAATTTGGGTAGAATTATAGTCTTCATTATATGCCTCAGCCTATACCTGAGCAATTGATCTTTTTTCCCATTTGTTTAGATCTGACTTACTTTATGAAAAGTATTTTATGATTATATTCTCATATTTTCTGGGTTTTATCTGCAAGATACTCTTCTAAGTGTTTTATATTGTCTATATAAACTATTTACCTTTCTACAAAGAAAGATGCTATATGTAAATAATAAGAAAACTACCTTTTTAAGAAAAAAATAGGATACATAGAAAAATGTTTCAAGAGTGAGTTGATTATTGGAATATTTTAAAATTTTTACAAGTGAATAAGAGGTATATATTCAGGGAGAAGGGTAAAGGAAGACGACAAATTTGGAAAATCATATCACATAAAATAAGCATGCAAGAAAGAGTTTTTATAAGCATGCAAGAAATAGTACAATGAAAAACATTTGCACATGCAAAATTATTGCAAACAAAATTATCAAAAAACAGAAACTGGAAAGAACTTTTGTAGCAAGTTTCTCTGATAAAGGTCTTATGGAAGTGAGTCAAATTTATCAAAATAAAAGCCATTTCTCAATTGATAAATGTTCAAAGGATATGGACAAGCATCTTTAAAGTCACTAATAATCATACACAATGCTATTATTATTAATTAGAAAGATATAAATAAAAGCAATTCTGAAATGCAACCTCATCCATCAGAGTAGCTAACATGAGAGAAAATGAAAATGATGAATGCTGGAAGGGATATAGAAAAATGGGACACATTCATTGCTGATGCTATTGTGATGTGATCCAATTTTAGAGAACAATTTGAAACCGTGTCCAAATGAATATGAATTTATATGTGCCCTTGCACCCAGTCATACCACTACTAAGTCTCTACCTCATTCTCCAAATGGGAGAAGAAAAAAGGAAAATGACCTAAGTGCAGAAATATGTTTATGGTAGCTCTTTTTGTGCAGGTAAAGACTTGTAAATTGAGGGGATTGCCATTCATTGTGGAATGACTATACACATTGTAGTATATGATTACACTGGAATATAATCATACTATAAGAAAGCACAAACAGGATGTTTTCAGAAAAACTTGGAAAGACTTAGAGAAACTGAAATGAACAGAAGTAGGAAACATTTTACACACTTATGGCCACATTATAAGGATGTGATTTAGCTACCCTGATCAAAACTATGATCCAAGTCAAATCTAAATAACACATGGTGAAAAATTCCATTCACTGATGAACTCTGAATGCAGATAGAAACAGATTTTTTCACTTTCTTTCTTTTTATTTTTGCCAGTTTTCTTGTGAAACATGGCTAATATAGAAATGTGTTTTGCATGATTTCACATATAAATAGATATCATATTGCTTTCCTTCTCAAGAAATAAGGAGATGCCAGAAGGAAAGATAGAATTTGTAGTTTAAAATTTAAAGACCTTATTTGGTTATATGTAACTGAGAAATATTTAATGAGGTAAGTAAAATATATCTTTTTAAAATTTCATATATATTTTCAGTTCAAAATACAAAGGCCTTTGAAATTGTGAAAAAATAAACTAGACAATATGGATCTAACATACTAACAAATATTTTTATTGTTTCTTAAATAAAAAAAAAAAAAGATTGAGTGAATGGAAATAATAATAAAAAAAAACTTTCTGAATTCCAGCTCCTATGTTAACATTTGTTTTAAGTTCCATTCATAATTCTCTTGTTATTCCCAGTTTATAATATCTCATCTTTTACCTCTGTGACTTCCTTAATAATGTCTAATGCTTTGGATCTACTTCTTCTATCTTTCCAACTCTTAAAATCCCTGGTTCCCAATGAAGTCTCAGTTCAGGTACTACCATACAAAGGATACTTTTCATGATGTCCTCTAAATTTATGGATATTCCCCATTTCAAAGTTGCCTTGATTTATTTTCATATATATTCTCTCCCTAGAGACAGCTAGGAATGTTTTGTTTGTGTCTTTGTGTCTCAAGTATCTAAGAATTTCTGGCACATGGTAGGCCCATCCTAAGTACCTCTATTTCTTAAATTGAAATGTAAATTTCCATGGAGATCCTTTTGTATATTTTGTTCAAACAGAGGGAATAAAAGTTTTTATCAGGAATTCTATCTGATATAATAGGTCATCCAGTGCTCTGAGACACATAGTGAGAGTCAGGATTATCTGAGGTCAAACTTGGATCCAGATATTTAATTATCTATTTGATCCTGAAGTAGTCACTCTCTCTTTCAGTGTCCTTATCTCCAAAATGGGAAGAATACCTATAGCATTTAACTCTTGTGGTTATCATGGGTATAAACTGAAGTATATACTATTTATAAAGCTCTTTAGAAATGTTAAACATTATGTAAATGCACTATTATTTTTTATAGAAAATATAAAGTAATATATATGTGTGTGTACATAGACAGATTGGATGATACATAGATTCATAGATAGATAGAAGAATCTCTCATTACTTTAGGTATTATATGGAAAAACACAAATTATTCTGTGATATACTCAAAAGAATGGAGTTATCAGTCAACATACAAACCCCAGGAAACCAACTCCAGCAGATATTTGCTTTCTTCATTTCTCTCATGCTCTGCATGCTCAAGAGGAGAAATGGGTTCTGGGATAGAATCCCTGTCACAGGATATTTGAAGCTGTCAGCATTTACCAGTTTGAAGTCCATTGCTATTAATGATCCCACCATGAATTATCAGCAGGAAATTATTAAGTATGCTAGCTGATATCACACAAACCTCAGGTGTATCAATTAGTAGGCATCCATGCCATCAATTTTGCCTCTAGATTTACCACCAAAAATGGTGGGGAATCATTTTCAATCCGGTTTAAATACCTTGATCCTGCTGCCCAGTGATTATAAGCCTGGTCAAAAGGATAGGAACTAACCTATTATCTATAGTATTAATTTGAACTCCTTCAATGAGATTGGATAGAGTCCTGGTAGAAAAGAGGTAAAAGTTGAAGCAGACTCTTTTTGCCATGATTATGGTTATCTCTGACCTCCTTTTATATGGAACATTCTGTATAAAAATTTGTTTTCCAGTGATGAATATGATGCCCCCCTTGAATCCTATCTCAATCTGAATTATTTTCATATTGACTTGGAAAAATAAATTACTTTTAAATGATTATAGATAAGAGATCAGATGGTATTTTGATACCAAAGAAAGAGATGTAGCGTTAAATACTTCAAATTCTGGCTGGTATCACTGTCATTGAATGCCTTTGTTCAAACCATTAGTCAGTAAGGGAGGGAAGGAAGGAAAGAAAGAAAAAAAGGAAGGCAGAAAGAAAGAAATGAAAGAAGAAGGCATTGAAGAAAGGAAGGGAGAGAGAAGGGAAGGAGGGAGAAAAAGAAAGAAGCAAATGAAGAGGAAAGGAAGGTAGGAAAGGAAGCATTTATTGAGCCCCTACTAATTGCTAGATACTGTTCAATGCTTTACAAATATCTTTGATCTTTACAAAGAGCTGAAAGATAGGTTCTATTGTTATCATCACTTATAGTTGAGAAAATTAAGGGAATAAGATGTTAAAAGACTTGTGTAGTCTCACACAGCTAACAAGTATCTGAGGTCAGATTTGTGTTCAATTCTTCCTTATCTTAGGCCCAGTGTTCCACAAACTACACCAGCTAGCTATGTCAGTTTCTTCATCTGTAAAATGAGGGAGTTGGATTAAGTCAACTCTAAAAATTCATTGAGCCTGGGCTTGTTGACTGATTGTTTTGCAATTTCATATATTCAAAGAATTTTATTCCATGACTGGAAGTAAAAATCAAGCACATAATATTGAAGAATATTTTGTTCAAAGGAGGGAAATACAACTGATTATTTTACTAATAGACAAGTGAATTATAATCACCTCTCCTCCAAAGAATTTTCTTTGTCTACTGACAATTGCATGGGCCTGAAGTGTCATCTGTGTGTGTGTGTGTGTGTGTCTCTGAATGTGTTTCTGTCTCTATCTCTATTTCTGTCTTTCTGTCTCTGTCTCCTTCATTCTGTGTGTTTCTCTGTGTATCTGTCTCTGTCTCTTTGTATCTCTCTCTGTGCCTCTATCTCTATATTTGTGTCTGTCTATCTTGTCTCTCTTCCTCTGTCTCTTTTCCCCTTCAAAGTTGTTATGAGAATACAAATGATATTAATAGTGTTTCTCAAAGTGCCACATGAATTTTAGTTGTTAGTATTCTTACCATCAAGTAAACAATATAGAAATCATATCAAATAAAAGTGAGCTTTAGAATGTTGGAGAGCAATAAAAACATTATGTAGCTACTCCTTCAACACTCTTGTTTTACAGATGAAGGCTCAGATGCCTGGATTGCACTCTACTAGTTTCTGATAGAACTGTGATGAGAGCCCAGACTTCCTTAGTGTCAGGCTAGTGCTTTCTCACTATGCTTTGCTGTATATGTTGTTATTTAAAATAACTTTTGTTTTATGAACTGGGCCCCTAACACTTGCTAACCTTTCCATTCCCACCATTTGGCTCTTTAAATAATTTTGACTCATCCAAAAACACTTGAGCTCTCTAATTTAAAAAAAAATAAAATAAAATAAGAAATTTACAGTGTGCCCTAAGGTTTTCACAGTACTTCATAAACAACTTTATTTAATCCTAACAAATGATCCAATGAGATTAGAAGTTATTTTTAATGTTAATATCTTACAGTTAGCTAGAACATAGCACATTCTCTGTGCCATATTCAGAGAGGTCAAAGGTCCTTTTTGTGAACTGGAAGGAATCTTAGTTCTAGTCCAAGTTCCCCATTTTACAGAGGGCAAAACTGAGACACAGGTTACATCAATCAATCAGTATCAATTATATCACTTAAAGTTATAGAAGTCATAAGCATCAAATGAGGGATTTGACTGAGTGACTTCTTCAATGTCCCAAAGAGAGTAACTGAGGCATGAATGTAAACTTGTATTTTTCTGACTATTGGAATTGGATGAATAGAAGCTTTGAATTATATAAGCTCTGTAGGACAAATTTGTTCAATGTTCTGTTTAAAAAAAAACAGATATGCCTTTCAAAGAAATGTATTCTCTATATGGAATTTTAAAGCAACATTTTCTTTGAATGATCTGAAAAGTGTTGTGATTCTTGGAATCTCCACTCCTTTTCCCATTATTTGGTAGTGATCATTTCAGGAGTAGAAAAGGGTTGCTTCATAATCCTGAGAATCCCTGCCTCCAAATAAGCATTTCACAGAAATCAATAGTGGGTATATGAGTATAGTAGGTGACTATAGTGGGCATGGGCAGGCCACATATCACCAATGACAAACTCAAAAGCAAAGCATGAGTAAAGAAAACAATCAAGGAATTTGATGACAGGAAAAGAAGATGGAATAATCTTGTGATAAGACTGAGAGATGAGAGATGGAAAGATAAAGTACTTATAATTTGGAGAAATATCAAGGAATGTCTCTGGCACATTAGATGAACCACATGACCTTTGAGAAGGATATAAACATGTGGCACATAGGATGGACAGTTATCAATGATCTATGATCTCCATTAATAGAAGGAAAAAAAAATGAAAGAAAATCTCAGTGGATGAGAGCTCACATTGATCAGTCTTTAAGTTTTCCTTAGATAAGGAAAAATTATACTGTGACTTATTCCCATTATTGATGTTCTGTTCCATTAAGCCAAATCTCTCATATGACTGCCCTTCAAACTCGTGAAAACATTAACAAGTCCACCTAAGTCTTTTCCTATAATAAACATTCCTAATTCCTTAGTGTTGGGCCTAGAGTTGGGAAATACTGAATTTAAATCTGGTTTCAACAGTGTAAACCTAAGCATGCTACTTAGCTATTGTTATCCTCAGTTTCCTAGTCTATAAAACAGAGATAGTAATAGCCTTTATCTTCCATGGTTCTTAAAACAATTAAATGTAATATAATTTTTAAGGTGATTTATAAACCTTACAATGCTATATAAATGCTAGTCATTGATAACAAGAGCAATAAAATATCAGTATATAACTAAAACTATATAAGATAGAGACGAAAATTGGGAAAGAAATGAAAGTTATGAAAGAAAATTACAAAAAGAACCAGAACTTTTGTAAAAGAACATGGAAAAAAACTGAAGAAAATATTATCTTTAAAAGTAGAACTATCCATATTATTTAAAAGGCACCAAATTCACTGAAAAAAAAAGGAGTATTTAAAGAATAAAATTAGCCAGAGAAAAAGTACAAAATAAGAATTCCTTAAAAATTAGAATTTGATAACCAGAAGCTAATAATTATATGGGACATATAGAAATAATAAAACAAAGTCAAAAGAATGGAAAAAAATACCAAAAAATGAAAAATATCATATTGGAAAAACAAGTAGTTTAGAAAATAGATCAGGAGAGATGATTCAATAATTGTTAAACTACCCAAATGCCATCATCAAAAAAAAAAAATTCCAAGACATCATATTTCAAGGAATTAGCAAGGAAAATTGTCTTAATACCCTAGAACCAGAGGGTAAAATAGAAATTGAAAAAAATCCACTGATCACCACTTGAAAGAGATACTGACAGCAATCCAGAAGTTAGGAGGAATGAGTTCAAATCTGGTCTCAGACACTTACTACTTCTTAGATGTGGGACTCTGGGCAAGTCACTTAACCCCAATTGGCTCAGAGGAAAAAAAAAAAGACAAGAAAAAAAGAAAGAGATCCCAAAATGAAAACATCCAGGAATATTATATCAAAATTCCAGGACTTTCAGGTCAAGAAGAAAATATTGAAGCAATCAGAAAGAGACAATTTCAATATCACACAGCCACAGTCAGAAATTTAAATTTAGTGCTTTTCATGTTCAAGGAGTGGAGAACTTGAAATATTACATTCTTGAAGGCAAAGAAGCTAAGATTACACCCAGCAATATCCTCATAAAAATTTAGGGGGGAAATAAATACTTAATGAAATAGAAGACTTTTGAGTATTCCTGATGGAAAAGGCAGAGTTAAATAAAAAAAAAAAATCACATTCAAACATTATTCAAAAGGAGGTAATAAAGAAAGAGAATCCACAAGAGATTCAATAAGGTTAACTGTTGACATTCTTGTATGGGGAGATGATACTTATAGTGTCTAAGAACATTGCACCATTATTACACCAATTAGAAAGAGTAGAACACAAATATAAGTTGATTATGATGAAATGATTTAAAAAAATTAAGTAGTGAGGGAGTAGTTAGTATAGTGGATAGAGCACCAGCCCTGAAGTCAGGAGGACCTGAGTTAAAATCTGGCTTTAGACACTTAACACTTCCTAGCTGTATGACCCTGAGCAAGTCACTTAACTCCAATTGCCTCAGCAAAAAAATAAAAATTAAAAAAAATATATTAAGCAGTGAGAAAGAAGTATGCTTTAGAAGAAGTGGAAAAGGTGAAGGAAAGTGGGATAAATTATTTAATTTTTTAAAAAGGATTAAAGAAAGAGGTTTTTATAGTGGAGAATAATGGGAGAGGGTGGTGGGCCAAATGTTTGAATCTCACATGAATTATCAGCATTTCTATATATCAACAAAACCTATCAGTAAGAAAAAGAGAGAAATTCCACTTAGAAATCACTGCAGATGATATAAAATACTTGGTGTCTACCTGCCAAGAAATACCTAGGCACCATATAAGCACAATTACAAAACACTGACAAATTACTTTTTTAAAAATGACCTAATTGCTCTCTGATTTAGTAAGTTGTTTTTTTTTATTATTATTTTGTGTGAGAGTATATGAAATCACTATTAACTCCCAGGCTCGTTTTAAGATTCAAATGACATAATAATATAGTTATTTGTAAACAGTAAGTGAACTCTCAGTAAGTCAGTTATCAATTTTATCCAAGTCAAGTAGCAACAAGAATAGAGAACTTCTTCTGGAGATGATGCAATTTAGACCCCGATAGATGAAATAACTAACGCTAATTTGCAATGTTAAAAAGAAGAAAAGTAAATATTTGATAATACTTCTGATTCCAAATCAAAAAAAAATCCTTCAAAGTTTGTGTTTGTGTGTGTGTATGTGTGTGTGTGTGTGTGTGTGTGTGTGTGTGTAAATTTAATCCTTAAAATTCAAAATCATTTCTGGCTGAGAAGCTATAGACTGAGATGTTATTTTCTTTGGTTATTTGCTTGCATGTTTGTATATTTAATGGTCCCCCGACTAATGAAACTCATTGTAGCTAATGATGCAAGAATTTTCAAAGGATTTGAGATTTATTTTATGACAGTTCTCCCAAAGGGTTTCCAGCCTGATTTCATTTGAAATGTGACTTTTATTTAATTGAAGAGAAAAGAAACTTTCAGAATTCCTGTGGTGAATATACTATTGAGAAATCTCTGAACTTACTGAAATTTGGCTGGTCTTGACAGCAGGAACAAAAGCCTATATTAAGAATATATTTGATTATTTGCTTTCTCATTCGGTAGGTCCATTCAGCTTTGGGCAATACTAGCCCTGCCTGAAAAAAAAAATCATTGGTTAATAACCATTATTAATACAAGGAAGCATGACTCTAACAAGTGAGTGGAACTGATAAAGATTCTAAGTTCTATTCACTGCTATATGCTTCAGTTTATACAACTTCTTATAGCACAAAAGTATATTCACATATAACAATTTGTTCAACCATTCCCCATATTAACCAACCTTGAGAGTTATATTTTTTTTGTTTATGCTTACAAGATACTAATTACACTTTTTCTTTCTTTTCCTTCTTCCCTCCTCACACTTTCCATTTCTTTCCTTCTCTTTATTTTTCTTTCTTTTCCTTCCATCTTTCACTCCATCTTGTGTTCCTTTTCTTTCTCCTTTTTCCCTCTTTCTTTCATTTCTCCCTAATGGCCTCTCTCTAAAGTAAAGATGGAAAAGAGAAAGAAAAAAGAAACTGCTCAATAATTCAAGGAAAATATTTTAACAAAGAATAATAGTAAAGGAAGAGGGCTTTGAATACTTTTGATCCCAAAAAGCTTTCTGGAAGAAGTGAGGTTTGAAATAGACTTAGGTAGCAAGTTAAGACCAAGGAATACAAACTCAGATAGAAAAGGAAGTAAAATGAGTTTGTAAATGAATAGGAAATACTGTTTTGATAAAAATAAGGGGCACAAGCAAAATGGAAAATGTAGCTTGCCGCCTTTCAAGTTGATTGGCACAACAGTATAAATGGTTTAGAAGCTGTTTAGATTATCTTGTAAAGTTTCTGGAAGGTTTTTCCATTACATTTTCAAGCTCTTCTGACATAGAAAAGGAATTTCCATAGAAAAGGAAATGACAGAATTTGGTCGTTGGAAGAACTCTATTACAGCCCAAATATCTTGAAACAATTATCACTCAATCATCTGTTGTACCTCTCATGTGCCAAGTACTAAGCCAAAGAATTAGGATGGCATACAAGGTAAAAGCAAAATACACTCTGACTTTGAAGAACTTTTCTTCTAAAATTATGACATATAAAGGCAAAGGTTTGTACAAAACAATAGTCAATTAACATTTTATGACATTGCCAGGAAATGGAATATTTAAAAAATTAATTATGTTAAAAAATTAAGATGTTTAACAAATGAAAAAGTAATCTCTGCCCTCCAAGAGCAAGCTTTCTAATGAAGGAATAGCATGTGAATGCAAGATACATAACAGATGCTAAGTAACCTTGGAAAGAAGTGATTAACAATTGGGGGCATCAAGAAATACTTTCTACAGAAAGTGGTATTTGAGCCGCATTTCAAAAGTATCCATGAATTGTAGGAGACAGAGATGTGTTGGGAAAGTTGTAATGTCTGGGCTAGCTTTCTTGACGTCCTCCAGATAGACCCTGGTTTCAGCAGGATAGTCACCACAAAGATGGTCAGGAGTAGAATCTAAAGTTTTTATTGTCTCCTTCACAATCTCTTCACTCTGATTCAGTCTGTGTCCTTCACAGTCTATATCTGTCACAACCTGTGTCTGCCACAGTCTGTCTCCTTCACAGTCTGTCCCAGTCTGACTGACTGTGTCCCCAGTTCTCTCAGCCCTTAAGCACCCTATTACAATTACATCATTACAGCATACTGATTATATGCCAATTATATCAAACTAGATATATGTGAACTAGAGAATCATTATATCCTCAGTTCCACTGAGTAACACCTTGTTGTAAGTATCCTTGTTTCAGGTATACTCCTCCAGAGTTTAGGCCCTCTACAGAAAGTATCTTAGAGATGTGATCATCTAACACAAAGTCAAAGAGATGGGAGATGGATGATTCTGTGGAAGGAAAAGTAACTAGCTTTGTATGGCTGGATTGTAGAATATTTGGAGGGGATAAAACTAGGAGATAGGAACATCAGAAGGGGCCAGATTGTAAAGTGTTTGTGGTAGTGATGGTAGTGGTTTGAGGAGATTTTTGTTTGTTGGTTTTCCCACTTTGAAAACAGATATATGGTGACCTGAATGGAAAGTGAATTGTAGCAGCTGAACAGACCTAGAAAAAAGAACTCACATAGAATATGATTCTTGAAGTTAACTAGGGATTCGATTGATATAGAGGAGGAAGGGAAATATTATAGCAGTGGGATTGGAAGTGGAGAGAAGTAGGGGAGGGAGAGCCATTTTAAAGGTCCAAAGACAAGAAATGGAGTGTGTGCCTTGAGAAAATTATAGTTAAAGCTTCTAAAACTGGAGAACATGACCCCAATAGTGTATTCATATAACTAAATGTGAGGGCTGAAAAATTACAATATATTATAAATAAATGTTTGGGAGAAGCTGGATGACACAGTGGGTAGAGCACCAATCTGATATCAGGATGACGAGTTCAAATCTAGCCTCAGACACTTAATACTTCCTACCTGTGTGACCCTAGGCAAATAACTTACCCCCAATCATCTAAGCAAAAATAAATAAATAAATGTTTGATTTGGATACCTACTTGCACGGTAACATTTTTCAGATGCAGATTGAAATGTCTTAGTTTAGAAGAGCACCTTGGGTGAACTAGAATGCTCACTCTGTTTTACAATAATGGAGACTTTGCAGACTTACATGGATTAAAAGAACCCCCAGGTTTAGGAGTAACACATTTCAATTTAAAACTAACCTAATAATTACAAAATTGTTCCCCCATCTAGTTATATTGAGCCTAAATTTGATTCTTCCCAACTTTCATCGGATGCTTGTTGATCTCAGGAAGATCACCTCTAAAAACTTTCTGTTTTTTTCCCAGAGAATTTGATTCTTAAAAAATGAGTATATCAATTTTCAGGTGATAATGTTGCTCTGTAATATTAATTACATAGCAGCAGCCAAGTGTTCTACTTCTTGTTCTGGTTTGGGAAGGATAAAGTTCTTTAAGAATATTTAAGAATTTAGTTTAAAAATGAATATTTAAGGATATTTTTAAAGAATATTTTATAACTTCAAACTAGGTTATCTAAACTGAGAAAAGCACAGAAAAATCTTCACATTCTGGGGATGGTTGACTGCTATCCTTCATTTTCAAAAGAGGACCAGAATAAAATCACTAAATTAAGAGTTGAGTTACAGTGTGTCCAACTGTAGCTCATCAGACTAGTGCTGTCTCTGGGTGTTCTGCCTTAGGTCAGATACACTGTAGTATACTTAGGACAATAGAAAAGAGAATGTAATTTAGAGTCAGGTCCTCCTCTTAGCTATATCTGTGACATGAACAAGTCACTACGGATTTCTTAAATATAAATGAGAATTTCTGAGGTCACATCCTGATCAAAACCTGAAATTCCTGCCAATCTTTATTTTAAAGACTCAAAAGGAGGGGTTCTCAAACTTTTCTTTGGTTCATGGATCATCCCCTTTGGCAGTGTGATGATACAGACTCTTTTCCAAATCATGTTTATAAATGCTTAAACAATAAAATTAATACCATATTCTTACAAAATGTATTGCATTAAAAAAAACAACAATTGTATTAAAAAAAAACAAAAAAGCAAAATTGCATTAAAAAGCAAATTTATTGTATTTAGTATTGTAGAAAAAGCAAAACAATTGTATTAAAATATAGTTATCATAATTAAAAAATATACAAAATTCTTAGATCCCCAGGTTAAGAATTTCTGCCATAAATAAAAAGAGAACATTTTACAGTTATAGGCAGACTGAATCAGGAGTTTGGAAACCCTCATTTGTAGATCATACATGATGAACTTGAAGAGATCAGAGACCTCACCTGCCTTATTTTACAAATGAGGAAACTAGGTCCTAAGTAGCTTAAGTGACTCATCCTACTAACTGAGTAATTATCTAGGGTGAGTTCAAGCCTATGGGTTTTCTGACTCTTAAAACCAGAATTCTATTTGCTGTTTCACCTGTTTCTTTTGGATTAAAGTCCACACTTCATTATTGTGAATAATAATTAATAATTATAGTGACAATGACTGCTGATATTTATATACTACTCTAACTTTACAAAGTGATTTAAGCTCATTATCTCGTTTGAGTCCCACAACAGTCCTAGGAGGTAGGTATAATTGGTGCTATAGCCATTTAAAGATGCATGAGGGTATTAGGTGAGTGTCAGTGCGGTCAGATCATTGTAACTGGAGTCATAAAATCTTGAGTTCAAATTGATCTCAGATATTTCCTCACTATGTGACACTGGCAAAATCACTTAGCTTTTGTGTGCCTCAACTTCCCTAAATATAAAATAGGGTTCAAAATCTCAAACTTTCTTCTGATATTCAAGTGAATTAGCACATAAAGCATGCAACATGATTTCTGGCACTTAATAAGTGATCAGTAAATGCTTACTCCATCTTATGTACTCTTCACTTCACTTTCAGTAACTCATATGTCACAAAATTTTCCTTCTTAGTCCTAACCACCACTCTGCCACTAACTTGTTATACAGATATTGATTCTTGGTCTCTGGTGATTTCCCCCCTATTTTGTGTTGAGAAAGGTACTTTCCAATTCTAACATTATCTAATATTTATTCAGTTTGACTTGTCCTTCCTAATTGGAGTTTCAGTTTTGACTCCCCAGTGGCTGATAGATGAAGACACTTTAATTAACAAGATGTGTGCACAAAATAAGCATTTGTTAGTAAACTGGCTGCTGTAGTCATTAAATAAAATTAACTCATATTAAAAATGAATGAAAATGTTGAGGGCTGAAGATAGACTATGAGCAGGGGGTGGTGTGGAAAGGACTAGGTTGGCCAAAGTACAAAGTCTTCAGATTTTGGCAGAATTTATAAAGAATAAAACAATTAAACAAATCTTGCTTTATGGTTAAAAACAATGCTGGGTGGGAACTGGGAAATCTAAGTTGGCAAGCTGGCTTTCTCAGCAATTGAAACTATATCTATGAGAAGTTAAACCACTCTTTGGAATTCTAACTCCACAGCTGTGCAGTACTAGTGCCTAAAGGCCTAAGGCAAAGATTCTCCATCTTGGGGTGCTACTGTTTTAGGAAATATACATGTACATGTTCATGTTGCCTTTTTCTTTAGAATTCAAGTAATGTAACACTCACCTTTCACACACACATATATCTACTTACACATATGCACAAATACACACACACACACACACTCACACATGATTTTTTTTTCTCCTGAAAACACTAACCAAATTAACAATGCTACCAATGCTTTTGGAAAGGATGCATGAATCAATTTCATTACAGTTCCTTTTACCATCCCTGTAGTTTTTCCAGAAGAAAAATCCCTTCTATGGCTTCTATTCCCCTTCATATATTCCCTGTATCTCTTAATATATAAGCTTCTTGAAGGCAGGGATTATTTTGCTTTCCTATTTGTATGAACAACATAGTAATACACCTGATAATTAGTAAATATTAAAAATTTGGTTTGGTTTCTTTCACATTTTTCTTTTAGTCATTCGTTCAATAAGTCTTTGATGGAAAGTTACATCTGTTGCTGCTTTGTCTAATGTTTTCATTGGGTATTAGACTTAGAGACTGATAGGATCTTCCAATCAAGCAAGCAACATGTATTTCCTATGTGCTTGCTGGATATGGGGTGAAGTGTTTCAAATACAAAGACAAAAGTAAAATATCCCCTGCCAAGGAATTTCATTCTAATGGGGGAGTATATGTGTGTGTGTGTGTGTGTGTGTGTGGATATAAGATCTATGAACATCAAATATAAGATAAGAATAGAGGAGAAGATAAAGGGAACAGAAAAAACTCTGTAAAAGCTGGGTTGTGAGATATGGAAGAATACCAGACATTCCAAGATGTCAGAGTGAAGAATTCATGAGCTAGCACATGTTAATCCTAGAAACTATAAATAGAGCACTCTGTGTGAAGTATAGCAAGTAGGCCTCTATAATTCAACTATAAAGTTCCCAAAGGGAACTGATGGATGCATAAGAAAACTACAGAGGTTAAGATGACCTCGTCATAAGGAATTATAAATTACAAATAAAGAAATTTACATTTCTTCCTAATAGAAAGCCATTAGAGTTTATTGAGTAAGGGGATAATATTGTCAGACTGTACCTAAGAAAAGTACTTTGAAAGCTAAATGGAGAATTCATTGGAAAGGGGGATGATACAATGCTGGAATACCAAATATGAAGCTATTATGTGTTCAGACAACAATTAGCACTCATTTCTAAAATATACAGAGAATTGACTCAAATTTATAAGAATTCAAGCCATTTTCCAACTGATAAATGGCCAACGTTCAGATAAAGAAATTGAAACCATTTATAGTCATATGAAAAATGCTCTAAATAATTAATGATCATAGAAATGCAAATTAAGACAATTCTGAGATTTGGCTCAGAATTGGCTAAGATGATAGGAAAAGATAATGATGAATGCTGGAGGATATGTGGGAAAACTGGGACACTAATACACTTTAGGTGATGTTGTAAACTGATCCAACCATTCTAGAGAGCAATTTGGAATTATGCTAAAAAAGTTATCAAACTGTAGATATCCTTTGATCCAGCAGTGTTTCTACTGGGCATATAGGCCAAAGAGATCATACAAATAGGAAAGGGACCCACATGTGTAAAAATGTTTGTGGCAGCCCTCTTTGTAGTGATGAGAAACTGGAAACTGAATAGATGCCCATCAATTGGAGAATGGATGAATAAGTTATAGCATATGAATGTAACAGAATATTACTGTTCTATAAGAAACAATGAGATGGATGATTTTTGAGAGACTTAGAGAAACTTACCTGAACTGATGCTAAGTGAAATGCACAGAATCAGGAGACTATTGTACATGGCAACAACAAGATTATACGGTGATCAATTCTGATGGATGTAGCTCTTTTTAACAATGAGATGATTGAAGCCAGTTCCAATGATCTTGTGATGAAGAGAGCCATCTGCATCTAGAGAGAAGATTTTGGGAACTGAGTGTAGATCACAACACAGCATTTTAATTCTTTTTGTTGTTTATTGCTTGCATTTTGTTTTCTTTCTCATTTTTTTTTCCTTTTTCATTTGATTTTTCTTGTGCAGCATGATAATTGTATAAAAAGTATACATGTATTACATTTAATATATTTAACATGTTTCACATATATTGAATTACTTGGCATTTAGGCGGGAGGTGAAGGAAGTAGGAAAAATTTGGAATACAAAGTTTTGCAAGGATCATTGTTGAAAAATTACCCATTAATATATTTTGAAAATAAAAGGCCTTAAAAAAATTGGAAGAATTAATATGGTCGAAAGAGAGAGGGACAGAGAGATAGAAAGAGACAGAGACAGAGAGACAGACAGAGATTGAAAATAAGATCAAGGTTGAAACTGGGAGACAGGAAGATTGATGTAAATACTCTCACTATATAAAGTGAAGTTCAGAAGAGTTATGGGGCTTGGGTAAAACATGATGAGTCTTTTATTGGATCCTTCCTTTTCTTCTGTGCTGTGATTCCATGATCTATAAGCTCTCACAATTTTCCTGAGTGTCCAAGCTCTTTATTCAACTCAAGAAAATCAGTAGATTTTGCTAAATTTTATGGTCATCTGTTATGGGCCAGAACTTGAAACAAGGTGCTAAGTCAGTGGAATTGATAGAGACAATGGTTATTTAGCATGGTGCTTAACAGTTCTCTAGTTCAATACACGTACTTAGTACTTATTATAGTTCTATAAGATTCACCTTTGATAAGAGAGCATATATAAGCTAGGAGTCTCAGCCAGGATTCAGTCAGGGAAATTCAGAACCCAGAGAATGCAGGAGAGAGCTCAAGCTCTCAGAACCAAGGCCAGACTGAAAGGCTCTCCAGAAAGCTGCCCAATCCCAGGAAGGAGATAATGAAGGATCCAGGCTATAAGAAAGCTAACGGGCCCCCAGGAAAGGAGACAAGACTTGGAAAGAGATAATAAAGGATTTAGACTTTAATCCCTGGCTCCTCGTGTGGCAATTACTGAACTGAAACAAAGGCTGCCTCCAGAGGCCCCAAGAAAAACTCAACAGAGAAGATTACGTTTTAGAGAAGAATATCACAGTCATCACAAGAAATCTAAAATGATTTCTTGAGCAATGTTAACCTTTGGTTCTAGTTATAGACACTGCTTGCTGCTCCAAGCATGCATATATCCATATTTTTAAAGCAATTAAATGTTGTTTAATTGTAGTTGCTATGCATGTGTATATGAACATAATATATATATAGAGAGATAGATATGTAAAATTACTCTATACATACTTCTATCTCTGTATCCAGATAGCATCTTTTTTTTTTTTTTTTAACATATCCATCATGGTTAATTTGAGCATTTGTTAAAGACAAAATAACTTATTCATTCAAAATTGTCTTTAAATCAATATTGCTGCTGCTGTCTTCAATGTTCTTTTAGTTCTGCTCATTTCACTCTTCATTATTTCCTGCAAGTTTTTCTAAGATCATTGAACCATCATTTCTTATAATACAATGGTATTATATCATAATCATATACTGCAACTTACTCATCCATTGACTTTTCAAAACTGACAGATTTAAAGATTTGCCTGAGGATATTTAGAAGCTAAGTGATGTACCCAAGATCACACAGGCAGTGTGGGTCAAATACAGGATTTAATTAAAATTTCCTGTTTCTAATATATACTATTTGCCTTACCAAGTCATTTGACTTCATAATGTCCTCAGACATTCCCTAAAATTACCAATTGCAAAACATTTTTTATCTGCATTGGTCAATGGTGTTTCTTCATAGCAAGTTTCCATTGCTAACAAAATTATGTAGAATAGCATAATGGACATGGTACTGGATTTAATCAGGAAACAGGAGTGTGTCATGACAAATATTGATGCCTGAACAAATCATTTTCTATGCCAATTTCCTCATTAGTAAAATAATGATGTTTTACTTAATGATATCATGGATCCTTTCCAAATCTAGGCTAAGAACGATTATCTATGATTTTGTGAATCTGAGAGGCCAGATTAGTACTCCAACACCACCAAAAACAAAAGGAGCAGCAATCAATAAATAACATCATTTTAGGATGAACCAGAGGGAAGAAACAAGGGACTAAGGGCTGATAGAAGATTCAAAGATTTACAGTTGCTACTTTGATTTTTGAATCCCTAAATTATCATCCCTGTGAATAGTGATACACTTAGAAAGATATCTCCAAAGGAATTTTGGTGGTCAGAAGCAAAGTATCAATTACTGATTTTCATTGAAAATTTTTTTTCAATTATTTTTGAAAAAAATGTTGGTTAAATTGTATTTAGGATTTATGAATTAGTTTCTTTCTATTCTGTATTCCTTAGTCATTGGCATTCCCTCATTCTTAGGATATTCTACTTTACTTCTCTTTCTTAGAATCAATTATCTTCAGGCACAAAGGCAACTTTATTCAAAAACAAAAGAAAGAATATTCAATATTTTGCACATTTTAATGTGCAAATGCACAACATCTGCACATTTTAATTTCAGTGGCTATCTGGATTATTCTGAATATAAATATAATGATACTGAGTGTATAAGCTTTACTCCCTAGTCATAGTGAGAACATATAATCAAAAACATTTACTTCCATATAAATGGAAAAGATTTTTAAGTCCATTGAAGCAAAAACTAAAAACAATTCACTAGCAGAAGAGTAACTACTTTTAAGAGTTAGAAGAATGCAAAAGGGGGTTAGTAGATAAGCCAGGATCACAGTGACAAACTGAAATTATAGATAAAACAATTCATTTATAAAAGAGGCAAAAATATATCCATTAAGTGATCATGTGGTAACAAATCTACTAACCCTTTATCAAAATCAAGAACATGATCTATAACCCTAAAATTAATCAACCAGAAAGTGTGGGGCTGAAAACAGCTTATTCATAACAAAACAGAAATGAATTCAAGAAGTCTTATTAAAATTCATGAATAAGTTTTCATGTTGCAGATTTTAATACTTCAGGAGAAGGAGGCAGGAGAAACCTCTTTGACAAATCAAATTAAGCATAACAGCATTATTCTCAGGATTCCTGAACTTTTTTTTCTTTCTTTTAAATATTTTGGACAATGTATTTGACATCATTGGTTTCACTTACAACTTTCTTTTGACATTTAAACACGTTATTTTCACAAAAAGATTCATATCCTTTGCCAGAAATCCAAAAGGGTTAATTACATATATATGTGAAACTTTTATAACACACATGTATGTATGCCCATGCATGCAAAAAATGTACATACAGTTAGCAAATGCACAGGTCCTGAGAGAAGGTTAGGTTACAGCTGAAATTGGAAGAAAATCAATGAAGTCAGGAAGCATAAGCAAGGGAAATAAAGCCTTCCAAACATGAGAGACAAACAATGAAAATGCAAGAAGCTTCAAGTCTTTTTATCACATTAAGAAAGTAAAGAGTAAGGGGCAGCAAATGGTACAGCAGATAGAACGCTTGTGTTGGAGTCTGGAAGACCTGATTCAATACAGCCTCATACCCTTAACACAAACTAGCTATGTGATTCTAAAAAAGTCACTTAACCCCAATTGTCTCAATCAAAAACAAACAAACAAACAAACAATCAAAAAAGATTCATGCTAATCTTTATAAATTAGGCAATCCATTTTCAGATTCCACTGATATTGAGGAAAGTTTTCCTTTAGTTCATCTTAAATTCATCTCTCTACAAAATTGCCATCTATTCACTGCTGTTTGGTGTCTCCTCCAGGGGTGAGGAGAAAAAGTTCAATTCTTCCAAATAACAGTTCTTAGAGCACCTGCAAGTATATTATCTCCCTCCTACCTCATGCCCTTGTTAACCATATAATTTATACAAGCAAGATACCCTTCCCTCTTTTTCTTATCTTCTTCTGAATATGATTTAGTTTCAAAAGAAATCAGTTCCCTAAACCTATTCTAGTCAAACCTCACCTTATCAAGGTTTGAATGGTAGAAAAGAGCAACACTTAAATTTCTGAATTAAACAAGGAAGTTGGAGGATATTAGAATTCTGGCCAATAGTCCCACAAGAAGTGTGTGTGTGTGTTTGTGTGTGTGTGAAATCCAGGATCGCAAAAATTCCAGTGTTGGAAGTAACCCCAAGGTTTCTCTAGTTGTACCCATATCTGGGCAAATATCCCCTTTGTAATATATTTCAAATTCTTTTAGAGAAAGGAAAATACTGGTATTATAAAGTTCCAATTCCATTTCAGGAACGGAATTCACTGTTAGCATTTTTTTCTTAATTTAACATTAATTAAATCTTACATAGATTCTTAAATTAGCCTGTCTGAAGAATTTCCCATTGTTTTTCCTAGGGTGAAGCAGGACATACCTCATCAATCTAATAACAATGTTTGAATTATTTTAAAAATAATTATCACAACCCTATACCTTTGTCTTCTCTTTTGTAAGCTAAATCCTTCAAGTTCTTTCAGCTAATACACATAAAGTTTACAATCAAACTACATCACAAATGTAGTTTCTAACCTCTGCACCATGTACAGTCAGTCAACATTATCTTCAAAGTGTTGCTGTCAGATATAGCCTCAACAATCTAGCTCTGTTTTGAGTAAAACAGAGTTATCACCCTACCCCCAAAGTGCTGGACATTATATATTTCCAGATGTGGACTGAAATTCATCTGGAAGCCAGTTGAATTCTGGTCAACGAGTTTACCTCCATTGTAAGCCAATTTGGGAGGGTACTCTAGTATGTAAGCACATCAACTCCCTCTAGACTCTAGGATGCCATTTGGGTATTGAATCTGTAATGTATTTAGTTCTCTCAAATCCTGCAAAATCTGCTTCTTCCAGGGGGGAAGTAAACATCTCTATTCTCAGTATGGAGAGATTTATATTAGCATTTATGAAAATAGATGGAAGAAAATAACTGTTCAAATCCTCTCAAAAATTCTCCAATATTTAGGGTGATCTGACCCCAATTGATACACATCTAACCTTTGACAATTGGGTTCATGTCTTGAAAAATATTCCCATATCCATGAAGCATTGGAGTATTTTTTTAAAATTTCAAATTAATTCTTAATAGCCCCCAGTCCTTTCCTAAACCTTAAGCTTCTTTTCCTGTTCTGCCTCACAGGGAGGTTAGGAGGATTAAATTCATTTAAATAAAAAACTTAAGTATCTGGAGTACCTCAGAGATCTATGCTAAATATGATGAAACACTCATCTGTTTCTTTTATGACTATTAGAAATAGTATCCTCTATAAAGCCAAGAAGAGAAGTTGTGATTGACAGCCTGAAAAATCAGGAGACACAATTGTCAGTCTGATTTTTAGCTTGTCAATCTTTTGTTTCTTTTATGGAAGTTATTAATAATAATGGTAATAGCACCTATCAATTGACTGACATTAAGTCTGAAGTCCAGGAGTTACTATTTATTGTTAAATATTATATGAAATTCTTGACCTTTCTGAGATAGAGGCAAGTAGTCAGACAATAAATATTTATTAAGTAATTACAATGTGCCAGGCATTGTGCTTAATACTGACAACACACACACACACACACACACACACACACAAACACACACAACAAAATAGTTCCTGTCTTCAAGGAGCTTACATTATAATAATGAAAAATACATTAAAATGAGCTGAAAGAGGGAGGGGATAAAGAGTATCCACAGAGAGATATGATGGCAAGATATGGAGTATTACTACATGGGCTCATACTTTAAATGGAGGCCCTTAGAGGAAACCGAACAAAAGGGATCCTGAACTGTCATTAAAGAGGTCCATTCCAAGGTGAGAGGATGTTAAGTGCTAAAGAAGTTCTCAGGTGAGGAGAAAATTATGTCATGACATAAAATGTATACAATCAGAGGGTAAAGGGGAAAAAAAGCATGGTGAAGTTATATCACCAAATTGATACTGAATTTAATAAGCACACTATTTCATAGCCTACTCCATCTTAATACTCTCAAGCTAACAGATACACCAACTCTGTCTTCCTGGTAGCTGGTTTTATGGGCATGTGCCACCAAGCCCAAGAAGGTATTTGTAGATCTTCTCTTGAAAATTGCTTACTGTTTATAACTTTTGACAATATATTTTATAACAAGCCAGTAATGAACAACTGAATATCCAATATTTTGCTTCTGTAGCTGTTTATAAAGGGTAATTTTATTCATATATTTTAAACTACATAGCCTTTAAGGAACTTTCCAAATCTGAATTCAGGGAAGGAAGGAAGAATAATATTTGATTTGATATTTGATTTCTGTAAATTCCTTAGAGATTTAGAGTATTGGTTTTCTCAGAAATTATTTACACAAATATTTTCTCCAGTTTATATCTTTACATATTTGTAACAGACATTTTCAGTTACATAATTTTTTTTCATTATTTTTGAGCTAATTCTATCATTTAAAAATTTCCTCTACATCATATGGAGTAATAATGGGTTCCTGTTTGAATATATATCAAAATATATACACATGCATGTGTGCATATACATATATGTAATTATATACATATATACATATAAAAATGCAATCTCCCATTATCCCCTATTTTTGATGTTATGACAAAACATTAGATCATTTATCTAGTGGAAATGCATGGTTTTCTATTATAAAATAATTTTCTATTTCACCGATTTGTCATTGTTTTTGTTTTTGCAAAACTGCTAAAAAAGATTTTCAAGTAAATTATATTGAATTACAAAATTCTCTTGAGATTTGTTTTAGTTTTGATCAGAAATGACACTAAGCAATATATTTGGTTCTAACTTTTGGTTTTCTAATCTAGCCTCACAACCTACTTCTTTATTTTGAAAAAAAAAATCTGATAGCAAAATATTTTGAGAACTATGGATTCACCATACAACCTAAGACACAGCAATGTGTCTTTTTTATAGTATTTCCCAATTTATGGAGCTAGAAAAGTAAGAACAAAATTTATTTTCAAAAATAAAAAGTAAAGGGCAGAGCCAAGATGGCAGAGAGGATACATGTTTCTTTTTAACCCTCACAACCCACAGACTAATTAGCAAATCCAGCCTCTGATTTAGCTCTGGATTAGCAGAATTCATGAATCTTGGGAGTGCAATAAACTACAAGCAGAAGATAATTTCAAAGATTGTCAGAAAAAGGTCTGTTTTAATCGGGAATGGAGAGAGGCAGGCCAAGCACAAGCAGGCTGAGCACAGACAGCAGCCGAGGCAGCCCAGAGTCACATGGCAGTGCAGTCTCCACAGGGTGATGTGGTCTCCAAAGAGCGGTGCAGAGTGCAGGGTGGAGAAACTAGAGGAAGAAAACTACAGGGAGCAGTGTTTGCCACTCTGCCCTAGTTGCAAGCCAGTAGAACAGCAGAGAAGTTATAAAACATCCAACACAAACACAAATGTTAAAAAGTGAACCCCCAAACACCAGAATCTCATGGGATCACCCCACACCCACCCAGCACTTTGAGTCAGTATCAATCCAGTGCAGCAGAGGCCACATATAAAGGAAGCCGCCACTTATAGAAGAAGCTTGGAAAATGTCCCCTGCCTTAAAAGCACACTTTATTTTTTTTTTTTAATGAGTAAAAAAGCCAAGGGAAAGTCAGGAACTAGATAAACAAAACTACAAATCATTTCCCATACAAATAAAATCTGATCTAAGCAATTAGAAAAATATCAAGTGCTCATGGAGAGGTTGAGCAAATATAATAAAGATGACAATACTCTCTAAACTAATCTATTTATTTAGGACTATACCAATCAAACTCCCAAGAAACTATTTTACTGGAATACAAAAAATCTCAGCAAAATTCATGTGTAGAACAAAAGGTCAATAATTTCAATGGAATTAATGAAGAGAAAAGCAAATGAAGGTGGCCTAGCTGTACTGGATCTAAAACTATATTATAAAGCAGAGGTCATCAAAACCATTTGGTACTGGGTAAGAAAGAAAGCAGTTGATCAGTGGAATAAGTTAGGTTCACAGAACAAAATAGTCAATGACCATAACAACTTTGTATTTGACAAACTGAAAGGGCCCAGCTTTTGGGATGAGAATTCACTATTTGACAAAAACTGTTGGGAAAACTGGAAATTAGTACAGTAGAAAATAGGAATAGACCCACATCTAAGATAGTATACCAAGATAAGATCAAAATGGGTTATGATCTAGACTTAAAGAATGATACCATAAACAAACTAGAACATAGAATAGTTTACCTCTCAGATTGTGGAGGAGGAAGAGAACTAAAGATCATTATTGATCATAAAATAGATAATTTTGATTAAATTAAGTTAAAAAATTTTTGTACAAACAAAACTAATGCAGACAAGATTAGAAGGGAAGTAATAAACTGGGAAAACATTTTTTTTTATATATTTAAGGGTTCTGATAAAGGCCTTATTTCTAAAATATATAGAGAATTGACTCAAATTTATAATAGTACAAGCCATTCTCCAATTGATAAATGGTCAAAGGATATGAACAGACAATTTTCAGATTAAGAAATTGAAACTATTTGTAGCCACATAAAAAGGTTCTCCAATTCACTATTGATCAGAGAAATGCAAATTAAGACAACTCTGGGATACCACTACACACCTGTCAGATTGTCTAAGATGACATGAAAGGATAGTGATGAATGTTGGAGGGGATATCGGAAAACTGGGACACTGATACATTGTTGGTGGAACTGTGAATGTATCCAACCATTCTGGAGAACAATTTAGAACTATGCTCAAAAAGTTATCAAACTGTGTATACCTTTGGATTTAGCAGTGCTTCTACTGGGATTATATCCCAAAGAGATCCTAAAGAAGGGAAAGAGACCTGTATGTGCAAAAATGTTTGTGGCAGTTGTAGTAGCAAGAAATTGGAAACTGAGTGGATGTCCATCAATTGGAGGATGGCTGAATAAATTATGATATTATGAATGCTATGGAATACTATTGTTATGTAAGAAATGGCCAGCAGGACAATTTCAGTGAGACCTTCAGAGACTTGCCTGAATTGATGCTAAGTGAAATAAGGAGAACCAGGAGAATATTATACCTTGCAACAATAAGACTATACAATGATCAATTTTGATGCACATAGAGAGCTTCAACAACAAGATGATTCAAACCAGTTCTACTTGTTCAGTGATGAAGACAGCCATCAACACCAAGAGAGAGAGCCATGGGAATTTAGTGTGGACTATAACATAGCACTTTTACTTTCTCTGTTCTTTTTTGTTTGCATTTTGTTTTTTTTTTCTTTCTTCCTTCTTGATCTGATTTTTCTTGTGCAGCAAGATAATTGTATAAATATGTATACATATAATGGACTTAATATATATTTTAACATATTTAACATATATTGAACTACTTGCCAGCGAAGGGAGAGAGTGGGGGTAAGGAGGGGAAAAATTGGAACAAAATGTTTTGCAAATGTCAATGTTGAAAAATTACCCATGCATATGCTTTGTAAATAAAAAGCTTTCATTAAAAATAATAATAAAAATAAAAAAATAAAAGTCAAGTTTATTAAGTCAATTGGTGAAAAATAAAGTGCAAAGGAAGGTGGCTTAACAGTATTAGATTTCAAACTTCATTACAAAGTTGTACTCATGAGGAAAAAATTGGTATTGGCAAAGAAAGAGGATCAGTGGAAAACATTAGGTATAAAATACACAGTAATAAATATCCATACCAATTTAATGTCTGTTAAACCTAAAGAGACAAATTTTGAGGTAACAACCCATTACTTGGCCAAAAAAAAGAAAATGCTAAGAAAACTGAAAAGCAGTTTGGAAGAAAGGTAGCATAGATCAACATTTCGTATCATATACCAAGATAAGTTCAAAATGGTAAATGGTTTAGACATAAAGTTAGACATAAAATTATATAAAGAAATCAGGAGACCATGGAAAAATGTATGTCATATCTATTTATAGATAGTCAACTTTGTGATTATTTTTTTTGTGCATGCAAGGCAGAGAAGATCACAGGAAGTATAGTAAATATTTATGAATATATGAAATTAAAAGTTTTCACAAAGAAAATTAATACAGTCAAGTTAAAAGGAATACGCGAAATTTGTGGGTGAGTGAGTACTTTACAGAAAGTTTTCTGATAAAGTCTTCATTTCACTAATAAAGGGAAAATGAATAAAACTTATTAAAAATAACAATCCTTCCTCAGGTGATAACAGTGTGACTGGGTAAGTTGGACATAATAAACATTTGTATTTGTATTCTGTGGATTCTATAAACATGACTTTTTGATTTTTACATCAAAAAGTAATATAATTTAAAAAACTTTTTCTCATAATATATTATAGGGATATTATTCAATCCCAAGTTATATATTTGAGTTCAATTTAATAACTCTGTTGCTTTCTTTTGTTGTATTCTCCCAATGCTAAAGTATTTGGTCTTTTAAGTGTTGTTTTGCTATTTGTTCGGCTACTTCTAGCATTGGTTTCAATGAAAAGAGTTGTGTTATTCAATGTATCTAATGTTAAGATTTTCTACATATTGACCTTTTTTATCAGTATGTTTTCATTTTGTTTCTTCATTGATTCAATTTCATCTTTATGTATTTTGGATCTTATTTATTTCTCTAAAATTAAAATATTATCTATGTTAAAGTCTTTTGCAAGGCATATGCATCCATTTCTTGGACCAGTATTTTGGCATTTTACTTTCCACCATTAGAATTATTTTCATTTTCTTTTATCATTATACATGTTAATTGAATTGGGGTATAACTCGCATGCTTAATGTTTAATACCAATTTGTCCCTTTAATCCAACGCAAATGTTCCTATGTCAGTTATTTTTTCATTCTTTTGCTTTACCTTGTTTTTATTCATTTTTGAAGTCATAAAAAGAGTTAAACTCCTAAAAATTATTCTATCTGACAATCTTCTTCCTAGTTTAAGATTCTGTAATTTATCATTTGTAAAATGGCATACTTTCCATATCTTTTATCAACTTGATAAACACAAAAACACACATATGTGTGTATCAAGGTGTGTATACACATACATGTTCTATATATTTTTTAAATTTTCCATATAGTATACATATTTGTATATATATGTAGACATGTCCATATCATATGTGGGTATCGTGTGTGTATATATGAAAATGCTTGAAAAATATAGGATATGTCAAATTGTGCAAATATACAAAACATAGGTTATATATATGCATATATGTAGCATGTTTGAATATAAATGTATGTATATACAAACATGTATACAAATATATGTATGTATATGCATACATACAAATATATACTTATGCCCACACATACACACACTCTCCCTCTATAAGTTCAGATTGCTTGATATCTAAGGTGATTTGGGTTTGTGAAAGCTTAGATGACTTGCCCAGCACCACACAGGCATTATGTATCAGAGGAAGGGTTCAAAGTCAGTTTTTCTTAATTCTGAAGCTTACTTTATATCCACTATGCCATGTGCAGTTGATAAAGTGTATTACAAATTCTTACTGAGTTTAAAGTAATCATTAAGTCATTCAACTTTGATATATTGGTTCATTAATAGTATAGGACTCAAACAAGAGAAATTTTTTCTTACTGTTTTCTAAAGTATTTATATCTGATGACATAAAATCCCTCATATAACCCATAATATTGGCCTGTAGAATTAAGTAGACCATTAGATAGGGTTAGAAGGAACTGTTATCTCATATTTAGAAAACTCTTCACTAGAGAAATGGTAATATTTATTTTAATTTGGAATTTTTTTTGTTAAGTGCATTTTGCAAGGCCACAGTCAGGTATATTATTTGAATTTACTAAAACTTCCTAAGAGAATGAAAAAAAAATACTTGATCAAGAATGAATACAAAATATTAGCGATAAGAAACAAGGAAAAGCATTTATTAAGCCCCTAGTACATGCCAGCTACTCTGCAAAGTTCTTTTTAAATGTTATCAAATTTATGTTTATAGCAACTTAAAAAAAAACTTTCTTTAAGAATAAAATTTATATTTAAATAGTTGGAGATATACCAGTTGTGCATGAGTAGACAGGGCCAATAAAATGACAATATTTATATAGACAATAACATATAAACCAGATTATCCAATCATAGATTTTTAATGAATTAGGAAAAAATATCAAAATTCATTCAGAAAATCAAAAAATCAAGAATGTCAAAAGAAATAATGAAAAAATATATAAATAAAAGAAGTTTAACACTACTGAATCTTAAACTATTCTATAAATCAGTAATTATCAAACAATCTATTATTGACTAAGAAATAGAAAGGTAAATCAATGAAGTTACAGCAGATACACCATTTACCACAGTAAATAATCATAGTAACCTTGATTTTGACACGTGCAAAGATTTAAGATTATGGGAAAATAAATTTTTGTTGGCTAAAACAGAAAAATCAGTTGGGAAAACTGAAAAGCAGTGTGACAGAAATTGGACACAGATCAATATCTTAATACTATTTGCCAAGAAAAGATCAAAATGGATGCATGACCTAGCTATAATAAGAGGTTTTACAAGAAAATTAGAAGTACACAGAACAGGTTACTTATCAGACAGGTATAGATAAACAATTTATGGATAAAGAGTAGATAGAGCACAAAGTCAGATATAAAATGCATCTTTTTGAATATGTTAAGTTGAAAAGAGCTTTTCTACACACACAAAAAAATTGCACTCAAAATCAGAAAATTGGAGGAAAATATAAACAGTTAATCAGATAACAGTCTCAAATCTAAAATACATAAAGAATGTGGTCAAATCTACTAGAATATGTATATAAATGGTCAAAGTGTATGAACAAGCAGTTTTCTGAAGAAGAAATCAGAAAATGTACAGTCATAGAGCAAAATGCCTCTAAATCATTGTACATTAAGGAAATGAAGATTTAAACAACCTTGCTGTATTATTTTATATCTACAAGATTGGATAACGTGATAAAATGGAAGAGTGACAAAAGTGGAAAAATTAGAACACAAGTTCATTTTCGGTGAAATTGTGAACTTATACAACCATTTTGGAGAACAATCTAGAATTATGTCCAAAGAATTATTAATCTACCTAAACCCTTTGACACAGAATTACCACTACTTGATCTATTTCCAAACATATTTAGGGGGGAAAGGGGGGAAAATCTGTATGATCTCAAATGTTTATAGCACATCACTTTGTGTCAACAAAGAACAAATACCTACAGGATATCCACAAATATGTCAGTTATATGTCAGATACTTTGATAGATTCCAGTTTTTGTCAAGATAGGGATATTCATCATTGCTGATAACTTTGATCCCTTTTGATTCTTACCTATATCTTTTAATAAACCTTCCAGAAAAGATTCAAATTATGTACTCTTAATTTCAGTATGGGGTATTTGTCCTCAAGCAAATTAACTAAAAAGCATATGTTAACTTTCTTAGAATTGGGTGAAAAAGATGAGATTATGGAGGTGTTCTTTTTTTTTTTTCTTATAGCATCTTATAGATCCATGAAATTAGTGTTAAAAAGCCTGGATCTCAATCCTAGATGTTTTTTGTTTTGTTTGGTTTGGTTTTATCACACAACTATGGATAAGCCATCTGAATTGGGTTTTATAAGTGCCTTCTTTAAGTGTCTCCTTTGTACCACATACTTGGGTTTTGTATGAAACAGCCTTTCTCTTTAGGAAGCTTGCAGTTTCATGGTGGAAAGTGGTATGTCCACAGATAAATATAAAACGTATACGAGAATAAGTGCAGAGTCATTGTGTATGGAATCATTAGAAATTAAGAAGATCTAATAGTCACTTAAGCTCAACCATGAACTCTCTAGAACATAGAATTGAGAAAATAATATATTCAAATGAGGGAATTTAAAAGATCTTCCTCTCCTTTTGGGCAAATTCTTTATTTGAGGACTAATCAACCAGCACATATTAAGAATCTATAACTCTTTCTAATCATAAGAAAAAATCATTTAAATCACCATTGATCAAAGAAATGCAAATTATGAACACTCTGACATACCACTACATACTGTTCAGATTGGCTAAAATGACAGGAAAAGGTGATGATGAATGTTGGAGGAGCTATGAGAAAACTGGGACACTAATGCATCATTGGTGAAGTTGTAAACTGATCTACAATATGGAGGACAATTTGGAACTATGCTGAAAGGGATATCATACTCTGCATACTCTTTGATCCAGCAGTGTCCCTACTCAGCCTGTATCCAGATCATAAAAAAGAAAAGGTCCCACATGTGCAAAAATGTTTATAACAGCTCTTTTTCTAGTGGCAGAGAACTAGAAATTGAGATGATGCCCATCAATTGGAGAATGGCTGAATAAAATATGGTATATGAATATTATGAATGGTATGTTGTATAAAAAAAAATCAGCAATATGATTTCAAAGAGGCCTGGAGACACTTATATGAGCTGATGCTAAGTGAATTGAATAGAATCAGGAGAAGACTGTGCACAGCAACAGCACGATTATACAATGATCAATTCTGACATGGATGTTTTTAACAATGAGATGATTCAGGCCAATTCCAGTAGACTTGTGGAGAGAGCCATCTCCACCCACAGAGAGGACAGTGGGAACTAAGTGTGTATTACAACATAATATTTTCCCACTTCTGTTGTAGTTTGCATGTATTTTGTTTTCTTTTTCATTTTTCTTCTCTTTTTTTGATCTGATTTTTCTTATGTAGCATGATAATTGTGGAAATATGTATAGAAGAATTGCACAGGTTTAATATGTATATTGAATTACTTGCTGCCTAGGGAAGGTGGGAGAAAGGAGGCAGGGAAGAAAAATTGGGACACAAGGTTTTGCAAGGGTGATTGTGGAATATTATCTATGCATATCTTTTGAAAATGAAAGGCTTTGATATAAAAAAGAACCTATAAGTCAGGAATTATGACCAGCACTGGGAGGAAGGGGTTGGACTATATCACATCCAACAGTCCAGTTTTGTAGTTGAAAATCTATGATCCTATGATGAGAGGTGACTTTTCAGTGAAAGCTAAAAATCAAGTATTCAAAATTTATTTTATTCACTATATCCCAGCAAACTCTGTCTTTCCAAATATCATTAAATAAAAGGGTTAAAAACAGTTCCCAGAAAAAAAAAAAAAAAAAAAACCCTGCAATCACAGGTCTCCACAGGAAATGCCAAAATACTATTGTGCTACTCATCATTCAAAGCAGGATGAAGTGACAATGTAAAGTTCTTTATCTTGTATTTATGCTTGTGAACAGATGATACAGTCTATGTATCATGAGCCAGATTGCTTCAAGAGAACATTACTACCAGATCAAAATATGATTGTTTCAAAGCTCTTGACCTTGTACAAGGAGAAAGTGGTTGAAGAAGCCAGAAGTCCAAATGAGGTACTACAGCAGATTGGTGGCATGGGGTATTTCACAAAAACCCTTATAATACTTGGACTGGAAAAAAAAAGTTTTTGATTTATACTCCCTCTGAGGAGCTAAAAACAATAATTCTATTGTGAAGGATTGGAAATGTAACACTGTGTATTCTTCCTTCTGAGGACCAGAAACATTGAAAAAATGATAAAGGAAATTCAGAGGATGGATATGTGGGTGAATGTGTGCAAGTTTGTGTGTGTGTGTGTGTGTGTGTGTGTGTGTGTGTGTGTGCACGCACGTGCATGCAGTTAAATACACTGTGGAAAATGAAAGAGGAAGACTCAACTTTTCTTTTTAGCTCAAATCTGGTCTTAAGCATGAACTAGTTGTATGATGTGAGACAAGTCATTTAATCCTGTTTACCTCAGTTTTCTCATCTGTAAAATGTTATATAAGGAAGTAAAAAGTATCCCAGTATCTCTGCCAAGATAATCTTAAATGGTTTTACAAAGAGTCAGAAATGACAGAAAAATGACTGAATGACATACATATGTGTGTATACACATTTATGTATATGCATATACATCCATATATGTCTTTTTAAATGATTATTTTTGTCCTAATTGAAGTATATTTCTTTTTTTCTTCTTAATGGCATCCATAAGATCATTTCATTATATATTCCCAAAAAGTCAAGGAAAGAATACAAGTACCATTTTACAAAAAATAAAATAATTTAGCAGTACCTTTTTTGTGAAAGGCAAAAACTGGAAACCAAGTAAATGCTCATTGTTGGAGGGAAGGAGCTAGAACAAATTTTATATTTTAATATACTGTAATATTACAGAAATGTAAAGAATATTGAATTTAGAGAAGTATGGGGAAACAGAATGAAGTAAACAGAATCAGAAAAACAATAAAAATAACTACTACATTTGAAATATGCTTAAAAGATCATATCAGAATGTGTATTTCTATTGTTTCTTGCTCTTGAGAGCTCTGTATATATATTTTTTGAAAATATATAAGTATAGAATTCTTTTCTGCATCCATATTGATCACTTGTAATAACTCCTTTATTTTCTTGACTTTTTTTGATTTTTTTTTCTTTTTTCTTTGCAATTTCACTCAAGTATTTATCTTAAAACTCAAAGAGTTCAAATTCACAGTGAAAGGTCTGAGCTGGATATAAATATCTAGAGATGTCATTCATGAAAGAAAATAAAAGACATAACAAAATGTGGGTGTCCATCAATTTTGCAAGGATTGAACACATTGTACTAAGTGAATGTAATGGGATATAATTGACATAATTATATTAATAATAATAACCAATATATTTGGATCTATTTTTTTATATATAAGAAAAAAACATGAAAAATTCCAAGAAACTCGGGAATATGTATGAACTAATATCAAGTGAAATAAGAAGAACCAAAAAAATGCATTAAAGAATACAGTAATGTTTAAAAAAAATGTATTTAAAGATAACAGGACTCAACTCAATGCCATGACCTCTCCTTACTCCAGAGGATTACTTCTTTCTTCTTTGAAGAAAGATTATAGACCAAATAAACTAAATGAAGTGTGTGTTACTAGAGATAATCAGAGTGTTGGTTGTAATTGCAATGCTTTGCCCTGAAGGAGATTAGTGGTATATTTCCCTTGGTATTAGGAGACAACTGAAGATTTACATTAAAAAGAGTGGAGTGATATCAAATCAATGTGAAAAAATGATTTCTCATTGGACCTGGCACTAGGAGAGAATTTTGAAATCATTGCAAAGAAATGTGGAAAGATCCTGGAAGTAGAATCATATGACGGGGTTCTAAATTAAAGTCCTGATAATTTTATTACTTGTGTGGTCATTGGTACATCATTTCCTCAGGCCTCTATTTCCTTTTCTGTAAATTTAAGGGGATTGGATAGAATCCTATAAACATCTGTCTAGTCTAAATCTGAGACCCTAGTCCAAGTGCATTTTGGGAAAATGGAGCTCAATAAAGAAGATCTGCATTTCCTACATTTGTAAAGCATACCTGCATCAATTCCAGGAAAGTAAAGTAGTTTGGGGCAATATGCTACCTTGCTGATATGCACACAATCCTCCAAATGATCAGCTAGGTGGCAGAGTGATGAGTGAAAGAAAACCTGAATTCATATCTGATCTCTGACACAAACTAGTTGTTTAACTCTGAAAAATCACTTAAATTGGTGATTTTTAAAAAAAAAATTTGGTTGCCTCTGTTTTTTTATCAGTAAAAGGGAGATAATGATACCCTCTACAACTCAGGGTTATTGAGAAGCACATATGAAATATAAAATCTAAAAGCACTTTGAATAGTTTCTGCCATATAGTTTAGTGCTATTGCAATGGTAACTATTATTATTATTATTATTCAAATATCAAGTCCCCTTGCTGCATATGTTAATGTGTTTGTTGTGACTAGACAGCATTTTGCCAGGCAAAGTAAGTGGGAAGACATCTCAGAACTCCCTTTTGTATTATTTCTCTTTTGTTTCTCATTTTTTTGTGATTCATACATCAGAATTGATTCTGTATATCTGCATGATGCTATGTGTTTTCATTCTTTGTGCTTTTCTAATCTGTCATTTTAAAATCTCAGCCATAGAAAAAATCTAAAACTTTCTGACTTTCAATTTTTTTTCTTACATTTTCTGTTCATTCATGAGGAGGTCAGACAAGAATGTTTTTAATGATATCTATTAAAATGGATTTCTTTCAGGTAACAATTTATAAAAAAAAAAATTACATATATATTGAAATCTGAGCTTGGTTGCTAAAATATGTATATGAATAGATCAGCACATCTGTTCATCAGAAGTTTAATATTACATATAACAGGGACCAAAAATTAAAATTATAATTGTGGTCATATCATACTTAAGACTTTGTAACAATCACATATCTAAAAAAAAAAAAATTTGATCTAGGTCATCTGATCTAGCAAATTGCTTAACATTTCTAATTCACATAGAGGAAGTGTTCTTGATCTCCAGTCCAGGAACTTGGACCATACATTTTGACTCTTATTTCTGATACTAAATATTCTTGTCCTAAAATACAATACCACAATATTTTCATTAACTGAAGATAAAATTAATTTTTCTCAGGACTTCTTATTATAAATTCCTGTGAATTCAATGTCTAGGATGAATGTCCATATAATGCATTTTATTATTCAAGATTATCCTAAGACAGGGGCAGAGCCAAGATGGCAGAGAGTAGATATAACTTTGATTTCTTTCTGGGTTCCTCAGATCAATTGCACATCAAGCCTCAGAATGGCTGTTTAGACTGACAAAACCCAGAAAGATTTGAAGGGTAACAAATTTCCCAGCAGAAGACATTTTGCAAGAACTTCAGAAAAGATGTTTCAATATGACAGGGACAAGGAGGCAGCTGAGGGGAGGTGCAGTGCAGGGGCAGGGCAGAATAACCTCCAAATTAGAGGGGAATCTACTAGGTGATTCTCAGCCAAAATACAGCAGGTTTGACTTCTCAGATTCAGAAGTCAGTGGATCAGCAGACTCACTGTGAGACCTATAACAACTATAGAAGGCAAATGGTGAGCTCCTGAACCCCAGAATAATTTGAAACTTGGTCATGCCTACCCAGAACGGGGAAGAAGCCAGCAGTACTAGCCCCAAAGCAGTGTAAATGTGCTGTCACCTGTAGAGGAACCTTGGGTCAATCACCCTTTTACTCTAAGAGCAGACGCAACCTTTAAAAATAAGTAAAGAAGCAAAAAGAGCTCTGCCAATTGATAGATTTTATGGAGATAGGGAAGAGCACACCTCAAATCCTGGAGATACTAAAGGCAAAATGTCTCCAGATGAAGCTTAAAACAGTAATATGAGTTAGTCTCCATTTTGCAAGGGTTTTTTTTTTTTTTTTGAAGAATTCAAAATATATCTTAAAAGATAATTAGAGGAAAAATGGGGAAAGGAAATGAGAATTTTGCAGGAGAGTTTGGAAAAGGAACACAGAAATTATCCAAAGAAAACTCCTTAAAATAGATTTAGTAAAATGAAAAAAGAACTCCTGAAAAAAAGAATTTCTAAAATGAGAAAAAATCCAATAAACAAAACAATTCATTTGACCTAAGGTTCAATTGGCCATATGCAAAAGGAGATAACGTTAACTGAAAGCTTTGAAATCAAGAGGTTCTGAGTTAAAATCTGGTCCAGACACTTAACACTTTCTGGCTGTGTGACCCTGGTCAATTCACTTAACCCCAATTGCCTTAGCCAAAAAAAAAAAAAAAAAAAAAAAAAAAAAAAAAAACAAAAAAAAAAAAAAAAAAAAAAAAAAAAAAAAAACCTAACTAACTAAAAATATAATTCCTTAAAAATTAGAATTGAACAAATTGAAATGAATGATTCAATGAAAATTATCATTCTTGCTCATTATATGATGATATACTTAGAGGATCTTAGAAAATTCTAGATAATTAACTAAAAATCTACTAGAAACAAATCACAACTTAAGTAAAGTTGCAGTTTACAAAATAAATCCATATGAATTATCCCCATTTCTATATGTTACATATAAAATCCCACAGCAAGAGATACGAAGAGAAATCCCATTTAAAATAATTGCAGATAATATAAAATATTTGGAAGTCTACCTTCCAAAAAAAAATGTCAAAAACTGTATGAACACAATTACAAAACACTTTCCATACAAATCAAGTGAAATTTACTCAGTTTGAAAAATACCAAGTGCTCATAGTAGGCTGAGTTAATATAATAAAAATGACAATTCTACCTCTTAGTTTACCTATTCATTGTCACACCAATCAAATCACCAAGAAATTACTTTACAGAGATAGAAAAAATAATAACCAACTTCATTTAGAATAACAAAAAGTCAAGAATTTCAAAGGAATTAAAGAAAATGCAAATGAAGGTGACTAGATGTGCCAGACCTAAAGCTATATTATAAAGTACCAGTCATCAGAACCATTTAGTAGAGCATTCCAGTAGAGCTTAGGTTCATAAGACCCAATAAATAGTCAATGACTTTACTAATCTAGTGTTTTATAAACACAAAGACTACAGTTTCTGGGGTAAGAAATCACTATTTGACAAAAGTAAATTAGTATGGCAGAAACTAAGCATTGACGAAAACCTACCATCCTATACTGAAATAAGATTGAAATGGGTTCATGATTTGGACATAAAGAGTGATACTATAAACAAATTAGAAGAACAAAGTATAATCTACCTCTCAGATCAGTGAAGAAGGAAAGAATCTTTGACCAAAGAAGAACTAGAGCACATTATTGAATTCAAAACGGATAATTTTTATTATATTAAGTTAAAAAGTTTTTATACAAACAAAACTAATGCAGACAAAATTAGAAGGAAAGCAGTAAATTGTAGAAAAAAAATTACATCCAAGGGTTTTCATAGAGGCCTCATTTCTATAATAAATAGAGAATTAGCTCAAAAATACATGCCATTCTCCAACTGATAAATGGCCAAATATTATCAATAATTTTCAGATGAAGAAATTAAAACCATTTCTTAGTCATATGAAAAACATTATTTAAATCACTATCAGTCAGAGAAATCCAAATTAAGACAGTTCTGAAGTACCCCTTCACACCTCTCAAATTGGCTAAGATGACAGAAAAAAAAATGATGATTTTAGAAGGGATGTGGGAAAACTGGGACACCAATATATTTTCAGTGGATTTTTGAACTGATCCAACCATTGTGGAGAGTAATATGGAACTATGCTCAAAGGCCTATTAAACTGTGCATACATTTTTATCCAGCAGTGTCTCTACTGAGTCTGTATTACAAAGAGATAAAAAAAAGCCGAAAGGACCACTTTGTAACATATCTTTTTGTAGTGGCAAGAAACTAGAAACTGAGTGGATGTCCATCAGTTGAAGAATAGCTGAGTAAGTTATAGCAAATGGATGTTATGGATTATCATTTTTCTATAAGAAATGATCAACAGGATTATTTCAGAAATGTCTGGATATATTTACATAATCTGATGATAAATGAAGTGAGCTGAACTAAGAGAACATTGCACACAGGACCAACAAGATTAATATGGATATATGTTTTACATGAGAGTATAAGTATAATCAACATAAAAATGCCTATCATCTTTAGAAAAGGGAGGGAAAGGGAAAGAGGGAAGATTTGGAGCTGAAAATCTAATAAAATAAGTATTAAAAATGTTTTTGACCTGTGGGTAGGTAAAAAACAAATTATTTTTAAAAATGCACAAAGCCAAAACTGAGTGACATTTTGGTGAGAGAAGTAAGCAATGAGCCCCCAGTATCCTTATTTCTTTAATGAGGATAAGTGTGATGATAATAACAGTAAATTATATTTATGTAAACCTCTTGAGTTATACATTATTTTATTATATTCTCCAATTGATTTTGTCCCATAAAATTAAGTAGTATCTTAAAATACATGAAGAAAAAAAAATTAAATGGGTTGGAAATTAAATCAACACATACTTAAATATGTCAACTATTTATTGAGAGAATTTATGTAACATGTCATAACATTGAAATGATTAAAAAACAAACATATTTAATACCAAGTGTAAGAAATGGCACTATATAAACTATCCCCTAATCTAATAGCAACTATAAAAATGGGAATGTATAAAATATCCCCTAACTTTTCTAAACTAGATATCTTAAAAGTTTTCTATAACATAATTAACTGATAAGTATTTTGGGACAAATTCTGGTCGACCTTATTCAATTTAGTTAGTTTAGTTCAATTAAATATGCATTTTCTATTAACAGAAGTTGCTGAGCCATCCTTTTTTTTTTTTTTTTTTTATTTAATAGCCTTTTATTTACAGGATATATACATGGGTAACTTTACAGCATTAACAATTGCCAAACCTCTTGTTCCAATTTTTCACCTCTTACCCCCCCCCACCCCCTCCCCTAAATGGCAGGATGACCAGTAGATGTTAAATATATTAAAATATAACTTAGATACACAATAAGTATACATGACCAAAACATTATTTTTGCTGTACAAAAAGAATCAGACTCTGAATTATTGTACAATTAGCTTGTGAAGGAAATCAAAAATGCAGGTGTGCATAAATATAGGGATTGGGAATTCAATGTAATGGTTTTTAGTCATCTCCCAGAGTTCTTTTTCTGGGTATAGCTAGTTCAGTTCATTACTGCTCCATTAGAAATGATTTGGTTGATCTCGTTGCTGAGGATGGCCTGATCCATCAGAACTGGTCATCATCTAGTATTGTTGTTGAAGTATATAATGATCTCCTGGTCCTGCTCATTTCACTCAGCATCAGTTCGTGTAAGTCTCTCCAGGCCTTTCTGAAATCATCCTGTTGGTCATTTCTTACAGAACAGTAATATTCCATAATTTTCATATACCACAATTTATTCAGCCATTCTCCAACTGATGGACATCCATTCAGTTTCCAGTTTCTAGCCACTACAAAAAGGGCTGCCACAAACATTCGTGCACATACAGGTCCCTTTCCCTTCTTTATAATCTCTTTGGGATATAATCCCAGTAGTAACACTGCTGGATCAAAGGGTATGCACAGTTTGATAACTTTTTGAGCATAGTTCCAAACTACTCTCCAAAATGGTTGGATTCGTTCACAACTCCACCAACAATGAATCAATGTCCCAGTTTTCCCACATCCCCTCCAACAATCATCATTATTTTTTCCTGTCATCTTAGCCAATCTGACAGGTGTGTAGTGGTATCTTAGAGTTGTCTTAATTTGCATTTCTCTGATTAATAATGACTTGGAGCATCTTTTCATATGACTAGAAATAGTTTCAATTTCTTCATCTGAGAATTGTCTGTTCATATCCTTTGACCATTTTTCAATTGGAGAATGGCTTGATTTTTTATAAATTAGAGTTAATTCTCTATATATTTTGGAAATGAGGCCTTTATCAGAACCTTTGACTGTAAAAATATTTTCCCAGTTTATTGCTTCCCTTCTAATCTTGTCTGCATTAGTTTTGTTTGTACAAAAACTTTTCAGTTTGGTATAATCGAAATTTTCTATTTTGTGATCAGTAATGATCTCTAGTTCTGCTTTGGTCATAAAGACCTTCCCCTTCCACAGGTCTGAGAGGTAAACTATCCTATGTTCCTCTAATTTATTAATAATTTCATTCTTTATGCCTAGGTCATGAACCCATTTTGACCTTATCTTGGTGTACGGCGTTAAGTATGGATCAATGCCTAGTTTCTGCCATATTAGTTTCCAATTTTCCCAGCAATTTTTATCAAACAGTAAGTTCTTATCCCAAAAGCTGGGATCTTTGGGTTTGTCAAAGACTAGGTTGCTATATTTGTTGACTGTTTTATCCCTTGAACCTAATCTATTCCACTGATCAACTAATCTATTCCTTAGCCAATACCAAATAGTTTTGGTAACTGCTGCTCTATAATATAATTTTAGATCTGGTACAGCTAAGCCACCATCATTTGATTTTTTTTTCATTAATTCCCTTGAAATTCTTGACCTTTTGTTTTTCCATATGAACTTTGTTGTTATTTTTTCTAGGTCATTAAAATAGTTTTTTGGGAGTCTGATTGGTATAGCGCTAAATAAATAGATTAGTTTAGGTAATATTGTCATCTTTATTATATTTGCTCGCCCTATCCAAGAGCATTTAATATTTTTCCAATTGGTTAGATCAGACTTAATTTGTGTGAAAAGTGGTCTGTAATTTTGCTCATAAAGTTTCTGATTTTCCCTTGGCAGATAGATTCCTAAATATTTTATATTATCAGTAGTTACTTTAAATGGAATTTCTCTTTGTAACTCTGACTGTTGGATTTTGTTAGTGATATATAAGAATGCTGATGACTTATGTGGGTTTATTTTATAACCAGCAACTTTGCTAAAGTTGTGGATTATTTCTAATAACTTTTTAGCAGAATCTCTGGGGTTCTCTAAGTATACCATCATGTCATCGGCAAAGAGTGATAATTTGGCTTCCTCATTGCCTATTCTTATTCCTTTAATCTCTTTCTCAGCTCTTATTGCTATAGCTAGCGTTTCTAATACAATATTAAATAGTAACGGTGATAGTGGGCAACCTTGTTTCACTCCAGATCTTATTGGGAATGGTTGCAGTTTGTCTCCATTACATATGATGCTTACTGATGGTTTTAAATAGATGCTGCTGATTATTTTAAGGAAAAGTCCATTTATTCCTATACTCTCAAGTGTTTTTAATAGGTATTTGGTTTTATCAAATGCTTTTTCTGCATCTTTGAGATGATCATTGGTTTTGTTAATTTGGTTATTAACATGGCCAATTATATTGATAGTTTTCTAATATTGAACCAGCCCTGCATTCCCTGGTTTAAATCCTCTTGATCATAGTGTATTTTTGGAGATGATTTTCTGTAGTCTTTTTCTAATATCTTATTTAAGATTTTAGCATCAATATCATTAGGGAGATTGGCTAAATTTTCTTTCTCTGTTTTCGCCTACCTGGTTTGGGTATCACTTGTCTGTGTCATAGAAGGAATTTGGTGGACTCCTTCATTCCCTATTTTTCAAATAATTTATATAGCATTGGGGCCAATTGTTCTTTAAATGTTTGGAAAATTCAGATTTCCATCTGGTCCTGGGGTTTTTTTTCTTGGGGTTTTTAATTGCCTGTTCTTTTCTTTTTCTGAAATGGGACTATTAACAATTCTTCCTTCCTTTGTCTGGGAAGTCTGTATTTTTGGGGTAGTCATCCATTTCCTTGGGTTATCAAATTTATTGGCATAAATTGAAAAATAACTCCTTATTTTTCCTAATTTCCTCTTCATTGGTGGAAAGTTCTCCTTTTCATTTTAAGACTATTTTTCATTTTCCCCCTCCTTTTTCTAATCAGATTTCCAAGGGAAACATCTATTTTATTGGCTTTTTCTAGAACCAACTCTTAGTTTTATTAATTGTTAATGTTTTTTTACTTTAATATTTTAATTTCTCCTTTTAATTTTAAATTTCCAATTTGTATTTGATTGGGGATTTTTAATTTGGTCTTTTTTTTTTTTTAGTTCAACCCAATTCATTAATCTTTTTTTTCTCTTTTTATTCAAGTAAGCCTCTAAGGTTAAAATTCCCTCTTTTACCCTTTGGCTATACAAATTTTGGTATGATGTTCATCATTGTATTATCTTGAGTGAAATTATTAATTGTATCTATAATTTTGCTGCTTCACCCAATCATTTTTTAAGATGAGATTGTTTATTTTCCAATTACTTTTTGGTCTATTTCCCCCTAATTTTTTTGTTGAATGTAGTTTTTATTGCATCATGATCTGAAAAGAAAGCATTTCCTATTTCTGCTTTCTTGCATTTAATTTTGGGGTCTTTATGTCCTAATATATTGTCAATTTTTTGAATAGGTTCCATGAACTGCTGAAAGAAAGTATATTCCTTCCCTTTCTTTAATTTTCTCCAAAGATCCAACATCCTAATTTTTCTAATACTATTTACTTCTTTTAATTTCTTTCTTATTTGTTTTTTGGTTTGATTTGTCTAATTCTGAGGGAAGGTTGAGATCTCCTACTATTACAGTTTTTGTTGTCTATTTCTTCTTGCAACTCTTCTTTCTCCTTTAGGAAGTTGAGTGCTATACCACTTGGTGCATATATGTTTAATATTGATATTGCTTCGTTGTTTTATGCTCCTTTGTGGGATGTATTATTCCTTATCTTTTTTAAAATCAATTTTTACTTTTGCTTGATCTGAGATAAGGATGGCTACCCCTGCTTTTTTGACTTCACCTGAAGCATAATAGATTTTGCTCCAGCCTTTTACCTTTACTCTATATGTATCCCCCTGCTTTAAATGTGTTTCTTGTAAACAACATATTGTAGGGTTCTGACTTTTGATCCAGTCTGCTATCTGCCTCCTCTTTATGGGGGAGTTCATCCCATTCACATTTACGGTTAGAATTACTAAATCTGTATTTCCTGCCATCCTAATAACCCCAGATTGTGCTTTACTTATTCTTGCCTCCCCCAACCCTCTTTCCCCCTTTTAAACTTATGTACCCCTCTTGTATCACGATACTTATCCTCTTTATAATCCCTCCCTCCCCCCCTTTGAGTCTTTCCCCCTTCCTTCCCTTATTACTTTTTCTTTTCCCTTTTCCTCTCCCCCGTTTTTAATGAGGCGAGAGAGAATTTTCTCTAAAACAAATGTCAATTATTTTTTCTTTGAGCCAACTCTGATGAGAGTAAGATTCACACAATGTTCCTCCCCCTCTCTAAATTCCCTCAGATATGATAAGTTTCCTTAGCCTCTTTGTGGGATGTGGTTTCCCTCTTTTTATCCCTCCTTCCCACCTTATTCTGCCATCATCCCTTTTCCATATCTACTTCCCTTTTTTATGTTATATCAGTACAATCAAATTATACATGTATTCTTTTTGTATATCCACAACAGAAATACAATTCTCAAGAGTTATTTTTACCTTTTCTGCATCTCTTGAGTTCTATTCTTGGAGATCAAATTTTTTGTTTAGTTCTGGTTTTTTCTTCAGAAACAAATGGAATTCATTTGTTTCATTAAATGTCCATCTTCTTCCCTGGAAGAAAATGCTCAGCTTAGCTGGGTAGTTTATTCTTGGCTGCATCCCAAGTTCTTGTGCCTTTCGGAATATCATATTCCAGGCCCTTCTTTCCTTTAATGTAGAGGCAGCCAGATCTTGGGTGATCCTTATTGTGGCACCTCGGTATTTAAATGGTTTTTTTTTGGCTGCTTGTAAAATTTTTTCCTTAATCTGATAGTTCTGAAATTTTGCCACAATATTCCTTGGGGTTTTTATTTTAGGGTTTCTTTCAGAAGGTGTTCGATGAATTCTTTCAATGCCTATTTTACCTTCTGATTCTATTACATCTGGGCAGTTCTCTTTGATGATTTCTTGTAAAATAGTATCTAGGCTCTTTTTTTCATCATAGTTTTCAGAAAGTCCAATAATCCTCAGATTATCTCTCCTAGATCTATTTTCCAAGTCTGTCGTTTTTGCAAGTAGATAATTCATGGTTTTTTCCAGTTTGTCATTTTTTTGTTTTTGCTTGACTGATTCTTGCTGTCTCAATGAATCATTAGTTTCTATTTGTTCAGTTCTAATTTTTAAAGAATTATTTTCTTCATTAGCTTTTTTTACTTCTTTCTGTATATGTCCAATTGAGTTTTTGAATGTATTGTTTTGGTCTGTGGAATTTTTTTCCATTTCACTAATTTTTTTTTTTAGTGAATTATTTTCTTTTTCCAATTCACAGATCCTACTTTCTTGCGTGTTCTTTGTCTTTTCCAATTCACGGATCCTACTTTCTTGCGAGTTCTTTGTCTTTTCCAATTCACAAATCCTACTTTCTAGTGAATTCTTTATTTTTTCCAATTCACAATTCTTACTTTCCTGAGATTTTTTTACTTTTTCCAATTCATATTTCAGGAAGTTGTTGCTCTCTTGTAAGGCTTCTCTTTCCTTTCCCCATTTATCTTCTAACTCTCTTTTGAGACTTTTAATGGTCTCTTCTATGAGAGCATTATGTAAAGGAGGACAGTCTGATGCATTTTTGCTGTTTGAGGTCTCTTCAGGTTTGCTGACCTGCTCTTTTTCTGCATAGAAGCTGTCGATTGTTCTTTTCATCTTTTTATTCATGTTTTAAAGCCTTTAGGGTAGGTCTCCTAGGCAAGGGGGTTACCAGCTTCCTCTGCAGAGCAGGGAAAGATGTAAACCGATTTCCGGCTCCGAGGTATGGGAGTGCTCTGGGTGAGAGTTTTCCCTTCCCCCAACAGGAAGTGGATTCAGCACTGGTGGAGCTATCAAACGGCTTAGTAGGGCTGAGTGGATTATCGATTGCCCTAGGCTAGAGACTAAGTGGTGAAAGTGTCACCGCCCAAGGCCGGAGCCTCTTGTGGGACTGTGAGTATTAGCAGCTGAAGGCAGAATGCAGACAGCCTCAAACTCTGCCCAGTGTCTCTGCCTGATGCAAATCGGCCCTGGAAAAGCTCTATGGCCCCAAGCCGAGCTCCCCACTGCGCAGATTGGAGGCTAACCCGGGCTGCGTCCTCCTGCCGTGCAGGATCACAACTGCCCCAAGGAAAAGCCCCGTACTGCGGGTTGGGGCTGCGAGCTTGTGCTGAGATCTGTGCCTTCACCCTCGGTTTGAGACTCTCCTCGGAACCTAATTTCTCTCCCAGTCTGCGCCGATCTCCCCCCTGGCCCCGGAACCAACCTTTTTTGGCGAGACTGCAGATTTTTCTTCGGCCAGTGAGTTGTTCTACTTCTTATCTTTACGAATTGTAGCAGTCAAGACTATTTTTGAGGCTCGATATAATATTGATAAAGAGGGTAAGAGAAGCGCTTAGAAAGTCGCGTGTGTCTTCTCCGCCATCTTGGCTCCGCCCCCTGAGCCATCCTTGTTAAGATTCTACTTGATAGTGAACACCCGGTTACTAGTTAGCTATTTGTAATAGACTTGGGAAGAATAACTCTACTTTTCTACACTAAACCCCAGTTAGGGAAAAGGGGGAATCAAAAGAAATATGTTGACTATTATCAAATGGATCAAAACTAACAGGTTTATATTTTTGCATGTATGTATTAGGGTGGTAGCATATCGACTACAGGCTTTCTGGAATTTACAATGCAGAATGTAAGATATTGCTTCTAGTTCTTAAGGAGGAGGAAGGAGGAAATGAGTTAATGGCCAGAGACAATATACCAAGGAACATGAAAATATCATAAACTTGACAGAAAGAAGTAAATAGACCATAAGAATCAGAAAGTGTTTTTTCATATAAATTGCTTGTTCTTTTTTTTCTCTCCTAGTATTTCTGTTCTCTCTTCGCCCAATGAATCATCTTATTTTTTCATTAGAACAGGTTAGATAAATGAGATGGGGTAGAGGGAAACCAACATAATTAATCAATATATCAAAAAGACTAAACATGTAACATTTCACACCATGGATCTCTTACCTTTTCAAAGAAATCAGAGTGAAAATATCTCCTTATTTTCCTTTTGGAGGTCATTTATTTTCTTTGTAATTTTGCAATATTCACTTTTGATTGCATTATGGTTCTTTCTGTTTATATTGTGATATTCATTATATATCTGTTTTCTTTGATCTGCTCACTTCACTTTGCAAATCTTTTATGCTTCTCTCTATTATCATAATTGTTATGACTTATTCACAACAATATTCCATTGTATTCATGTACCATAGCCTTAGACTTCTTGTTTCAGTTAATTGAGGAGATCAGAGGCTATGTTTTAACTATCTCTTCTCTTCTGATGAGGAAAAAAAATAATTTTCCTATCTCCTCTTCAGCTTTCTCCCTCTTTCTTATTCTGCTTCCCCCTTTCTCTCCCCCAACCATCTTCTCTTTCTCATGTTCTTTCCATTATTTAAAGCAATATATTCTACCTGGTCCCACAGTCAAAATGTATGCTCTAATGATGTGGCACTAAGTTCAGGTTGCTGAATTTACTATAAGATATATCTCTATCTGCTAGGCTTTAGTTGTATGGATCTTTTTATGATGCCCATTGAAAACAAAGATTGTGTGAAAATTAATTAGAAAACAAAATACGTATTATTTCAAATAAATCACTCAAAATCTCTATGAACAGAAATGGGTCCTTCTCATTCACTAAATTCTTGTTGAATTGAGAAGTAGGGAAGAACTTAAATGTAATGGGCTGAGGTTTAAGTTGATGCACTGAGGTCCCAAGTACGTGAGGCTAAATAGTAATTAGGCTATACTCTATTAATATACATGATTGGATAAAGAATGGTCCCTGCCCACTCTCCGTGCAAGTCCTGATGTGTTGTATAGGAAATGACGATTTTGGTGGGTGGAGGCAGAGAGGGAGACAGGAAGAGAAGCTGGGAGAGATTGGGCCTGGGTTCGAGACTCCGAGCTGCTGGTTGAATGGCTGCTGGTCGAGCTAGCTTCTTGACTCAGCTGCACACATTGCTATCGCCGATTCTCTTCCACCTCCGATCCTTCTTCACTGAGAATAAAGACTGACGATTTTCCCCTAACCTGAATTCCTGACTCCTGCTGATTTAAAAATACACGATCTTCACACTTAAATTATCTAATTTCCACTTGGTATCAATTATTTTTTTTTCATTTAAAGTATTAAAATACGAACTCACCATTTCTATCTATTAGAAATAACCCAACACCACCTGGGAGATCATGTATTATATGTTATTTCTACCTTGGATTGCAAACTTCATTTAATGATGCTTTTGCTAATTTCAATGAGCTAAGGGAAAAAAAAATGCTTACAATGAGATCTAATAAAAGTAATGTTTAAAAGCGCTCTTTTGATGTGATTATTTTTTAAGTGTGATAGATTTGATTCAGTAAAGCAGATAATGATTATAGTATACATACAACTACTAGACTCATGTTATTAAAGCATAAGATTTGACCACAAGGCCAAGTTGTATTTCCAGATTCAAAAACTTACACGCACTTTTAATGATGATGAGCATGATTCCAATCTCACAGCTGAATGATCTGTATGTGTAATGCAAGATAATTATCTTTCTAGGACAATTCTTCTTTATATTCGGTAAGAATTTTTTGGAAAAAACCTTCCTCTGCCCATAAAAGAATAGTTCTCAATGTATCACCTAAGTATTCCTGAGGGAATCAGGAAGTTATTGTATGGGATTCTCAGAACCAAGGCTTGTCACTATGATTTTTTCTACACCCACTGAATTAATGTGTATCATTATTTGGCATAAAAATATACAAGCATGTTTTCTTTGACAAACTATAGCTATTTTATATCAAGACAAGAGGCACACAGAAAGAGATTTGTACAAGTCACATTTTATAGAAATGAAAGTAGTGTTTGTGTCAATTAAATTGTGTATAATTGTATGGAAATTTACCCTCTATAGACTTAATACTATATAACATAGTTTTATTTTTTAATGATTTTATATATATTATTGATAAAATCATATATAAATACACTTATAAACCTTTCAAAATAATGATTACTATTACCATAATTAGCATTTATATAGTAACTTAAGATTTACAAATTATTTTATAAATAATCTTATTTGATTATTTTATAAATAATATCTTATTTGATCCTTATGACAGTTCTGGGAAAATGTTAATATCCTTATCCTTGTTTTAGAAATGAAGAAACTGAGGCAGAAAGAGGTTAATTGTTTTCCTGGATTCAGACTGCTAGCAATCATGGTGGATTTTCATGGATTTTCCCAAACAACAAGACATCATCTTGTAATTTCTATGTGACAAAATGAATAAAGAGTCAACCTCAGAACAAGGAGCAGAGTTTGAATTCGTCTTCTGACATATATATAATCTGTGTGTATATGTGATTGACTAGGAAAAATTCTTAATCCAGATAACTGCCATAACTGCATGGATCAGGACTGATAAAGGAACTTTCTAGGGAAGGAATTCCATATTCTACAAATCCATTGTTCATTTATTTTTTAAACAATTACTTGAAAAAGTAAGGGACCATTGCCTCTAAAATGCTGCATTTCAAATGCATATTTGTTCCTCAAGAGTGGAGAAGAGCCTTATACTGTTTGTCTAAGAAAACATCAATTACTAAATAGACAACTGTCTTCTGCCCTCCACCACTCACTCCAGTTCTCTAACTTCCCTATATTTCTGTAATATTTTATACTGTTGAGGATACTTCCTCATGGAAACACTCTTTAGCTTGAGGTTTTCTAAAATCGTTTCCTCCATTTTTTCTGACAATGTTTGACCGCTCTAATTCAGTTTTCTCCTAATGCATTATTATCCACATGTTATCCCTTAACAGTGGATATTCTTCCCCAAGTTTCTATTCTGAGTCTTCTTTCCTTCTTTTTTTTGTATACTCTCTCTTTGGTATCTCAATAATTTAAATGGACTCAATTATAATCTCTATCCAGGGGGCTGTCTCATTAGTTCATATACTCTATCCTAAGCTTTTTCGTGAATATTGCTCACCAGTCCCACTTAATCAAATATTAATTGGATAACTCCAACTAGATATCCTTTATCAAATTACACACAGACTCCTCTCCTTCTGGAGTGATCACCATTATTCTTCTATTGCTCCAATTTTATAACTTGCATGTCTATAAGATTGGCTAGGCAAATGTATTAATGACTAGGCAAATTTCTTAATTTTTTAGCACCCCAGGTAACTGCCTAAGGATACAAATTCCATAACTTCACGGATTTTAAAGTTTTTGTTCGCATTTACCTTCATTTATACCGTTCACATCTTATACTAGCTTCACAATAAATCCTATACCTATATCATTGTTTCCACTCACATGAATACCACCATATTTCAAGTCTTCATTCTCCTTTGCAAACTCCAGTGGGAAGGCGTCAGAATTGAATCCTGCCTTTTGTTCTCTCTCATGTCTCTTCACAACAGCAAAACTGATACACTCCTCCAGAAACTTTAAACATTCCCTGTTGTCTCCAGGATGAAAGGAAAACTTATCAGCTTGGTCACACATGGTAAGATCCTACTGTACAAAATTACAATTTGCCTTATCTTTGCAAATGCCACAGCAGTATTCAAAAATGGAGTAAACAGTAATGAAGGAGGTGATTAGATTGATCTTATTTTCTTTTTGGGAATAGAATTTCATTTAAAAAAATTATTCTGATCAATTGTCAAGAAAATTGCATCGTCTCTCTGTGTTGTTTTAAAAATGACTAAAAATGTGCACTGCCTATTTCCCATGATTCTCTCCCCACCTTGAGTTTTCAATATAATTTTTTTAGAAACAATTTTTTTATTTTAAAAACCAACTCTATCAAAACTTGGAAACCAATAAATTGTTTTTAGACTTGTTAATTGATCCAACCCATTCTGGAGGGTAATTTGGAATTAAGTGCAAAGGACTAACAAATTTGGCATACCCTTTGATCTAGCAGTTTCTAATGGGTCTTTATCCCAAAGAGATCATAACCAGGGAAAAAGATCCATATGTGCAAACATGTTTGTAGCAGCTTTTTTTTATAGTAACAAGGAGCTAGAAATTGAGTGGATGTACATCAGTTGGGGAATGGCTAAATAAGTTATGGTATATGAATGTTAATGGAACACCATTGTTCTGTAAGAAATGATCAGCAGAATTATTTCAGAAAGGCCTGAAGAGATTTGCATGAATTGATGCTAAGTGAAATGAGTAGAACCAAAAGAACATTGTTCATAGCAACAATAAGATTATATGATGATGAAATGTAATGGGTTTTGATCTTTTCAACAATGAGATGATTCAGGCCAATTCCAATAGACTTGTGATAGAGAGAAACATCTTCATCCAGAAAGAGAACTATGAAGCCTAAATGTAGATCATAAACTAGTATTTCCACCTTTTTGTTGTTCTTCCTTGCTTTTTTCTCAATTTTTTTCTTTTTTAACTGATTTTTCATGTGCAGCATGATAAATGTGGAAATAGGTTTAGAAGAAATTGCACATGTTCAACCTATTTTGGATACTTGCTATCTAGAGGAAGGAGAAAAATTTGGAATGCAAGGTTTTACAAGGGTGAATGTTGAAAAGCATCTTTGCAAATATTTTGAAAATAAAAAGCTATTATTAAAAAATGAACACCATTATACAAGCACTGAGAAGTCAACATGGGAACTCAAAATTAAATTCAGCTCTTTCCGCATCTTGATATACAACTGCACAAACACACACATACAAAATCATAATAACTTTTTCTTAAAATGTGCTGATGAGGCATAAAGCTAAAAAGAGTTTTTCTTGCATTTTTAAAATTTATTACCTTTCTGCCATGGGTACATATAGTCCCAAAACTATATTTCTACTCTGCAAAGTATTGTATGCCTATAATTTGGAGAAATGAAAAATAAGCAGATGGGGCCAAATTACCATTCTGATATTTCCCTATTTTGAACATGCTTTGTACTTTCTTAAATAATCTCACATTGAACCCTAGGATATTTCTAGAAAAAGACAAACAACTGGACTTTTTGATTTCAACTAGATGACCTGTTTCATTTTTATACAGCATAGGCAGTTAATGTCAAATAATGAATGGGCTAGTCCTGAAGTCAAGATTTGGGTTCTAACCTGACTTTGATACGTAGTCTGTGTCTTCCAAGAGCAATTGGTTAATCTCTCAATATCTCCCCAAATACCTTACTAGCACTAAAAGCTGTATAACAGTTGCTAAACTATAATGGTAGAAGGTATTTCCTCAGTAGAAATTCTATACAACTGAAATCTTAAAGTGGGATTGAACAAAAAAAAATTTCAAAAATAATTATAGAAATTAAATTAAATGAATATCAATGGGGAGAGTAACATTGTGCCTCTGGAAGTTATTCACAATTCACAACTCATTTTTTTGTTAATTAAATGATTTATTATCCATTCCATCAAGGGCCATCTCAAACATCTACCTTTGATGTTTTGACATGATATGGAGATTGCCTAGGATTTCACCAAAAAAAAAAAAAAAAAAAAAAAAAAAAAAAAAAAGGCAGCAAAACACTTATCCTGACTGGTCCTGCCAAGAGGGAAAGACTTTAACTATGGATAAGAAAACAGAATATATGCTTCCTGGCCAAAGACTAGACTTCATTGGAGAGAAATCCAGCAGCATAAGAGCAACATGTTTTCTTTGGTGACTATGACATAGATTCAAATTACAAAAATGAACTTTGTTTTTTTTTAACTCAACAATAATATTTTATTTTTCCAAATACATGTAAAAATATAAATACATATTTGTAAGACTTTGTGTTCCAGATTTTTCTCCCTCCCTTTCTTACCATCCCCTCCACAAAATGGCAAGCAATCTTATATAGATTAAATATCTGATATCCTCTTAAACATACTTACATATTTGTCATGTCATAACAGAAAAACCATACCAAAATGGAAAAAGAAAACATGAAAAAGAAAAATGTGAATATATTAAGTTTCTATCCATATTCAGTCTTTATATTTCTCTCTATATGCAGTTGGCATTTTCCAGCCCAAGTCTATTAGGATTCCTCGAATCATCTCATTGTTGAGAAAACCAAATCTATCACATAATCTTGTTGCTACTGTGTACAGTGTTCTTTTGTGAACCTTAAATTTTTATGACCCCATTTTTTCTCCATAGGCTGATGGTAAGAAAATTCCTATAAGGTAGAAAAGAATTAAAGCTAAGGCTAAAACTAGAAATGCAATGAGTTCATTTTAGCATGAACTATTGGGACCAACTCTGAGAATACATTCAGTTCTGGGAATTTAATGTTAGAAATGTCATTGATAAGATGAATACCCAAAGAAGGAAAATCAGAATGATTGAAAGCCAGAAATCATTTCTGATAAAGGATTGAAAGAACTGGAGATGGCCATCCTGAAGAAGAGAAAACTTAAGAGAAGCAGGGTCAGAGCCCAGTAGCTGTTGTCAGTGCCTGAGGGTTTTCACATTTTTAGATTTATGTGGGTACCTAAACAACACTGGAAGGAAATTGATGAAATATCAATGAAAGCAGAATAGCAGTATAAATAGATTGGAACTGTGCCTTCATTGATACAGAGATATCCAGGAATGAAAGGAACTTTCATTCAGTTTCTTTTACTGAAATGACTTAGCATGTTCTATGCTTACTTGAAAGTCACTTAGGGCTCAGAGAAGTTATGAATCATAAATAATTAGTATTTATTGGAAGCAGTACTTTACCCCAGTCCAATCTTATTTTAAAGTCAGCTACCTACATAGCAAAATGCTTAAAAGGAATATATACATTTTTAATTAATCATTTATATGCCAAATTTAAAAGGATCAAATACAGGCTTGTGCTAAGCAGACACTATCCAACAAATAGAATTATCCCACAGTGGAAAGTACTCCTTTGGAAGCAATCTGGTATTATAAGGAAGGATTTGATGCTCAATTGACTTCTTTAAGCAAGGAACAAATGACCAGTTACTGGGTATATGTGGTTCTTGAACAGTTTTGGATAGATGATTTCAATACACTCTGAGGTCTCTTTCAACTCTGAGATGCCGTGATTCCTGCGTGGGATGGGAGTGGAGAAACGAACAACTGACCAATTACTCAACACTATCACTGTTATTAGAAACACATTTGAACCTGATGACAAGATATGAAGGAAAATTTATTAAGGAAGAATCTTAAAGAATTGTTTTAATATTTCTGGCCAGAAGTGAGCTTCACTTCACTTTGATTAGAGAGAACAGTGAGCACAGGGGTTAGAGAAGGTTTATAGTTACTAGTTGGGCACAGTCCCTCCCTTCAGAGACCAGATTAGTCTGTTTCCTTTCCAGTTACAATCTTTCTGATAACACCCACTGTATATTTCCACTTTCATATGTACAAGAATGTCTCCCCTTCCTCATATATTCCATGTCCAAAAGTGGTAGGAAATCTTCCCATGATGTATATTGTTTAATATTCAGTTAGCCTATTAAGCAGGTACAATAGCAATTTGGTGAACTTGATCATTGATCCCAACAACAGAGAGCTGGATTGGCTATTATCTTAAACTTGTAGTTTTCTCAAAACCACAATGCTCTTTAGGATTGGCTGAGTCCACATCTGCTTTCCTACTTCTTCATTTCCTCATTTGCTCACAGCTTCTGAAAAATTAAAATTTAATTATTCTGTGGAAACATAACCTTCCTTAATTTCTCATATTCTGAAATTCTACTGGTCAGTGGTATTTACAGGTGGTACTCTATATTACCTTAAAACTTACAGTATTCTGTGGAACCCTAGCTTTTCAGTATTTCTCACACTGTCTACACATCTTCACCATAAGATTTTTGCTCAACAGCAGCACTTTGACAGCCCTGACGAAACTGAATGACATCCCTCCAAACATTCTAAAGCACAAAAATTAAATGAGACTCAAGAATATATGATTATATGGATGTATCATTCCCACAGGTTCTCCTCCAAGAAAGAATTAGAATGGACAAAGTGATGGCTTAACTGGATCCCAGAATAACAAAATAAATAATTTCATGGGCTACCTGATGAGCTTGCTTTGTGAAAACCATAAGCATGACAGAATGAAGAGCTGGTGTTTATGTTTAGTATTTTGTAAAAGGGATGAAGAAGGAGAGATTTTTCATGAAGAACTTGACTAAATCTCTATTGGAGACAGTGAAAAACTTGACTAAAATTCTATAGGAGACACTTTTACATAACAGCTGAAGAGTGAAAATCAAGGCCAAGAAGACCTAGCTTCAATGCTAACATCTGATATAACCCTGGCTGTATGTCCTGGACAAGCCTTTTACATTTCTAGTGCTTTAGAAAGCCCTCCAAGACACTGAGCTGTAAAAAAAAGGTAGATCCATATTGTCAGATGAATTATCTAACCTTATTAGATAATTATTTGTTAATAATAAAATAATTATTAAATATTTCCCAATGACATTTTAATCTAGTTCAGGTTACACTGAGCTAAGTGTTGAATTTATCTGGTTTTGATTGCACATCTTTTTTCCTGAGGCAATTGGGATTAAGTGGCTTGCTCAGGGTCACACAGCTAGGATGTGGTAAGTGTCTGAGAACAGATTTGAACTCGGGTTCTCCTGACTTCAGGGCTGGCGCTCTATCCACTGTACCATCTAGCTACCCCTACACACACATTTTTAAAACAGTACAAAGGGGTGAGGTGAAAATTATAAATCTCATGATATAGTAAAAATAAACTGAGCAGAGAGCTGATGATGTAATTCAAATATTACCAGATGAATTGGAGAGCATTGATCAGTGAAACAGGAGAGACAGCAAACAGTCACAAAATGGAGATTTGTAGTGACTCAATCTCTTTTGATAATTGAGGAATAAAAGCAATCCTCTCACATCAAGTATTATGAAAGAAACCTCAAAGATGCTTGAGGATCAATTTTGCTGGGTGCATTTATCAAACACTAAGTCCATGCGTCTTTCCATTATGCTGTGATGCTAAAATAATAATGCTAGGTCCAGATTAGTGCAAATAATGAATCCCCAGAAGATGTGGCCTTATTCCATTCCCTTTGTAGATTTCCTTTGGGCTGGAAGCAATTATCTTATTTTACATAATTACAACATCAAATAATGTGAACTAGAATATGAACAATCACTTCAACCAAATTCACTAAACAGAACTGAGGTCAAAGGGTAGTTGTGAGAAATGTAAGTAAATCTTTTGAGTACTCCAAAAATGGGAATTGTTTTCTTGACTATTACTGCTGCAGCCGCTGCTGTTTCTCCTAATACTAAAAGGAAGGCAACAGCTGCTGCTGTTGCTGCTGCTGCTCCTCTTTCTTCTGCTGCAACTGCTGCTGTTTCTTTTCCTCTAACTGCAACTGCTGTTGCTCTTCCTCCTGCCCTGCTGATGCAGCTGCTCCTAATCCCTGCTGCTACTTTTCCTCTCCCTCTTCCTCTTTCTTTTCTTCCTGCTTCTCCTCCTCTTCCTCCTTTTCTTCCTGCTGCTGCTGCTGCTGTACCTCTTACAGCTCTCCAACTCCCTTCCTCCCAGCATCTCCTTTTACCACCATTTCAGAGTTGTGGATGTGTGGTGATGTTATTGTGTATGGAATTAAACATTGCATATAGAAGGCTGCAGAAGACTTCTTTCAAATGCTAGCTATCCCACAATGTTAAAAAAAATAAATTAAAAAGGAATAAATAGGTGAAGAAAGCAGAGTGAACATTTTAGAATGGGAGAAGGGACAGAACCAGATAGTAGAAGATAAAGAAGGGAAGAAGGTGAGAAGTAGAAGAGAAAGGGAGAGAGGAAGAGGCAGAAACATGCAGAGATAGAGAAAAGAGAAAGAGTGAAAGAGAAACACAGAGAGGCACTTGGAGAGACACATAGAGAGACAGAGACAAAAATAAGCCGAGAGAGAGGAAATAAAACGATAGGTCATGTCAGTACACCAAGCAAATGTTACTGTAGGACAAATTTCCACTTTCATTCGGCTGCTTAATGAATTCATCCTGCCAGTATTCCCTGTGATGGAAGGAGCAACATGAGGTTTATGGCTGATCTGGGTAACTAAAGAAATCTAAGCTTTGTACAAATGTTTCTGCAGGAGTTTGTGCCAAGATGCAGCCATTCTAAGAATTAAAGTTGTTATATTTGTTTAACAAACAGGATATTAACAACCATCTCCTACTGACAAGCCTGGGGTGCTCTGAAGAATAGCTGCAGGAACAGAGGCATGCTACCCATAAGTCACCCGTCTCAGAAGTGTGAGAGTTGGCAGTTTGAGATATCAATAGTGGACCTCCCTGGTTTTTCTTTTAAAGGCTTGTTACTTACTTGTAAGTGTTAAGTCAATGTTCTTTATTTTTCCTATGATTAGACATGGTTTAATTCATCAAGGAGGAGAGTGATCCAATGGAAATGGAGGAACATGGAATGGGGGAAGTTGTGAGCTGATGTGAAGGGCTTATAGATAGACTGGTCCTGGAATGGTGATTCTGCATCTTCCACTACCTGGGCAGAAGCATCCTGGATCATTACTCAATTTCTGATGACTCTTTCAGACTTGTCTTCTTCAGCTGCATTCCCCTTCATACTTTTCTCTACTTCTCCACTTTTTTTTTTTTTTAACGAGCTGTCTTTCATACTAACCCTGTGCCCTTCCATAGGTACTTTTAGTTTTGTCTCCCCTAGTTTTGTCTCTCCAATGTGCATGGATTTCAAAGTAATAGGTGCATAAAATTGCTTGCTGAATGGAATTCCATTGTTGGCTGAGACAGTTGATTGCCCCTCAGCTCCCATGAGCCTAAGAGTAGTTGCTGGATTTCTGCTTATATTTTAATGTCCTGTCTCTTCAATCCTGTAGAAAGGTCACCAAGCTAAACATAACTTTTTTAGTTTCTTCTCTCTATCAAGCTTTTCCTACTTGTTCATTGTTATCAGATTTCAATGACAAAAAAAATGTGCAAAGGAAGACGGTGCATATTTTATTCACCCTACTTCCATCAGTTAACTAAAATTCATTTAGACATTAGTGAAATAAAGCATCATTTTCCTATTCAAGTTCACAGACATATTTGGGGTTCATGGCTCCCAGATTTTTAAAAAAACTGCACTAAATGGTCCCCAAGTCTCTATATAATTGCATTGCTCATTTTTTAAAATTTTCTTTTGGAGTGAGAAGTAGTGGGGATTAAGTGATTTGCCCAGAGTCACACAGCTAGTAATTGTCAAGTGCCAGATTTGAACTTAGATGCTCCTGACCTTCTATCCATTGCTCTTCCTAGTTGCCCCATTCATGTAATTTTCTACGATTCTATTGTAATATGGAGCCTAATTAGGCATCAGTAGGCTGAAATGATGAAGACTGGAGACTTACCAATGTGCTTCATCACTTACCTTTGCAGTTTGTCCTGCATTTGTCATTCTGGGATAACTTATTTCCTAATAGGAGTAGGGTGAAGAAATTAGGTTTCTGGTGCTCCATTTCCACACCCATCTCAGGTACTGAGGAATCATTTGATTTAGTTGTAGTCTTAGGCATCTTCCCAAGCAGAAGTGAGGAAAGAAGAAAACCTATTGACAATAAAAAACATAAATCAGGAAAAAGAGCAGGTAGTTTCACTACCACATCCAAAAGAGGAAGTGATAAGCAATAAAGACTTATACAGTGATCATCATCAATTAAGAGGCTAGTATATAAGCATCTTTAAGTCATTTGCAACAAAATTGCTCATTAACAGTTTCACATTTCTCCACTAAATACAGCCTGGTCAGTGGATCAGTAGCAGGTAGTCTCTTAACCCAAATGTCTTCCTCTTTTTTAGGAATCTCTTTACCTCCCTATATTGAGACAATTTTAATTTAATGTCACAATTGCTTAGGAAATATATACTCCATTGCTACAATGATAAGATTGGGATGCAGTTGCCTCTTGACTCATACAAGGGATTTTCACAAAGAAAAAAAAAAAAAAACAATGGAGGCAACCCCAAGAAACAAACTTGAGAGGCCATGGGCTCTTGGATTTCAGCCTTATGGGAATGAGAGCTCCCTATTCACATTCTCCAGATTCTTAAATTTAAAGATTGAAAATACACATTCAAAGGATATCTGTGTGTGATCAAAAGGGTGGCAAAATAGAGCCCTACAACCTGTATACCCAAGGGAGGTAGATGTTCATCCTTTGAGTCCTGCTATCATCTCCCATTATTTCCCATCTCTACTTTCTACCATAGATATTCTTGTGCATGTAGACATATACAGTTTCTCAGTTCAAGGGTATAATGAGATATATTCAAAGGGGACTTTGATATCTTCTGCCTTGTGTTTTTCCCTGCAAATAGCCACACAGACAAAAGGCAGGTAGTTTCATTCCCACATCCAAAAGAGGAAGTGATAAAGCAATAAAGACTTATACAGTGATCATTATCAATTAAGAGACTAGTATATAAGCACAGATTACTGGCTTTATCAGAGAATTTGGGTTTAATCTCAGTTCTGTTCCATATACTCTGTGTACCTGTGGATCAAACCAACCAACCTCTCACCATAATTTTATCATCTTTGAACTGAATGGATTGAGTAGGTGGCCCCTAATTCCCCCTCTTGCTCTGATTCCAAAGATCTATCTCCAACATTTCTGGAAAGTCCAAACTGCACTGAAGGATTGTTGATAAGGAAGGAGCTGATGCAGGAGTGAATCTGGGCCATAGGCCACCAAATGAGATCTCAATTATAAAAGTGGAAAAAAAAACTGCTCACATAAGGAGAGAAAAGATTAACAATCAAATAAAATGGAAAATATTGCTAGAAATATGAATGAAGTCTCATTTCATAAATCACCTTGACTCAAACTGGAAGCTCTTCTGCATTATGAAGAAGACACTTTGTTCAGTTCAGGATAACAAAAAATCAGGATGTTGTCTGGGAAATCAAGTCATATGTGGCTTTTTTTCACTAAGCCTTTGCTATTTGTCAGGGATTTTTTGCCCTTTGGGGGACTGCTAGCTGTTCAGATGTTTTATTTAACTCTGGAAACTTCCATTATATTTTATCATTTTATGGAGCAGAGGATTTTATGAATTCATCTCTTTTTATTCATTTAAGAGTGATTCCTCTTCACTGAACGTAGCTCTGCTCTCCATGTATTCCCTGCTCCTCTGCATTAAAACACTGGACAGAAAAAAAGAAACCCTTTTTAAAGTATTAAGTCGATGACCACGTTTTACTTCACCCACAGCAACTGGGCAGTAATAAATCAGATTCTTTGTTGTAGTTGGTAAAGAAAACAATAGTGGAAAATGAAATGAAGCTGAAAATTGCAAGGATAATAAAAAAGTCCAGATAACATAGAGATAATAATTATACAGAGGACAAAATTCTCTAAGAAAGCTTTAGTAATATTCAGGCATAATGTAGAAAGCAGTGGTGCATCTTGAGATTTCTGGGAAAATGTTTAAAACTATGGTTGGTTTTGGTCAAGAGAAAATATTCATGGAGGTTAAAGTTTTGAAACAATGCAAGAAAAGGTCCTGCTAGATTTAATTGGTAGAAAAATCAGGAGCATCAGGAAGTGGGGCAGAAGTGGAAGAATTCTGACCTTAGATTAAGATGGCCTGGATCTGAATCTCACCTTAGTTTTCTTGCTGTCTGACCACTGGGAAAGAACTTACTTTTCTCATCTATAAAGAGTAAGCTACCAATAACTATAGTACTTTTTATACATTGTTCCTTTAGTTGATGAAAGAAAACATGGGAAATGCCTGTGTAACATAAAATTTTCTAAAAATGTTATTGGGAATCATATTTGTATTGTGCTTGTTTTTGTTATTGTTCTCATATTCAATAAAATAGAGAATAGAATTGAGACAGAAGTATTTGTACAAATAGTCTGATAATCACAGAAAGACATGACAATATATCATCATCATCACTATCATCGATAACATCATCATCACCATAGCAATCAATAACAGTGCCTTAAGGTTTGAAAAGCCCTTTTCACACATTAACACAGTTTATCCCCATATCAAATTGTGAGATGGGTTTATAAACTGATGTCACCTAAAAAGAATCAGGAAAATAAAAATGGAAGGAACAATAATAGAGCAATTAAAGCCAAATGCCATTACAAAATAAGGAATAACTTTATCTTCCCTCCAATTTCACTGGATGTGAGTAGGGAGTGATACACACACACACACACACATACACACATTGGAAGATAACATTAAACTTTTTAAATGTTTTATTAATCTCATCGATTTTCCAATCTATTTTTAAAAATTAATTTATGGGAAGGAACAGGCAGATAAATTAGAAATGTATCTGATATAAAATAAAAATTATTATGAACATTTGCTTTAAAATCATCTGAGTACAAGTTGTTATTATCTGATTGCTCTTTTAAGCATAATGTGAAGCAGATTATTTAACAGGTGGATAAAAGGAGTTTTTGCTTTAATGAGGTGAAAGTATTAGGATTTAAATTCATTTTCTGCAAAGCACTCAAAATATCTTCACAATTATTTCAGCATCAGATGGTATGAAAGAATGATATGTAACTCATCCTATCCAACATAGTTTTGCTTCCTTTTATGACGTCTTTATATCTTCAATCTTTTTTTATTCTCAGTAGCATAGTTGTTTTTTGTTTTTGTTTTTGTTTTTTGAGATCTTGGCCTGTGGTATCTAATGAAAACATACTGGATAGAATATAAAATATAGTCAGAAAATTCAGATATTAGTTTGTGACCTTAATCAACTTCCATGTAGCTTCTCTATGACTCAGTTTTCTTAAATATAAAGTAGGAATGATAATAGTACCTGACTTCCTGTGCTGTTCTAAGGATCAGGGGAATCAATCTATATAAAATTTAAAGAATAATATAAATGCTAGTTAGATATTATTCCTAAATTATAATAGATCAGTGTTAAGATCAATTATCAATGATTAGATCACAAGATTTTTTGTAAAAATACTCTATTTTTAGTACATCTTTATTGTTAAATGATCACGAATATTTTGAATTTGTAACAAGGTTATATTTTTTGGTTACTTGATCATATGGATTTCATAGATGCTCATTCATTTATTTATTTGTTTATTTATTTACTTGCTAGCAATCTAAGGCAATGTTGCTACTCTTGGTGGTGAGAGTGATGCTGAGAGAATCTACGTAAAGTATTTTCAACCTTTTTGTTTTATTCAGTACAAAGAAAAACCAATAGTATTTGGAGCTGAAATACCCACATTTGAATCTGACAACTGCAACTAGGGGCTTTGAAGAGATTGCTCCCTATATTTTGACATGACTTAACTTGACTCCTTTGTAAAATGAGAAAACTGCAATAGGATAACTCTTATATAGAGGACATTTCCAACCCTATTCTTATAATTAAATAATAACATTTAAAATCTCCTTGTCAACAACATTTGCTAGCTCTCAAAAAGGCATGATGTGTTGCCTTGTTCCCATCTTTGTTTATGAGTGTCTTCTCAGTTAATCAATAAATATTTATTAAAGTCCCACTGTGTGGCAAGAACTCTGCTAAGCATTGACGATTTGGAAAATAACACACACCTTCTTACATGTCTAATCTGTCTGGATTTCATCTACCCTTCAAATCCCATGTACTCCACAAAGTCACCTCTGAAGAATTTTTACTTATAGTGATTTAGAACAGCAGAAACATAGTAATTTGAATTCAGGAGGAACCTGGAGACTGCTTATTTCAATTCCTATCTTTCAGATGAGAAACATGAGACATAAACAAGGGGAAAGGATTGTCTAGAATTAAACAAAAAGAAAGTGGCATAGCCAGGGCACAAATCAAGCTTTTCTGACTGTCAGATCAATCTCTTTCCCCAGTCTCCTCCCACAATCTGTTCCCACTCTACTGTTTAGATAAACTTGCCAACATTTGTTCCTTACATTGTATCTCACCCCTGCACCTTTCATCAAGATTTAACTCAAATTTCTTTTGCAAGAAAATTTTCAGGTCTCTACCCACTGCTTATGATTTTTCTCTAAGATTATTTTCGTCATCATTCATATAATTGCATAAATATAAACATGCATATACATGGATCTATACACATATACATGAAAGCATATGTACATATAAAGTATGTATCACGTATAAAATTGCTTGAATGCTGTTTGTGAGAGAATGTAAATTCCTTGAGGGCAGAAAAATGGTTTTACTTTGGATTTTAATTCGCAAATTTGATACAGCGATTAGACCATAATAAGCCCTTACTGAATGTTTGCTGACTGACTGATATAGTAGTATACTTATCGTCTCTCTCACTTATTTTAAGACTGTTACCTTCACTATGTATTCCTAATTTTATTTCCATCCCAGGCCCTACTTTAACACCTCCAGAGCAAGGACTATGTCCTATGATCCAGTGATGTTTAAAATTATTTCTCATACAAAATAAAACTTGATAAGATAATTGAGTCTTTTATCCAAAGAGCAAACATTTCTTCAGCATCTATTATGTGTCAAGGACTCTTCTATGCTCTGGAAGTAGAAAAATAAAGAGAAAATAGTTATAGTATCAGTAATACACAAGATAGAAACAGAGAAGTAAGTTATAATATATATAAAATAAAAAGGAAATAAGTTTAAATGAGGGAGAAGAAGGAATTGAAAACTAACAATTAGGAAGGAAAAAAAGACTCAGGATGTAGTGACCTTGACTTGAGTAATTTTATAATAGAGATTTCAAGAAGTGGAGATAAATAGGGAGGTATTCCGAGCAAATGATATAACCTGAAGAATTAAGAGTCATGGACAAGGAAAACCAACTGAGTTAATTTTATGTGAAATATACACACATTTACCTAACTATACAATATAGATAAATATACATAGGCACATACATGTTTGCATAGATATATGCATATACATGTGTGTATCTGTGTTAGTGTCATATGTGTGTCAGACAAAACTATCTAGAAAAAACTTATTTAGGCAGAATGTATTCCATTTCATAGAACTGATATTTCAAATGTCTTCCTAGGAGCTAAGTCTAAAAGAAATTGTATAATATAGTACAGAACAAAATGCTGATTCTTACCCAGAACACATTGCATCAAATTCTTATTTAATTTTTATTATATGTGTGACTCCTAATCCAATTATTTCATCTCAGTGGGTCCCACTTTCCTCAACATTATGATGAAGAAATTGAAATAGACAGCTTCATAGGTTCCTTTTAGCACTTCTTCTATGATTTGTGTTCCTAAGTTTTACAAAACATATAGAAATGTGGATCTATGAAGCAAACTATGTTGGAATCCTTGTACAGCTTTATTCGGTTTTTAAATGCATGCAAGAATATTCAGATTGTCATATCACTAAGAAATTCTTTAATCAATCCAATCCATCAGTCAAAAAATAAAATAAATTAAAATACAATAAGCAAACAAGCAACAACCTCAGTATATTGTTGCATTGACACTACCTTTTTATTTAAATGATGACTTATGTGTATATTTTCCTGAAAACAGACTCTCCCATAGACGGGGGCTCAAAGGTGCAGGACTAGTAAGCAAAACTTTGTGCAAGGATTCAGAAAGTATTTCAAATCCTGCAATTGTTTTGATGTGTCTTCTATGAAATAGATGGTGGCTTTGGATGATGCTGGGGTTTCCAGGACACCAGTATATTTGGACCAGACGGAAAGAAAATGTTTGGGCAAAGATAGTTCCATGGAGACAAAATATTCTGGATCTGAATAATTAGAATTTCACTTATATGAACATTTTAATCAATGCAAGTTGAAGGATTTCTCTGTGTATAGATGAATACAGAGTATTTCCCTTGTGGAATCAGCTAACAATAGAAGGCATTTGTCTGATGTTGAGAATTCTATGTGCTACAGATTAAACATGTGTATCCTTGGGGGAATTTCCTTCACAAATCACATGATCAAGGTAAATAATGGATGGAGGAAATTGAATGAATCTGTCTTTATGCTATAATGTTTACTAGACGTTGAGACAGGAATTCCAGTTGTAATTTCTCTGAACCACAGTGTACCAAATCATCAAAAACATACAATATTTTATCATTATAAGTTTTTGAAGTAATTACTATTGATTTTCTGTGATTGTTCTTCAACTCAGTTATTATTTAACATTTCATTACTGACTTTAGTTATGTCTTTATCTTTTGCTTGTGTTCCCAAAATTTATTGTTATTATTCATATAAAATTATCTATTATTAATGTATTAAATTCTATAATGTGATAATTATTTATTTTCTTTAATTTTGAGGGCATAACCATATGTTTTACTACATGCTCAATTTTATGAAATTCCAGGAGAGATATTTACATTTTTTAGTGTTTATTTAGAAGATCCCATAAGTCTTTTTGCTCTAATTTCTCCAACAATTTGTTTAGTACAACATATTCTTGAAGCTAAGACATTAGGAGTATATGAATTCCATATTGATATTGACTATTGTATATAATTCTTTTCAGCATAATGCATTTTTTCTTGATCATTTTTAATGCTCTGAGTATTTACTAAGTTTGATAATATCATTTCACTTATTGCCATTTTTAGATTTATCTTATGAATATTGTTTTCTAGGCCTTTATTTTTATTATATGTCTTCTAAAAATAATATTGAATAGCATTTTATTTTTCATATACATGTAAAGATAATTTTCAATATTCATTTTTGTGAGACTTTGTCTTCTAATTTTTTTTCTTTCTCTCTGATTTGCTTCCCCCCAAGATAAGTAATTTGATATGGGTTAAATATGTGCAGAAACATATTTCCATATATGTTATATTTTACAAGAAAAATCAGAACAAAAAGGGGAAAAATGAAAAAGAAAAAAAAAAGCAAAAAAGGTGAAAATGCTATTTCAATCCATATTTAGAATCCATAGTTCTCTCTTTGCGTGTGGATGGCATTTTCCATCACAATTATATTGAAATTGCCTTGAATCTCCTCATTGTTGAGAGGAGCCAAATCCATTACAATTGATGATCACATAATCTTGATGTTAGTGTTCCCTTGGTTCTGCTCACTTCACTCATCAATTCATGTCATTCCAGATTTTTCTGAAATCTATCTGTTCACCATTTCTCATAGAATGAATATTACATGCACTATATCTTATTTAAATGTAGTTTTCAAGCAACAATTTGTGAGGTTTTGTTATCAAATGAGTAATTTGCAAAGCACAGAGTGTGTACATTTAATGAATGCCTTTCTTCCTCCTCATCCAACCTGTCACTCTTTTACATTTTATTGGACCATTTAATTCATTCACATCTAAAGTTATAAGAAATAGGCTTATATTTTTATGTATTTGTCTCTAATATTTTAATTAAATTTTTCCCAATTCCTTTGTAACATCAGTACATATATGTATATGAAATGTTTTATATATAAAAGATAGTCATATATATGTTATATATTATATATAGTATAATATTGTTTTTCTTTCTTGATTTTATCCATCTCTTTTTTCCATCTCAGTTATGCAGTCAAGTAAAATCTTTCTCCTGCCCTTCAACTTGTTTTTTTATTAGCAGTTTTTCTTGTTGTTGTTGTTTGTTTGTTTTGTTTTGTTTTAGATTTCATTTTATCTGCCTTAAAAAAAAATACTTCATTCCCCTCAGGACTTACCCTACCTTTCTGTCTGTTCTCAGCTTTTAGTCTTTTTATATCCCATCTAACAGACTTGTTTCAATAACAGTCATTCTAGCCATTCTCCTCTCAGGGAAGGAATCTTTGTTCAAATGTATAGCATGAACATGTGCACACATGCATGGATATACACACAAACACACACACAATGCCTGCCTAAATCTCTGTTATATTGATAGATGCCTTTGATATTCACTAGATGATTTTAATTTGTGCTTATGTTGCAATCAACAATTATTTGGCATAAGTAGCTTCCCCCCCCCCACATTTTTTGCTGCTTAATTTTTATAGCTAGTCATTGTGAGGAGTCTGCTGCTACAAGTTAGCAGAGTATTGTATCAACATCTGTTTGCCTGGGGAAGTTGGAAATTGGCAATGTCCCACCACTGTAAGCCAAGCTGAGCAAGGAAGAAGACAGGACCCAGAGCAACTAAATATCATCAGCCAAGCTTCCTCTATTTACACCCCAGCAAGACCATCCTGATGAATCCCTTTTCAAGTGTGCTGTTTCAAATATCCATGAAGGCCTTGGAAAGGGCTACTTTGGGAAAGTCTTTAGAGACTAGAAAACATTATCATCATCATCTCCGATTTCCTGTGTCCACTTTTTCTAAGCTTTTGCTAGGAGATGATCTACAAGTCTTTTTGAGTTTCTGGACCCACAGCCTCATCTTCTAACAAATCCTCTAGTATTATAGCACAAAGAGATCATTTGCCATGAAAATGAAAACTAGCATATTTCTTTTCATTTTCTGGATCACCTGTTTTACGATATTGCCAGCTGTCCTGTGGTGTAGAAAATAGACCCAAATGGGAGGTTTTCTCCAAAGCTTCATGGACAAGAACTCGAGCAGTTATTCTTATTATAATAATTCCCTCATTTTAGCCCATTTGGAAAATGTTTTTTTTAATCATATATGTAGTTGTATCTATATTTACACACACACACACACACACACACAGAGAGAGAGAGAAATACTTTTGTGTATATATATATATATATATACCAATAGTTTTGTATAAACATATATATGTGTATGTACACATATGTGTTTATATACCAATATTTGCAGTCTTTGGATCTCAAAAGTGGGTCGTAAACATCTTGGAGCAGAATATTTCATCCCCCAGTACCTGGCACATGATTTTTTTGTTCATTGATAATTGTCATTGAAATTCTACAGCACAGTAAATGCTCATCAAAATCAAATTCAGTGATCAAAATGGTTCCAAATAGAAAGATGCTTACAGTTTAATGGAATTGATATGAAATAGCAACAGAGGAAATAAACAAAATAAAAGCAATCCAGTCAAAGTAATGTCAAAAATTTAAGAAAGGGAGAGGTGAACTATCGGTTGATGGGAAATTAGGAAAGGCTACATGAAAACTATTATTAAGTATTCAAATAATAACTAGCATCTATATATCATTTTTAAGTATAAAAACAGGATAGATTTATTTTTTCTCAATCATATTTTATTTTTGTAATTATATATAAATATAGTTTTCAACATTATTTTTTAAAGACTTTGTGTTCCAAATTTTTCTCCCTCCCTCCCTTTCCCTTTCTTCGAGATAGAAAGTAATATGATATAGGTTAAATGTATTCAATTTTTAATAAATATTTCAAAATTTCATGTTATGCAAGAATAATTAGACTATAAGGGGAAAAATATGAGAAAAATGAAAAATCAAACAAAAAGACAATTTTTTTTTTCCTTTCATGCCTCCATAGTTCTCTCCCTGCAATTGGATGACATTTTCCATCCGAAAATCTGTAGGAATTTGCTTGAGTCACTTTGTTGTTCAGAAGAATAAGTTCATTACAGTTGATCATCAAATAATCTTGTTATTATGTACAATGATGGTTCTTGATTCTGCTCACTTCATTCATTATCAGTTAAGATAAGTCTTTCCAGGCTTTTCTGAAATCAGCCTGCTCATCATTTCTTATGGAAGAATCAATTTCCATTACATTCATAGACCAACCATAAATTATTTGGCCATTCCCCAATTGATGCGCATCCACTCAATTACTAGTTTCTTGCCACTACAATGAGATTTGTATAGTTTTAAAGCATTAGTTTATGAAAGAAGAATGTAACTTGTATCATTTAGCACCAGAGGATGGAGCAATGGTTGGAAATGAAAAGGGGTGAATTTAGGTTGGACAACAATATCCAGCCCCAGAACACTCTCCAGAAGTAAGGTATTGATGTCCCTTTAGGACAATGGGAAGTCCATTAGTGCATATCTGAAAAAGCTGGATGACCTTAAAACAGGTCATGGTTGCTGTAATGAGGATTCTCATGGAGGCCCAGATTGGTGGACATGGCTTCAAATGCTCTAACATATCCCTGAGTCTGTACTTGAGTGATTTTTAGAGGTCATTGGCCTTGATTTGTGCCTTGAGAAAAAGTAAAACTCCACAAGTTAGAGTTAATAATATTATGTTTTTAGACATAGAGAACATTATGGGAGTACATTATGTGGGATTGCTAGGAAGCAGGGTGACATCAGGGGCAATAGAATTGAAAGGGATCCAGGGGCAGCTATTTAAACAGAAATTCAACTTTCTCCTTCTTGCCTTTCACCAGCTAAAATCTTCCCTAGTGTCTGACTTCCATACCTCTCTATTTCACCTGTTTCCAAATTCTATTATCACTCCCATGTGTTTACAAACAATATTCACTAAATAAATGCTTGACTCTCTGATTAAAGCCAGCAAAGTAAAAGATCCAATTTTATTCTTAAAAGATTGAGAAACTTCAGAGCAATATTTTTTTCTGATTGTGTTACGCATTTATAATCACAGAAATATTTGGAGAAATCAGTACATTAATGGTTTATTACAGTGGCATATAGTAGCTAGCAACCTTTCCAGCCTTAAAACAAGAAGGCAGCTTGTAGTTACTTGAAGATAATAATCATATATTTAAAATCAGAAGATAACTAGCTGAGATTAATAATACAATTCAGTCACATCATTCTACAGTCGAAGAAACTAAGCTAAGAGAGAGCAGTGACTTATCAAAGAACCGACAGGTTTTAAGTGAATAAGAGGGATTTCAAACCAAGGAATTCTAGTTCAAAACCCTCCTCCATTTCAGTTAAAGATATTTAAAAGTTAGAAAAATAAAGGGTCTGTAGCATCATAGATTGAGGAGAATGAGACTTCAAAAGTTTCTTTCAGTCCATTCATTTGATAGATGAAGCAACTAAGAGGTTAAGTGATTTATACAAGGTGAGATACACAGTACATAAATGAGATAGGATTTGAATTTAGTTCTTCTGACTCCAGCAATCTGTCTTACCACTTTATCATGCAATAAGCAATCCCAAAATGATCTTTGTCAACATCCCTTTTTTTTTTGTTCATTTCCAGGCTTATTTTTTACTTTCCTTTGAAAATAGGTTTTCACCTGTTCCCTGAGGGAAATAACTAAAATAAGCCTCAGCTCCTTAACTCTCAGTAGAGTAGGTTTGGAGAATAAGAAATAGGTGAATATCCCTTGAACCTATTAAGCTTCAACCACCCAGACTTTGAGATGATTTCATGGTAATAACACATTTACATAATGAGCTCTCACTTTTTCCATCTTTGAGAACTTTTCAAGTGAAACACCAGTCAATGTATGTCCAGAATGACTATAGACCAAAATGTTGGAAGGAAATTTATAAGAAAAACAGAACTCAAGGTCAAACCTGTTCAGTATTACCTAAGCAGTTACTAACATTCATTGATTAAAGCATTTGCAAAAATATGTTTACTTCTTTTTCAACTTAAACCTTTCCCCCTCTGCATTTATTTTCTTAAATGAACCTATTTAGCTTTTGACTCTGGATGATTCTCAGCACATTCAACCTTCTTTCTGCCAGCCACCCAAATGTTTAAATAGAATAATTTAGAAATACATCCTAAGGCTCTGTGATACTTTTAAGACTCAAGATTCAGGAAACCTAATTGCAGACATCAGCCATCAATGAGTACTATTCACTAAATGATAGAAATGAAAAGATTAGATTAGAGATCAAAGTCCTCTCTCCAGGGAAGTATTTAATGTAATTAGCCTGGGAGATAATTCACACCAAAATCACTGGTCATGAGTCCCCCATATGAAAAACTATAAAAATGCAAAAAAATACAAGAAAAAATACTTAGGTTCAGAGAAAAACAATAGAAATTAGTAACAATTGCTGGACGATTGAAATCTGAAGGGTAAAAGAACAGATATGCTTTATTTTTAAGTGTTCATTCACTTTTTAAATTTTGTCACACCTTTATCCCAGCAAAACTATTATCTGAAATAATCCCCAACTTTTAAATCTTCCATTGTGAGAAAGAAAAATAATTAAACAAATGAGTGGAACCAGTAACTTACAGCCTTTGCAACATTTTGTATCAGAAGGAAAACGTTTTCATATTATTGATCCTCAAGTGCCTAGATATCATTTGTGAAATTGTTATATTGATGCTGCTTATTTCACTTTGTATAAGTTCATAAAAGTTTGCTGGTGTCTCCCTGGACTCATAAATATATATTATGTTTCATGCAATATGTTTTCATTGATTCCTCAGCGCAGTTCACACATGAGGTTTGCCCAGGATTACCAAATTTCCAAAGTGAAAATTGAGCCCAGGTTCTTGTAAGTATGGCTGTAAGTAAGTAAGTAAAATGGCACCCACTAAGCCATCCTGATGTCAGGAAATTGATATACATATTTCTTCCTGGATTTCCCCAAATTTGATTCAAATCCTGTATTATTAGGAGGAAGAGGAGAAGGAAGAGGAGCAGAAAGAGGAGGAGGAGGAGGAGCAAAAAGAGAAGGAAGAGGAGGAGGAGAGGGGGAATAGGAAGAAGAGGAGGGGGTGAAAAGGAGTAGGAAAAGAGACAGGAGGAGGAGAAGAAGGAAGAGGGGGAGGAGGAGGAAGAAGAAGCAGGGAGGAAGAAGGAGGGAAGGAGAGGAGGAGATGGAGAAGGAGGAGGAAGGAGGAAGAAGGAGGGAAGGAGAGGAGGAGAAGGAGAAGGAGGAGGAAGGAGGGAGAGGGGAGAAAGAGAAGGAAATATTTCCCTTCTGCCTAATTTTAAAAGTTAGCTGGAGGCAGGAAAGTACAAATGAAGGCAATGGCATAACTCATTTCACTTGAGAACATGCATTTTAAACATGCAGTATTAAAACAGAGACAAGCAGGAGGGAGTTGCTAAGGCAATCCACTCCTTTGCCCTGCTTGAGCTAATTATTGTAAATGATGCACACAGAAGAAGCAAAGCACTTTCAACCAATGGGAGAGCCATTTTAGCCTCCTCTCCCTATGACTCTTTCATGAAAACTCAAGAATGTTTCTTCTGAATAGTTTTGAAACTCCCTGTTCTCTATTCCCTATAGAACACAGGGGAGAGGGTAAAAAGGAAAGTTAGATATATGATGAGCTTCATTTTGGGAAAGCTTTTGTTTTGTCTCATTTTACAAAATTCCACCTTCATTAAAGTCCTTCTTTAATGCATCATTGGTCTGTGTAGGTGATCACAAGTAGGTCATTTTTATCCCTGGGCTCCAGATTCCTTATCCATAAGATGGGTTAATGATACCATTATTCATTTATATCTTTGGGTTATTGAAATAATTGAGTGGAATAGTTGTTGCTCTACTGTAGGACATCTCTGACTTTTCCACCATTTCTCAGGAAGCTCATCATTCTGAAAGCTCCCATCAGCCTTAGTATTCCACTCTGTCCCTATGACTGGGAGACAAGGGAGTCATGAACTCGAAAACCTCCATTTAAGGAAAAAACTAATTTCAGAACATCTAAATTTTCATTGTGACCCTACTTAGTAACTTCTCTGACTTATTCTGTGTCCACAATGGGTACTCTTCCTAGTTATGTCCCTTCTCCCATTTTTGAGCTTCATTTTCACTGTGATCTTCTGTATTAGATTTTATGCTCTGTGAGAACAAGGAATGTATGAAGTTTTGTCTGTTTTGTATTTGTATCCTTAAGATTAAGCAAAATGCTTGGTATATAGTAAGTGTTTAATAAATTCATTGTCTGATCAATTGACAAAGTATTCAAAGTTGAAAAAACCTTAATGTAAAAAATAAAGAGCAACTCTCAGAGTCAGAAAGTCTGGTGTTCAAATTTCACATCTTACAAATTCTGGAGCAGCTCTCTCAGTATTTTAAACATCTCCCAAAGATTATAAGTTGTAGAAAAGATGCCTAACCCTATTGGTAGAGGAATTTTCCTCACCTGATAGTCCCCTTGATAAGTGAAATCATAATCATAGTCCTTTCCTCTTAAAAATAAGTGACTTGGCAAAGTCTTTTATAAACAAAAGATATTTTTGGTCATATCCCTACATGATCTATCCTTCATCTTTTATGCCAATCAAGCACATCAGGTCCTGATAAGATGTCTAAATCTCAAGACTCCCTTTTTATTGATAGTACTGTCATGATATTCAGTGTTTAAAATAATTTGTTGTTTCAATTCCATATAAAAATGATTTTTAACTTTTATTTATTAAAATTTTGAGTTCAAATTTGTACTCCTCCTGCCCCCTCTCCTTTCCCTTTTCTTACAGGAAAAACAATTTGATAGAGACTATTTGGGCATGTTTGCAAAATATATTTCACATTAGTCACATTGTGAAAGAAAACATAACAAACCCTACATATACACATCAGAAAATGCTTCAATAGTTATCAAGACTCCCTCAATTCTTTCTCTGGAGTTAGATAGCATGTTTCATTATAAAGTCCTTTATAATTGTCTTGGATGATTTTATTAGTCAGAATAACTCAGTCATTCACAATTGACCATCATTACAAATTGATATTACTGTATACAATGTTGTCCTAGTTCTGCTCACTTCACTTTGTATCAATTTGTACAGTTCTTTCCAGGTTTTTCTGGCACTCTTTTAAATGTCATTTCTTAAAGCCCAGCAGTATTCCATCAAAATCAAATGCCATAACTTGTTTAGCCATTCCCCAGTTGATGCATAATCCTTTGATTCCTAATTTTTTGGCCACCACAAAAAGGGTTGCCATACATATTTTTGTACATAATGGCTCTTTTTGGTTGTTTGTTTTTAATTTCTTTGAAATACATACATCTTTTATTTATGTAATTAATAATGATTTAGATGATTTTTTTCCATATTATAATAGATAGTTTTGATTTCTTCAACTAAATGCCTATTTATATCATTTGATCATTTGGGGGAATGGCTTGTCTTTTTATAATTTCTAATATTCACCAGGGTAGATTTGTTTCCATTAATACAAAAACAGAGAGATTCTGAACTAACAAAGACAATGTAATAGAAAATTAAGGACTTCTGGAAATATGTGTCAAAGAATCTTTTTTGGTATCTTTGTGTGGTAGATTGATTTGAAGCTTCAGTGTTTATTATAACAACTAGTCCTAGAACTGAGCAAGATGAATGGGAAATGTAATGGAATAATAAACTCTGATTTTATTATTTTACATTCAATTTCATACTCCCCTCTTTTCTACCTGTCACTGCCAAAGTTTCTATCTACAATTTATTTTGCTAGATAATGAGCACTTTGCAAGTACTGATCATAATTTACTAGTCCAGACCACATTTCCAGTCCATTAAAAAATTTAGACTTTAATAGAATGTGTATTTCAGAAGTGAGATGGATATGGGGTGTAGGCAGGAGGTGTGCAGTGGGTAACTGATGTCTGAGTGTGTGAAAAGCTAGGAGGCCAATGCTAGTTGTGAGACAAGGGGAGGATGAAGAAGTAACTAAAAGGAACTGTAAGATAGGATTTCTTCCTATCCCCAGAAATGCCCCAGACTCTATGATCCATAAATTATTATTTAGGTTATTCTGGAATATAATAGATAGGGCATAGGACTTGGAAACATGAAGTTTAAAGCTTAAAGCTAACCCTTAAACACTTATTGTCTCTGAGATCTTGGACAAATCATTTGAATTTTCTGTCTCTTAAAATTAAGTTCTTGGATCAAACTCAAATAGAAATGGATCCTTGCATTTTGATTTAGGAAATTAGAAATTCACAACATTTATGTTATATCATATTTTTATTTATTTTGTTAAACATAAATAATATTTTAATCTGGTTTGGATAATAATGGACCCTTTTGCAGTTGAGTTTGGCATTTTTGAATTAGATGACCACTAAGGAATTTTTCAATTTTAAATGTATGATCTGTAAGACATATTTATAAGTCCTGTATTCAAAAGGGCTAATGAACTTCATAAAATTTAGAGAAAGAAGCAATCTTTAAAACTATGTGATATCCTATTGTCAAAATAAGAGAATTTTAGAAATACAAAAGAAAGTAGAGCTTATCAAGTGAAATCCCTACCCTTTTTAGATGAGGAAACCAAGATCCAGAGAAAAGCAGTATGAGCTTCAGTTTTTTTTTTTAATCTAGAAAATAGGATAACTGTTCCTTTAGTATTTTAACTCAAAAGGTTACTATAAGATTCAAATTATAAAAATGCTTATCTTATCTATCACATACTCTGTAAAATTGTACACTTTAAAAGTATCAGGTGTTATTTTTATTTCTCCAGAATTACTCAGGTAAACAGTGACAAGATGAGATATCCATGTGCCCTGAATTTCACCCTAGTGTTCTTCAGACTTCTAGGCCTAGAATTAAAATAGAATGAATCCAGAGGTCATCAAACCCAACCATCCAATTGTTCATATGTGAAGATGAAGGCCAAAGTGCAAAGTTCTATGGAACAGATGAGTGTGTAAGTGGAAAAGCCAGTTCTCCAAACCATATCTGACAATACAAGGCTTTCTTCATTTCCCATCTCTGTTTATATCTAAACACACCCACACCTACACATGCTTTTTATTGAAATGTTACATAGACTGTAGGCAGATGCAGAGTCATTTTTCTTGCAGCTGCTTTATAACTAAAGTTATAAAATAGAGGTAATAATGGGGAAAGATGGGTAACTTTCCCTTGTGTTCCTTAGTAATATACAGAATCTTAAATCATTGCTCTTCATACTTACTTGGGTCTTCATATGGTTATAGAATCTTATTCCTCACCAAATAAATGGTTGGAAAAATCTATTGAATTTGATATTTAGAACTATAAGCTATGATTCATTTCATAAATATTCCAAGGTTTCAGCAGTAACATCTTTTTAAAACATTTTTACTGAAAATATCATAGAAACTAAAGAAGAAAAAATTAAGAAGGGGAGTAGAAATCAATATTAGTCACATTTGTTCTCAAGCATTTATTTTTTAGAATTTTCCTTAATAACCATTGACTAAAGGGGAAAAAAACTGATCTTTTATTCCTAGGTAGAGAACAGTCTAATAACACAATATATGATTTCATCAAAAAAGACATTATTTGACATATTTGTCAATATCAAAACTACAATTTCAGACTCCATTTTGTTTAGACTTCTCAGAAAGGATTGAACTTCCCTGTTCTTGAACAACATTTAGAGTATCCCCATAAAGTCATCAAAGTTACAATCTAAACTAATTTTGAATAAACTGATGTTATCACTTAAAGCTTTCAATAATCTGTCTTCAGTTACACTTTCATACCATCCCCCTCAATTCTCTGATCATCCTTCTGAGGTCATCTCCAATTTATCCTTTATAAATTCATACATGGTTCATACATTCTTGCTTACCTACTCTATCCCTTGTTAAATTATGAACTGTTTGAAAGCAAGAACTTTTCACCCTTTTGTATTCCCTGCACTTAACACAATTCATGGTACGTAGTAAGCACTTAATAAATGATAGTGGAACTGATTTATTTTAATAGTTCAGTTCTTTTAAGCAATAGTGTATGATTGTGAGATAGTGGAATGAATCCTGCTCTGGGTGTTCTAGGTAAGAATGGAAGCAGTGGACTCAGGAAACATTTGTTTTTACAATCAGAGTATTCAGAAGGGCTGAGACTGGTTATGTATACTCTCTGAGCCTTGGTTTTCCCACTGGAAGTACACATAGGATCATTTTGAGGATGAAAGAATATAATGCATTTAAAAATACTTTTTTTCCCTTTTCCAAATAATCCTTACTTATGCCTTTGCTCATGTTATTCTTCCTGCTGGGCTAGACTCATAAATTATTATTTTTAATAATATATATACTTTTATATGTTAATATGTATTTTTATATATTATATTAATAATGTTAATATTAATTATAATGTTAATTAATAATATTAATATATTAATCAATATATAATATAATATATTATATATATATATATACTTGTGATGGAGAGAGCCATATGCACACAGAGAGAAGACTTTGGGTGACTGAGTATGGATCACAACATAGTATGTTTGATAATTCAGAATAGGGAGGAATTTTAGAGATAATCTAATTTAACCCTCTCACATTATCATAATCATTTAATATCTGATGCTTCTATAGTTCTTCGAAGTTTTTAAAGGAGCTTTATGACTTTTCAGATTTATTAATATGGACATTGACTTTTCTTAACTATCTCCCCTTTTGTACAAGAAGCTTACCTGGGCTTCTTATTGTGGAGACCTAGAAATAATGGCATTATTTAAAATCACCAATAATACTTTTTTTTAAAGAAAAGAATAACAGATCTTCACCTTTAAACCACAAATTAAATGAATCTTATAATAGGAAAAAGGTAGGTAATCTGGGTGCCCTTGTTTTCTGCCTGAAGATGTTAGAGTTTTTGATATGATAAGAAATTTTAAAGGTTTTTTTTTTTAAATAGAAGTTTATTGATTTGTCATTTCATCATGATTTAAATATTAAGTAACATCAACCAAACATTATGTATCAGCAATATCCTAAGAATATAAGGAACCTAAACAAAGAAATTTTGCTGCTTTGTTTAAAGTTTAGAATTTTTAATTTTCAACATGGAGCTTGACTGCGTACGTTGGAATAAGAATATGTAAGAACAATAAGGACACAGAGGGTGATTTTAATTAACAGAATTGCTGACTATGAAAAGTGAAAAAGACCAGTCAGAAATTATCTAGTTCAACACATTCCTTAAAACAAATTATCTCAAGCATACACTTGTTACAAGTGAATACCCATGTGATTGACACATACAGAACTGAGACATTACTGTTCATTGACTGATGGAAGACTTCCAGTGGAAAAAGCCTCTACTTCCTGAGGCAACCCTTCCCACTTTGGGATAGTTTAATAGGAAATTATATTATTGTTGTCTTATTGATATTTTCTTATAGTTTATTCCTTTCCATTTCAATCCATAATGTCATATGGTCCCCTCTGAAAATGAATCAATTTAATCCTTTTAGCATATGAGAGGCCATTAGAATTTGATGATACCTATTTTTCCCATTCATACCTTTCCTTCTCCTATCTTGAGTTTTCTCATCTTCCACCCAAATAACTCATTTCTTCAACTAATTCAGATGTATAAGATTAGATGTATAAGACTCTAAGTGCTTATAAGGCACAAGGTCTGACACATGGGAAAAGCTTTATAAAAATGTCTATTAGCATAGAAGTCTAGGTAAGGTTTTTTTTTTTAACTCTATTATCCATGTGTTTAAGCACCTACATGCTAAAATGAAGGAATACATTCATTCAGTAAACATTAATTAAGTATATATAATAGATAATATATCAGGTGCCAAGACACAAACACAAAAGGGAAACAGTTTCTGTCCTCAAGGAACTTATGTTCCCTTAGGAGTTAGGGAAAAACAACATAGGCATACTTAAGTTAATATGAAATATATTCATAATTCATGTGAAGTAGTATTGTTATCTGTTTGCGTGCTAGGTTTAAATATAATATATAGATGCCTACTCAGGGAGTCAGGAAGAATTTGATGATTATGTGATCCTGGGCAACTCACTTAACCATTAGTGAGCACAGATAACACTATGTTAGTAAGTTACAGATGAATTATTTGCACTGGTAGAAATTTCCATGCAAAGAATTCCTTTCTCTGATGACATAACAATGTCTGTCCACTACCATCTTCCCAAAGCGTCACAATATTCCTGTCTTAAGATTGCTATGAAATTCAAATGAGAGTACAGCATTTGGGGAAATTTAATAAATATCAGGGGAATTTACTTGGAATATTATTTCTTATTTTCTGGGCTAAGACACTGCTAGTAGAGAGTAAAGTAAAGACAGTAAACATTTATTCACCGCTTAAGTTAAGATAATGATGTAAGAAGACATTCCCAAGTTTCCATAGGAAAAGTAAATGAACATCATCATCATTATCATCATCATCATCAATCGTTATTATCATCCAGTTTATTACCAAGATCCCTAAAGGAAATACAAATCCTGCAGATTAAAAGCTCAAATAAAGTGAAGGGTGATGAATTTGGCAATGAAACTTTGAGGACTTTCAATCATTTTGACCTGAGGCTCTGGCACTTGTGATATAAATTGTAAATTGGGGCAACTTGGCTCAATTCAGATAAAGCTGAGTGCTGATTGAAATCTTGTCCCTCTGGATAGAAAGATTTCTTGAACTCTCCAGACTTCCCGAGTCAGAAGAGGAGGGACTAGGGAAGAAGAAAGAAGAAGAAAAGAAAGAAGACTGTTTCTGTCATTTATATTATTATTTTTACAAAGGACCATTTTTATTACCCATTGTCCTATATTTTACATTTGAGAATTCTCTAAAATTAGATGCCAATAGAGAATATGGTTTATGTGTGAGTAATCCATTTTCTTACTGTATTGCTGGGTCATGAGTTGTTACTGTTGTTTTTATTTTTATGAATTTCTCTGATCACATCATTTCTGCCATTGCTCTTCACCATTTGTTTTGATTCTAGATTTCAAACTTCTCACATTCACCCTGTGCATCTCATCAAACTTTTGGTGATACTGAAATTCAGTTCTTCAGAGATCATAGTATTTCATGACACAACTATTTAAGGAAAAAAAGTTTGATGTCGTTAAAAGAATTGTGAAATTTTTCAAAGGCAATCTGTGCCAAAATTGTCTCTCTTTTTAATTCTTGACCCAGGTAACTGTCTACTGACATTGCATGGCCTAAATTTCTGTCTGAGTAATTATCTCTATCAATGTATCTCTAGATCGAGCTCTATCATTTATGAAATATTACTCTTTTATGAAAAACTACTAATATCTAAATGGTGATAGAAAGATAGGTAATAGATGCATAAACTCTGCATTTCATGGTATCACTAAATAAGCATTTCATAAATATTTGTTGTTAAAAATCAGAAATTTGAAGCTGTTAGCTATCTGGCATAGACATGTAAGTGATAAGAATAGTAATAGCACTATTATTCAAAAATGATTGCTTGTATTTATAAAATGTTTTTGCTAAGTACTTTATATACATTATCTTATTTGATCTTTTCAAATCTTTTCATTTTACTGACTGCTTAAAATCTGTAAATGTTGCTTTCATCAGGAGAAATGAAGTGACAAAGCAATGTAGGAATTTTCCGGGGTTTGTATATTATTTCAACTTTGTTCTATAATTCTTTTTTACAGATTACTTTCCATCTACTCTTTCCTCTAAAAGTCTTGTAATGATCTTTAGCTAAGAGAAATAATCCATGTTATTATATATCAGGAAAAAGAAGACATAAAGCTGAAAGTAATTTTAAAAAGTCAGTGCAATTATAATAATTGCATTGGAGAAGAGGAAAATCATATTGTTATGGTTAAAGAAGAAGTAGAAAAGGAGGAAATGCCCATCATAGATCAATGAATTCTTCTTCCAAGAATTAGTCTTCTCTTTGTTGTCTACTTCATTCATACTTCTTTCCTGTACTTTTTGACCTTTTTAATCTAGTCATATGTTCCAGCTAAATTCTTCATACAGCCAAATAAATTGTGTCTCCCACCCACCCTTGATTTGGATAATGGAAATTCTGGAGCTTACTTTGCATTGACATTACCTTCAAGAATGCAGCTCACTCTTTTAACACAGAGAGCAAGCAGTGGATAATAGAGAATAAAACTAACAGCATGTTATACATATCATGTATTGTTGCTCCTTTTGAAGTTATTGTTAAAACTAGGTCACAGGATAGTTCCAGAATGGAGCATTATTTGTAGAAAATCTAATTTTACTCTCACACTTTCTTCCAATTTATCCTCTAGTTCTTTATTAGATACTTTCTTCAAGGCATTGTAGTGGGATACATGGTCACTGACAAATTTTTTTTTGAGGACCAATGATATAACAAGATAATGTCTTGATTCATGGGTGTACTCAAGTGAGGCACAGTTGCATAAAGTCATCAGCTTCACTCTCCCTGAGTCATCCAAGAACAGTGGCTGAACAACAGGAAAATAACTAATGATGGCTCAAAATGCAGTGGGTAGCCTTGACATCTTTGAGTCTGACAAGCTCTAAATACGATGCAAAACCCACTTCAGTCATGTTCATGGCCTTTGAATAAATTTTTCTCATCTACCAAGATCACCAGAGAATGTCTTCATGTGTTTGGTATAGATATCTCCCTAACTTACTAACAGATTTGAGGACTGTCAGTTAGCTTCAGCTTGGTTTAATTCATTTGCATGATGGTTTATCAAGATATGGCTGCTTCACATGCTACAGGTTCTTGAAGCCACACTTAAGTATTAAACCAATTGGATGGATACAAAGGGTAGATGGAGAACCATGGAAAGGGTTCCACAACTTCTCAAATTAGAGGTACTAGTTCTTCTAAATACTCCATATATCCCTGCAATTACAGGTCTATTGGATCAGGTGATAAGATTTGGAAGTTAGGAAAACATGAATTCAAACCCCAGTTCTAAAAGTTTCTTCACCTGTAATACAAAGGAATCACTTCTGGTACTCACCCACGCTGAGTTTTTATAAAGCTCCAATGAGACTGCTGATGAATCTAAAGTACTTAATAATAAAAGTTAAGTGCTTTTAAATGTCAGCTACTATTATCAGTAACTAAGTCCACAAAGTTAAAATTAAATTGATATCTTAGAGAAACTTTCAGATGTGCCATCTTTATGCCATATCAGTTTACACAGGGAGCTCACCTCATGCAATTTTCTCCAAGTATTAGGTGACTAACTCTTTGATTTAACAGGACTTAAGCCCTCTAGGCCTTTTGACTTGTTAAAGGGGATACCCGGAGAAGGCAAGTCAAGTCATATGGTAGCTTTGCAATTCAAACATAAGCAACTTCACTGAAGAATCGGGAACTTGAGTGTCCTTTCCCTTTTTGGTGGAGTGGGAAAGGAGAATGTTGTGAATCTTTCCTGGGGAACCTTAAAGCATAACACAGAGGTTGTTTAAAATATCTTATTTTTTGAACAGAACCAGTGATTTCATTGGTGGATACCAGTGAGGAAAAGCCTCTCTACCAAGGCAACAGAGCAATTGCTTAGCAATTTGAAGTCTTAGAGATTTTGCATGGGAGCAACCACATTTAAATGGTTCTCTTAGGTTCACAAGGCCAATATTACCTGACTATAGATCTGTGTAAGGTATTCTGGGCAATTCATCAAATCCTTCTATAGATATTAATTTCGCATTGGTTCTCCCCCTCCCAATAAGGAAAATTTACTCCCTCTTTTCATGATTGTCTCTGGGCAATCTTGTATAGTAGTTACAGTACTAACTTATATGAAAAAGTTGGAACATTTAAGACAATAATGCATAGCAACATACAAGCCATTTAAATATCAAAAGAGTCCAGGAAGTAGATTAGAGAGTAGGAAAAAAACAAAAACAAAAAAAAACAAAAAAACAAAAAAACAAAAAACTTCAACAATGTCAATTAAGAAGAATCAAAAGAAGTATGAAGTTCAGAAGTCTGGCACAAAAAGTGAGGTGAAATACTTTCCCAGGGGCATATGGGGTTAGAGAAGGAGGTAGGCTACTCAGATATTGGAAATGAAGGATGAACATAGTTAAGATTTTGTATTTATAAGCATTAAAAAGGGCTAGATGCAGACTTCTTGTTTCTTGAGGCATCATCTGTGGAAATTTTATAATAGAGCATGGAAAATAATTGCCCTAGAAGAGAAGACTGGGATAGCGTATGCTGTCAGAGTACAAGGAGCATCCACACTAAAGAGATACTGGGCCCATTGAAGTATACATGTATAACTGCATGACACAGAATATTATTGACTGTTCAAATGGGTCATAAAAATTCTGAAAATGGAGAGGTAAGTGTAGCCTGGAGAAGTTAGGAAATGCTACATAGTGTGATTTATGAAGGGGGTTTGGAGGTTGGTTCTGGATTTTGCTCAGCCTTACCTCCTATCCCAATAACCAATGCAGAGTTAAAATGGATGCTATGTCAATCCTATAGGTGAATTTATTTCCCAAGCAAGTGAAATCATTCCTGTAAGCAGACTTTATAAATCACTTTGGGGTTCTTCTAGTTGAAAGGCACTATATAAATGTAAGATATTATTACCATAATCATTTTAGACATACTAGGCCTGGCTTCGGGGCCTCAAAGTAGCTCCCTATAAATCTTCGATAATTTATAGAGGAAAAGAAACTCAAATTTGGGGTTAGTAAATTTAAATTCTCTGACATCGTCAAAGAAATAACAGCAGCTGCAACATCCCCCAGCTATGATTAAAGCCAGAGAAAATAAATTGTGTAGACAAACATTTCTGCTAAATATGATTTTCAGTAATTACATCTTTTCAGATGATTTCAGGTTTCTGTTAGTCAAACTACATCTCTATTGAACTATATTCTTTCATCTTAGCTACTTTTTTTTTGCCCTGGGTGCCATACATACTTCCCATCATTGCCAATGGAAGAAAGCTAGCAATGGAACATTAAGATGCTAATTAAATGAGGTGTCACTTTGAGGCCACCTTGCCATTGGCTTAAGGGTTTCTGTGAGGAGCTTAATTGTCTCATGTTCACTTTGAACAAACATAAGGAGCCCCATTAAATCAGGAAAATAATCCACATATGGAAGGAGAGTAAGTGTTCCTGAAATAGAGTCAGAGACCAGATAAGCAATGACTCTATTCATTCTCAGTTGCAAAAGCAGCCAGAGACTTTGAGAGACTCTACTGGGGTGGAGGACTAAGCTGTTGCTAAGATTTTCCATTTTAAGAGCTTCATCAGAGAAGAGTAGATACTATTTGAATCTATTTATTTGCTCCCTGTTGACTTGATATTTATCTTGGAAAATAGCTGAGAGGTAGAGAGATTCTGATTTTATTTTGTTTGGTCAATGTACGTTTTAATCATAACTTGTCTTTTTCATGAGAAAATGAAGATAGGATAAAGGAATAGCTCAATATAAACCATAATGCAGTCATAGCTAGAGGAGCAAGCTTAGGAAACACATTCATCAGTTGATTCTGGAGTAGGTTAGGATCACTTTTTATTTCTTTTTTTCAATTGAGGGAAAATATTCTAAGGGTCTTTCAAATAATTGAATAAAATAAATTGAAACAAAAGAAAGATCAGATTAGTTGGTATTTGTGGCCTGTAAAGGAAGTTAGCATGAACTAATTAACAATAGATGAAGATGTTATCTGTGAGTTAATGCTAAGGCAATATGAAAAAAATGAAAAGGTAGATAGAATATTGGACCTGTAGTGGTGTAGTCTTGAGTATGAATCCTGCCTCTTTCCAACTAGGTTTGCTTTAAGAAAATGAAGTCAGTATATTCTTCTAAACCCTCTTCCTTTCCCATATCATATATTATTTATTGTAAAACAGAGCTTCTTGAACTTTTTCCACTTGTGATGCTTTTCACAAAAGAAAATTGTATAAACTTCAGTGTTGTGATATGGGAGCCACTTGGCAGTGGCTGCTAGAGGTCTAACTCAGACCTATTGAATGGATCTCTTCATGTGAGGGGATGATGATGATACAAGGAGACTGAGAGGCTGTTGGTTTGTCTGATCTTCCCACTGAGAGGCAGTTGCATTGTCTGACCTCTCTCCTCTTCCCTCTGCCTCCAATTTATTTCATTCTCAGTCCACAAGCACCACCTGTTTCAGCAAAGGCTGCTTTGCAATTCCTTGAGATCTTATGATTCACAGCTATAGAGGCTCTTGGAAAATTGGCCTGCCCCTTCACCTAGGCATGGTTCTTAATACCTCGGGTATGTATGTATATAAAATATATATATATATATATATATATATATATAAATCACACACACACAGACTCAAATTTATACATAATAAATCTTTATTTCACAACCCCCAATTCAGTTACATGATCTCAGATTGTGTGATCATAGCTGGCAACGTAAGAAGTTTTGTTTCAGAGAGGCCATTACCATCCTTCAATTGCCTGAAGCTTAAAACCTAGAAGTCATTCTCACATCCTCACTATCTCTCACCTCTACACATCCTATTGCTAACAACTGTGAATTTCACCTTTGCAACATCTGTTAAATACAATATACTGCCCACTTTTCTCCTCTGACACTGCTCCCACTCTGGTATAGTGCCTCATAATCTCATTCTTGGACTATTATAATAACCTGGTTGGGGGTTTTCCTGACTCAATTCTTTCTCTACTCCAGTCCTTCCTCCATTTAGCCATTAAAGTGATTATTTCCTTAAGTTGAAGTACAATCAGTTCATTCCCCTACTCAAAAAATTCCAAGGCTCCCAGTTGTCTCCAGGATTAAATGTACAATGCTTTATTTGTCATTCATAGTTTAACTCTTCATAATCTAGCTCCCTCTCACTTTCTAGTCTTCTTGTGCTTTACTTCCTACCATGTGCTAGTTTATAACTTAGGACACTGGCCTCTATCCTGTTATGTGAACAAGACATCCCTCTCCTAGCTCTGGGCATAGCACTGACTGTTCCCATATCTGGAATTCTCTCCTTCCAATTCTCTGCCTATTTTTCTTATCTTTCTCATAAGTCCCAACCAAAATCCTATCTTTTACAGGAATCGTTTCCTAATTCCTGTTTCTCTAGAGACTTTCCACTATTATTTTTAGCTATTTATCCTCTGTAACACATGTATATTTGTATTTATTTGATGTTTATCTGTAATTGGAGCATTTTTAGGTCCTTGAGGAAAGGTATTGCCTTTTGGCTTTTTTTTTTTTTTTTTTTTTTTTTTTTTTTTTTTTGGTATAAAAAAACATAGAAACAGTGCTTGGCAATAAATAGAGACTTAAGTGTTTATTTATGATTGCCTTATGGGTCCTTATGGTTTCCTTTGTTTTCTGCCAATTCTTTTACATTAACTTCTGGTGATATTGTAATTGATATTAATGTCATTTCTCTTGTCTATTTCCCATTTTTATTTGGAATTTATAGATTAAACAATTCAGGAATTTTTATCGTCCTCAATATTTGTTTTTACAAGTAGTAAGTAACATTTATTGTGTATACTATATAACAGACACCTTTCAAAATCTGGGAGATATAAGTAAATGTTAAAAAAAAAAAAAAACACCTCCCTGTCCTATCTTTTTGTCTTCAATTTGCCTGTGTTTCTGTTTTCTATTTGTCTCTCTTTCATTTTTGTTAATTTTGAACTTAGCTCTAATCAGTTGATTTCATTTCATGTAATCACATGTAACCCAGGCATTACTCTGATATCAATAATGAGATATTGTGTCTGCTAAATATAATCTAATTTTTTCTTTGTGTGCCATTTCATTCTATGTATGTTTAACATCTACTAGTTGTTTTAAGTCCTCATTAAGTAGAAGTAGCAACAGAAGTAGCAGATTGTTGAATCTTCACTTCTTTGCCTAACCCATTCTTTCTCTTTCAATCCTAAATTTCCATATATTTGTCTAGTTCCTTCTGTTTATCCATGTTTACATTGAAGCCACCAAGTTTATGAATGTATATTAATTTAATGTGGAAGGACTTACCAATTTCTTCACATAATTTTTCAACCACTTGACTCTCAGAAAAGGCTGCAATTATTTTCATGGGGGTCTTTTGGGGAATACTTGACATCTATAGTCTATGAAATAATGTTGCTTATTATCTTTGAGTTTCAAACATAATCCATTCTGCCTACTCTTTTTTTCTCCTTTGTCTCTCCAAGTTTTGTTCATGAGCCAATTTTTTTATCTAGCCACAACTTTCTTCTTCCATCTCTGTTTATAACAGAAATAAAAATGTTGATATTGTTTAGTTATTCCACCAATGTGTTAATTATAACTGAACAAGAATATCTTATTTATAACCCAATACTCAAAGCAAAGTGTATTGATCCTCTAAAATGTGTGATTCTCTTTGTTTTCTTTCACAGCAAGTTATCCTATATCATTGCAGAAGCAGCAGGGGATTGCACAAGACTGAGGTCCATATTAAAATTCATGTTATTGTTCTGGAATTATGGATAGTCAGTCTGCCATTAAGATGTCTCTCCATTGTTAGCTGAGTCAATACTTAGAAAATAGACAATGTTACTGTGCCTCCACAAAAAAAAAAAAAAAAAAAAAAAAAACTTTTCTATCATAATTAAACCTTCAAAATATTAAACTCTACTGGCACAGATTGAAGAAACCAGGATAAAATACACCAGGATAAAGCATCAAATTAGAAATTAGAATTTTATGGGGACAACCATATGAACCTATATGCCTTCTCACTAATCTACAGAAAAATCATCTCTCTATTGTATATACATAAAAGTCAAGTATACACAACTTAAAGGCACCCTTGATATAGGTATTAATATATGAAAGAAAGCCTTTCAGAAATGATATTCAATGATGGATCACATATATTTATCATTTCACAAATAATTGAGAGAATTTACAAAAATATAAGATCCTACTGTCATTATTGTTTATTGAATAGTATTGTGGATTTTTTTTTCTAATTGAGTAGAGCAAAACACTTTTATAAAAAGACATCTCTCACCAACATGTTAAAATCACTAAAATATTTTGGAACATTTATCAATGAAATTCTGATAAAAATAACAGGAGAGGAATAGAAATAGAAAGTGTCTGTCAAATGGAACCACTATTGTGAATAGAATAGAGTCTAAGTTAGAGATGGATCCCCTGAGAATGGTAAGGTCCTCTAAATGTTTCTGTTTAGATATGACATTATATTTATTGTATCAGTCCCTGACTATAGTAGAATGCCTAGAAGAGAGCTGCAATCATTTAAAAGTTTAATGGCTATTGCATGTATTGCAGTAAGTCCTTGAAGATATTTCCTCTAGGGTTTGCTCAAAAGTAGGTATATTTTAAACAAACAAAAACAAAGTATTGATAGACAAGTTGGGAACAGAGTTGAACAGAAAAACAAAAGAGAGCTGCATTTGTCTAGGAAATTGCAAACTCCCTTTATTGGCCCTAAGATTCACAAGAAAACAATGGTCCATCTTTAACAAGTAATATTTAGCAAGTGTTGCAATATGAGTATGACAAAATTCCTAAACTTATATATTCATAGAGATATTTGAAAATCCCTTTTCTAGTCTGGAAATTTTATGTATTTGCCATGCATGTGTCTATTAAAAAAATGTTTTGTTCAGTTGTGAGATACAAAATAAATCGACATAAATAATCAGCATTCTTAAACATCACTAACAAAATCCAATAGCTAGAGATACAAAGAGAAATTCCATTTAAGATAACTGTTGATAATATAAAATATTTTAGAATTTATCTGCCAAGGGAAAGTCAAGAACTATAAAGCAAAACTATAAAACACTTTCCACACAAATAAAATCAGGTCTAAGCAATTGGAAATATATCAAGTGCTCATGGATAGGTCAAGAAAATATAATAAAGATGACAATACTCCCTAAATTAATTAATTTATTTAATGGTATACCAGTCAAACTCCTAGGAAACTATGTTACTGACCTAGAAAAAATAATAAAATTCATCTGACAGAATAAAAGGGCAAGACTTTCAAAGGAATTAATGAAGAGAAAAGCAAATGAAAGTGGCTTAGCTATACCAGATCTAAAACTGTATTATAAAGCAGCAGACATCAAAACCACTTGGTCATGGCTAAGAAATATAGAAGTTGATCTGTGGTATAGGTTAGATTCACAGAACAAAATAGCAAATGACTATAACAATCTAGTATTTGACAAACCCCAAAACCTCACCTTTTGGGATAAGAATTCACTATTTGGCAAAAACTGCTAGGAAAATTGGAAACCAGTATGGCAGAAAGTAGATATAGACCCACACCTAACACTATATACAAAGATAAAGTTGAAATGGGTTATAAAGAATGAGAATATAAACAAATTATAAGAACATAGGATAATTTACCTCTCAGATTTGTGGAGGAAGAATGAATTTGTGACCAAAGAAGAATTCGAGATCATTATTGATCATAAAATAGATAATTATGGTTATATTAAATTAAAAAGATCTTATACAAACAAAACTAATGCAGACAAGATTAGAAGGGAAGCAACAAATTGGGAAAACATGTTTTTACATTCAAAGGATCAGATAAAGGCCTCATTTCTAAACTATAGTGAGAATTGACTCAAATTTATAATAGTTCAACCCACTCTCCAATTGATAAATGGTCAAAAGATAATGAACAATTTTCAGATGAAAAAATTGAAACTGTTTGTAACCACATGAAAAGGTGCTACAAATCAGTATTGATCAGAGAAATGCAAATTAAGACAACTCTGAGATACCACTACTTACCTGTCAGATTGGCTAAGATAACAAGAAAAGATAATGATGAATTATTGGAGGGGATATGGAAAAACTGGGACACTGATACATTGTTGGTGGAACTGTGAATGGATCCAACCTTTCTGGAGAGCAATTTGGAACTATGCTCAAAAAGTTATCAAACTGTGCATACCCTTTGATCCCACAGTGATTCTAGTGGGATTATATTGCAAAAAGATCCCTTAAAGTAGGTAGAGGGATTCACATGTGCAAAAATGTTTGTGGCAGCCTTCTTTGTAATGGCAAGAAACTGGAAACTAAGTGCATGCCCATAAATTGGAGAATGGTTGAATAAATTATGGTATATGCACACTATGGAATACTGTTGTTCTGTAAGAAATGACCAGCAGGATGATTTCAGAAAGACCTGGAGAGACTTACATGAACTGATGCTAATTGAAATGATCAGAACCAGAATATCATTATACATGGCAACAAGAAGACTATAAGGCAATCAATTCTGAGGGACATGACTCTCTTCAACAATGAGATGATTCAAACCAGTTCCACTTGTTCAGTGATGAAGAGAGTCATCTGCACCCAGAGGGAGGACTGTTGGAACTGAGTTTGGAACACAACATAGAACTATCACTCTTTCTGTTGTTATTTGCTTGCATTATGTTTTCTTTCTCAGTTTTTTTTTCTTTTTCTTCCTTCTTGATCTGATTTTTTCTTGTGTAATAAGATAACTGTATAAATATGTATACATATATTAGATTTAACATATATTTAACATATTTAACAGGTAATAGACTATCTGCCATTTAGGGGAGGGGGTAGGGGGAAGGAGTGGAAAATTTGGAGCAAAAGGTTTTGCAAGGGTCAATGTTGGAAAAATTACTCATGAATATGCTTGGTAAATAAAAAGCTTTAATAATTTTTTTAAGTTTTGTTTTTATATCTTGTGACTAAATATTCGGTTAATTTATCATTATTGTTTTGGTATAGACCTGTAACTTTGATGATGGCAAAAGCATTGATGGTGATGGTGATGATGGTGGTGATTATGATGTTGGTGTAAACTGTAATGGTTACTTTTTTTTTTTCTCAAATTTCTCAAGATTTTTCCTTTTTTATATTCCCATTACTTAGTACTTGCTAAATATTTTTTCAGTGACTATTTTTTTTACTTTTTTCAGTATGGGAAAGGATACTTGACTTTTATAAAGTCACTTTGATTAAAAAAAAATATCTTCTATCTCTTCATGAAACATCATGTCAATCAAACTAAATAGCTAAATTTTTTTTCAATAGGCTAATTATGAGATCATAACAATATACAAGTAGACAATACAATAAATATCAATCCTTACCCTAATGATCATCATTGCTATCATTATCCTGTATTTGACAGCAATGTTCAATGTTATTAAAAAAAAAAAAAGTGCATGTATGTGTGGGGGGGAGAAGTCTGTCATACTTAGCCAAAACAAATAACATGATAGGTTAGGAAGCATTGTGTTCTACATAAATATCTGTGAAGAGATAGAAGATATTTACAAAAACAACTTCATAAAAGTCAGCTGTCCTTGAATAAGAAAATGCTTTTTCCCATTTGAAAATGAAAGTCAGAAATTTTGAAAAAAAAAGAGAAAGAAATAATAAACTATTTTATGGAAGAATAATACTGTAAAATTATATGACAAAAGAATATTTTCAGTACTCAACAAAATTACTTACAAATACTTATATTATTGTAGTGATTTCAGATTTACAAAATGCATTCCTTAAATAAAATCCTCAGAAACAGGGAATTCACAACTCATGCCCTGTCCCTCCCGCATATGTGTACATACATTCATGTGAGAAATGAAGATGTTCAGGGCATTATAATTGCCCAAGAAAGCACCATTGATAAATATCAGAGGAAAGAGTGAAACTCATGTCTCTCCTGAATCTAATTTTAAACCTTCTAAACTGTGTTTGCCTTTAGTGAAATAGCTGGTGAATAAATGCTAATTTTATTTTGGGGATTTTGAATTAGTTATTCAGCAAAGAAATGAAGGTATATCATGAGCCTACAAGAGTCTACAACAACAAAATTCAAATAGGATTAAATTGCAAAGAAAAGAAAACAGATTTGTTTTGAAAATCATGACTTGGGCATGAGAGAAAACAGAGGAGCGAATCTCCAAAAAATAATAATAATAATAAAAAATTCCAGTGGCAGTTTCCTTCATGTAGCAATAGAATCACCATCTTTTAAAAGACATTCATTCAACATAGAAATGAGTGATTGGAACTCTCAGTGACAGATGTAGAAAATGGCCCTAGTCCCTTTCCTTGGCCCTAATCTATCATTCCAATATCCTATAAAGGCTGTTCTCTATAAATATTAAGTATAGGGGAAAGTAATGGAATGATTTCAATATTGTGTTGAATAAAAGTCATTATGACCCCTCAAACAGAACCATCACAACCCCTTTTGCCATTAGACACAATTTACAGAAATTGTTTCTTTGCTCTACATCAAATAGAGAACATTTCAACAACTCATTCTTCGAGACACATTGGGATAGAGGAAATAAGACCCAAGCAGTATTCACTGCCAAAAGTTATATGCTTAAATGGGAAAAGTTCTATCTTATTCTCCAGCCTTTCCCCCAGCTTGACTCTTAAAAGGAGATAAAGATTTTACATAATCAGAAAAAACATGAAGATGAAACCTGACAAATATAGACCTATTTTCAGGAAACCATCACCTCACCCCATCTTATTGTTGTTATTATTGTTGATGATTAGCAATTTATCTTCTTCTTCTCCTTTTCCTCCTCCTCCTCCTTTTTCTCATCCTCCCCCCTTCTTTTCCTGGAATTTCAATCAAATTCAACTCTTCACTATCCCATTTGGGATTTTCTTAAGAAAGTAATTGGAATGGTTCACCGTTTTTCTCTATAACTTATTTTACATATGAAAAAATAGAGCTAAACAGGTTTACCCCACTAGTGAATATCTGATATCCCATTTGAACTCAGATCTTTTTGATTCTGTCCACTATGCCACCAAGCTTCTTTTACAGGTGTCTAAAATTGAAGTATGTTATCTCAGAAAATAGTGGCTTCCTACAGCATTTATTTTATCAAGCAAAAAATCAGATAAAAAATGCTTAAGCAAGTCATAGAGGAGATTGTTGTGTATTTATGCTTGGATTAGGTAGATCCTTTGGTCTCTTCAAACTTGGAAAGTCTGGGTCATTCTGTGATTTTTATTTTTTTTTTCATCATATGGTGACCACATTTGCTTAACATTGATTACATAGCTCTCCTTTCCAAAATTCTATTTATTTGGAGACTGAAAATGCACATAACAATAATTATCTCAAAATAGCATATGGTAGATAATATTTTTATTAAGAGGCAATACCAAAATTTATATAATTTTATTATTATTAAGGAAAGCAAAGTATCAAACAGATCAATGATAATCTATCAAAGATTATAGTACTAATAAAAGTGTTAAGCTGTGAAAGATAGTATGAAGTTTCTCAGTTCAAAAGATTAATTAGACTTTTAACATTAGGTACAAAATAATATTTACTACAAATCAGCCAGAAATATTAACATGTTGGCATTAATCAAATTTTGTATCTATATATTTGTGTCTTTATATTTAAACCTTCTTGCAGCATCTACTGGAATAAACAATGCATTCTGTACTAATGAATATTAGTGTAGATTGATCTTTTGACTTAAGAACACCTGGATTATAGTCCTAAATACAAAGACATGCCCAAGACAATTAACTCTTTTAAAATTGAGACATTCTCAAGGATGAATAGTTCTGATTTTGGAGTCCAACACTTTAAGTCTAAATCCTGCTTCTAACTCTATTTATTGGTGTGACTGGTGCTATCATCACCATCCCAGATTTCTGTTTTATTGCCTATAAAATGGCAGCATAATAGCATGAGGTTCCTTCCTGATCTAGGTTCCTTGATACTATGACAATGCTAATCTAAGTCACTGTTAAATTACTAATAAAAAATAATGGTAGTAACTATCATTCTGGTAAGTTTCCTCTCCACTCTTCTTACAGCAGTGAAATAACAAGTTAATCTTAATCCCCATGCCATTAGAAAGTGATTATTTTATTGTTTTGACCATTATAGTAATACTTGAAATATCATCTCCCCCAATACTGCTTGATCTCAAAAAGAACATTTTATATTTTGAAAAGATTTAAGGATTACTGTGGATTGACAGATAAATGAGGCTTTGATTGTTTAATTGGGCAGCATAGCTGATCCTTTGCAATTCCCAGGTGTCTGCAGAATCTACAGACTAATAATGCCAGTCACAGATACTCAGTCTGTGCCTTTTGCTAATTGAGCTATACAAGAGATTCATTTCAGAATTGGTCAGGCAAAAAGCAATGTTTCCTTGAGCAAATGCTATTCTATCCCTTAAGAACTCCATGATTCTGGAACATCAGTAATGAATGCTACCCACTTCCCTCCAGATATGTGATAGACTGAATATGCAGAGTTAAACACACCTTTTTGGATAGGACCGATCCCAATGTTGGAGTTTTTGCTTTGGCTAAACTAGACATATTTGTTAAGAAAATGCTTTCATTTTCTTTCTTCCTTCTCTTAGAAAAAGAGAAAAGAGAGAATGAAAAAGTAAATGCTTATTAATAGAAAACAAAAAGAATTTGAAAAGAAAGGGAGACCTATAAAATAGACATCCATTTTCATACCATAGGAAAACACGTATCAAAGTCATAGAAGAGCTACCAATCCAAAGATTACAGTCACAATGATAAGAAAATTTGAGAAGGCAGGAAAATTTGCTTTCCATGATCCTTACAAACTCTCAGAATTTCTTAATGGAGAGTGTGGTGTTCTTTTCTTTTTTATGTATAATATGATCGTTCTGTCTGGGAACAGGTTTCTTGTGGAGGTTTTCTGGAGGCAGTCTTAGTTTCAGTTCAGAGTAATAATCTATTACTTCAAAATGCAGCCAGCTGATAAAATACAAACATTTATTTTCTCCTTCCAAGTCTTATCTCTTTCCTTGGGCCCAGTTAGCTTTCTTAGAGGCCTCTCTCCCTCCTTGGTTCCAAGAGCTCTCGCAGCTTGTCTTTTACCTCTTCCAGCTTCTGCCTCTAGCTCAACTCTGACTAGTGGCAATCTTCCAACTGACGCTCCTCCACTCTGAATCTTTTCAACTGACCTTCTGACTGAGCCTCTGTCAGCTTCTTATATATTATTTTCCAAAGGTTGACTCCTCCTCTGAGAGAGTGAGATTGTGGGAGGTGTGAATTCACAAAGTTACAAAATTAACTTTGTGAATCTCTGGTACTTGTGAACTCCAATGTGTGAGGCAATGTGTGACCTCTCAAAGTTGTTAACTTAAGCATTGATTCTATCAATCCTAGTGACAACACCTTGTAAGGATTTGCTCTAATGTGTGAACCAATAAGCAATGTATCAATTCCATTGAGTTAACACTAGGATTCTAACAGGAGAGAGTCCTCATGAATAGCTAATCTGACACTTGCTTCAAAAAGGACGTTACATTCTCCATTGTCGCCAAGAAGTGTTCATCCAACATCAGCTTTCAATTCTTCTAATTAAGTGAAGCCCTATTCCTTCTGAGACTTCCCACACCACTTGACTAGCCCTCAGACTCTTAAGAGTTTGGTACAATCTGAGACCTTTTGGGGGGTATTTTCTCAAAATTAGGTTCTACATAATTTCTTTTCTTTCTAAATTAATAATGGTTTTATATAGATGCTACTCATTAAAAAAAAAACTCCATTTATTCCTATGTTTTGTATTGTTTTTACTAGGAATGGGGGTTGTATTTTGTCAAATGCTTTTTTCCACATCTATTGAGATAATCACATGATTTCTGTTAGTTTGGTGATTGATATGATTAATTATGATGATGTTTTTCCTGATATTGAACAAGCCATGCATTCTTGGTATAAATCTCACTTGCTTATAGTGTGCTATGTCACTGATAAAATATTGTAATACCTTTACTAATGTTTCATTTAAGATTTTTGCATTAATAGTTGTAAAAAACTGAAACTATGAAAAGGTGTACTTGAATCCGATAACAGAGCACTTATGGCTAATTACCTATTTGATATGAGACAATGACTCTATTGGCATATGTTTGGATAAATAGCTCTTCTCACAATTGATGGGCTGAATGTTTGGTATAATCTTAGGTAAGGATTAGAGGGTAGGGTGAGACAGGCCAGAGTCACTTTGCAGCAGGGTGAGGAAGAGAGAAATTGGTGACTTTGGACTCGAGAATCTAGGAGAGATCATTGGCAAGCCTTGTGGCAGTTTTTTGTCTCTCTCACTTCTCCTCCTAAAGACCAAGGATTTTTACTTATCCTAACTCTGGCTAAATCTGAGACCTCCAGGGAGCTAGCCTGAACTTAATAAATATTCATTAAGAAAATTGGTCTATGATTCTCTTTCTTTTAGCTCTTACTGGTTTGGGTATTAGCACCATATGTGTGTCATAAAAAGAATTTGGTAGAACTCCTTTGTCTATTTTTTTTTCAAATACTTCATAGTACTTCAAATTAATTGTTCTTTACATTTTTTGGATAGAATTCACTTTTAAGTCTATCTGGCCTTTGAGATTTTTCTTAAGGAGTTCATCGAAGGCTTGTTAAAATTCTTTGTTTTTTTCTAAAATGGGCTTGTTTTTATCTCCTCTTCTGTTAATCTGAGTAATTTATATTTTTTGAAAATATTCACTTATTTCAGTTATATTGTCATACAGTTGGGCAAAATAGCCCCTAATTATTGCTTTAATTGCTCTTCATTGAAGATGTTAACCTTTTTCATTTTTGAATGAATGCTTTATATGAATGCTCAGGTATACACACACATACACAACATATTGTAGGATTCTGGCTTTTAATCCATTCTGCTAACTGTTTCTGTTTTATAGAAAAGCATTCACATTCACAGTAATAAGTAAGTTTGTATTTTTTCTTATCCTTTTTCTCCTCCACTTATATTTTTCTTTTTTCTCACCCTTTCTCTCCTCATTAGTGTTTGGTTTTTGACCCCCCACCTCCTTCAATCTGCTTTTCTTTTTCCTTCCTCCCCTTTATTACTCTTTTCCCTTTCTACTTTTCCCCTCCCTTCTATCAGCCTTCCTTCTTCCCTTTTATTTTTCTTTCCTCTCTATACTTCCATATAGAGTAAGATATTTTTTTCTACCCAAAAAGGTATATATTATTCATTTGTTGATCCAAATCTAATGAGATTAAGGTTCAAACAATGCTCATCCTCGTCCCTTCTTTTTCTTTACTGGAATAGGCCTTTTGTGCTTCTTTGTGTGAAATAATTTATTTCTCTCCTTCCCTCTTCTTTCAGTACAATTTTCTTTCACCTCTTAAATTCCTTTTATATATTACCACATCAAAGTCAACTTATACCCATTCCCTCTGTCTATGAATACCCCCTTCTACCTGCCATAACAAATGTACCGTTCTCAAGAGTTACATGTATCATCTTCCCAAGTAGGAATGTAAACATTTTAACTTTCAAAAAAACAGAATTGTTGTTCTTTTTTTATCTCTCATTTACATTTTTATGTTTCTCTTGAGTCTTGTATTTGAAGATTAAATTTTCTTTTGAGCTCTAATATTTTCATCAGAACTAATTAAAAAACCCATATTTTACTGAATGTCCTTTTTACCTCTGAAAGATAATGCTTAATTTTGCTAAGTAGTTGATTCTTGGTTGTAGTCCAAGCTCCTTTGCATTCTAGAATATCATATTCCAGGGCCTGTGATTTTTTTTTAAATATGGAAGCTGCTAATTCCTACATATTCCTTATTATGGCTCATTGATACTTTAATTGTTTCTAGCTAGCTTCTTGCAGTACTTTTTTCCTTGACATGATAATTCTGGAATTTAGCAACAATATTCCTTGGAGTTTTCATTTTGGGGTCTCTTTCAGGAGGTTATTGGTAGATTTATTCAATGACTTTTATCCTTTGGTTCTACGATGTCAGGGCAATTTTTCTTGATGATTTCTTGAAAGAGGTGGTCTAAGCTCTTTTTTTTTTCATCATGGCTTTCAGGTAGAACAATAATTCTTAAATTATCTCTCTTGGATCTATTTTTTAAGTCAGTTATTTTTCAAATGAGGAATTTTACATTTTCTGGGGTTTTTTTTTGTTTATTTTTTTAAATTTTGTCTGACTTATTCTTGATATCTTATGGAGTCATTTACTTCCACTTGTCCTATTCTAATTTTAATGAACATTTTTTTCAGATAGCCTTTTTATGTTTTTTTTTTCATTTGGTCAGTTCTACTTTTAAAACAATTGTTTTGTTCAGTGGATTTTCCCCCCCCCCCCCCCCCCCCATTTTTAAGGAGTTGGTTTCTTTAATGTAGTCTTTTTTTTTTTTTCCATTTTGCCAAATCTTTATTTTAAGGATTAGATTTCTTCAGGATATATATAATTTCACCAAATCCTGTTTCTTAGGAATTTATTTTCTTTATATATTTCTTTTCCATTTCACTAAATCTATTTTAAGAAGTTGTTTTCCTCAATATATCTTTGTGACTCCTTTTCCAAACTTTTGTCTTTTTTTCATAACTATTTTGCATAGCTCTTATTTCCCTGAATTTTTCTTTTACTTCTCTTAATTGATTTTTAAAACCCTTTTCAAACTTTTCCAAGAGAACATTTTGTGCTTATGTATTTGAGGCTTAACCTTAAAGGTGAATATGTTGTCCTCTTCTGGGTTTGTGTTCTGATTTTCCCTGTTGTCATTATAGCTTTATATAGTCAAGTCTCTTTTCACTTTTTTGCTCATTTAAATAAGTTGAACTCTGTCCCTAAGACACAGGAAAGATGTGACTCTAGGGATCGAAGGGCTGTAATGTTTAGTGGACACTCTTTTTGCAGGGGCCTCTCACTGATTTACTATACTGAGGCTAGAATTAATGGCAATTTTCCCACTGCCCTGGGTTTATCTGACCTGTTATGCAGGGGTTAGGTGCTGGTAATACTGAAAATGGAGGTCTCACACCTGGCCTTCTAGTGGACAAAACAGGAACTGTTTTTTGACATAAAGATATGCTAGAGTCATTACCTTTTATTGAAATTTCCTAAGGAAAATTGATTCTTTGAATGTACCAAATTGTTCTTATTCAAATGGTATGATGAGCTTGTCATTTTTTTTTCTTCAGTTAAGCTACTTGACTATGATTTTCTACTGAGGACATTTGAACCCTAAGCTCAGATTTGGGGATCTGTCAAATCTCTAGGCAATGAGTTCAATCAGCATGCCTTCATTCCTATATTCCAGGTACTATGCAATATGGAAATAGAGGCCAAAAAATGGTAAGGCTTGAGCTTTCATCTCTTTTAATTAAAGAATATGTCCATAGTTTTCACCAGGTAGTCAATCCTTCTTTTGTGTTTCAAGGATCTTTTTGACTGACTAGTGACTATTCTTCAACATTTAAAAGATAATATAAGATAGGAAAGAAAACCAATTATATTGAAATACACTTATCTTTGTAGCTATCTCACCTGTCTGTCTTTTTGCCTATCTATCAATCTGCCTGTCTGTCTACCTACCACTCTGTCTATTAGTCAAATATTTTATTTATTTAATATAGAACATGGATTTATTTGTTGTAAAATGGGCTCTGAAGAAAAAAAAAAACTCAGTAATTCCTTTCACCAATGAAGATCAACAATACCTCAGCAGTTTTTAATCCTATAGTTGCTTGTAGCACTGAAAAGCTAAGGATGCCTCCAAATCACATATTAAATATGCATTAGAGGTAAAACAACTCTGAGACTAACGCATTAAATATATTTCACTATGCTCCCTCCCCTTGAAGGGCTAATCACATAGAAAGAAACTAAATATTACTTTGATAATGATTTCATATTTCACCTATCCAAAGCAACCTAACAAATATATAGTCATATCCATTTTCATTCTAATGTAGTATTATCTATGAGTCATTTTGTTAAACAGTTATGGAAAGGTAATGAGATTTAAGATTCAAATCCAGAGCTGAAAGGAAGATGATTTAGCTTTTCCTCTTCCTAATACAAAGTGTGTCTCCTTTTTTTTCTGTGTCTGTCAGAGTCTGACCCAGTCTTGATCTTAGTGGAGGAGTGCAGGAGGCAGGAAAGTTACCAGGAGGTGGTCAAAGATGGAATGTCTCATTTCTAGTCCTCTCACCCCTTAAATACCCTATTACAATTATATCATTACAGCATACTGAGTATGTGTGAACTAGAGAACCATTACATCAGTGGGCTAAATATTAAGTATATGTAAACTAGAGAATCATCCTCTTATCAATTGTGCTGAGTTAACACCTTATTGTAAGTATCCTTGTTTCAAGTATATTTCTCCAGAGTTCTGGCCCTCTATATTCTTCCAACATCTTTGCCTTTGTCAGAATTTTTAATCTCCTAAACTATGCTTCTTGATTTTTTAACACCTTAGGGCTATTCACTTTTTACAATCAACAGGAAACACTTCTCAACCCCACAAGTTGTGTTCTCTCTTAATTGCTATCTCTCTCTGTCTCTGTCTCTGTGTGTGTGTGTGTATGTGTGTGTCTGTGTGTATAAAACGTGTGTGTATATACATATATACCAATAAAATGAGAAGGTAAGACAAGATATCTTGTGAATTCCCTTGCTGCTCTAAATCTGTGAAACAATAAACCTAAAGATCTACCACCACCAAATGCTCTTTTCCCCATCCTCACTTGACTGTTCACACAGCTTAGGGCAGATGAAAAGCCTTTCAAGGCCTTTCAAGTCTTTTCTGTCCATCTACCATGCCTATAACCACTATAGCACACTGGCTCTCTTTTATGATCTATTTTATTAATCTAGGGAGACCTGAGCCTTGCCATCAGCACACTCATTGCTTCCTATAGTTTAATCCTATCCTGCAACTGAACATTTATTGCTACTACCTCTCAAAGTGAAACCTGAAAGCAGGAACTATCTCCATTTTTCTATTTTTATCCTCAGAGCACAATACCTAGAGCAAATTAAGTGTCTGATAACTGCTTATTTACTTATTCATGTATTCAATTTATATGTGTCATAGAACTACATCAGATCTGGAAAGAACCTAAGTAGTCTAGTCCCATGTCTTGCTCATAATATTAACAAATTTAATCTGGGGGATGTGAACTAACATGTCCATTGTCATAAGAACAACTAGGCCTCAAATCCAGGTCTTTGAAGTCAAAGTTGAATGGCTTGCTACTAATCTATTTGTCCTAAAGTCCTCTTTATAGATATAAAGAAAATGAAAGTGAGAAAGGGACAGCAACATGTAACCAAATTTCATGCATTAATCAGCATAAATTTTATGTACAGGTAAGAAGCTGATATTTTTGATTTATTTTCTGTAATTAATTTTCTTTTAGAGAACATCAGACTTTACCACATATACAGTGCTTATTTAATAATACTTTCTTTCTTTTCTTCAGTCATTTGCTCTGTGATCATTTGGTGTTCTATTGTCAAAGCTATTGAAGTGGTTTGCCATTTCTTTCTCCAGATCATTTTATAGATGAAGAAACTGATATAAATAGGATTTAGCAAGTTGTTTGTAGCTAATAAGTGTCTAAGGCCTGATTTGAACTCAGGAAGAGGAATCTTCCTAACTCCAGACCTGGCACACTATCCACTGTGCCATTAATGTCCTATAACGATTGCTAGGTTTCATCTCCCCTGATTCCCATGCCATGGGACAATAAAAGTATCCAAACACTGCCCAAAATGCCTAATTTACAGCTGGGGAATAGTGTGGGCACTAAAAAAATATATCTCAATGAGAGGTTAGTGGAGGAAAAGGCAAGTTTGTGCTGGTAAATTTGTTTTCTTACTTTCACTCACACACACAAAGTAAGAATAGTTTTTCCAGAATGCAATTACAGTCAGATTTACTACAAGAAATAGCCTCCTTGGGAGATCTTACCAGTGAAACTGGTGAATAACAAAAAAAAAAAAAAAACAAAAAAATAACAACAAAAATAAAAAAAAGACAAAAATCCATTCCTCACAACAGAAGGGAGGTAGGGATGGAAGGCCAGAGAACAATTCCTCTGCTCCTTGGGGCTGTTTTGTACCTAGGGGATCAAAACTCCCTGACTATCTCACAAGGTGATATCAAACAGTAGAATACCTGGAATGGCTAAGTCTGCATCCCAGGTTTCCTCAGAATAGCAGAGTAAAACAGAGCACAGAAAAACACAGAAGGAAAAAATAATAAACAAAATGCCCTAAGCTGTACAGTTGGCTTCTGCCAGAACTGAATCACTATGCTCTTTTTTATTTCAAATAAAGAAACATAATGAGCTCATTTCTCCTCAGCTTTCTTATTGCATTTAAAGAAAGAAATCATGGCAAAACTAGGGATGTAGAGTTCCTGGCTATGAGTCTTGTTAAAATAACATGTTTGTTGGGGCAGAGGAGAGGGACATTTCTGTGGGCTATATCTCCAGATGTTCACATAACACATCTGGAGAATTCTGGGACTAACCATCTAACCTCAGGAGGATAGAGACAGATGCCAGGGAAATTGTGGGTTCCTCACAACTCAGGTAGGAGTACAGAGACTACAACTGTTTTAAATCCTGAAATGAGAGACTTATGTATCTGTCTGCATCTCATGATAGTTCTCCTAGGCAGGCTGGCAGGCAGGCCCTTTGGATGTCTTCCATGAATGTGTCTGCCCAAAGCTAACACAACTGAATTAAAAAAAAAATAAATAAATAAAGAAAAAAAAAAAAAAAAAAAAGAACTCAACGGGCCAGTAGCCTTCACAGCTATTTCTAGAATGTGGATGAATAAAGGAACAGGACTTGAACAAGTGATTCACCATTGTAGTGACCAACAGTTGGTCTTGGAAGCAAGCCACAGCATTTAAGGAAGACAAAGAGAAACAGATGGGTTCAGTCAGATGGGGCTATATAAGGCTGCATATAAAAGATATTCTGCCCATGGTGTCATACCCACTGTATCCAATAAGAATTCTTTATTTTTCCCTTGCTATAATGGTAGGAGTTAGAGTTAGGATTTCCTTCATATAGAGAAATCAGAGAAAAGGAAAATCCTTCTGTTAATAAAAATCTAAAAGTGTTGCCTAGAACTTTACAAGGATAAAGAACAGGACCAAGGTTATAAAACCAGCAATATTTAAAATTTAAATCCAGGTCATACTGGTTTCCCAAGTGATCTCTTCTCTATCCATGACATTATTGTGCCTTTCATGACTGATTACCTTCTCATACTAATAAATATATTACAGTAAGGTGATTCAGAACAATATAATGACAAGAACATTAGATTTCTGAACTTGATGTCATCAAAACTTTCTGAAGTTTATTTTCATCCTCAACAAAACAAGTTGGATATAGAGGGTGTTGGAAAGTGAAACAGTATTCCTAAACTTCCCTCAAACATTAAAATTTATGAGCTGAATATGGATATGGTAGCCTAATCCTGTTTAAGCTGACTTAGGGAAATATTTGGGGACTTATTCCATTCCCTTTTCAAAAATAGGACAAGTTCATGAATGCTGCTGGTGGATCCCATCATTTCAGCTAACTATCTGGATATCACCACTGAGATTTTCCTTCATCAGTCATCAATTTCACTACAAGAAAAAAATTAATCCTCTGTTTTCATTTTTTTAATAAAGTTAGAAAATTCAATTGCTATTAAATATTGCTTAGTTGGGCTTTTTGATTGTGTGGGCCCCACTTCCCACACTTTCAAACCTTGCTTTTGTCACAACACAAAAATCTTCATAATGACTCCCAAGACAAGTAACCAGATATCAAAATGAAGGCTAAAAGTAGAGTTAAGTTGGCAGTCCTGACTCCTGTAGACTACATAGAAGCGTGACTGGGGTTCAGTAATTGTATTAAGAGAAGTTTATCATGATGATCTGAGACAATGCCAAGACACTGTAATAGGATACACATGATTACTTTTGCTTTGTAGATGGAGAAAATCAGGTGAAATAAATGTTACTTTCAGATCCATTAGAGGGGAGAAAATAAACCAATGGCTTATCTGTGAGGATAATGTCTTCTGTTCTTACATCTGCCCTATATTCACAAATACACTCCTAATGCAGCAAATCTGCCTTCCTAACCCTTTTCATCTGGTAGAATTATGTCTTCACAATGTCCTTTTTCATAAAAGCTTGTGACTATCTCCCTACTTCTCAGATCAACCAGACTGAAGAAAATAAGTTCGGCCATCTATAAATCCATCTCAGTCTGATGAACTATGATTTTATCCTCCTAGAACTTGACATATGAAATACACAAATCTCACAGAAAGGTCAGTGGTAATTATAAATCCTTTGTCTGATTTTTCTATATCATCTTGGTTAACACCTAAAGTCAAAGAGACATAAGAAGATGCTTTTTGATGACTTCTGGGAGCAAATTCTAAAATTCCCTTTTATTCAGCCTTATCCAGTTTGATAAACTATAGAAGGTCATGTCCTTAAAGTGAATTACCTCCCCCCACCTCCTTTTATCTATATCTCTATGCTTATATTATGGTCTGAGAAAATGTGAAAACATGATTCAATACATTTGTTCCAACTGCTCTGAGATTATTTTTCTTTCTCTCAAGAGAATCTAGATGGCATGCTAGGAGACCTTGTCATTATCTCAGTGAATGAAGATCTCCCTGAATGAATTCCCATGTCCTTAAATTTCTTCCTAAATTCTATTTTCTTCTAATATGAGTCTTTTTCTAGTAAGTCCAATTTTCTCTTCAATAAAATTCAATAAATATTTATTAAGCAATACTACAATTACTAGGAATAGAAAATATAAAAACAAACCAAGAAGTAGCTTATTTCCTTTGGGGACAGACAAATCTAAGAAGCAAATAACACACAAGATGAAACATTGAAGGGATGAGAGAAAAGACTGAATCAAAATTTCCCATAAACTTTCAATATTATCCCATCTCATACCTAAACAACTGTATTTCTTTTAAGAAATCTTAGAAGAGGAGTGGAGGGGGTACACACATTTTTCTACCTTCTTTAAACCCTCACACTAATTACAAAATCCAGTCTCTAAGTTATCTCTGGACCAGCAGTACCCACAAATATTGGGAGTGCAACAAATTATCAGCAGAAGATAATTTTGAAAACCACCGGAAAAGGCCTGTTTTAATGGAAAGGAGGCAGCCAGCCCAAGCAGCTGAGTATAAACAGCAGATAGCAAAGAGTCCTGGGGTGGTGCAGTCTGCATGACCTGTGCAGACTCTTCATGGTGAAGAATCTATGAGGAGGAAACAGACCAGAAAAGGTCTGTTCAATTGGAAACTGGAGGGAGGCAATGAAGCACAAACAACTAAGTACAAAAGCCAACAGAGATAACACAGAGTCCCAGGATGGTGCAGATTCTGTGTGGCAGAGAATCTAATAGCAAGAATCTATAGGAATCTATGCTGCCGAGGGGCGGAGCCAAGATGGCAGAGAAGACACTCGCGACTTTCTAAGCTCTTCTCTTACCCTCTTTATCAATATTATATCGAGCCTCAAAAATAGTCTTGACTGCTACAATTCGTAAAGATAAGAAGTAGAACAACTCAACCGGCCGAAGAAAATCTGCAGTCTCGCCAAAAAAAGGTTGGTTCCGGGGCCAGGGGGGAGATCAACTCAGACTGGGAGAGAAATTAGGTTCCGAGGAGAGCCTCAAACCGAAAGTGAAAGCACAGGTCTCAGCACAAGCCTGCAGCCCCAACCCGCAGTACGGGGCTTTTCCTTGGGGCAGTCGGTATCCTGCACGGCAGGAGGACGCAGCCCAAGTTAGCCTCCAATCTGCGCAGTGGGGAGCTCGGCTTGGGGCCATAGACTTTTCCAGGGCCCATTTGCATCAGGCAGAGATGCTGGGCAGAGTTTGCAGCGGTCTGCAGTCTTCTGTCAGCTGCTAATACTCACAGTCCCACTAGAGGCTCTGGCCTGGGGCAGTGACACTTTCACCCCTTAGTCTCTAGCCAAGGGCAATCGCTAATCCACTCAGCCCTACTAAGCAGTTTGATAGCTCCGCCAGTGCTGAATCCCCTTCCTGTTGGGGGAAGGGAAGACTCTCACTCAGAGCACTCCCATACCTCAGAGCCGGAAATTGGTTTACATCTCTCCCTGCTCTGCAGAGGAAGCTGGTAACCCCCTTGCCTAGGAGACATACCCTAAAGGCTTTAAAACATGAATAAAAAGATGAAAAGAATAATCGACAGGTTCTATGCAGAAAAAGAGCAGGTCAGCAAACCTGAAGAGACCTCAAACAGCAAAAATGCATCAGATTGTCCTCCTTTACATGATGCTCTCATAGAAGAGACCATTAAAAGTCTCAAAAGAGAGTTAGAAGATAAATGGGGAAAGGAAGGAGAAGCCTTACAAGAGAGCAACAACTTCCTAAAATACGAATTGGAAAAGTTAAAAAATTCCCAGAAAGTGCAGGGAAACAAAATTGGTGAATTGGAAAAAATAAAGAACTGGCAAGAAAGTAGGATCTGTGAATTGGAAAAAGAAAATAATTCACTAAAAAAAAAAATTAGTGAAATGGAAAAAAATTCCACAGACCAAAACAATTCATTTAAAACCTCAATTGGACATATACAGAAAGAAGTAAAAAAAGCTAATGAAGAAAATAATTCTTTAAAAAATTAGAACTGAACAAATAGAAACTAATGATTCATTGAGACAGCAAAATCAGTCAAGCAAAAACAAAAAATGACAAACTGGAAAAACCATGAATTATCTACTTGCAAAACGACAGACTTGGAAAATAGATCTAGGAGAGATAATCTGAGGATTATTGGACTTTCCGAAAACTATGATGAAAAAAAGAGCCTAGATACTATTTTACAAGAAATCATCAAAGAGAATTGCCCAGATGTAATAGAATCAGAAGGTAAAATAGGCATTGGAAGAATTCATCGAACACCTTCTGAAAGAAACCCTAAAATAAAAACCCCAAGGAATATTGTGGCCAAATTTCAGAACTATCAGATTAAGGAAAAAATTTTACAAGCAGCCAAAAAAAATCATTTAAATACCGAGGTGCCACAATAAGGATCACCCAAGATCTGGCTGCCTCTACATTAAAGGAAAGAAGGGCCTGGAATATGATATTCCGAAAGGCACAAGAACTTGGGATGCAGCCAAGAATAAACTACCCAGCTAAGCTGAGCATTTTCTTCCAGGGAAGAAGATGGACATTTAATGAAACAAAGGAATTCCATTTGTTTCTGAAGAAAAAACCAGAACTAAACAAAAAATTTGATCTCCAACCATAGAACTCAAGAGATGCAAAAGGTAAAAATAACTCTTGAGAATTGTATTTCGTTGTGGATATACAAAAGAATATATGTATAATTTGATTGTACTGATATAACATAAAAAAGGGAAGTAGATATGGAAAAGGGATGATGGCAGAATAAGGTGGGAAGGAGGGATAAAAAGAGGGAAACCACATCCCACAAAAAGGCAAAGGAAACTTATCATATCTGAGGGAATTTAGAGAGGGGGAGGAACATTGTGTGAATCTTACTCTCATCAGAGTTGGCTCAAAGAAAAAATAATTGACATTTGTTTTAGAGAAAATTCTCTCACCTCATTAAAAACGGGGAGAGGAAAAGGGAAAAGAAAAGAGTAATAAGGGAAGGAAGGGGGAAAGACTCAAAGGGGGGAGGGAGGGATTATAAAGAGGGTAAGCATCGTGATACAAGAGGGGTACATAAGTTTAAAAGGGGGAAAGAGGGTTGGGGGAGGCAAGAATAAGTAAAGCACAATCTGGGGTTATTAGGATGGCAGGAAATACAGATTTAGTAATTCTAACTGTAAATGTGAATGGGATGAACTCCCCATAAAGAGGAGGCAGATAGCAGACTGCATCAAAAGTCAGAACCCTACAATATGTTGTTTACAAGAAACACATTTAAAGCAGGGAGATACATATAGAGTAAAGGTAAAAGGCTGGAGCAAAATCTATTATGCTTCAGGTGAAGTCAAAAAAGCAGGGGTAGCCATCCTTATCTCAGATCAAGCAAAAGTAAAAATTGATCTAATTAAAAGAGATAAGGAAGGAAACTACATCCTGCTAAAGGGTAGCATAAACAACGAAGCAATATCAATATTAAACATATATGCACCAAGTGGTATGGCATCCAACTTCCTAAAAGAGAAGTTAAGAGAGTTGCAAGGAAAAATACACAACAAAACTGTAATAGTAGGAGATCTCAACCTTGCACTCTCAGAATTAGACAAATCAAACCACAAAACAAATAAGAAAGAAATTAAAGAAATAAATAGAACATTAGAAAAATTAGGTATGTTGGATCTTTGGAGAAAATTGAATGGAGATAGAAAGGAATATACTTTCTTCTCAGCAGTTCATGGAACCTATTCAAAAATTGACCATATATTAGGACATAAAGACCTCAAAATTAAATGCAGGACTGCAGAAATAATAAATGTTTTCTTTTCAAATCACGATGCAATAAAAACTACATTCAGCAAAAAGTTAGGAGTAAAAGACCAAAAAGTAATTGGAAACTAAATAAACTCATCTTAAAGAATGATTGGGTGAAACAGCAAGTTATAGATACAATTAATAATTTCACTTAAGATAATGACAATGATGAGACATCATAACAAAATTTGTGGATAAAGCCAAAGCGGTAATAAGAGGGAATTTTATATCCTTAGAGGCTTACTTGAATAAAACAGAGAAAGAAAAGATTAATGAATTGGGCTTGCAACTAAAAAAACTAAAAAAAGACCAAATTAAAACCCCAATCAAATACTAAATTGGAAATTATAAAATTAAAAGGAGAAATTAAAAATATTGAAAGTAAAAAATCTATTGAACTAATTAATAAAACTAAGAGTTGGTTCTATGAAAAAGCCAATAAAATAGATAAGCCTTTGGTAAATCTGATTAGAAAAGGAGGGAGGAAAATGAAATTAGTAGTCTTAAAAATGAAAAGGAGAATTTTCCACCAATGAAGAGGAAATTAGAGAAATAATAAGGAGTTATTTTGCTCAACTTTATGCCAATAAATTTGATAACCTAAGTGAAATGGATGACTGCCTCCAAAAATACAGACTTCCCAGACTAACAGAGGAAGAAGTAAATTGCTTGAATAGTCCCATTTCAGAAAAAGAAATAGAACAGGCAATTAAACAACTCCCTAAGAAAAAATCCCCAGGACCAGATGGATTTACATGTGAATTTTACCAAACATTTAAAGAACAATTGGCCCCAATGCTATATAAATTATTTGATAAAATAGGGAATGAAGGAGTCCTACCAAATTCCTTCTATGACACAGACATGGTACTGATACCTAAACCAGGTAGGCTGAAAACAGAGAAAGAAAATTATAGACCAATCTCCCTAATGAATATTGATGCTAAGATATTAGCAAAAAGACTACAGAAAATCATCTCCAAGATAATACACTATGATCAAGTAGGATTTATACCAGGAATGCAGGGCTGGTTCAATATTAGGAAAACTATCAATATAATTGGCCATGTTAATAACCAAATTAACAAAACCATATGATCATCTCAATAGATGCAGAAAAAGCATTTGATAAAATCCAACATCCATTCCTATTAAAAACACTTGAGAGTATAGGAATAAATGGACTTTTCCTTAAAATAATCAGCAGCATCTATTTAAAACCATCAGTAAGCATCATATGTAATGGAGACAAACTGCAACCATTCCCAATAAGATCTGGAGTGAAACAAGGTTGCCCACTATCACCGTTACTATTTAATATTGTATTAGAAACGCTAGCTATAGCAATAAGAGCTGAGAAAGAGATTAAAGGAATAAGAATAGGCAATGAGGAAACCAAATTATCACTCTTTGCTGATGACATGATGGTATACTTAGAGAACCCCAGAGATTCTGCTAAAAAGTTGTTAGAAATAATCCACAACTTTAGCAAAGTTGCTGGTTATAAAATAAACCCACATAAGTCATCAGCATTCTTATATATCACTAAAAAATCCAACAGTCAGAGTTACAAAGAGAAATTCCATTTAAAGTAACTACTGATAATATAAAATATTTAGGAATCTATTTGCCAAGGGAAAATCAGAAACTTTATGAGCAAAATTACAGACCACTTTTCACACAAATTAAGTCTGATCTAACCAATTGGAAAAATATTAAATGCTCTTGGATAGGGCGAGCAAATATAATAAAGATGACAATATTACCTAAACTAATCTATTTAGCGCTATACCAATCAGACTCCCAAAAAACTATTTTAATGACCTAGAAAAAATAACAACAAAGTTCATATGGAAAAACAAAAGGTCAAGAATTTCAAGGGAATTAATGAAAAAAAAAAATCAAATGAAGGTGGCTTCGCTGTACCAGGTCTAAAATTATATTATAGAGCAGCAGTTACCAAAACTATTTGGTATTGGCTAACGAGTGGAATAGATTAGGTTCAAGGGATAAAACAGTCAGCAAATATAGCAACCTAGTCTTTGACAAACCCAAAGATCCCAGCTTTTGGGATAAGAACTTACTGTTTGATAAAAATTGCTGGGAAAATTGGAAACTAATATGGCAGAAACTAGGCATTGATCCATATTTAACGCCGTACACCAAGATAAGGTCAAAATGGGTTCATGACCTAGGCATAAAGAATGAAATTATTAATAAATTAGAGGAACACAGGATAGTTTACCTCTTAGACCTGTGGAAGGGGAAGGTCTTTATGACCAAAGCAGAACTAGAGATCATTACTGATCACAAAATAGAAAATTTCGATTATACCAAACTGAAAAGCTTTTGTACAAACAAAACTAATGCAGACAAGATTAGAAGGGAAGCAATAAACTGGGAAAATATTTTTACAGTCAAAGGTTCTGATAAAGGCCTCATTTCCAAAATATATAGAGAATTAACTCTAATTTATAAAAAATCAAGCCATTCTCCAATTGAAAAATGGTCAAAGGATATGAACAGACAATTCTCAGATGAAAAAATTGAAACTATTTCTAGTCATATGAAAAGATGCTCCAAGTCATTATTAATCAGAGAAATGCAAATTAAGACAACTCTAAGATACCACTACACACCTGTCAGATTGGCTAAGATGACAGGAAAAAATAATGATGATTGTTGGAGGGGATGCGGGAAAACTGGGACATTGATGCATTGTTGGTGGAGTTGTGAACGAATCCAACCATTTTGGAGAATAGTTTGGAACTATGCTCAAAAAGTTATCAAACTGTGCATACCCTTTGATCCAGCAGTGTTACTACTGGGATTATATCCCAAAGAGATTATAAAGAAGGGAAAGGGACCTGTATGTGCACGAATGTTTGTGGCAGCCCTTTTTGTAGTGGCTAGAAACTGGAAACTGAATGGATGTCCATCAGTTGGAGAATGGCTGAATAAATTGTGGTATATGAATATTATGGAATATTACTGTTCTGTAAGAAATGACCAACAGGATGATTTCAGAAAGGCCTGGAGAGACTTACACGAACTGATGCTGAGTGAAATGAGCAGGACCAGGAGATCATTATATACTTCAACAACAATACTATATGATGACCAGTTCTGATGGACCAGGCCATCCTCAGCAACGAGATCAACCAAATCATTTCTAATGGAGCAGTAATGAACTGAACCAGCTATGCCCAGAAAAGAACTCTGGGAGATGACTAAAAACCATTACATTGAATTCCCAATCCCTATATTTATGCACACCTGCATTTTTGATTTCCTTCACAAGCTAATTGTACAATATTTCAGAGTCTGATTCTTTTTGTACAGCAAAATAACGTTTTGGTCATGTATACTTATTGTGTATCTAATTTATATTTTAATATATTTAACATCTACTGGTCATACTGCCATCTAGGGGAGGGGGTGGGGGGGGTAAGAGGTGAAAAATTGGAACAAGAGGTTTGGCAATTGTTAATGCTGTAAAGTTACCCATGCATATATCCTGTAAATAAAAGGCTATTAAATAAAAAAAAAAATATAAAAAAAAAATTAAAAAAAAAGGAATCTATGTTGCCATGGCTGCAAACCAGTAGATCAACAGAGAAGTTAGAAAACATCCAACACAAACATAAAGATCAATAGTGATTCCTAAATGCCATAATTTCATAGGACCTGTCCACGTCCAACCAGCAATGTGAGTGAATCAGCACTGACCCAGCGCAGCTGCTGCCCTTAAAAAACTTCCCCTGACCTAAAGGCAGACCTTAACTTAAAAAAAAGGAGTTAAAAAAAAAGTAAAGTGGACTCTGATGATAGACAGTTTTTATGGCAAAAGAGAACAGATTTCAAACCATGAGGAGACTAAAGGAATTCTGTCTCCAGATGGAGCCCTAAAAGGCGATTTAACTTGGTCCCAATCACACAAGGTTCTCCTAGAAGAAATTTAAAAGGATCTTAAAAGAAAGCTAGAAGAAAAATGGGGAACGAAAATGAAAAAAATTGCAAGAGGATTTGGAAAAGGCATATAACTCATTGAAAGATAGATTTGATAAAATGGGAAAAGAAAGCAACTCCTAGAAAAACAGAATTTGTGAAACAGAAAAAGAAAATAATTCCTTAAAAAACAGACTCTGTGAAATGAAAGAAAAAATTCATAGAAAAAACAACTTATTTAAAAATTCAATTGGACAAATACAAAAAGAAGTAAAAAAAAAATAAATGAAGAAAATAATTCACTAAAATTCAGAACTGAACAAATGGAAATGAGTGACTCAATGGCACAACAAGAATCAGTCAAGCAAAACCAAAAAAATGAAACAACAGCAAAAAATGTAAAATACCTAATTGGGAAAACAACCAACCTGGAAAGTACATCTAGGAGAGACAATCTAAGGAGTATTGGAATCCCTCAAAAACATGATTTTAAAAAAAAAAAGAGCCTAGACACTATCTTTCAGGAAATCATCAAAGAGAACTGCCCAGATATCATAGAATCAGAAGGTAAAATGACCATTGAAAGAAGTCACCAAATGCCTCTTGAAAGAAATCCCTAAATTAAAACCCCAAGGAATATCATGTCTAAATTTCAGAACTATCAGTCCAAGGGAAAAATATTAAAAGCAGCCAGAAAGAAACAATCCAAATACCAAAGAGCCACAATAAAGATTACTTAGGACCTAGAAACTTCCACTTTAAAGGCTCAAAGGGCCTAGAATTTGATATTCCAATAGGCAAAGGAAGTTGGAGCGCAGACAAGAATAAATTACCTTGTTAAACTGAACATTTTCTTTCATGGAAGAAGATGGACATTCAATGAAACTGAAAAAGACCAGAGATAAACAAAAAATTGGATCTTCAGATATAGAACTCAAGAGAAGCATAAAAAAGATAAAAAGAAAAAAAAAAAACTCTTGAGAACTGTATTTCTGTTATGGTAATACATTGAGAGTACATGTATAATCTGATTTTACTGTTATGAAAAAGAAATTAGAGCTATAAAGGGGATTGTAACAGGAAAAAAAAGGAAAGTAGAGGAAAAACAGGGAAATTATATCTCAGGAAGAGGTAAAGAAAACATTATAATTGACAGAAAGATTTGGTCCAAAGAAAGAATATTAGATAAATTTAGTTTCACCAAAAAATGGCTCTCATCTTATAGAAAAGAGGGAGGGGAAAGTGAAAAGGGGAAGGGGAAGGCTAAATAGAAGGGAAAAGAGAAATAATAGAGGAAGGTATAAGAAAAGGGTTCTCCTCTAAAGAGGGAGCACTCCTTGAGGGAAGTAGTGTCCATATATAAACTATTGGGGAGGAGGGAAAGGGGAAAAGGAAAGAGAAAAGCATAATTTGGGTTATGGGTTACCCAAATTAATAAGAAGACAGGAAATACAGAATTAATAGTTTTAACCATAAATGTGAATAAAATGAACTCTCACATAAAGCAGAGGCAGATAGCAGACTGATCAACAGCCAGAATCCTACAAAATGTTGTTTACAGGAAACACATTTAAAGCAGGATGATACATACAGACTAAAGGTAAAAGGCTGGAGCAGAATCTATTATGCTTCAGATAAAGTAAAAAAAAAAAAAAAAAAAAAAAAAGCAGGGGTAGTCACCCTGATCTCAGATCAAGCAAAAGCAAAAACTGATCTAATTAAAAGAGATAAGGAAGGAAACTATATCTTGTTAAAGTAGATAGATAATGAAATAAAATCAATATTAAATATATGCACCAAGTGGTGCAATATCTAAATTCCTTATTTATTTATTTAATAATTATGATTTTTTTTATTGACAGAACCCATGCCTGGATAATTTTTTACAACATTATCCCTTCATTACTCACTTCTATTCTAACTTTTCCTTTCCCTCCCTCTACCCCCTCTCCCAGATGGCAAGCAGTCCTATACATGTTAAATAACATCTAAATCCCTAAAGGAGTTGAGACATTCAAGAAGAAATAGACAGTAAAACTATAATAGTAACAGATCTCAACCTTGCACTCTCAGAACTAGATAAATCAAACCACAAAATAAATAAGAAATAAGTTAAAATGTAAATATAATACTAGAAAAACTAGATATGATAGATCTTTAGAGAAAATTGAATGGAGACAGAAAGAAGTATATTTTCTTATTGGCAGTTCATGGAACCTATACAAAAATTGACTCAAAATTAAATTCAGAAAGGCAGAATAGTAAATGCATGATGTACAAATAATGATGCAATAAAAATTACATTCAAAAAAGGGCCAGGGGAAAATAAACCAAAAAGAAATTGTTGTTCAGTGAAATAGGTTACATTCACAGAACAAAATAGTAAATGATTATAGCAATCTAGTGTTTGACAAACCCCAAGACCCCAGCTTTTGGGATAAGAATTCACTATTTGACAAAAACTGCTGGGAAAATTGCAAATTAGTATGGCAGAAACTAGGTATTGACCCACACATAACATCATATACCAAGATAAAGTCAAAAGGGGTTCATGAGCAAGACATAAAGAATGATATTATAAACAAATTAGAAGAACATAGGATAGTTTACTTCTCAGATCTGTGGAAGAGGAAGGAATTTGTGACTAAAGAAACACTAGAGATTCTCATTGATTATAAAATAGATAATTTTGATTATATTAAGTTTAAAAGTTTTTGTACAAACAAAACTAATACAGATAAGATTAGAAGGGAAATAATAAACTGAAAGGTTCTGATAATGACCTCATTTCTAAAATATATAGAGAATTGACTCAAATTTATAATAGTTCCAGCCATTCTCCAATTGATAGTCAAAAGATATAAACAGAAAATTTTCAGATGAAAAAATTGAAACTATTTTTAGTCATATGAAAAGGTGCTCCAAATCACTATTGAGCAGAGAAATGCAAATTAAGACAACTCTGAGATACCACTACACACCTGTCAGATTAGTTAAAATGACAGGAAAAAATAATGACAAGTGTTGGAGGAAATGTGAGAAAACTGGGTCACTTATACATTATTGATGGAATTGTGAATGGATCCAACCATTCTGGACAGCAATTTGTTACTATGCTCAAAAAGTTATCAAATTGTGCATACCCTTTGATCCAGCAGTGTTTCTGCTGGGATTATATCCCAAAGAGCTCCTAAAGGAGCATGTGAAAAAATGTTTGTAGCAGTCCTTTTTGTAATGGATAGAGACTGGAAAGTGAATGAATACCCATTAATTGGAGAATGGTTGAATAAATTATGGTATATGAATGTTATGGAATACTATTGTTCTGTAAGAAACAACCAACAGGATGATTTCAGAGAGGCTTAGAGAGACTTACATGAATTGATGCTATGTGAAATGAGCAGAACCAGGAGATCATTATACACAGGAACAAGAAGACTAAATGATGCTCAATTCTGATGGAAGTGTCTCTCTTCAACGATGAGTTGATTCAAACCAGTTCCATTTGCTCAGTGATGAAGAGAGACATCTACACCCAGAAAGAGGATAGTGGGAACTGAGTGTGAACCATAATAGCTTTCTCAATCTCTCTGTTGTTGTTCACTTGCTTTTTGTTTTCTTTCTCAGTTTTTCCTTCTTGATCCAATTTTTCTTGTGTAGCAAAATAAGTGAATATATATATATATATATTGGATTTAATATATATTTTACCATATTTAACATATATTGGACTACCTGCCATCTAGTAGAGGGGGTGGGGGAAAGGAGGGGATAATTTGGAACAGAAGGCTTTGCAATGGTCAGTGTTGAAAAATTACCTGTGCATATGTTTTGTAAATAAAAAGCTTTAATTAATAATAAAAAATGACTCAAACAGGGCACAACATACACATTTAGCTAGATGTAGAAATTTATCTAACCCTACAGAAAAATAGAAAGACCATGGGCATAATGGTAGGTGGTTGGAGGAAGCCTTTGATAGAAGGGAGAGAGGACTGGGAGAGTTGGTAGTCAAAACTAAACACTACACCACATTGAAAAATACTCTAAATCACTTTTCTTGGGAGAGGCACTAATTAAAACAACTCTGAGGTAGCATTCCACACCTATCATATTGTACAATGTGACAAAAAGGAACAATGTTGGAAAAGACATGGTAAAATTGAGACACTGATGTACTTTTAGTGGAGTTATGAAATGATTCAACTATTCTGGAGAGCAATTTAGAACTCTGCTCATAGTGCTATAAAACCATTCGTACCTTTTGACCCAGAAATACTAATACTATATTTGTATCACACAGGGACAAAAAAGGGAAAAATATATTTTTAAAAGTTTTCTTTGTGGAGCACCAGCTCTGAAGTCAGGAGGACCTGAGTTCAAAAGTGGCTCAGACACTTAATACTTCCTAGCTGTGTGACTCAGGGCAAGTCATTTAACCCCAACTGTTTCAGAAAAAAAAAAAAAAAAGTTTTCTTTGTGGTGGCAAAGAATTGGAAATTGATAATTGGCTCATCAATTGGGGAATGATTGAACAAGTCATAGGGTGTAATGTGATGAAATACTAATGTATTATTAGATGATGAGAAGAAAGCTTTTAGAATAATCTGGAAATACTTATATTAATTAATGCAAAGTAAAATTAGTAGAACCAAGAGAACATTGTTCATAGTGATAGCAATATCATTTATGATCAGTGATGAATTGCTTAATTCTTCTCAACAATACAATGATCTGAGACAATCCCAAAGGATTTAGATTTATGATAAAAAAAAATATTATCCCTCTCAGGAGAAAGAACTGGTAGAGCCTGATCAAAGCATGTTTTTAAATCTTTCTTTTTCTTGGTTTGGGGTGATGTCTGTATTTTCTTTCACAACTAGACTAATATGGAAATATGATTTGCATGCCTTCATATTTATCACCTATATCAAATTTCTTGTCATCTCAGAGAGAGGGAAGGGGAAGAAGGAAAAAATTGAATCTGGAACTCAAAAATTTCTTAAAATGAAATTAAGTATTCCTTTCAATGTAACTAGTAGGAAATCAAATAAGTATTTTTAAAAGAAGATACTTGGTTCCTAGAACAGATATTGCTGTCTTTTAAAAGACTCAAGAATAAATGTATCTAGTACAATTTTCAAGTTCACATCATTTACATCACATTCCCCCTAACTTATATGCAACCCTGGAAGAGTAGGGATATACTTCACAAAGATTTTGAATAAGAGACATTGTTGATGTACAATTTCTAAAACCCTATAAAATAAGTGCAATATGCTTTGGAGGGCAAATGCCAATTCAATCATTTCTAGTAGAAGTATTTGTTATAGATGTTTTTATTTGAGCAGCTAGGTACTTGGTGTCAGGAAGAACTGTGTTCACATTCTGAGTTCACCACGTGAATTTGGGCAAATTATTTCATCTCTCTCACTCTTAGTTTCCTTGTTTGTAAAGTACAATAATAAGAGCTTCTCCTGAAGAGAATTGTGGCAGGGATGAGATTGATCTATTCATTATATTTGTATACTTGCCACTTAGCACTAGGTCTAGCACTAGGTAGATTTTTAATTAATGCTTCTAAATGATTGATAATACAATCAAAGCACTTTTAAAAAACTGAAAGCACTATATAAATGGAATTATTATGATTATTTTTAAATGTCATTCTATGTGACTCATGATGATTAGTGGGTCTTCTTTCAATATATGCATTGTTTTAAGCAGATGAACATAATAGATATGTTTACCTGATTTCTTTTCCCATGACATAAGGGTATCCTTTCAGAAGAAGCCCTTTTCTGGCTGTATTTTAATCCCATTGTAACACAACTTTTCAATGTGATTAAGATGCAGAGGCATTAATACATTACCTTTCAAATCCAATGAAGGCGTTAATAAAGTTGCAATGAATTTTCAAAGCAAAGTCAGAGGTGGGAGGAACTGAGCAAAGAGAGGAGTATCCTCTTACTTGTCAACAACTCTTCTGCCAATTGATGACATGCAAATGAGCTATTACAGCAGGGAAAGGAGCATTTACTTTTCATTTCTGTTACTTACCTAGTATTTTATCTGAAGAGCACATTCTGTTTTCTTCCAAAGGAAGGGAGGTGTGGGAGGCAGATTTCAGACTGGCATATTTGTATTATATGTCACCCCACCTCATGATGGTATGTCACACAAGGATGAATGCAGATATTAATAGTTAAACAGAAGTGTGGCAAATAGCACAGGAACAAGAGACTAAACAGTTACTGATAACATTTTGAAATTCATTCATTGGAAAATTTAAATAATCTGTGGGTTGTGACAATCATTATCCAGATTCAAACATGGAAACTCAGGGGACAGAACAGATTATTTAGTATTAATGAAATGGCATTATTCTTTTCTTGATGTTGTTTCCAAAGAGCAGAGACAAGAGGATCTCTCTCTTTTATGAGAAAGTCTGGTTTGCCTTACATGGGACAAATTTTTGTCCATAGCATCATTTTTCAGCAACTTGAACATTTCCAGCCAATTTGAGATATTCTTCATGTTGCAGTAAACATAGATAATCAATCTTAAGTTACATTTCTTTGCTGATTATAGGTCTTAATATGTGATACCAAGGACCCCCTGAATAAGTATTTTAAGTTGAAGATTCAAGAACAAATTAATCTAATCCACATTTTAAAGTCCATATCATTTACTTAATATTCCACGTATTTAATATACAGCTAGGTAACAGTAGTGATTAATGGACTTCACAAAGATTTTTGTTGATATACAAGTTCTAAAATCCTATAAAATGAGTATAATATTCTTGGAGAACAACATTCAATTTAATCATGTGTAGTAAAGTATTTCTTATATATATTTTTTAAGTGAAGTACTTTTCAGAAAGAACTATGTTGCCATTTTGACTGAGTTCACTATATGAATCTGGGAAAATCAATTCATCACCCTCAGTTTCACTTCCTTCATGTATAAAGTATTCCTCAAATATAAATAGCTAAAGAAGTATTGCAACTGATTATCAAATACATATGCACCATTCAAACATCCAACAAAGTGTAATATGATTCAATATAAAATATAAAGTCTTTTGTAGACTACATAAATTATATGTTTTACAAATTTATGTACTTCTACTTTTCAGCTGTTGAGAGGAGATATAGTCACTATACAATGATTATTTATTTATAATTTGTTGAATTGCTAGTAGTTCTTTGTCATCATACATCCCATGTGCAAAAAGGACAAAAAAAAAAAAAAACTTACCCAGTATAATTCTTTTATGTGATTCTGTTGTTGTTGATGCTGTTATCCATGAAATAGGCAGCCCTATGCTCATAAAAGTTGGGATCAGAGTTTCAAACCAAATTGCTTCTAATTTCCATTTGTTCAAGCTGGTCAACAAAATAGAAAACATTTTGACGGCTTCAAAGGAAAAAGAAAATAAGGAAATCATGTTTGTTCCAGTGTACAACTCCTCTTATTAATATCATTCCGTAGGCTCTTCTTTGAAGAGGTTATGTGCCTCTTCTTATTATTTTTAATTTAATTTAATCTTCATTTCAAATTCTTAACCTTTCCCTCCTTGTCTCCAGTCTTTTGGGAAGATTAGAAAAACAAAACTCACTAATATATATATATATATATATATATATATATATATATTCAAAAAAAAAGTTTCTCTTATTCTTACCAGATAAATCAGCTAATTGTAATATTCCTCTTCTAAGCTGTGTATACACAGGCAAAATGTTTTTTGTTTGTTTTTGTTTAAATGACAACAAAGAGCAACCATTGGGTCCTATGGCATTAGGATCTATATATAAAGCTGAGCAGAAGAAAAGAGTTCAATGGAGAAATCATTCAAGAAAATCCCTCTGGAGAAAGGAATCCTCCAAAGAACATAACAATTCTTGCCATCCTACAGTGTTTATGTGGAAATACAAGGTAAAACTATACTCTCTTGGCATGAATTTTATTTTTGTGTATCCTATGCCTCTTATAATAAATAATCAAAATTGTAAAACTGATTTCTATTCCTATGAATGTAGCATTAGCTTGAGGGGAATGATTTAAGAATCCCAAGATAGGATTTGTTTGGGTTTGATGATAGTATTTTATGTGTTTCAAAGCCAAGCAACTACTATGTTATTGTAAATTATCTCGCAAAGATGCTCATTGTTGAAGAACTCTCCATTGTAAAATTTATAAAGTCCTGCAATGATGCATTGGCACGCATTCAACAATGTTTTACTGGAGACATGCAAGTATGGATGTTTAAATTTAGACTATTAGAATACAGTGGTGCCTGATGAAATGGAAGATAGATGAACATATACAAAGATGATGAATGCAATAGTATAGGATAAGAACACTTAAGAGTGGCCTAGTCAAAGAATCTCAAATTGGAAGCTGGGAGAACTTGAGTTTAAGTCCATGAGGACTATGGTCTGATAATATCTAATTGTGGAATTTTGGATAAGTCACTCTGGGCCTCCATTTCCTCACCTGTGAAATTAGGTGTTTGAAATAGATCATTTCTAAGGTCTAATCCAGTTCAAAATGGCACATGAGATTTGTAACAGAATTCAATCCATTATCTCCTATAGGTGATAATTTCATCACTTAGGTAAATAGCAACTAGAACACATCGACAAAATTTAAATGCATATGATATATCATCACTATATTAAAAGCTGGGATACAAAGAGAGACAAAAACATGGTCCTTGCTCTAAAGTTCACATTTTAATTGGGAAAACAACAGGAACATAGCTATCCTAGGTAGTATACCAGAGAGAAGTCATTGGTTAGTATAGAGCACTGGGGAAGAGAATAGGAAAAGTTCTCTTACAGAAGATGGAATTTCTTGAAGGAAGCTAGGGAAATTAGGGGAAAGGAAAAACCCATAGAGAAGGGAAAATAATTATGCAGTATAATTATTTTATGTGATTCTCTTGTTTTCCCTGTTTGTTGTTTTCCATGAAATAGGCAGCCCTGCACTCATAAAAGTTGAGAATCAGAGTTTCAAACCAAGTTTCTTCTAATTTCTATTTGCTCAAGCTGGCCAAAAAAATTTTTTATGGTTTCAAAGGAAAAAAGAATAGAGTCCCAAGCATGAGAGATAGTGGCTGAAAATTCTTGGTCTGGAGATGCAGTGACATGTGAGAAGAATAGAATAAAATGATTATAGCTGGATCATAGCATATGTAGGGTATTAGTTTAATGTAAAAAAGGAAGGAGAAAAGTTTAGAAGTAAATTTTCTTTAGCTCTCAGTTTTCTCATTTGTAAAATAAGATTTATTTCAAATTCACTCCATTATTCTTTTTTTTTTTCCTCTACAAAGAGTCTATAGTGATCAGAGGTTGCTATGAATCTAGAAATCCTAGTCTTTTGAAAGTTATTCCTGGGGAAGGGTATGTGGTTTTAAATGGAACTATTTAAAATAGCAACCTTTTGCTTACTAAGGAGACAGAAACTAAACAATTGATTGTTCTGGGCAAAAGGGTAGAGTGTTGGAAAATTGATATTTCCTGTCTTTTGTTCAGTTGTTCTGACTCTGTGTCCTCATTGGGACTTGTCATGACAGAGATAGTGAAATGGTTTGCCATTTCCTTTACCAGCTCATTATATAGATGAAGAAACTGAAGCAGAGTTAAATAATTTGCCCAGGTTCACACAACTAATAAGTGTCTGAGATCGAATTAATTCAGGTCTTCTAGATTTGGGACGGAGATCTCCATCCATTAGGCCACATAGCCTTCCCTTTTCCTTTCTATTAGATTATGAAAACCGTGAGGACAAAAACTGAGTTTTACTCCTGATGTGGTTGATGTAGACACCAGATGATGGTAGGCATCAAGGGTTAGGTCACATGAAGAATTCACAATGCCTATTCTCTTTAGCAAAGGTCGTTTTATTTAGGGAAAAGATTACAGACAAAATGAAGGGATGCAATATGTATAAAAATAATAAATATGAAATAGAGTGGGAGAGCATATGAAAGACAAGGTTCTTAACTGCATTCACAATTACCCAGTAGAAAAGGAGCACCCCATGAGGTTGCAGCATATCCTTAACTAGCACGCTAAATCATGAAATATACTTAGCACCCTAAAAGAGTTAGCTAAGTATAAGGAGGAGAAGGCGGGTTGAGAAGCATAGTAGAGTTAAGGGAGATCCCATGAGGAAAAGAGGAAAGAGAAAGACACCAACAGGAAATGTAGGGAGAATTTAGCCTCAGGATCAACATAACTAGGATTTTTAAATAGATTACCTCCAGACAGTAGAACCATGAAACTAAACTGATATCATTTATAAGAGCCTTGTTTTTTTCCTGGCCCAGGGAATTATATTTTATCAACTTTTCAGTTTTTTTTTTGTTTTGTTTTGTTTTTTGTTTGTTTGTTTGTTTTGTTTTTGTTTTATTTTGTTTTTTGCCAACTACATCCCCCATTGAGGACCTCATCACTCCTAGTAAAACTACAAACTAGCAAAAGTCTTTTGGCCATTAAATGATACAGTGGATAAAGTGTCCACCAGACATCTTAAAATTAATATGTCCAAAATAGAAAGAACTCCTTACTTTTTTGCCCTAAATCCTCCATATCTCTACCCTTCCATAGTATCTTAAAGAGCAACTCCATACTCCCAGGCCCTCAGGCTTAATACTTAGGAAACATTCTGGATTCCCCATCATTACTCATCCACTCCCCCACTCTCCATTTCCCTTCCTCTCTCCCTCCTCTTTCCACAGGCGCATAGTAAAGTTATTGCCTAGGCTAGTTTATTTCATCTTTTCACTATCTGTCAAATATGGCACCTTCTCTCCTTTGGCACTGTCACCAGTCCAGTATAGGGCCTTAATGTCTCAAGCTTAGATTATTGTAATAACATGCTTGTGAGTCTATTTGGCCCAATATTCTTCCCAATCCAAACTATCCTATGTTCAGTCACCAAAGACTTTTTTTTTTTCCTAAAACATTGCTCTGGTTATATCTCTCTCCCATTCATTAACCTCCACTGGCTCCTTATTGCCTCCAGGGTAAAATATAAAATTAGGCTTTTGGTCTTCAAAGCCCTTCATATTTCCAGTCTTCTTACACTTCACTCTAGAAGTCATACTCTTTGATCCAATTATGGAGGAGAAAAAAAAAACTGTTGGGGAATACAGCCAAAAATATGCTGATGACCAAGCAAGGCTTAACTGTTCAAGATACCCATATAGGCTAAAGCTGTCCCCAGCAATAATCTTCATGGGGATTATAATGAGAGAATAAAGGCATCATAAGGATAAATGTTTAATTGAAGGAATTAGGGCAGACATAAAGAGACAGGTTAGTTGTGGAAAACTGAGAGATGTTCTATCAGTTTCAAAGAACAGAATTGGAAAGACTTGGAAATTGACTGTTCATGAGATCAGTTCATGAGACTCCTACGTCTAAATGGATTTGGGACCAGCATGACCAAAAGAAAGGACCAAAAGAAAGAATTTGGTCTAAAAATATTTTACTTGACAACTATTTGGTCAAAGCAAGTATTAGTCCTTTAAATCTTTTCAAGAGACATAACAGTATTCATAACATGGACAATTAAAAAGTATCTATTTCTCCAACTGATAAATGGCAGAGGAGGTGAATAGTTTTCAAAAAAAAAAAATCTAAATTCTGAAGAACTATTTGAAAACAGGCTCTGGTTAACTAATTAAATAAATGCACACTAAAGCAAATCTGAAGTTTTGCTTCAAAGGAAGAAGGTTGGAAAACCTAGCTGATAAAAGAGGAAAAATATTTGAAGAGGTTGCAAGAAAACAGGTATACAGACACATTGTGGTTGGACTTGTGGATTTGTCCAATCACTATGAAGAATAATTTGAAACTATGTCCCAAAAGTAAATTAACTATGCAAACTCATTGACTTAGCAATTCCACTAGCAGACATATACACTAAAGAGATCAAAGAATAGACTCATAGATATGTTTTTTCTATCCCTCCCCTTTTCAGTTTCCTTTTATGTATTGACGCTATCATAATGTAAGCTTCTTTGAGACAGAGACTGTCTTTCCTTTTTTTCCTTCTAGTACTTAGCACAGTGTCTGGCACACAGACTTTTGATTAGTTTGTTGACTAAAATAGCATCAATATTTTATCAACTATAATGGACTTGGCTCTTTTCATCAATAACTTGATTCAAAGTAATTCCAATAGACTTGTGATGGAAAAAGCCATCCGAATACAGAGAGACTGAATGTTAATCAAAACATTCATCTTTTTTGTTGTTATTTTTTTTTGTTTGTTTGCTATTTTTCTTCTGTCATTTCCCCGTTTGATCTGATTTTTCTTGTGCAGCATGATGAATTTAGAAATATATTTAGAAGAATTGCCCATGTTTAACCTATCAGATTGCTTACTATCTATAGGAGAGGGGAGAAACAGTGAAAAATATGGAACAGAAGATTTTGCAGAAGTGAATATTGCAAACTCTTTGCATGTATTTGGAAAAAATATTTTTTAAATAAAAAATTATACCCTTATCAGTGAAATGATTGGCCATGATTTCAGAGGATCACTGATAAAGTGGATTCCTCACCATCTTTCATGAGGTGAGGTGAATTCCTTTGATAGCTACTTTACCTTCTGGTTCTAAGACATTAAGGGAGTTTTCCTTAATGATTTCCTGAAAGATAATGTATAGGCTTTTTTTTTTATCATGGATTTCAGGAAGTCCAATAATCTTTAGATTGTCTTTCCTAGATCTATTTTCTAGGTCAGTTGTTTTTCCAGTGAAGTATTTCACATTTTCTTCTATCTTTTTTCATTTTTTTTTTACTAATTCTTGAAGTCTTATTAAGTCATTCACTTCCATTCGTTCAGTTCTAATTTTCAGTATATTATTTTTTTCAGTAATCTTTTTTATCTCCTTTTGTATTTGACCAATTGAATTTTTAAATGAGTTGTTTTGTTCATTGCATTTTTCCATTTCACAAATTCTGTTTTTCAAAAAATCAGTTTCTTTTTCATATGCCTTTTGTAAGGAGTTATATGCTTTTTCAATTTCACCATATTTATTTTTTTTAAGTTTTCGTCAGATAATTTATGGTTTTCTTTTTCCAAACCCTCTTGCAAAGATCTCATTTCCATTCTCCATTTTTCTTTTAACTTTCTTTTTAGATTCTTTTCAAAATCTTCCAAGAAAGCCTTGTGAAATGAGAACAGCTTATATTTCTCTTTGGGGCTTCATCTGGAGCTCATTTGCCTTTAGAAACTGTAATATTCTTCTCTAAAATATAATGTTCTCTGGGAACAGGTTTCTCAGGGGGCTTCTGAGGCATCTTTAGTTTCAGTTCAGAATAATCATCCCAAAAGCAGCTAGGTATTAAAGTCCAAATCCTTTATTGTTTCCTTCAAAGTCTTGTCTCCTTCGCTTGGGGCTCAGCTAGCTTTTCTGAAGTCCTATCTCTCTCGTTGTTTCTGAGAAGCCTGCCTTCTCTGGCTTCTGAATCTCTTGGACTTCCAAAGGTTTGTGCTTCAGCCTCCAGCCACAACAAAGGTGGAAGATGGAATGAATCTGTCTCAGCCTCCAAGAGTTTCTAGTGGGCTTGTCCTTTCTGGCTCTGACAGCTCTTCCTTATATGTTCCACACTGAATATACACCAATCCTTATATCACTAGGAAACCATTATTTGTTGTAGGATTAATGCTAAACTAGATTTAACTACTGTCTCCTCAATTCCACTTAATACCTTGTTTCAAATTCTAACCCATAATATCTCCAGGATGAGATCAATCCTACTGAACCATGCTAAAGTAGATAATTATTGTCTCTAACAACTTGACTGACTTAGTACCTTGTAAGAATCCTAACAAGTAACCTCAGGGTTTGAGATCTATTCTTCACTCTCTCCATAGAACTGTCTATGATAAAAGTTCTTTTTGGTTTTTTTGCTCATTTCTTTAAGGTTTCAGGTCTGCTCTTAAGGCAAAGGGGCAATAGCCCCTTTGGTTTGCTTTGAGACAGTTTTACTGACTGATTTTGAATGCTGGGTTGTCGTGGTCAGGTCCCACATTCATTGAGGCATAGTGGTTTACAATTTGCCTTTTGCATTTGCTTATTGGGTATTTTGGGTTTAGCAAATCTGCTAAACTACTTGCAGCCAGGACAGAGTAGTCTAAGAGCCTCATAGAAGATTCCTTGGTGTGAGGACAAGCAATGCTCTGACTCCCCACCCCAGCTCCTTGCCCAGGGCTCCCTAAACTGAGGTCTGGGCTTGGGAAACTATCTTTCTGCCCTATTGAAACAGACCTGTTCTGAATTTCTTCCAAGGTATCTTCTTCTGGAAATGTGTTATATTCCAAATTTTTGTGGGTTCTATGACTCCAACACCAGTTTTGAGGCTTAATCTGCTGTTGGTTTGAAAGAAGGTCAGAGAAGGTCACAGAAAGCTATGTCTCCTCTCCATCATCTTAGCTCTGACCTGGCTATTCACCATATGAAAAGGAAGTGATATGTTTAATGTACAGAATTAGGTTATTTATTTAGCCATTGTTAGTGTTTAACTGAATATTTGTTCTAAAGTCTTGTTTTTCTTTCATTTCTGCCCACCCAACTGGTGGAAGAAAAGTAGGAGCAGGAGAAGAGGGAGTAAAAGTTAATTATCTCCACAGATTTCTCCCCTCCTCTATCTCCTTCCCTTCTCTCTCTCTCTCTCTCTCTCTCTCTCTCTCTCTCTCTCTCCTAAACAGCTCCCCTTTCCTGAACCATGGACAATCGTATTCCCAAAAGCTCATTTCTAGTAAATGGCTCTGGTTGTTTTCTTTTGCTGTTACTGCCCACACTTACTACTCACCTTTGTCTGCTGAGTCCATGATCTACCTTGCCTTATTCTGTAAATGTGACCAAGCTGTGAATATGATCTATCCTGCTGTTTTGATATTTGAGGCTTTAGATTGAACTCTTAAATTTAAGTCTCCTAGTGTCTGACTTATGTTCTTGGTGTGTGGTTTTACCTAATCTAACTTGTCCCATAGTTGAGAACAAAGAATTCCTCACATGGCTTATCCAGGCCAGTTCTTTTGACTGATGGTCTTGATAAAGGCAGATAATCCTCAGGTCACTCAGATAAATAGTCCTTTGATCCTTCCCCTACCATGCAGTATCAGCAAAGTCCTATTGCTAGTGTATAGGGAGTTGTAAACAAGAGAGACATCAAAGACCACATGAAGTACTCTATTCCATGAAACTTTGATTAGATCTCATAAGTTTTCAGCCTGACTCTGGTCTTCATATCTAGGACCAAATTCTTTTCTCTAGTTGATCCCCATAACAGATGACACAGTTTAGAGCAGAAGTATGAGGTATTCAAAAAGACACTGGATTTCTAATCAGGAGAATGGAGACCAAATTCTTACTTGGGGAATTAATAGGCATATGATCATGAGCAGGTCAGTCCACTTCCATGAGCCTCAGCTTCCTTATCTATCTATAGAAAGGAGATTACAATATGTGCATCACATGGGGTTTGTAAAAAAATATATAATAATCAGCAATACACCTTATACATATACAACTTTCTCACAGTCACCTGTTTTATAATATTTCACTTGTCATTGGCTTTTCTGCTAGAAGCACATCCTACTGAGAAATGAGAAATGGATATCCTTCAGGGGATTTATTTCTATGTTGGGAAGCCATTTGATATAGTGGAGAAGTGTCATTATTATATTGCTGTTACTATATACAGTGAGTTCCCATTTCTCTTCAATTCTTGTTAATTAATTCATCCATATATTGTTGTTTTTATTTTTTCTGAAACTACTTCTTCATCATTTCTCATAGCATAGTAGTATCCATTATAATTCTACACCACATGTTCAGTAATTCCCCAATTGAAGAACATCCCCTCAATTTCCATTTTTGCCCCCACAAAAAGAGTTGCTATAAACAGTTTTGTACATATATTTTTTCCCTTTGATATTTTTGGGTTTCAGAACTAGTACTGGTATTGCTGAGTCACAGGCATGAAGTTTTATATAACCTTTGAGAATAGTTTCAAATTGCTCTCCAAAATGGTTGAATTAGTTCGTTACTCCATCAACAATATATTATTGTACCCATTTTCCCTCATTCATTCATCCTCTTCAGCATTTGTCACTTATGATAGTCTGAGGTGACATCTAAGAATTATTTTAATTTGATTTTCACTAATGAATAGAGATTTGGATTTTTTTTATAGACTATATATGGCTTTGATTTATACATGACTACAGTGACTACTGTAGATATTTTAGATTTCTCCTGAAAACTGTTTGTTTATCTCATTTGAACTTTTATCTAGAAGAATTGCTTTATTTTTTTTTTATAAATTCAACAGTATATATTTGAAAAATAAGGTCTCTACCAGGGAAACTTCAATTCAAAATATTTTTATATCCATTCATTGTCCATGGTACTTTTTAAAGTAAAATATAGTTTTCTTGATTACCTCTTTTTATTATATTTATTCTGCATTTGCTTTTGTATGAGATAATGATTTCCCCCCTTTATATATTTTTATTTCAGCTGAAGAATATTAAATTCTGTTTTAGCAGGAATATATATATATATATATATATATATATATATATATAATGTTCTTCTCTAAAGTATAATGTTCACCAGGAGCAGGTTTCCTGGGGGACTTCTGAAGGCAGCCTTAGTTTCAGTTCAAAATAATAATCAGCTCAAATGCAGGCTGGAATTAAGTCCAAATCCTTCATGGTTTCCTTCAAAATAGTCCAGTTAGCTTTCTTAGAGGCCTATCTCTCTCCTTGGTTCCAAGAGCTCTTGCCTCTAGTCTTTTGTCTCTTCCAGGTTCTGCCTCTAGCTCCCTCCAAATCTCCAGCCAGCACAAAGGTGGAAGTTGGAATGAATCTGACTCAGCCTCTGAGAGAATAGACTTGGGGGTTTCTATTTTCCCTCGGTCTGCCCGACTTGTGAATCTCCTCCACTTGTGAATCTCCTCAACTGAATCCTGGCTCTGAATCTCCTGAAGTCCCCAGGCAGCACAAAGGCAGAAGTTGGAATGAATCTGATTCTGCTTCAAGAGAATGGGATTGTGGACTTCAGTGACTTGTGAATCTTTTCCATTGAATCCTGATTTGTGAATCTCCGGAAGTACATCTTGGTTGAGGCTGCTAGGTTATATATGTTCTCTTAAAGGTGTGAACTTAAAGGTCTGAAAGGTGTGAACTCTAATAAGTGCTAAGTACAAAAGCATTGTCTCTACAAATTCCAGTGACTTAGTACCTTGTTTCAAGTTCTACCCCATAACATACATATATGTGTGTGTGTGTGTGTGTGTGTATATATATATATATATATATATATACACATATACATTCTATATAATTTTCTATTTCATAAATCTCATAATCAACATATTGTTGGATTTTGGTTTTTAATTCATTCTGGTACTTCCTTTCTATGGGTGAGCTCATTCCATTCATATTCAAAATTATGATTACTGTGGATTTCCCTTTCTCATTTTCTCATTTTCTCTTTTTTTATCCTGTCTTTCATATGATGAATTATTGTCATGTCATATTACTAGCTCACACAACATTCATCACTCTATCCAGTATAGCACTGAGTTCAATTTCAACCTAAGGCTTTAACTTTTTTTCAAACAAACACTTAAGAAGACAATTGTATTTTTCAATTTGAAGGGTAATCCATAATCAAGTAAGGCCAAATTAAATTTTATTTTCAATATTTTGTATTAAAAAGCATTAAAATCAAGGAAACCAAACAGTTTATGTGTATCCAAAATAGCTTATTATGGAATAAATCAAGATTTGTGTTTCCTAAATGTAAAAGATTCAATTCACTTTAATTTGGCAAATATTTACTGTGTATATAACATGCTCTACACATTATGTTAAGCATTGGGGTTAGTACAATAATCTTATGAGCAATTTATTTTGCTTGGAGTAAACATCATCTACATAATGAAGTAAATATAAAACATTAAGTAAATACAAATATTGGGGGTAGAGAGGATACCAAATACTGGGGTATGATAGAGGAATTGAGATCATAAAAAGTCTAATGTAGATAGGATGCCTCAACCAAAGGAAACTTTGAAAGTAAGTGTCAGTAAGCCAGTACTGATGAATTACATTGAATATCTATCTACTTTCAAGCTGTGAATCCCAATATTCTTTTGTTTGGAAAATTTCCATTTCTTCAACTCTTCAAATTTTGAAATAAATTTAGATATGAGTTCTATTTAAAACAGCAGGAGTTCTATTTCTAAACAGAGACATGTTTTATTTAGATAAATGTAATAAAACTGTTTTGAGAAAACAAATACATTTTCCCTTAAAACAAATACTTTCCATATCTATTATTAAAGTGTGGTGACTCAGAATGGAACTGTATTCGTGCCTAAGGATGTAAAAAACACATTTTTGGTGGCATGAAATCTAGAACAGTGATTTTTATCAGTACAAAAAACTTTTGGCATGGAATCTCCTACTGATGCAGGTCAGCTACTCTTTGGGTAACTTTTATAGTCTTAAAAAGTTTCCTGAGACAATGGCAAGTAAAGGGACCTATCCACCATGATCACATTGGTGCTGCATATCAGTGATGGGGGTTGAAATCAAGACATAAATGCATAAATTGTTGAGAAATGTCAAGGTGTTTCAAGGATCACACAGAGCCATAATTGGGACCCAGATTTTCTGACTTCACATCAAGGATTTTGAATTCCCTATATTATAGTGAGCATTTATATGACATTTTAAAGTTTTTAAAGCTTATGACATAGATTTTTTCACTTGACCCTTAGTAACCCTATCAGTTATGTTTCTAATTTTGCCATACTTGTGATCTCTCCCAGGAATTTTCAATGCTATGTAATCTTAAAAGCTTGCCTCTTCTCACAATACTCAAGAAAGCCCTACAATTAAACTAGTGTTGGAGGCCAATTTAAGTTGATATCAAAAGGTTGAAAATAATCCAAAATAAATATCTCAAACAATCCAGAAACCCCAACTTAATTTGGATGTATTACAAACAGACAAGAGTCAGTTAATAAACATCTATTAAATACCTATTCTATACTAGAAATTATGTTAAATGCCAGAAACACCAAAAAAAAAAAAAAAAAAAGGGAAAGAACTCTCCCTACTGTCAAGAAAGGCAAAATCAAATTATGTACAAACTATAGCTATCTATTCGTAGCTGTATATATCAATTTGTACCTGTAGATGGATTGATAGATTATATATATATGGAAATATATATATAATATAGAAATGCATATGTATATATTATATGTAATTGTATATATATATATGTATGTATGTATATATGTGCCTTTGTATATGTGGATAAATAGAGCCATAATTTATTTAGAGAACTCTAATAAAACTCTTCCTATTTTGAGAAAAGAAATATACTTTCCCTTAAAAGAAATACTCTGTTCTTCTATTATTAAGTATGTGGTGACTCAGAATGGGAATATATTCATGTTTATGGTTATAAGAACATTTTTGATGGGGCAAATATGTGTGTATATATAATCAAAGACAACTCATGAGAATTAGTGATTTTTTTAAAAAAGCATCATACAAACTGTCAATAGTCAATAATTATTTATTAAACACCTACTCTGTGCCAGATATTGTGCTCAGCCTTGAATACAAAAGAGAGAGAGAAAGAGAGAGAGGTAGTCTCTATCTTAAAGAAGCTTACAATTTAATGGGGAAGGACAGCACTTAGAAAAAAAATTGAAAAGGTAAGGGAGATAGGGAAAGTACTCAATTCAATGGGAATGATGAAAAAGTTAGAGAAGACCCAAAATATTGCATCAAGGTGAGAAATGAGGAACAGTCTGAACCGAACTCTTTATTTTTTTTCTCAATAATATTTTATTTTTCATATAAAGATAGTTTTTAATATTCATTTTTGTAAGATTCTGTGTTCCTTTTTCTCTCTCCCTCCCATACCTTTCTCCTCTCTAAGACAGTAAGAATCTGATATATATACACATGTAAAATCTTTTAAAACATATTTCCATATTTGTAATGTTGCAAAAGAAAAATCAGATCAAAAGGAACAAAAAACATGAGAAAGAAAACAAACAAGCAAACAAACAAGAAAGGGAAAATATTATTCTTTGATCCACATTCAGTATTCTTAATTCTGCTTCTGGATGTGGATGACATTTTCTATCCCAAGTCTATTGGAATTGTCTTGGATCACCATATTGCTAAGAAAAGCAAAATATATCACGGCTGATCATGACAGAATCTTGCTGTTACTTTTACAATATTTTCATTTTACTCACTTCATCAATTCATGCAAGTCTTTCCTGGCCTTTTTGAAATTAGTCTGCTCATCATGTCTTATAGAACAATAATATTCCATTACTTTCATAAACCACAACTTAGTCATTCATAATTGACTGAGGCCCCTCTTTAAATGAAAGATTAGAGTTCATGACTCCACTTTCCAGCCAGAGGGACAAAGAGTATGATAAGGCAGAGAGTCCCAAACCAGATAGAATCGTGCAAGTTGTTGAGATTCCAAAAAGTAACCTCCCTGGTAGTTGACAGAAAAAGCAGAGATGTATTAGATCAGAGCAACCAGGTGAGAAATAAGGAAGGACTTTTAATCTCTATTCAAAATATGAATAATTAGAATTAATTGCAATATAATTTATAATAAGAATGGTTGATTTAGCTGGGACTTTGAAGGAAGCTGGTTAATTCAGAAAGCACAGATGAGTGGAAGCATCCCAGACATAGGGGCCAGCCAAAGAAAGAGCCCAAATTTGGGAGATGGAGTGCCTTCTGCTGGGAACAGCAAGGGAACTGTTGTCTCTCATTCACACTTAGGCAAGGTTCTTTGACTTGTTTCTAAAGAAATAGTCAAGCTGGGAAAGGAAGCTTTGTCAGCTCTTGGCCAAGTGGCTTCTACTTATTTTCCAAAATAATAAGCTGTAAAACATATAAAAAAAACCATATAAGATATGGAAGTAAAGTTCAGTAACAATGATTGACCCTAATATCTCTCAAAGGCAGGCTTCATGGTATACACTATGAAGAATTATATCTCCCTTCTAAACTGTATTAAAGAACCATTCCGGAAGGCATAGAAAATAGTCAAAAAGAATTTGAATTTCTGTCTTGACTAAGACCTTTCCAATTGTGTGAGGCTGGGTATATCGTTGAATAACTGAGTCACGACATCCTCATCTTTTAAAAAGGTGATGACAATGCTATTGATTCTTACTTAACAGTTGTGGGAGAAATCTCTTTGTAATTGTGTGGGTTTGTAGGTTATAATAAGCACCGTGCTATATGTGGAGTACAATAGATTTAGGAAAATTTCAGGCTTGAAAAAACTGTTGATCACCTATCAGTCAATCAGTCACGTTTTGTAGCACCTACTATTGTAGCTAGTAGGTAGGTATTGTAGCTAACTACAGCATATTCTCCTAGGGGCACAGGGACAGTCACTTTTCTCTTCTCGTCCAACTTCTTAGCTTATTTTACCAGGACAGGTCCCTGCCCCTTAGCTTTCTTGTACTATCTTCTGGGGAAAAGCTGCTATTTCCCTACTATAGTTAAAACCCTGATGACTGATTGAAGCAGGAATGGGGCAGTAGGAAGCCTCTTTTTCAAAGACATCTCTATAGATTATCTATAAAAAGAAAGCCAATATGTCACAAATCAGTCATAATATCAGTGGAGAGTGAATTGAGTGGTAAATTAATATGTCAAAAAATTGGAAAATGACCCTTAAATCTTATCTGGGGAAAGAAAAATTTTAATGCATCTGTTCTTGGTTAACTTTGTTTTCCAACAACATGAGGTCTAGAAGGAAACTTGGTCTATGTTATCTGACTCCTTTATATAGAGAAAGGCAAATCCCTTCACAGTGAAAAAAAAATATTTCAATGACAGAGCTGGAATAAGTTACCAGGTTTCCTGATTCAAGCCAGTATATCATTTGCTGTATGTTGCTTCTATTCCTAATGACTAAATTTCTGTCATTCATATCTCCCAAATGGAAATTAAATTAGGTTTGAAAACAATCTCTGGGTCATCCCTCCTGACCTCATTCATACATTTTAACAACTTCCAAGCAAAGATGGAGGAAATATGACATCTTGTTTACAATCTACCCTGCATAAATATGAAATTTACCTGAAGTTATGGGCCTTTGAAAAAGCTATACCAATTATCTTTCTGTCCTAGTCTGTAAACCTTTTTTTATTATTATTATTATTTTAGGTATACAAGTAATTACATTAGGGAAGTTCAGCTGCAATATTCGATCTTTGAAACAATTTATCATATAAGCCTTAACTCCCAGAGGATTTTTTTCATTAGCAAGAAAATAAGGAGAGAATATTGGAACCTTTCCTAACAATCACATCAAGACACTCTGAACTAATGTTCACACATGTCTTGGAATTATTGGATAAAGAAACCAGGAAAGTTGCCAACCCGAAAGATATAAGAGAACCCGTCAATAAAGCAAGTAACATATACTGCTCACAACTGCAAGTTGGCTGAATTGACTTCAACAAACACTGTTAGGCCTATGCTGTCTTATAAAAACAATTACCCCACATGAAAAGCAGGGAAATAATTCTAAGTCCTGGAATAATATATATATATAGACAACCAAAAGAACTAAACTTATACAAAAATATCACATCCAACAAAACTAACTATAATCTTGAATAAAAAAACATTCAACAAAATTGCAGATTTTCAGGACTTTCTTTCAACCAAACCCAAATTTAAAAGAAAATTTAATATGTAAGAACCAACATCAAAAATTAATTTCAAGAGACTCAGCTTGGACAAATTATTTTGGTTTTGGCCTGGAAATAAGCATAATAGGAAGTAGAGAAAGGATAAGGTAAGGTAGAGAAATATATGTAGAGTTATGGTGTATGGGACAAAATGTGTAGATTGATAGGAAATTGATAAGAAAAGCAAGAATGGGGAGGGAAGGATAAGGAGAGAACTCTGGGGAAAGATCTAATAATAGCAAAGTAAGTTAAGGAGTAAAACTAAAATAGAATATTTAACAGAGAGAGGATACACACACACACACAAACACAAGCAAACACACAAACACAATAAGAATGATGTAGGGTTAGTAATTATTGATCTGAGACAAAGTCAAATTTAAATATTCAATCAAGAGAAAAATCAAAATTATATGTCAGCTTTGCCTAGAAATCCTGTGGATCTTCCCCTCCCACATTTATTCATTCATTCATTCGTTCAGATTTTTTGGTTTAGGGCAAAGAGGAGATTCTTTCCTTCAATTGCTATCTACCCTTAATCACTGAATGAGTTAGTGATTCAGCTTTAGTGAAACTGAGACTTATTAAAGACTTTAATTAAAAAGGTCAAGATTTCCCATTTTATCCAGGGCCATCCCCAGTCATGTTGATTTGTATCTTGCCACTGGATTCAGCTGACTCTGGGGGTGGGGGGGAGAAAGTGAGGCAGGTGGCCTTGCAAGTCTTCCCTCACATAAATCCAATTCACTTCATGTCATGGCATTATCGCCCTTATAATGATCCTCTTCAAGAATGAGAAACAAACAATATATGTGTAAATGCATATGTATAGGTGAATGTCTGTATATAAGTAAGTTTATATGCATGTAGTTGTATGCATGTGAGTATATAGATGTTTGTTTGTAGGTGGGTAGGTGTGAGTATATAGGTATGTTTATCCATGTTTAACTATAGCCTGCTTAGGGGAAGTGGGAGAAAGGATGACAGGGGAGGAAAAAAATAAAGTAAAAAGTGCACAGCAGAAAAAAAAAGAATGTTACAAGGAAGTGAAGAAAAAGATGGATAGTCATTAATATATTTTCTATAGTTATATATGTTTTGTGAAATGGAAATTTATTGCTACATATATTTAGAATTCACTTGAATTTTCATTTAGCATTAACAAAATGATATCTCTTAACAAAGAAACTATATAACACTGAATTTGAAAAGAAAAAATCAGCATAATGGTGATCTGACAAAGGATGTTTTATTCTTCACAGGATTCACCACTTACTTGCCAACGAGGGCAGTGTATATTTCTTTTTAAAAAAATACTTAGTATTTCCTACTCATTTTTAATTAAACTAAATGCAAAGAAAAAAATAGAAAAAGGAAGTCAGACAAGAAAAAAATAGCATCATATACCCAACAGATTAAAAAGGAGGATTAAAATATATGTAGCAGAGGTGAGGCAATGAGTCTCTTTTATTGAAGGATTAGGAAAATGATGATGATTGTGATCACAATGATGATGATGATGATGATGGTGATGGTGATATCCCTCTCAAGAAGAAGGTTGTCTCATTTTTCCTCTCAGATAGACCTTAGATATTGGGGACCTTAATTCACTGCTTCAGAAGCACATATTCCAATGGCCATTCTTTCAAATGTGATTTAAGTGAGCTCTGAATTTGTTTTAGGATCCTGCTTAGTTGAGTAATGGGATCACTTATAAAACTAATCTGTGAATCACTATGCACCTCTTCCCCTCAAAGCTTTATGACTTTCCTCACTAGAACCTCAGAGTTTTAAAATAATAGATTTTATATGGTCAGGCATGAGACCTGTCCCTTCAAACATACTCTGCTCCTAATTAACCTTAACCCACTGAAAATGGGAACAAACTAATTTATGAAAAGCCAATTGGGATTATAGAATTTTACTAGTCAGGGATAATAAAAGAAGACAAAATTGTTGTTGTTGTCAGTTTTTTCCATTTAACCTAAAGAAATGGATAGAGGAGGACAAGAAAGAGAAAGAAGACACTATGTTTTTTAAGGAAGGGTGCCAAAAGAATTTTTTTCTAATCCTCCTCAAGCTGCTGAGTATGGAGATACTGACCTCTGCATGGGCAACCTCATCATTTCTCCCTCCATTAAAGATCATCTCTTCTACTTTCTAGGTCACCATGTTTCCCCCTTCCTTTCTCCAAATGTCCCAAACTTCTTGTTTTCCCAAATCACCTTCCCTTTCGAACCAAACCAAAAAGTCTATGGAAAGCAGGTATAGGAATGTATTTCATTAGTCCATGGAAGCTTGTAGAAGGGACTACACAAAAATTCTAGTTCTAGGAAGGAATATTAAGTGTATGTGAGATGAACATACTGATAGTATGTGAAGTGTTGGTATGATTTTTTTGTCTGTTTGTTTTTCATATTGTCCTGAGCTTTTTGAAAATCATTTCTGTTCCTGAACTAATATAAATAAGCTTTGCTGGTGTGTTCTCTATATAAACACATTTGTGCAATTATATCTCAATCCTCATTAGTGTTTAAAATGAATCCCATGACATGGTTGCACAGTTTGAATTCTTACCACATATTTCCAAATTGGGCTGGACAAATTATCATATTTTACATAATCATAATTTTATAATGCAATCATGTGATCACTGTATCAGATTTATTTTTTATACTAATTGATACCTAGCTATCATTTTTATACAAGAGGAAGGTCCATAATATGCATTTAGTAAATGCTTGTTGAATTGGATGGAGGTGAATTGATTACAAGAGCATAAAGAAATTTAAAATAGCCCATTCCAAATGCTGCTTTAGCCAGGAAGTTCAATGTTCCATCATATTTCTATCTTAAATAACCAGTCTACTGGAGCATACAGTTTAATGGGCTGGTGCTACCAAGGAATTCTGACTTTTAATTAATTTGCAAATTGTTTTCTCTGTTATTACTCAAAAGATGTCTATATCATATGGCAAGAACAAAAGAAAAGTTGTTTTTAAATCATGATGTTAGCAGAATTCAAATAGTCTTTTATATTTCATTTTTGATCAGTGAAAATGGAATAATACATATATAAATATATGTGCACATTTACCTGTATATGTGAATATATATATACACATCATTTTTAGATATGTATAAGCATGTATATTATACAGAGATAACCTATATACATATAATGTCCAACTATATTTTTTCTTTCTCTTTCCTCCTACTTTCAATTATTTATTTTCATAATAAATAGGGTTCCATAATTCCATTAAATATTTTCTTACCAAATAATTGACAATTTCATAGTACTGTTGGTTTTATTTTCAAATATGTATTTTTGCTTTTTATTTGTCCCAAACTACAGAATAAGGATCTATGAGTAAAAGTCAACAAGAAGCCAAGCTTCTAAATTTTAGAACTGTCCCAAAATGACAAGAAGTCACTAAACATGCAGCCAATTTATACACACTGAAGAAAATGAAAACATTCAGTGTCATGAAGCAGATATTCTTAACCTGAGGTTCACTAATTTATATTTTTTGATATGTTTTAATAACATTTTCAGCATAATTGATTTGTAACCTGAGGTTCACTAACATTTTTTAGGATATGTTTTAATAATATTTTCAATATTATTGGTTTTTTGTAACACTTTATTTTGGTTTTATGCATTTAAAAACAATTTAAGATGAGGTCCATAGCTTTGATTAGCTATGAAGAGTCCATATACACATGTGCACACATACACCTCACACATACATACACTATGCACACATAGGCTCTGAATGGTAGACAATGGTAAAACTAAGGGAGGAAGGAATGTCTTTCATTCACCTGATTGCATATATTTGGATTGGTATTTGGTCCATCAGTGCAACAGTGCAAATGGAAATGAGCTAATCTCAGAAATTAATACCAAGAAAAACATTTCTGAATGAATTTTTTGAAATTTCTCTCTCAATATTCTCATGATGTCCTCTGGCATCAAAACCATCTCATCTTCCAAAATACTAATAACAGAATTATAGTATAATGTGGCTATGAATTACAGAACATCATGGTTTGAAAATGTCCAAAATTGTAGGTAACCCTAACCAAAATAGAATAAAAATGACTGGAGTTAAGGTCCTACTGAATTAAAAATGTAACCACATAAATGTCGGATCAAAAATGGAGGTGGAAAGTTCTTGAAGGGGGATTCAAGAAAAATAGACATATAACCAAAATGTTTCACTAGATCTTCTGAAATATTGAAATATATGGCAAGCATCCAGTGTTTTCAAGAGGTACTCACAGATAGATTTTGCTAAAGATAGGAAGAAAAATTAATTGCAATGAGAAACCATGGATCAGGTGTCATTCACACCCATGTCAAGTGTATGCATTGTAATGTGACTATGGAAGTCTTGATGAATTGGACTCATTTTGTAAGTTTCATGTTTCAAGGGATGCTGGTGATTGCACAAAGAAAGCTTGCATTATGCTGTCATGAGTGGACATTAGGAAAGAATTTAGTGCTAAAGAAGCATGGGATGTGGGACATAGGTAGTACTTATTGTGATCAATCAACATGCATTAATTAAATATCTACAATGTTCCAGACAGTGTTTTTGGATCTAACTTCCTGTTGCTGGGCAACAGACTCAATGAAATTAAAAAGAGGATTTGAAGATATTTTATTTTCTACATCCTAAAAAGTATCCTCAATCTTCACTTATTAAGTTGAATCAACATTGTAGAAAAGGTTTGTTTGCTTTTACATTTCCTTTGTTTTATATTTTTTTCATTAAATAGTATAACATTTCCCCCAGTTACATGTCAGCAAAATTTCTATCCTTCATTTTTATAAGATTCTGAATTCCAAAATTTTCCATCTACTTTTTCCTCTCCTGAAGATGGTAATTTTATATATTTTATGCATGTGCTATCATGTAAAACATATTCCATATTACTCACAATTGTTAAAAAAAAAAAGAAAGAAATAGATAAAAAGAAAAAAAAACACATGCTAGAATAAGGTAAGTTAAAAAAAAAAAAAACTCTTCAATTTGCATTCAGTTTATCAGTTCTTTCTCCAGTTATGGATAGAAGTTTCCTTCATGAGGCTTTTGTATTTTCTTGGATCATTGTGTTTCTGAGAAGAGCCGAGTCATTCCCAGTTGATCATCATACCATGTGGCTGATGTTATATACAAAATTTTCCTGTTTCTGCTCATTTCACTTTGCATTAATTTGTATAGTCTTTCAAGGTTTTATTACCCTTCTCCCCTCCCCCCCCAAAAATCTACCTCTTCATCATTCTTATTGCTCAATAATGTTCCATTACATTCATATACTGCCACATATTTAGCCTTTCAACAATTTATGGGCTTTCCATCAACTTTAATTCTTTGTCACTATGAAAAGGATTGCTATGAATATTTTTGCACGTAGGTCCTTTTCTCTTTTCTTGTGATCTCTTTGGGAAATGGATATAGTAGTGACTGGTATTGCTGGATTAAAGGCGAAGCAAAGGCTGGTTTTTTTTTTTTTTTTAACCTAATTCCAGGTTGCTTTCCAGAATGATTGGATCAGTTTACAATTTCATCAACAATGCATTTGTGTACCAAATTTCCCACATCTTTTCCAACATTTTACTTTCTTTTTTTTTCATATGGGCTAATCTCATAGGTATGAGGTGCTATCTCAATATTTTAATTGGCATTCTCTAATCAAAAATCATTTAAAGCATTTCTTTTCATACCTATAGCTAGCTTTGATATCTTCATCTGAAAACTGTCTTTTCATATCGTTCAACCATCTCTCAATTCTGTAATGGCTTGTAATCTTTTAATTTTTATTCAGTATTCCATATATTTGAGAAATGTGGCTTTTATCAGAGATACTTGCTATAAAGATCATTCCCTGGCTTTCTGCTTTACTTCTAATCTTGGTTATATCTGTTTTAATTGTTTTAAAAAAAAACACTTTTTTTTAAAATTTGATATAATCAATATTATCTATATTGTATTTTGGAATTCTCTCTATCTCTTGCTTGATCATGAATTCTTCCTCTTCCCATGCATCCCCAAAGACATGATCCTGTTAGATTAGAGTATTTCTTGCTCTTCTAGTATGATTATGATAACACCCTATATCACCCTTTATGTCTGAATCATGTACCACTTTTTATCCTATCTTGGTTCATAGTGTGATAAACTGGTGTTTGGGGCAATTGCACTTACCCAGACTAACTACTCAGGAATCACTCCAAATGATGTACAGAAAAAATTTATTAGAATCTGGAGAAGCGAATCGTCCTGGCCTGTGGGCCCGAAAGGACAACAAAGATACCCACAGGAGGAGAGTCATTCACTTGAAGATGCTTACAACTTTTATACATTTCAGACAAAGAACCCCCCAAATCCCATCCTCTATAAGTTGTGATTGGTCACATAAACCTTTATCTCCCTATTTGGACAGTGGAATGCAGTGAAAAAGGTGATATACAGCTTCGGCCACTTAATTCCTTCTTTGGACAATGGAATGCAGTCCAGGTCTCATCTAAAATCACGTGACTGGGGTCTATAGGCCTGAGCTACTTTAGTTAACAGTTTCTGATCAATATGTGCTTAATCTGTAACTTCTTCACCTTTCCACACTGGATCTTCGGTCATATCTAACATTATGTTACTAAGGGTCAGTGATTTCTAAGTCTTGTACACCTAATCTATTCCACTGATCCACCAATCTATTTCCTACCCAGTACCAGATGATTCTGATGATTACTTCTTTATGATATAGTTGGAGAGCTTGTATATCCAGACCACTTTTCTTTGTTTTTTTTTTATTAATTCCCTTAATATTTTTACCTGTTTTTCCAGATGAATTTTGTTATTAATTTTTCTACTCTATTAGTTAATTTTTAGTAGCTTGATTTGTGTGGCACTAAATAAGTAACTTAGTTTAGGCAGGATTATCATTTTCATTATATTGGTTTGACCTACCCCTAAGCAACTGATATTTTTCCAATTGTCCAGATTTTTATTTGTGATAATTTTTTGTTGTTGTTGTTGTTATTTGTGATTGTGTTCACATTGTACTTGGATTTGACCTGGAAAGTAAACTTCTAAAAATGTAATATTGTTTATAGTTATTTTAAATGGAATTTCTATTTCTTGCTGCTGGATGTTGTTGGTCATATTAAAAATTGCTTATGATTTATATGGATTTATTTTATATCCTGTAACTTAGCTAAAGTTGTTGAATATTTCAAGTAGTTTTTTTTGTTAGTTGATCTTCTAGGTTTCTCTAAGTATACCATCATATCCTCTCTATAGAGGTATAGTTTCATTTCATTATTGCTTATTCTAATTCCTTTGAGTTCTTTTTCTTCTCTTATTAAAATGTTATAATTAACATTTCTAATGCTGTATTGAATAAAGGTAGTGATAATAAGCCTCCCTGCTTCACCACTGAGCTTACTGGCAAGACTTCTGGTTTATTCCCATTAAAATAATGCATGCTGATGGTTTTAGATACATACTGCTTGTCATTTCAAGGAAATCTCTCTTTATTCCTGTGTTCTCTAGTGGGTTCTTTTTTTTTTTTTTTCTCTTTTTTGAATTTGTTTAAAACTGAAATACAAAATAGAAAAAGAAAAAAAATATTGCTATGAGAATAGCAGATCATGATAAAGAATTCAAAATATGGAACAATAAATTTTCATTACAAGAAAGCCTATGTAATATATTCCACACATTGTGTTCAGAGTTGTCCATGTTTTTTGTTTGTTTGTGTTTTTGTTTCCTTATTGATTCTTGTTCTCTGCTGTGCATTCTTATTTTTTTTCTTTTTTACCCTTACAATTAAGTATTAATATATATATATATATACTTATAGATATGTGTTTACATAAATATATGCCCATACATACACATAGATATTTATAATCATAAATATACATATTTATTTTGATCTAGGTAAGACCATTCCTCACTTGTTCATCCTCTGTTTCTCTGAAAATGAATAACATAATCCCATAAAGCCAATTCTTTCCTTATATTTTCAAATCTACCAACTCAGCATTTCCTAGGCCACAGCAATATCCCAGCCTTATTCTATCCAGTTATTTTAAATAGTCTAATTAAAATAATATTAATACAACTGCATATAGGTAGTTTCCCTATTTTTTTTCTCTTTTGAATAAATCTATTTTAACTTTGTTAAACATCATGGATTACTACCTCTACTTTTTTCATAATAAATTCTACTCCTGATCATTATTATGATGTTTATGTGGATCTCTAGTTTCCTATCCCTGCTGACTCCTCTACTTTAGTTTTGCTAGTTACTTTGCCTTGGTATTATTTAACCTATCCTGCCTCAAAGTATCCCTCCCTTGTTCTCCTGTCTCACCATTTCCCTCTCTCTCCATCCTATTTCCATTAATATCTATAACTAATCCCATCTCTGTTAATCTACACACCCTTCCATAACCCTTTTATTTTATTCCTTCTCCTTATTTCTTTCTAAAAGGTGAAGATTTTTGTGTCCATATATATGCAATGTATTGTTCACTTTTTAATCAATTTCTGATGAAAATAGAACCAGAATTACTCAACTGTTCTTCTCCATCTAAATACTCTGTGACTGTTTTTCCTTCATATCTCATTCAAATAACTATTACTCATTTGACTTTTCCTATACAGTTTTGATTTTTATGGTCACCTCATACTTAGCTCTATTGCAATCCTTTTTTTTTTTTTAACTATTCAATCATTAAAGACAATTTTAGACTATATAGTCTATAGTCATAGTCTAATATTTATTTATATTTCTCTTGGATCTTATATTAAATTTTCTATTAACTTCGGGTCTTTTGGCAACAAAATTGTGGAAATCTGGAAATTTATCAAATGTCTTTTTTTGGTGCAGGATTATACTTAATTTTGCTGGATATGATATTGTGACCACCACACCAGTTTCTTTGCTCTATGATATATAGTGTCCAAAAGCTGCATTTTTTCCCCCCGTAGCTGCTGGTGAATCTTCTGTGAATCAAATTATGGCTCTGATAGATTTGAATTTTTTTTCATCGTTGCTTGAAATATTTTCACTTTGATCTGGGGGTTTCAAAATTTGATTATAATGTTCCTTTACGATTTTCCTCAGAGGAAATCTCAGGTAGTGATTGTGGAATTTTTCTATTTCTACTTTCCTCTCATTTTCTAACACTCAAGGATAATTTACTTTATTTCATTTTTTTGATCAATACTTTCAGATGCTGATATTATTCTTATGTTTTCTCTTCTTGATCTATTTACTTGATCACTTTTTTTTCCTTATCAGAGGTTTAATTTTCTCTATCTTTTTTCCCCTGTTTTATACTTTATTTTATTACTTTTTGGTCTTATAACTTTACTGGTGTTCTTTGACCAATTTTAGTTTTCAAGGAGCATTTTCTTCCTTAAGATTCTAGATCTCCTTTTCTGGTTAGTTGTCTTTCTTTTCAAATTCTTCTTGTTCTTTCCTTAAATTGTTTGTTTGACTTCATTTTCTTTCAGTCTCTTTCATTTAATTTTCAAAGTCTCTTTTCAGTTTTATGAATCCATTTTGGTCAGATACCATTGCTGTTACTCTTTGAAGTAGGAAAGGCTTTAGTACAATATTTCAGAGTCTGATTCTTTTTGTACAGCAAAATAACGTTTTGGTCATGTATACTTATTGTGTATCTAATTTATATTTTAATATATTTAACATCTACTGGTCATCCTGCCATCTAGGGGAGGGGGTGGGGGGGTAAGAGGTGAAAAATTGGAACAAGAGGTTTGGCAATTGTTAATGCTGTAAAGTTACCCATGCATATATCCTGTAAATAAAAGGCTATTAAATTAAAAAAAAAAAAAGTATTCTCCTCTGAAGATAAACCAATTTTCTCTATTCCCATAGAAACTCTCAATGATTGGGTTCTTTTTCCCTTGCTTGCTCCTTCTTGTTTGTTTGTTTGTTTTTATTTATAGCAACTTGTTAATGTAATCTATCCCTATCATAGCCCTGGAGCATGGCGGATGATGCTTCTGGTCTCAGGTCCTTCTTAAATTTTTCTCTTTGGCCTGAAACCAAAACCCAAGAATTTCACCCTCCTCTGAATGTTCACAGCTAGCTTTATTCCTACCCCACTGTTTCTGAACCTATGCTGATTCCTTCTTACCCAGGGCCATGTTTTGGTAGCACAGATTGGTCTGGCATCCCTTTTCAGCAGAAATCCCTTAATTTTCCCTGATTAAGAAAGTCAACTCCCCACTCAGTTTGGTGGCTTGAAAATCGTTCTGTTTTGGAGCAAGACTACCTTCCCAACCTAGCTAGCCCCAAGTCTCACCACTTGAGATTTCAGAGGAATCATCCAAAAGCTATTTATACTTCACAGAAGTCAAATCTCCATTGTTAATATATTTCTTTCTATCTTCTCCAGTTATCTCAGGAGAATCACAATTCTGCCCCAACTTTTGGATTTTTGTTTGTTTTGTTTTTCTGCTTTATGTTTATTGTGACCCTTTTTTATTTTGCTTGGGGGGGAAATATGGAGAACTTAGAATTTTTTTATCTACTTTTCCAACTCCTCTTCTACATTAGTGTTTTTAATAGCATTCTTGGTATATTTTGTCAAAATCTTTGTCAACCTCTCTTGAAAAAATCATATGATTTCTGGGGGTTTTAATTGATATAGTTATGTTGATAATTTTTCTAATATTATACCAACACTATATTCCTAATTTAAATCCCACTCCAGTATAATGTATAATCCTTGTGCTATATTGCTTCAATCAACTTGCTAATATTTTATTTAAAGTTTTATATCAATGCTATTAGGGAAATTGATCTATTATTTTCTTTCTTTATTTCAGTTTTTCCTGGTTTAAATATCGATGTACGGCATCATAAAAAGAGTTTGGGAAAATTATATTTTTGCCTAGTTTTTCAAATACTTTATATAGTATTAGACTTAATTGTTCTTTTAAGTGATTGATAAAATTCACTCATGAACTGATTTGATTGTTGAGAACTTTTCCTAGGGAGTTCATGATGTTGTGCCATAGCTCTCTTTTATTTTGCAGAATCGGTTTTCCTTATTGTCCTGACTCAGTTTCCCTAAATTGCTCTGACTCAGTTTCCCTAATTGGTCCTGCCTTAGTTTCCCTAAATTGTTATGCCCCAGTTTCCCTAATTGGTCCTGCCTCAGGTTCCTTAATTGTTCTGTCTCAATCCCCTTAGTAGCAACCCCCACCCTCTCCAGTTCAATAAGACTGGTATAACTCAGAGGTTATAAATTGTCAATGGGTAAATTCAAAAAGGAGGAGTCCAGACTTTCTGTCTCTAGCCAGACACTTTCTCACCTCCCAGTTTGTTAAAATTTATGGCCCTACCCCTTAACCTATCAGAACCAGATTAATGTTTCCTGCCTGAAGATTCCCACTCACCAGAGTTTGGATTCCACCCTCCCTACCTTTGTTTAGCTACTGTGTATAAATATGTCATTGAGAACTCACATTCTCTGCTGGATGCTGGATTCTTGGAGACAATAGTCTCATTTAGCCCTGGGACCAAATCATGGATCCATTAGGTCCCAGTAAATCTCACTCTTTCAAATAAAATATTAAAAACTCTCTAAATCTCTATCTTGCCTCAGTTTCCCCAGCATTAAAATGGTACTTGGTCAATTTCATTTATTAAGATGGGATTACATTTCTATTTCGAGAACTGTTAATTTACTTGATTTTGCACAGATTGTCAGATTTATTGGGCAAAATATTTCCTAGTGATTGCTTTAATTTCTTCTTCATTGTTGTTGATTTCACCCTTTTAGTTTTTGATACAAGATATTTGGTTTTCTTCTTTGAAAAAATCAAATTAGTAAATGATTTATTTTCTGTTTTTTTTTAATTTTCATAAAACCAGCTCCTAAATTTATTAATACAATGGTTTTGTTTCAGTTTTGAAATTTCACTCTTATTGATCTGACCTTTGATTTTCAGAATTTCCAATTTAATACTCAATTGGGGATTTTTAATTTGTTCTTTTTCAAGATTATTTAGTTGTATATCCAATTCTTTGATGTGTTCCTTTTCCATTTTATTGATGTAAGAATTTAGAATAATAAAATTTCCCCCAAGTAATGCATTAGCTGTACTATGCCTCATTGTTGATATTTGTTCTTTGACTCACTTATTCTTAGGATTAGATTATTTATTTTCAATTATTTTAAATCTATTTTTCTACTTCCTTTTAATGAATGTTTTTTTTTTTTTGGGGGGGGGGGGGGGGGGGGGGGCGCGGTTTGGTACTCTGATCTGAAAAAGTACATTTTGTGTTTCTGTCTTTTTTTCTTTCTGATTTTTATGCCCTATTACAAGAATTGTGTTTGTATGGATTCCATGTGCTACAGAATAAAAGGTATATTCCTTTATGGTTTCTTTCAGTTTTCTGCAAAGGTCTGTCATATCTAATTTTTCTAATATTCTATTTACCTCCTTATTTTTTCCTTGTTTATTTTTTATTAGATTTGTTGAGAGGGAATAGTTGAGGTCCCCCACTAGTATAGTTGTGTGTTCTATTTCTTCCTGTAACTTGCTTAACTTCTCCTTTAAAAATTTATAAATTATACAACTTGGTGCATATGTTTACTATTGCTATTGCTTCACTATTTATTGTAGGGTTAGAAAGTAGTTTCCTTCCTTATCTCTTTTAATTAGGTCTACTTTTTGCTTTTACCTTATCTGAGACCATGATTGCTACTACTGTTTTGTGTTTTGTTTTGTTTTGTTTTGTTTTTGCTTTTTGTTTTTTGTTTTTGTATTTTTTTTAACTTCAGTGGAATTACAATAGAATCTGTTCCAGCCCTTTATGTTTACTCTGTATGTGTCTCTCTGCTTAAAGTGTTTCTTGTAAACAACATATTGTAGGATTCTGCATTTTCATCTACTCTTATCTATTTCATTTTTAGGGGAGAATTTATCACATTCACATTCAAAATATAATGCCCAATACTATCTGGGTATTTCTCTCCATCATATACTTCCTCTTGCTTATCCTCTCTCTTCTTTTATCCTTTCCCTCCTCACCAGTGTTTTACTTCTGTCCACCATTTCCCATAATCTGCCTTCTCTTCCAACAGTCCCCACATCCTCCTCCTTACTTAATCACCTATTGAGAGATCTCCTGTATGTAAGATAGATTTTTATATTCAGTTGATTGTGTATATTATTCCCTCTTTGATCCAACATTGATTAGACTAATGTTCAAGCAGTGCTTATCACCCACCCTCCTATCTTCCCCTCTACCATAATAGGTCTTTTGTGCCTCTTCATGTGAAATAATTTACATCATTCTACTTTTCCCTTCCTGCTGCACCTGGGGCCCTTATTTTTCTCATCTTTTAATTAATCCCTCAATCCCTATATTTCATCTAATTCACTATTCATTTCTAGCCCTCTATGTATACTTCTTCTAGGTATAATATTAATGATATTATTAGGAGTTACAAGTATCATGTTTTCCAGTTTAGTTTTATTGAATCCCTTATGTTTTCATTTCCCTTTTTATGTGTTTATGCTTCTTTTGGGTACTGATAATAAAGGTCAAATTTTTAGTGTAAATCTGGTCTTCTCCTTATGAAAGCTTGAAATTCTAGTATTTTGTCGAATGACCATCTGTTCACTTGCTGTATTATGCTTAATTTTGCTGCATTGGTCATCCATGCTTTTGGTCCTATCTCCTTTGCCTTCCAGAATTTCATGACTTCTTATTCTTGAATGTTGGAGCTGCCAAGTCCTCTATAATTCTTTTTGTGAATCTTCTGGTATTTGAATTTTTTGACACTTACACTATTCACTCTATCTCCTTATGAGTTCTGCCATTCCAGGACCAGTCTTAGGATATTTTGTATGATCTCCTGGAGATGAACATGGAAGGGTTACAGAGATTCACTGCTTATTACACCATCTTTGCTCTCTATTTCCAGAACACCAGGACAGTGTTCCTTGACAATTGCTTGAAAAATTGGTGTCCAGATCCTCCTTTTGATTGTGGCCTTCAGGTAGTCCAATGATTCGAATGTTGTCTCTCCTGCATCTATTTTCCATATCAGTTGTTTTTCTCAAGAGGTATTTTACATTTTCTTCCAGGTTTGTTTTATTCTTTTGAATCTGTTTGATTCTTGATGTATGATAATCATTAGTTTCCACTTGTCCACTTCTAACTTTTAAGTTATTATGTTCCTCAATTAGTTTTTGTGGTTTCTTTTCTATTTAGCTAATTTGACTTTTTAAGGAATTATTTTCTTCTGGATTTTTGTATCTCCTTTTCATTTGGTTATTTTACTTTTAAAATAGTTCTCCAAGCTGTTGTCTGGCCTTTGGAAAATGCCTGTTTGTCCAGGGCCATGCTGAGGGACATGGAAGTTTGGCTACTGGAGAATGCTGTTTGGCTAGGGCTACACTGATGAATGTAGTGCTTCCTGGCCCCACAATCTGCCAGCTTCCCTGATTTTTCCAGGAATGTGGATGTCCTGGTGTTAGGGTTTGCCCACTTCAGCCCAGCAAACCTGATCTCAGAATTTTCTGCTGGTATGCTAAAGGAGGGCTTGTGACTGTCTCTCTATGAAGGTGTCCACCTCCTCTCCCAAGTAAGAAGGACCTCTCCTGCTGATCTTCCAAGCTTCTTGTGCTAAAAAAATATTTCAATCTGTCTCCTTGCAAGTTCTGTCAGTCCAGGACCAGTCTTAGGACATTTGTTATGATTTCCTAGAGGTGAATATGGAAGGATTACAGAGATTCACTGCTTACTACACCATTTTGGACTCTGGAAGTTGAATCCATGTGGTTTAGTTTAAAGAACACTGGATAAGGAAGCAGAAAAATATGGTTTCAAATCTTATCTCCATCATTTAGCAATTGTGGGACATTGGGCAAGCTCTTTGACATATATAGATTTCAATTTTCTCAACTGTAAATTTGAAAATTATAATTTGAATTTTTTTCTATCCCTAAACTTTAGTCTGATGATTTTAGAAATATTCTACTGCTCTATTTGTTTTTGTTGTTGTTGTTGTTGTTGTTTGTTTATTTTTTTTTAATTGGGGGAGGTGAATTTAAAAGCAAGAGCTTGATAAAAATATACAATTTCCTTTAATTTCTCTCATTAACCAGGTACCATTTTGCAAGCAATTTATTCCCATTATCTTTATCACTTTATTCACCCTATAAATTGCTTTTGTTATTGAGTAATTCTCCTCTCCTTTTTCTTCTATTCCTTTTCCTCCTCCTTTATTCTTCCTTCTTTTTTCTTTTCCTTGTTTATATCAACACTTGTCACAGGGCTTCCTTTATGTTTAATTGGTTTGCAATCTGTTTAACCTTATATGTTATTTGACATTTCTGGACCTCAGTTTCTTTATTTAAAAATGAGAACTGAGGTGTCAAAGATTTCTCTAGTCCCTTACAGTTCTACGTCTATATGCTCTGATATGTTTCCTAGTTTTCCAGGTCATCTAACAATCCATTATTTATTAAATTGTTTTATGTTGTTTGACAACCTGACTATTCTCTGTCCTCTAAGTCATTGAACAGTCATCAATTTACTTTTTTTCTTTATTAAAGCTTTTTATTTTTCAAAAATATGCAAGGATAATTCTTCAACATTAAGCCTTGCAGAACCTCCTGTTTCAATTTTTCCTCCTGTTCCCCCACCCTCCTCTCCAGATGGCAAGTAGTCCAATATATGTTAAATATAGTAGAAATATATGTTAAATCCAATATATGCATACATATTTATGCAATTATCTTGCTGCACACACACAAAAAAATCATATCAAACCAGAAAATGAGAAAGTAAATAAAAAGCAAGCAAACAACGACAACAACAAAAAAGAGTGAGAATGCTATCCTGTGATCCACACTCGGTGTCCATAGTCCTCTCTCTGGGTAGATGGCTCTCTTCATCACAAGAGCCTTGGAACTCATCTGAATCATCTCATTGTTAGAGAGTCACATCCATCAGAAGTGATCACTGTATAATCTTGTCATTGCCATGTACAATGATCTCCTGGTTCTGCTCATTTCGCTTAGCATCAGTTCATGTAAGTCTCCCTAGGCTTTTCTAAAATTATCCTGCTTGTCATTTCTTACAGAACAATAATATTCCATAACATTCATATACCATAATTTATTCAGCCATTCTCCAACTGATGGGCATCCACTCAGTTTCCAGTTTCTTTCTACTATGAAAAGAGCTGCCACTAACATTTTTGTACCTGTGGGTCCCTTTTCCCCTGTTAAGATCTCTTTGGGATATAGGCCCAATAGAAGCACTGCTGTATCAAAGGGTATGCACAGTTTGCTAACCTTTTGGACATATTTCCAAATTGCAGTCATCAATTTTCAACTCTCACACAAGCTAAGGAGGCAAACATATATGCTTGTTTGTTTTTGTGGTGCAAGATAGAAGAGGATTTATGTAAATATTCTAATTCTCTTTTTCTGCAACAGGGCATGCAGATAATTTGAAAAACTGTTCAACAACAAATTGAAAAGCGTTCTACACAGCTTACATCTCCTAGAGTCCATTTCAGAAAACAAATGGGCAGCAGTAGAGGACAAAATGCTCCTTGGTGTGGGTTTAGGAATTAGAGGACACAGTTTCTTCCTCCAGTGTCTTATATACTCTCAAACTTCTTCCACAGAGAACATATTCAGGAGAACATAATTTTCACTCAATTATATTAAAACATAAGAAAGGGCAAGTGGGGAATTGGATTGACTGCATTTTAGAAAAGGCCCATAAAGGAGAATAATTTTTAACTTTAAGAGAGCAATTCTCCTCTATGGCACTAACGTTGATTCAATAATTCCCATTCTCGCCTATACAACCTTATAGAGCTGGGTCACCTTACTTGAAGAGATTAGGGAAAATGGATAATATAATATCTCGAGAATAACTATATCTATTGTAGCTTTGAGGATATTCAGTGAGCCATAGACAGAAGCCCTAACAGAAATCATCTTCTCTCTGGAGTGTATTCTTTTTGGATTTATATAGAAATTAACAACCCAATCACAGCAAAATTAGCCTAGTCTAAATATTAAACAAATCTAACCTGAGATGTCTCGTTAATTAGAGCACGATCTGATACTCTGGACTTTCCAGATAGAATTCAATACATGGTCTGAAGAAAATCTGACTACAAATCCTATTTCATAAACTTATGTGGGAATTTAGCCAAGTCACTTAATTTTCACAGGCCTCAGTTTCTTCATCTGTAAAATTAAATGCAAAAGGCCTCTAAGATTACTTACAGTTCTAGATCTATGATTTATTGACTCATCTGTCACTGAACTGGTGCCCGTCTCCTCATTCTTTGCAGCCAAACTGTCCTTTTGTATGGAACCTATTTCTTTCTTCAAGGCCCCATCATCTATTATCTCTTCTTTATTTTCTCCAATGGAAGTAATTTTATCTTCCTCATTATTTCCCTAGATCACTCTGAATGAAGCTATCTTTTTTCCTATCATATTTTATTGGAGGGTTTATTAATGTTTTTGTTTGTTTTTATGAGAGATGCTCCCCATCATCATTATGTTTTTAAATGCATAAAATAAAATATATTATATTACCAAGAACAAAAGTCAGATGGATGAAAAGTTATCTAAATATTATGTAACTATCCATATGAATAGGTATAAATGATACAGATATAAATACAGATAAAAAGAAAGAGACACAGAGAGCCAGAGAGTAAAAGACAGAATGATGAATTCCAGGTTAAGTGCTATGTTTATATTTGCATGATGTATTTGCCCTTTCTCCCTGTAATTCAGTAAAATAAATGTTCTTTGATACAAAAGACTGCATCACTTTGTTTTCCTTTTTTGTCCTCACTGTATAGTACATTATCTTTCATATCAAATGAGACAATACTCATATAAATGTTTTATAAAATTCAAAAAGTTGTATAAATGTTAGCTCTTGCACATGAATTTAATTGGTTTCATCTCCTAGGTTGAGCAGCTTTTAGACTTGATTGTTTACCTTTATTCAAGAATCAGGGGATCTGAATTCAGAAACTAATCAGATTTACTGTCTGAATAACCTTGACAAGTCATTTTATCTCTCTTGGGTCAGTTTCCTCATCTATAAAGTAAGCTTGTTGGAGTCAAGGATGATTGAAGTCCAGCCTAAAGCTATGAGTCTATCATCCTAAATCACTTAATGATCATGGACCTCAGTTTTCTCTCCCATAAAATGGAAGAATTTTACCATATGGCTTCAGAGGTTCCTTAGGGTATAGATCCTTATTCCTCAATCAAATGAGATAAATTAATTGAGATTATTGAATTAATAATCATTTCATCTAAATTAAATAAAATTACTTTAGGGAAGCACTTATTACTGTACTTGGAATATAAATTTTTATTCTCTCCACTCCAGGTCCTTCCTAGATCACTTAATCTCTTTGAGTGCCCCCACCATTTTTTTTTCATTTGCAAAATGAGAGGATTGGACCAGGTAGTCTGTGAGGTCCCTTCCGATTCTATATCTATTATCTATAATTTGAAGACATTTAATCTCATCTCATTCTCCTCATTTGTAAAATGAGGTCATTGTAATTAAGAACCTCTGTGACCCCTTCAAGTCAGAAAGCTATAATTCTAAGTTTTTATGAGCCTCAGTTTACTCACAAGTTACTTATCTCTCCAACAGTAGGAATGATAGTTGAACTGTCTACTTCATAAAGTTATTTTGATATTCAAGTGGTTTGAGGAGTGAAGTACTTTATCATTTTATTTATTACCCAAAAGCCTCACAATTTTATTTGTCCAATGCCATCTATGACAATGGATTGATGAATAGAAAAAGTGACATATAGATGGATGGATGAAAAAAGCATTTAAGTACTTTCTATGCTCTAGACATAATAATATCAGATGGAAGAGAGAAGCAAAAAATTCAAGGGCAGATGCTAAGATGTCTTGGGTAGAGAATGAGACAGATAACAAAGCATAGTTATCTAGGACTAACCCAATACTGCAATTAAACATATTGGACATTGTTTATGTTCGAGTGGGCCAGTATCTTATAGGAAAAATACAAATCCTGATCATTCTTATAACTAGCAGTATGACTTGTGGAGTCTCCTATTCTATTTACTCATCAACAATGATTTAAATCTCAGCTCTGGTTTCAGACACCAAAGTTGGAAATACAAAGGCAAAACAAAACTAAAACCAAAATAAATAAAATTTCTTCAAGTAGAATACAGTTCACTGAGGGAAATGACATATGTAAAGATAACTAAAAACAAAATAGATACAGAGTAATGGAAGGAAGAGGACTACAAAACTGGAGAGGGAATGGAGAAATGCCATTGTGTCAGAAGTAACACTTAAGGAAAATAAATATTAGTATTTGTATAACACTAAGTTTTACAAAGTACTTTAAAAAATATGTCATTTTAGGCCTTATAACAATGCTAGGTTGAAGGTGTTGTTTGTACCTCTGTTTTATACATGGGGAAACTGAGACAAAGAGAAGTTAATTGATTTACCCAGGGTCACACAGCTTGTAATATCTTAGGCCAGATTTGAACTCTATTCTTCCTAACTCCAGGTCCCCTAGCTGCCTGGGATGCTGAAGACTTCAAAAGGAATTCAAAATTCCAAAAACAAAGTTGAAGAGGGGATGCTTTCCAGATGTAAACACAAAATCTCCTCATCAGCAGGTGAAATGTCACCCAAAAAGATGCTCAGTTTGACTAAAACAATGAGTAGTAAGAAATAATATGAAACTTTTTAGTGAAAAGTTGGCCCAGTGGAATCAAACTTGGAAGATTTTAGAAATGTCCCAATTTAGCAAATATTAAGGGGAAATTGACTTAGTTCAGTAATTTCAATGCAATGAAAATCTCTGTTTTCTACTTGACTTAATGATGTGGATCTCATTCTTACTTGCAGTTCATAGTTCTCCATGCCCTCTGTGAAGAATCTTTTTTTTTTTTTTTTTTTTTTTTTTTGGCTTTATAAGGTTTCTCCAGTTCCTTGTGAAAGATGTTCTCATAATTAAATGCCTCACCACTCCCATCCCTTAAAATATCTGCTAATAAGCAAAATGGCATTTGTGCGAGAAATTGTCATTGCAAAGAAAGATAGCCTAATGCATCTAAAATAGGCTATGGCTTCTGAAACTGCCCATAATCTATTCAAGAGAATAATAGATGGAAGGAACAATTTCACATTTTGCATATTGAACATCGCATAATGAGAATAAGCTTGTTAACCTCTTAGAAGTCACCTTTTCCACTCCTACAGGCCTTCTCCAATTCTTCCTTGTGGTATAAGATGTCCCTACGTTAAAAAGCCTGCAAAGCTTAAAATGAGGACAGATACTCCCAAGCTCTTAACTCTCTGCCTATGGCCCAGAGATGGATTCTATGTCTATGTTCTTAACAGCACCATAGCAGATGTCATTAGAAAGCAAACCATTAGGTGATGTGATTTTTAAACAACAATTGATGAAGACCACTTATGAAGATATGTAGAATATGAAGAAGAAAAGATGGATGAAATGATTGATTGTCCCCTCCAATATATTTTGACAGGGAAGCAAGGTATCATAAGCCTTAAAGAGCTAGCCTCAGAATCAGAATGATTTGTGGCTATGGGCCAGTCATTTAGCTTTTCAATAACCCATGCAGTCCTCTAAAACCAGAAATTGCAGAGCATGTGCTGGTCTCTATTAGTAGAGGGAGTTCCCTTATTGGATCTCTATATATCAATTAAATTACAATTCTCCATCTGTCATCCCTTCCATGCTCCATTTTTTTTAAAGCCATCATAGTTTTGTGACTGTAATTTTTAAATAATCAATCTTCTTAACTAATTAACTAACTATATGTGTGTATGTATAATCGTTCAATGACATATGTATATATAAAGTATATGTCTGTACTTTCCTACCAGTTACATATATATACATATACATACATATTTGTGTATAGGTACATGCATGCATACAAATGTATATAGAGAGATGCACTCACAGACATCATTTATAGGAGGATACACACATGTCATGTGTGTGTATGTGTATTGAGGCAGTTATTTAAATAATGAAGGAAATCGAATTTGGGGTTAGAGGTGGAGGTGGAAAGGCAGGAGCTCTTTGTCCTCAAGTGTAAGGTGTAAAGGCAATTAACGGGTTTTAAAATTTTGCTTAACCTAGAACAGCTGGACAGAGGCACTCCTGGTTAATTTTAGATGCGATCTAAAAGAGAAAACAGCCATTACTATTCAGTACATGCAATTTCACTTGGAAATATCACCACAGAAGAACGATGGGATTTAATTGTAAATTGAATTGTGGCCTGGGATTGTTTTATCAATTCAGTCTTTCTTTCTTTTTTCATTACTTAAATGAGATTTGTATCCTTCCTCTATGAATCCACAACTCAGAATAATTGTATTTATGCCAGCATTGACAATGGGAATGGGGAAAATATGTTTGTTTGTTTTTCTATATAATAAGAATGAGAAAAGGTTAAAATGTAATATTTTTTGCACATTGATAACCCAGGTATTTACTTTTATCTAAGAAAATAAATTTACCTAAAGGGACCTTCAAAGAAGTTTAGCAAATTGAGTTCTGTGCACATTGAAGTACCACTTATTCAGTGACTGAAAGTTACATAACTTCTGGGATAGAGTTTCTCTGTGGTTCATTTCTATTTCACAATAAGACCAAACTGGTTAAAGCAACCTTATATAATACTTATCCCAATACCAGATGCCTATTGAAATTTTTTCCAGGCTAAAATTTTCTACAATATTCCTTTCAAAGTCAAATTCAATCAATCAGTCATTCAGTATAAATATGAGACAGTTCTCACAGTAGATAAAATGTGGGATTTGCAGGCAAAAAGATCTCAATTTAAATCCAGGCTCTCACATTTATGGGCTACATATTCTGAGCTCTTTATTTAACCCCCATGAGATTTAAGCAAGTTTCTAACAATGCCTTACTGCTTATAGACAGAAGTTCTGCCATGTTGCTTCCTCATCAAAATTGTTGATTATTGACGGTTTTAAGTACTTATGATAAAACATTAAATAAAGCAACAGGAATTAGCATGGCACAATCTAATGAGATACACTTGAAATAAGGAGCCTTAATTCCACAGAGCACATCTGTAGATTAGAACTATACCTTGTACTGGTTGGCTATTGTCCTTGGTTCTTAAAGACCAAAATGACATCACCATGTAGAGTCAAAATACAGTGTGTCTGACTGTGGTTGAGCAGACCAATAGAAGTTCAGAGTGCTCTACCACCGGTTGGACACCAATAGTTTCTGTGCATCTTGTGTTTCTTCTGGGATAATTCAACTATGCTTTGCTTATAGAGCACAGTGACTTCACTCATGAGGGCATACCATGCTGGGTGTCTTGTGCCAGTGTCTTCTATGTCATGTAATTAATTCTAAAATTCTCAAGAGAGATCTTGAGAATGTCATTTTATTGTTTTTCTGATCACCTTGTTGCTGTTATTCTGACCATCAGTCCATTTTTCCTGTCACTAGGGACTACAGCCTTTTGCTTCCTGGCTCTAAGAGATGAGCTTTCTTATGATCTTGTATGGAACCAAGTCTCCAGTGACTTCCATTCAATGTGTAAATCAGGCATTCTTCTCCCTCTCCTTTCTGAGTTCCTTTTTTATATTCTTTCTTCCCTATTAGAATATAATCTCCTTCTGAGCAAGGGCTATCATGGTGCATGTATTTATATCCCCTGTGCTTAGTTAAAAACCTACCTTTTATTGACCCATCCTATTATTATTATTTATGAAGATACTTTATACAAGGTACCCTATAAGTCCTGATGTAGATTCAGTGCTTTTATAGTTCTAAAACTTCACTTAGTTAATAGCACCTTAAGAATTTTGGGATACCTTGCATATTTTAAGAATTGTAAAAATGAGAGTTGTTCATAGTCAAAGAGATAGTAATTTAGTTGAGAGAGAGAGATAGCAAAACACATAAATATACACAATATGTGTATATATACAAACACATACATTTATATATGTGTGTATATCTAAATTTCAATGGACCAATGTTTTTGTTTTGTTTTGTTTTCCCCAGTTGATATTCTATCAATATTGTGTCTACATGGTACCATTTAAAAAAAAAAAAAAAAAAAAAAAAAAGCTCTGGATTTGGAGTTAGAAAATTTAGTTTCAAAAATCAGTTAATCTACTTCCCATTAATAGGAATAGACTTAGATTCCTCCTATATTCCATGAAGAACTGGGCTAGATGCTCCTTGAAATCTCTTTCTGCTTGAAATTAATGATCTATTGGTTTTCTGTTGCTGTAGATCACAGCCCTTTCATATCTTCTAGTCTTGGGTAATTCTTGCCTCTCTCCTCTTTGCCCTGGCTATTTTCAATACCTTTGATTCATTCCCTTCTTACTTTCTTCTCTTGGAATATATGATTTCAAAAAAAAATTGCCCATGATCCAGCTTTTCTGACCCCCATTTGACAGATGAGAAAACTAAAGTTCTGAAAGGTTAAGTAACTTTGAGAGAGTTAGTTAGGAAGAGTCAGAGGTAGCATTAAAACTAAGAGCCTCCAAGATGACATCTTGCTCCACTACAACTAGGTGTACCAACAATGGTTGATGCATGTCTCTTAAGAATTCAATTTATGGACATCTTTGTGGCATGTCCAAGTGTTTCTCTTGCTACATCTACATCTAAGAGAGATCCCAGTTCATCAGCCCAGGATGTCAAGTTTCTAAAATCCAGTAAGATGAAAGGTGATTATAAACTCTATTTATTTTGTCTGAATTTTTTTTTTGGCAGTTAACAATTAACAAAACTCATTTATGCTTTTGAAGTTTTCCTTTTGACCTTTCTCTTTCCAAAGCACAGAAGTAGTGACTGACATCATTCACATTGTTCTCCTCTTTATGTGTACCTGTTCTTTGGACTCATTATCATGATTTGTTGAATTGTATTCAATGTTTTTTCCCTGATAATATTGAGTTTCTTCATATTACCCTGCGATATAACTGTGAGATTTTAGAAAGCTATCAAAGGACCCTTATCCTGTATGTCATCTCCAATGTCTCTATTATCCAAAACTAAATAAGCAACATGTCATCTGCTATACTCAGCACCGAAATAACTTTCTTCTTTTTGTGTAATATAGAACTCTTAGATTTTTAAAAGACCCAATTATTTTGCCTTGCAGTTCTAGAAACATTTCTTTCAGAGAGGAACTGACCTTAACTGTAGCAAAAAGGAAAAGTAAACTGAGATTCATTCATGAAATATTCATTCAACAAATATTTAATTAGATCCACCATAAACATTGAATTAGGAAGCATTCCAAAGTGAATAGGGCTGTTTTTTGAAGCCAGTAAGCAAGACTTTAATTCCTTTTTTTCTGACATATACTAGTGTGTGACCCTGGATGAGCAATCAAAATTCAATTCTCAAAATGACAACAAAGTTCATATGGAAAAACAAAAAGTCAAGAATTTCAAGGGAATTAATGAAAAAAAATCAAATGAAGGTGGCCTAGCTGTACCAGATCTAAAATTATATTACAAAGCAGCAGTTACCAAAACCAGTTGGTATTGGCTAAAGGAATAGATTAGTTGATCAGTGGAATAGGTTAAGTTCAAAGGACAAAACAGTCAATAACTATAGCAATCTTGTGTTTGAAAAACCCAGAGACCCCAGCTTTTGGAATAAGAACTTACTATTTGACAAAAATTCCTGGGAAAATTGAAAACTAGTATGGCAGAAATTAGGCATTGACCGACACTTAACACCACACACCAAGATAAGGTCAAAATGGGTTCATGATCTAGGCATAAAGAATGAGATTATAAATAAATTAGAGGAACACAGGATAGTTTACCTCTCAGACCTGTGGAAGAGGAAGGAATTTATGACCAAAGAGGAACTAGAGATCATTACTGATCACAAAATAGAAAATTTTGATTATGTCAAACTGAAAAGTTTTTGTACAAACAAAACTAATGCAGACAAGATTAGAAGGGAAGTAATAAACTAGGAAAAAATTTTTCAGTCAAAGGTTCTGATAAAGGACTCATTTTCAAAATATATAGAGAATTGACTCTAATTTATAAGAAATCAAGCCATTCTCCAATTGATAAATGGTCAAAGGATATGAACAGACAATTCTCAGATGAAGAAACTGAAACTATTTCTAGCCATATGAAAAGATTTTCCAAGTCATTATTAATCACAGAAATGCAAATAAAGACAACTCTGAGATACTACTACACACTTCTCAGATTGGCTAGAATGACAGGGAAAGATAATGCGGAATGTTGGAGGGGATGTGGGAAAACAGGGACACTAATACATTGCTGGTGGAACTGTGAATACATCCAACCATTCTGGAGAGCAATTTGGAACTAAGCTCAAAAAATTATCAAACTGTACATACCCTTTGATCCAGCAGTCTTACTACTGGGCTTATATCCCAAAGAGATCATAAAGAAGGGAAAGGGATCTGTATGTACATGAATGTTCGTGGCAGTCCTCTTTGTAGTGGCCAGAAACTGGAAACTGAATAGATGCCCATCAATTGGAGAATGGCTGAATAAATTGTGGTATATGAATATTATGGAATATTATAGTTCAGTAAGAAATGACCAACAGGATGATTTCAGAAAGGCCTGGAGAGACTTACACGAACTGATGCTGAGTGAAACGAGCAATGCCAGGAGCTCCTTATATACTTCAATAGCAATACTATATGATGACCAATTCTGATGGACCTGGCCATCTTCAGCAATGAGATGAACCAAATCCCTTCCAATGGAGCAGTAATGAACTGAACCAGCTACACCCAGAGAAAGAACTCTGAGAGATGACTAAGAACCATTATATTGAATTCCCAATCCCTATATGTTTGCCTGCCTACATTTTGGATTTCCTTCACAGGCTGATTGTACAATATTTCAGATTCCAATTCTTTTTGTACAGCACAATAATAATGATTTGGTCATGTATACTTATTGTGTATCTAATTTATACTTTAATATATTCAACATCTACTGGTCATCCTGCCATCTAGGGGATGGGGTGGAAGGAAGGAGGGGAAAAATTGGAACAACAAGTTTGGCAATTGTCAATGTTGTAAAATTATCCATACATATAACTTGTAAATAAAAAGCTATGAAATAAAAAAAGAAAAAAAAAAACTCAATTCTCTAGTCAACTATCTAAGAGTTGAAATCCCAGAGAATGTACTGACCATAATGGGAGAGGAAGTTTCTTTACTTAGAAAATCCATATATAAATAATTATAGTTCTTTCTATGTTCTTCTCCTACTGGAAGCATTATTTTTTTAGGCCTTGAAGATTCGGAGATAAATTAAATACAGCCTTTGTTCTCAAAGAGTTTTACAAAGAGTTTGCTATTTTAAGTGTTTATTATGCACAAGGTATTATACTGTGAACCAGACTTGAAACAAGAACCATGGAGCATAAGAACTGGTGGATCATCTCCACCTTTCAGATCATCAGCTTATTCTTCCATTCACCATAATCATCGAACAGAGCCATGAGACTCCTGGAAATAGGGAGGAAAGGAACCAAAAATTGTAGAGGACTCAGTTTCTACTACATATTTTGAAAAAGGAAGAGAGATAAGGCTTCCAACTATAAACAGTGAACCAGGTTTATTTCATTTCTTCTTTTTTTGACAATATTATTAAATGAGAATGTGAGGGGGATGTTATGGCTATAATTTGTCTAGTTTTTGGTAAAACTTTTTTAATAAGTTCTTCATATTGTTATTGTGGAGATGGAGAGATCAAGAAGATTTGGACATAACTGAAAATGATTGTAGAAACTTAACAATGGTCCTAAGGACAAAAATAATGATTTGTGCTATTCCCAAGTGCTCCCCATTATGTTCCTCATATTACAAACAAAAAAAGAGAAATGAAAGGTAACTGGGCAGTGAGAGCAAATCAATCAAGAAAGACCATTTGAGGAAGCTAGCTCTCAAGAGAAAAAAGGAGACTTTCCAGAGTAAGGGCTACAGCACAAATATTTTCTTGTGTCAAAACAGGAATCTTTTTTTTATCAGAAAAAGAATGCCTTTTGGGGTTATGTAAGCGATCTGCTTTTCTTTTTGGTCATGGCCTATGATTTCATCCTTGTCTAGAGTTCCAAGCAGTTCACAACTAGTATTTAAATGAGATGCAATAACAAGTAGCCTGAGGCACTGAGAAATTAAGAAAATTGCCCAGGGCTATACAAGAAGAAGGACAATTTTTAACTTTGGAACTGAGGTCTTCCTGAGTCCAAGACTGGCTGATCACTGATCCATACAGCCTTCTGTGGATTTGATTATGAAGAAAAAGAATTTCTTTAAGACATACAGGGTGATTTCTTCATAATAACACTATGTAATGGAGAACTATTCCAATTTTGCAAAAAAATAAAAAAAAAATAATATCTGCTAGTACCAGAGTACTTTGGACATAATAATTCAAATGTGACAACTCAGATACTTACTATCCCTTGCCTAAATCATATAATTTCAGTCACCCTCATTTTTCTCACCTGTAAAATGGGAATAATGACAGTATCATCTACACATATATATATATATATACATATATATGCACTTTGCAAACTTTAAATTACCCATACAAATGTTATTGATAATTATGTACACAGTAATTATGTCTATATCAGGAAAGAATCTGAAAACAATCTTAGACCTCAGAAGCTCCTTGTCCAGTCACCTATTCTAGTAGTAAACAGCTTCACAGCTATACAGCCCAAGCTGAGTGATCCAGTAATTCAAGCAATAACGGAGAATGATTGCTCTGAAGTAAGGAAGATGACCAGGAAGGAAGGTCTAGGTATCACATCAAAATAAGGATCTAGAAGAAGTAAGGTTTGGGGGAAAATCCCTGAGGATTATGAGTAAAGCTAACATTAATAACAGCTAGAGTTTACATAGCACTTTAAGGTTTGCAAAGCATTTTGCAAAAGTTAACTCATTTCATCCTGATGACAACTCTGGAAAATAGATATTATCACCATGCCCACTTTTTAGATGAGAAAACTGAGCCAACAGATGTTTTGCCAGAAATCATACAATTAATTTGTGACAAAGGATTTGAACTCAGGTCTTCTGAGTCCAAGTCTAGTGTTTTACCTATTATAACTTCTCAATGAGTGGGATAAAAAGAAAATATGTAAAAGTCAGAGCAGAATGCTAGAAAGAGAAATCACAGGAGACTAGAAACACATTTCTCTTTCTGTTGCATTTTGTCCAGTCCAAAGAACTGATAAGTAGAATACGAGTAAATAAATTGAGCAATTCTGAGCAGTATGACATGGATTGGAGGAAGACAAGTAGTTTAATCAGTTATAATTGTTTTAAAATTATTTTGCCTTTGATTGTTCATCTCATCCTCATTGATATATTTTTGTCCTATATAGGCTATATTTGTCTATTACCAAATATTTGGTACACATATCTATAGGGATTTTATTACCTTTTCATCATCATCTGGGGCCAACATCTGGCAGGAATCTTTGTTTGGAAACTAGAAAGACATCAAATCTAGACCACCCCTCTGCCAGAGTCCTTAATTGATGAATTAAGTAATTTTGAGTTGGAATCCTTTTTGACTTAGGGACTATTATTTCTAGAAAGAGAAGCTATGGAGAAACAATGCTGATGATAAAGTATTCAGCCACAGATGCTACAAAACCTCCCTTGCTCATGAAGGGCTCCATTTTTATTTTCTCCTAACAGATTGTATTTAGTGAGTGAATTGGGGGAAGGGCTTTGTTTTTTTTTAACAGTCTTCTTTCCGAAAATGGATTTTCCCCCATATTAACTATAACTTTCCCATATCAGCGCTCTTTAGACAAGCCCCATTGCCTCACTTTTGTCAAAACTTGCTCTTTGTGTTGTACCCTTAGCAGTCAATATCCTGGTTTCTAAAGTGAGGGCTGGGTGTCCAGTGGACAGGGTGTGAAGAAAGTCAAGGTCAAGATTGGAGTCTGTTGTTAGGCTTTCTTGTGATTCTGGACAAGTCACATAAAAGCCCTGAGCTTCAGTTTTCCTCACTAAAGATAGTATAGGACTAAATGACTGTTAAAATCCTTTCCTGTTCAAAAATTCTGTGATCCTTCATTTATCATCTACTTTCATGGATATTTTAAATGGCCAATCAATGTTCTGACTGAAAGGAAATTTTCTATTGTACATTAATTAAAATTTAAATTTAATGAGAATAAAAAGGACATTTGAAATCTCTGAATTGGAAAAGAGAAGAGGAAAGGAGATTAAAAAATACTTTGAAAATGTTTCTAACTTCGGGAAGGAATCAAATATTTCTGAGTCTGTATTGGCTTTTATACCTTGATATTGTTTGCTTTCTATAAATTGTCAGGGAGCATTTCCCCCTCAGAATGATAAATGTTTGTAATAACTAAAGCATAACAGAGACAGATAAAATAGGCAAGGACCTTCTCCCAAATTTACATCTAGAAAACATTGTGACCTTGGATCTCTCTCCCTTTCCCTCTCCCTCTCCCTCTCTTTCTCTCTCTGATCCTCAATTACCTCATGTACAAAGTGAGAAGGCTGAACTCTCTAAGAAGACCTTTCGTGTCAAGTGGTTAATAATTTATGAGCCTGAGACTAATGTGTAGGTTGTTGAATCAGAGATCCGGGATCTTCAGCCAACTTAGAGATAGGGTACTACAGGATTTAACATAAATAGTTTTGCAAAAAGTTAGACACATTAATGCCATTTGATGAATATATTTGTTTGAATTATTGATTGATTCATAAGATCTGCATTTTGCAGTGCTCTGGATTATCTCATAATATAGCATTTTGTTTAAAAATAAATAACAACAAATATTTGTTGCCTTCTTAGTGGGAAACTATTGAATCTTCTGTTTATAATAATTAAATTTCCTCCCTAGAATTTTGGTAAAAGGCTGCACACTGTGTACTACATTCTCTTATTTGGGGCTGGTGACTTTCACTAGCTGGAGAAATTCTTAATTGACTACATTTCCCTGAAGATACTCTCCGAGCCCACAGGGTAATCTTGGCTCCCAACATACACTATAATTTGATAAAGAAAATCCAGCTTAAGAAGGGGGTGGGAAGGTATAGAAAATTAGAGTTATGATATGGTTGAAAAATGCTGATCCATGTTGGAGAGGGGATAGCATTCGAGCTCTGGTATCCCCTGTGAACTCTAATGATGATCACAGAATCATAGCATCAGAATCAAAAGGACCCTTAGAAGTCACTTAGTTCAAGGTCCTCATTTTATATATAGGAAACTAAAACTTCCCCAAAATAAACTGTCTAGTGGTAACTTATAGCCTATTGTTCCTGTAGTGATCATCTTGCTGTTTTAAGAAGCCAGTGGGATGGTAGGGGAAGTCAAAGGATAAGATGGCAAGAAAATGCAAGAGAAGCGAAAGGAAGGGAAGGCAAGGTAAGAGATAGGGTTAACCTAAGATTGCTTGAAAAAAAAAAAAAAGAAATGAATGAATGAAGACAAATCATTTATTAGGCACTTATACAGTATGAGATTATATCCTAGGATGCCTATTTTTTAAAGATGTAGCCTCTGCCATGAAGGAGCTCAAATTCTAAAATGGCAAGACAAAACACAAAATGAAAGCTATTCAGAAAAAATAATTTTATTTTAGTGAATGAAAAAATGGAGGTGAATAGAAAATGCATGTATAGGCAGATGATGAAAAGATAGCCTGAGTGGATAGGTAGATGATATGTGAAGGTCAAGCATGGTCAGGTGTTTAAGTCCCACCAGTACATAATGGGGTTTGTATGGGATAATTTGCACAGTCACCAATCAAATGCTTTAATTCCCAGAGACAGAATTCCAAAGATGGGAGAATTACCTGTTCCAGAATCTGAAACATGGGTTCAGGGAAATTGTAATGAAGAAAATATCTTTGGTCTGCCTTGGAGGATACTGCTTCAAAGAGGAAAAGAGGGATGGATTTTCAACTATAATAGCTGGCTGATTAGATTACTGGATGAGATGTAATGTCGAAATCATCACCTTAATTAATAGTGTCTCATGAGTAAACTGGTATGTCTCTCTCTAACTTGTTTGGACAGACAGGGTTTGATCATTTATTAAGAAGAACTACAGGGAGACAGGCAGGGAGGACAGTCACTTGGGAATGAGGGTCAAGAACTATTAATATATGATTCAACTCCCCTTTCTTTAGTTTGCTCTTCCATTGCTCTTCCAGTTGCTTCTTCCAAAGTGTTTGCTTTAAATTTGTGACGTGCTTTAGACAAGCAGAGATTAATATAATAGGAACTCCAATTTATGTATATGAATGCACAAGAGACAAAAACACATTCTGGATAATCCTGAAAAGAGTATTTTAAAAGTAAATTCAATGATGTAAAAAGAGCAAAAATTTGGATAATAACAATAACAATAAACAAAACAAGAAGAGTCTTTGATTTGTATTCAAGTCCTGATAGATGACCTTATGCAAGTCGGGCAATCTTACTGAGACTTCATTTCCTCATAAATGAAATTGAGAATATAATCCTTGTGCTATCTACTTCACAGAGTTATTTTTGTGAGAAAACTCTTTTTCAGGGATTTTAGAAATGTGATTTTTATTCATTTTGCCTGTCACTTGTAACAGTTTCCTTAAAAGTTTTATTGTCCTTCTGGGTTTCCATATTTGCATTATACTTCAGCAAAACAGAACTCAAAACCTCAGACAGTCTGAAAGACTGAAGAATAACCATCTATATGATGGATTACTTTATCAACCCATCTGTGTTTTAATGAAAACTGAGTAATGATTATTAGTTTAAATAAATGTTTTGACTACCAGAAGGAAGTATCCTTTATTCACCAACATTGAAAGAGGAAACAATCAAACCTTTGGACACATGTAAAGTGGGTAATGAGTTTGTGTAACAATAATAATAGAGGCAGATGAATCAGGAGATGAAGCTGGTCATTAACAATGCTATAGATCCAAAGAACTTAAAGCACTGAGAGACTGTCAGAACATAAGGTAAAGGAGCTGATTGCTCCATGGTGTTGACTAAGCCCAGGAATAAAGAATTTGAATCATTTCCTTTGTGCCATATTCAAAGGGTAACAGAAGGATTCACTGATTAACTTTCATCCACAATGGTATTATACCAAGTAATTGAATTTGGTGATAATTTTATTCATCGCAAATGACTTGCCTGCACAAAGGTATTAATAGAGATTCTATGATTTATCTGTGGAGTCAGATTCTGTGTATCATCACCATTCATGGCAAAGCAAAATTAAAAATTCACACGCATATATATGTACATTAAAATTTACACAAATTATAAAAGAGGTATGCATATTTCTTTATTAGCGATAGGAGTCAAACCTGTGATTTCATTGAAATAGGGAATTTCTAGATTAAAACAAATCCTTTCCCTATGAATGCTGGTGAGCATTCTTTACACTGAATGGGTTTAGAATCCTGCTTAAGCAACAAGAGACTTTGATGATATGGTGTGCATATGCCTGAGGCTGGACTTAGCCCAGGTCTTCCTGGGGACCAGAAATTCCCTTTAATGATACAGATAATAATTCAATCACATTTTTTTTTTTCATCTTATAGGATTGCTTTTCATGTCCTCCTAAATGTCTGTCACAGTGCATTCACCCAAAATTCAAGAAGATAGACTTGACTCTTTCTCCAAGTACCAGTGAAAGGTTCTGGCTGTTTACTTGTCATTCTGCAAACTAGTGACATAACCAGAGACCAGGTTCCTCTTTTCTTTCTACCATATCTTTCCTTGATGTCCTGATTTGTTCCTGTCTTTCTTCTGAGTTGCTCTTTGATTATATATTGCAACATCCTCTCATCCACTATCTACCTTTCTACAATGTTTCATGTAATACTCATCCTTACTTCTTTAGAGGCAGTCATATTCAAAGTTTCTTGGCCATCCAGGAATACCTGTAAAACGTTTGTATGGGAAAAAAATGGGCCTTTGCTGTTTTGAGGAACTTGGAATCAAAAGAAGCACTTTACAATTCCCCAAAATCAATCCACCTTGCTTTTCTTCTTGTCAACTCTGGACACAACTTATTACACAACTGTACTGCTTATCCCATTTATACATACTATTGGATAAGCTGTATAGGGTTTCCATTCAGATATATGTAAAAATCTGGGCAATAGATATTCATTTGATCTTTCCCATTCATATAGATAAACCTAAAGCACTGTATTATGACTTATCTGATGTTTACTGTCAGAAAGCTATTAAATAGAGTGATTTCTATTGTTATGTCTATCAAGGAATCCTGAATGACCTATTCAGGTCAGTATATGGGCGGGAGATAGATTCCTAGTTGTATAAGATCCTGGAAGGTGAACTTTTATTTTGCCAAGTTAAATATTTTTTTCATAGTCAACAAACAATAGCAAGGGGATCTTATATTTGCTATACCTTTCAGGAAGTTATGATGTAGTCTGTTGTCAAATGTTGCTTCTGAAAGCCACCCTCCTGATATTTTCATTGAGGAATAGATTTACAAATACTTTTTTTTTTTTTTTCTCATGTGGTAGAATAGGAAGAGAAAGTTTATGAAGAACTTGATAAGACTCTCTAATAAGAGGAGATTTGATCAGACTCTCCACCATACATACTGATTCTTCATGACTTCACTACAAAGAAGACAGGAGATGAGGATGGGGAGAAATATAAGGGAAAATTTGGTTTAAGATAAGAACATATTATACAGAATTTCCATGCCTCTGTATCATGAATAAGTTCTTTAAAAAAAAAAAATAAAAAAAAAATAAAAAAAACCTGAATTTGTAAACTTTGGACATGATTTGAAACAAATAATGTCATGATGAATAAATCCAACTAAATTCTAACAGACAAAAAGAAAATCTCTAATTCTTGAGTTACCCTTGGGTCAGCTGTCTATGAACAGATTATAATTTGTATGAAACAAGAATGAAAGTTTAGCTGTTGTTGTAAGTATATATGAATGGCATACGAGTAAGAAGATTTAAACATGCAGTATTCATACAGACTCTTCTCAATATAAATAGAGAATGGACAATAGAAATGATATCATTAAAAATTATAATGAATCTATTCAGAAGATAAATAAAACCAATTCATTGCAGCAACACAGTCAGTAAATATTTGACTTACTTTAAAAAAAATGGAGAGAGACATGTAACAAATAAAACTGAATTCAAATGCAAACTTAGTTATAAAATTTTACAAAGAAGGATGGTATATGAATCTGAACATTATTGTTTCAGAAAACAGAAGCAGTGGAAAGAAGCATAATTTTAAAGAAAGCAGCACAAGACAGCCAACTAAGCAAAGTTATCTCAAGGGCATTCATGGGGCCAAAATGTGGAAAGAACATATCAAAAAGAAATAAAATAAATTTTAAGTTAATGCATTATTTTGTGTTCTCTCTCTCCCTTCAAGGATAGTAGGGCCATCACATTTGAAGCCTAACATTACAATCACTGAAGTGATTCAGAGAAAGTAGAAATGGCATTAAATAGGCCAAGGATAGATAAAGAGAATTAGCAACTTGTTTCAAGTATACACAGAACAGGCCCAAGTTGAAGGCAGCAAGGGAACAAAGGGGCCTGTCTACCAGGAATTTGAAGGATTAGAGATAATAATAATGTGGGAAAATCTTGAGCCTTATTAATACTTCTAAAAGAAAATCAAAAACATTAATTTTTTTTGTTAAGAAATTATATAAACATACATATAGACCTATATGCTACAAGCTATGCCTAATATCTTAGCATGGTTTTAGGCTCTTAAAGCTTACAAAGTTCACATTGTCTGGTGTCATTATGTGGAGTTTCTAGGAGTTCTGGCTAAGGAGAGAAAAAGTGTCCCAGGTCTGACACAAAGCTCTCCTGCTGATCACAGTGAGATCTAGTTTAGGAGTAACCAAAGAACTCCCAGGCTGGGTGAACTAAAATGACTTAATTTGTAAAAAGAAAATAAAAACTTTATGTCAATTAAATTATCTAAAAGTTAATAGGACTATTTAGGGGGATAGTGGTTGTATGATCTCATTGGCCCTAAAGATGATTTCTTAATTTGCTACAAACTAAGTCCATTTCATCATTCTGATATGACTTCTAAAGGAAAATTATTTCATTCTCCATTAACTTTGGTTGAGTTAGGATATTCAGCATTGACTTTGGGGAGGTTGGTTTGCAAAAGGTTAACGTCTGACTGCTTCACAAATTTAAAAAAAAAAATTACACATTTTATGTGGCAGGCAATTAATCAGAACATTAGTACATATGGTAAGTGTGTGCTGGCACCCTGCTGCTTGATGGTTTTTATGTCAGTATTAGGATCCAGATGACATTTTATGAGATTTTCTATACTTATTTATACTTCACAGTAACCTTTTGGTTTTCAATATTTTGTAGGGGTTTTTTTTCCTTTATTTTTTTTTTTTGTCCTTTTGTTTATATTACAATCCATGCCTGGCAGTATTCCAAGTTTCCTGTAGCTATGAGGAAATAGGAACCTAATCCCTTTACTTTATTTTACTTTTAATTGTATTTTATTTTTTTCCCTATTTATCTATCAAGAAAATTTTCAGTATTACTTTTTTACAAGATTTTTGAGATTCAAAGTTTTTTTCCTTCCTCCCTCCCCTTTCCTCTTCTGAGGATGACAAGCATTTTTATATATTTTATGCATGTACTGTCATGTAAAACATATTTCCATTTTAATTATAGTTATGAAAGAAGAAACATAATGAAAGTTAAAAAAAAAAAAAAAAACACTAGAAATAATTAAGTAGGGGGGTGCCAAAATATACCATCCAAACTAGCTCTCTGGAGGATCTTGGAACCAGCCTGAGTCCTTGGTCTTAGTGGATGAGTGAAGAAGGCAGGAGACCCATGAGGCTGGTCAAAGATGGACTACTTTTATTTCAAGTCCTCTCAGCTCCTAAATACCTTAGTACTATTACATCACTACAGCAAACTGAGCATGTACCAACTGTAGAACCATTATATCACATATCACCACAGCACACTGCCTGAAAAGTCAAGGAGGGATTGACCACTTGTGTTCTACTTTGTTAGGCTTCTAACAAGGTACTAAGACAGTGGAATTGATAGAGATAATAATTATCTAATTTAGCACGGTTCAGTATGATCGATGTGATGCTACAAGGAGATGTTATGGGCCAGAACTTGAAACAAGGTACTAAGTCACTGCAATTGATAGAGACAATGATTATGTACTTAGTAGTTACTAGAGTTCTACAAGATTCACACCTTTAAGAGCCCATATATAAGCTAGGAGCCTCAACCAGATTTACTCTGGGAGATTCAGAACCCAGGATTCAGTTGAGGAGATTCACAAGCCAGAGAAGGCAGCTTAAGCTCTTGGAACCAAGACTACAGAAGTCCTCCAGGAAAACTAGCCAAGCCCCAAGTGAAGGAGATAAGACTTTGAAGGATAGAATAAAGGATTTGGACTTTTAATATCTGGCTGCATTGGGGGTGATTACACTGAACTGAAATGAAGGTTGCTCCCAGAAGCCCCCACAAGAAATCTGCTCCCAGAAAACATTATACTTTAGAGAAGAATGCTATAATACTTGAAGCAAGGGGTATTTAAAGTAGAGAGAAATTTATATATTAATAGAAGGATGATTATAGTTAGACACTTTTGTGCTTCAGGAAGGGTGAGAGACACCAAAGGGATATGGGGAGCCAAACCAGACATTGTCAGCAGGTTCTCTCTGGGCTTACCCAGAGTTCCCCCACTATCTGCAATCCTCTACATATCTGGAGGGAAAAGTGAAGCAGATGACCTTTCACAGCCCTCCCCAATTTAAATCCAATACACTTGCATATTATAGCATCATTTCCCTGATGTCATGTACTCTTCAAAAACAAAGGACAAACAACATCTGGAATACAGAGTTTGTCATGAGATTGCTGGGTCAAAGGGAATGCACAATTTGGTTATCCTTTGATCCTAGTTATAAATTGCTTTGTGCCTCTTCATGTGAAGTAATTTATACCATTATGCTTATCCCATTGTTTTGTAATTAGTGTACTTCTCTTTCTCATCCCTTAACTTATGTCATTCCTTCAAATTCATCTGATATTCATATCTTCTGTCAATGTATATTCTTTCTAGCTGTAGTATTATAACACAGTTGTTTTTTTAATAAATATATTTATTTTTATTTTTTTAATAATAGCTTTTTACTTTCAAAATAAAGGAAAGATATTTCAACATTCACCTTTGCAAAACTTTGTGTTCCGAATTTTCTCTCTCCCTGCCCCAACTTCCTGCCCTACACAGTAAGTAATCCAATATATGTTCAATGTACAATTCTTTTATACACGTTTCCACAATGCTGCACAAAATAAATCAGATCAAAAGGTGTGTGTGTCGGGGGGGGAGGGGGATGAGAAATAAAACAGAAAGTAAGCAAACAACAACAAAAAAAAGGTAAAAATACTATGTTATGATTCATATTCATTTAGTCCCCACAGTTCTATTTCTAGGTGCAGATGACTCTCTATCACAAGTCTATTGGAATTGGCCTGAATCACCTCATTGTAGTTTACAAATCATCAGAATTGATTGCCACATAATCTTGTTATTGCTGTATACAATGTTCTCTTGATTCTACTCACTTCACTTAGCATCAGTTCATGTAAATTTCTCTGATCATTTCTTATAGAACAATAATATTCCATAACATTCTGATATCATAATTTATTCAGCCACTCTCCAACTGATGGGCATCCACTCAGTTTCTAGTTCCTTGCTACTACAACAAGGTTTGCTTCAAAGATATTTGCACATGTGAGTGCATTTCCCTTTCTTATGATCTCTTTAGGATAAAGGCCCATTAGAGACACTGCTAGATAAAAAAAAAATGATATGCAGAGTTTGATAGACCTTTGGATAGAGTTCATATTGTACTTCAAAGTGGTTGAATCAATTCACAACTCTGTCAACAATGTATTAGCTTCCTAGGTTTCCCACATGCCCTCCAACATTTATCATTATCCTTCCATTGTCATTTTAACAATCTGAGATGTGTTTAGTGGTGGCTCAAAGATTTCTTAATTTTCATTTCTCTGATCAATAGTGATTTGGATCATTTTTTTAAAAATATGACTAGAAATGGCTCTTATTTCTTCATTTGAAAATTGTCTGTTCATATCCTTTGATCATTTATCAATCATAGAACGGCTTACATTCTTATAAATCTGAGTCAATTCTCTATTTTAAAAATGAGACTTTTATCAGAGCCCTTCCCTTTTAATTTTGTCTGCATTGATATTGTTTGTACAAAAATTTCTTAATGTAATCAAAATTACATTTTTCATTTCATGATATACTCTAGTTCTTCTTTGACCCCAAATTCCTTCTTTCTCCACAGATCTGAGAGGTAGACTATTCTTTGTTCTAATTTGCTAATAGTATCACTCTTTTTGTCTAAATTATGAATCCAATTTGACTTTATCTTGGTATAGAGTTTTAGGTGTTGGTCAAGGCCTAGATTCTGCTGTACTATTTTCCAATTTTCCCATTAACTTTTGTCAAATAGTGAGTTAGTATTCCAAAAGCTGGGATTTTTGAGTTTATCAAACGCTAAATTACTATAGTCACTGACTATTCTGTCTTGTGACCCTAATCTATTCCACCAATGAACAACTCTTATTTCTTAGCCAGTACTAAATGGTTTTGATGACTACTTTATAATATAGTTTCTGATCTGATACAGCCAAGCCACCTTTATTTGCATTTTTCATTAATTCCCTTGAAATTCTTGACCTTTTGTTCTTCTAGATGAAGTTTGTTATTATTTTCTATAATTGTAAAATAATTTCTTGGCAGTTTGATTAGTATGGTAGTGAATAAGTAGATTAATTTAGGTGGAATTGTCATTTTTATTATATTAGTTTGGCCTACCCATGATAACTTGTTATCCTTCCAATTGTTTAGATCTAACTTTATTTGTGTTGAAAGAGTTTTGTAATTGTGTTTATATAGTTCCTGACTTTGTCTTGGCAGGTAGACTCCAGTGATACATTTTTCCCCCTGAGGCAATTGGGGTTAAGTGACTTGCACAGGATCACACAGCTAAGAAGTGTTAAGTGTCTGAGACCAGATTTGAATTCAGGTTCTCCTAACTTCAGGGCTGGTGCTCTATCCATTGGACCACCTAGCTGCCCCAGTGATAGTTTTATAAGAGTTACAAATATCATCTTTCCATGTACAAAAATAAATAGTTTAGCCTTGTTGAATCCTTTATGCTTTTTTTTTTTAACTTTTTAGCTATTTATGTCTATGTTGGATCTTGATATTGGAGGCCAAATTTTGGATTTAGTTCTTGTTGCCTCTTTATGAAAGCTTGAAATTCATCTATTTAAGATACACTTTTTTTTACTTTATTTTACTGGGTAGGTTATTGTTGATTCTAGTCCCAGCCCTTTGTTGTCAAAAAATATTGTATTCCATGATCTTTAATGTTTCTTCCATCAAGTCCTGTACATTTCTGATTGTGACTCCTTTCTGGTTTCTTTTCTGGTAAATTGTATTTTTCCTTGACCTGATAGTTCTGAAATTTGGCCATGATATTTCTTCCAGTTTTTTTTTTTTTTTTGAGATCTCTTTTCTGAGATGATTGATGGATTATTTCAATGTCTATTTCTCCCTCTGTTTCCAGGACATCAGGACAATATTTCTTGACAATTTCTTGAAAAATGCTATCCATAACATCCTTTTGTTTATAACTTGCAAGTAGTATGATTCTGATATTGTCTCTGCTAGATCTGTTTTCCAGATCAATATTTTCCCCCCACTATGTATTTTACACTTAATTATTTTTTTAAAATTTCTTCTGGATTTCCATTTGGTCACTTGTACTCTTCAAGGAGATTTTTTTTTTTTCCTCAGGGGATTTTTGTATCTCCTTTTCCATTTGCCTCATTCTAGCAGTTTTCCAAGTTGTTAATTTTTTCCTAATTCTCTTGCATCACTCTTATTTCTTTTTTCCAATTTTACTTCTACCTTGCTTATATGATTTTACATTCTTTTCCAGCTTTTCCATGAGTTCTTTTTTACCTTGAGGCCACTTTCCTTTTTTCTTTGGACTTTACTCATAGGTATTTTGACATTGTTTTCATCTTCTGAGTTTATGTCTTGGTCATTCCTGTCACTGTAAAAACTTTCCAGGATTGAAATCTTTTTGCAAATGTGATCTCTGCTCCTCAGACTGAAGAAGTACTGCCGTAAGCTTCTTGTGCCAGTAGCTATACTCCCAGTTGTTTACTTGTTGCTGCAGTGATGGTGACTTAAGGGTGACCATAGTGTTTGGTGTTATGCTAAGGGGGTAGGGTCAGATGTGAATGTCACTTATGGAGGTTGTAGGGAGTCTTAGTAGTTGTGTCTAGCATGTGCTGAGAACAGGTGGGCTATGTCTGTATTTTCCTTAGGCTATGCTGAAACATATGGTGGTTTGGCAGCTGGAAGAAGGCAGTTTGTCCTTAACTGTGCCATAATTCTAGGTGTTTCTGGCCTCTGAGGATGTCTGTCCTCCCAAGGCAGTGATAAAGCATGTAGAAACCCCACTGCAGAAAGAGGATGTCTGTCTCTCCTGGGACCATATGGAAGTAATTGGTGCTTCTTAGAGCTGGAGGTCCCCACTCCCTTGGCTTTGCCTGGTGTTGACATTCATCTGCTCAGGATGTCCTGGTGGTCTGCTGAGGTGGGGGCTCACTTGCTGACTCACTGGGAAGTATTTTATCTTGGACTGCATTCCTCCCTTAACCAAGTGAGATAGACCTATCTGATAATTTTCCAAGTTTCCTGGGCTAACAGATTGTTTTGTCCTTTCCCTTTGTTAATGCCATGCTCCAGGACTTCTCCTGTGGCACTATTTTAATAATATTCAGAGGTGAAAATGGGGGTAAGGGGAGGTTTACAGTCAATCACTGCTTATTCTACTATCTTGGCTCCCAAAAGTTCTCCAATTCCTATAAATATTCCTTTGGTACATTCCCTTTGAAGAAGAATTTTTTCAGTTGTCTTCTTCCAATTATAACATGTCATCCTTAAAGTCCTGAAGAATAGACCTAGAACTGGTCATATTCAGCTAAGTACTCAAGCCTTCAAATAATTAAATTCAAAATATTCTTTGGAAATTAAAAAACAAAAACTATTTCTTGATTGATTCCTCATCCTATTTTATTCATAAAATGAGTTCTTATTGAATCCTCATTGATCTTTGAGTGTTTGTGCCCTGGTGAGCACTACCCCCAATAAACCCTCTTCATTGTTGATTATTCTTCTAACATCTATCTCTGCTATTAGCCTCCAAGGATCATACTGGTACCCAAAAAGACATAAAACTATTCTGATTATGTCCCTTCTTCATTAATGTTATCTAATCAAATCGTGCCTTTCCTGCTAAAAAGTAATGATTTTATTGATCATTTATTGCCTCCCCAATAATAATTCCAATTTATTTAGAACTTGAGGTTTGCAAAGTACACTCCTCAAAAGAACCCTGGACACAGGTTGTGTGATTGTCTTCATGTTAGAGGCCAGATAATATTCTTAAGTCCAAGAAAATCTTGTTGGTTCATTCATTGCTTTGTTTTACAAAAAATGCTGGAAGTTCCTATGCCACCCCAATTAACTTGATCACAAAAAGCACAGACACTATTGATGAATTCATCAAAAGAATTAATAAGCCTCTTAGAATTTTCCTATGACATCATAACAATGCGTGGGTGAGCCTTTATCAATTTTATGTTATTTTTAAAAATTTATATATCTTTCCATCTTCCTAAACTTCACTTATATCAAGGCTTCTTAAAGTAGGATCTGGGTACTTCTTTAAAAAAAAAAACATTTTAATAATAGTTTTTCAATGTGATCCAGTTTTCTTTGTAATCATATATTTTATTTTATTTATAAAAAAGAAAACCTACTGTGATAATAGGATCCACAGGTTTCATAAGACTAACAGAGGGGTTAAGGACATAAAAAAATAAAATTAAGATCCCCTGACTTACATGATAATCGATATCAAACTAGAAGGGACTATATAGGGCATTAATTCCAATCCTCTCATTTTACAGTTGAGGAAATTGAGAAGCTGGTGAAGATAGTGAAACAGAGAGAACTTGCCCAGTCACAGAATTTGCAAGTATCTAAAGCAGGATTTGAACCCATATTTTCTTCCTGATAGTAAATCCAGTGTTTATGTTCTGCCCTACTTTAATTCTGCTTTATTTAATCTATTCTGTGTCCCTTTAATTTTTTTCCACTGTTATCTGGTCAACTACTTTACATCCTTGACTGACAACTTGACTGCCCTGGAAGTAACCCTATGTTCTCAAGAGTTGTCTAAGTAGATAGTAATGCCCTAAAGATCCTACCAAGAAATTCTTCAACATGGGGCTTAAGAATAGAGGGAGAGTCCCCCAGTATCTGTGACCCAAGGACCTGGCTAGCTGAGTTAAAAAGACTCTTTCCCAGAAGGGTGATCATGTCAGAGCTTCTCTGGTCATATAAGTTATAAAAGCACTACAGACAGAATATTTTCTCTCCCAATGAAGAGACTTTCTGTCATGAAGAAGGACTTCTGAAATCTGACTTTTTGTGCTTCCCACACAGGCTGGAGAACAATTACATTTTCTGCCATTTCATTAAAAATGAAGCTTGTTCCCATCTACTATTAGTACCTCAGTTTTGTAAGATGGCATTGTACTCACACTGATGAACAGAGTGCTACATGAACAAGAATCCTTAGCTACTCATTCCAGAGCCAAATTCAACTGCCTTGATAACCTTGGGTGAGCTAATTAGCTACTCTTATGCTTCTCATCAGCCAAAAGCAGATAGTGTCCTGCCATCCTGAGGGGAAGATTTAATGAGGTTGTGCCCATTTCTGTATGTGGCCCAAAAATGACTGGCGAAAGGCAAGACTGCAGAAGATAAATCATTGGTGGTCACCTTAGCAATCAGTCCAGATCAACATGTGGCTGATTAGGATGTGAGTCATCCAGATTGGATGGACAGGCTGCCCAAGCCAATTATATAGGAAAAAAAAATTCTGCTTTGTGCTGCCTTAAACTCTTCCCCCCCCCCTTTCTCTACATTTTCTTATTCCTTTGATCCCTTTAGACATACAATATTGTTTAATCTATATGAAAAACAAAGTTCATTAATCAATAAAAATTTACTGAGTCTCTACTATGTTCCATAATTTTATATTAGGTGCTGGGGTTACAAAATAGATAAATCAATAACATTGTTATCCTCTCTTAGTCTTTTCCTTCTTTCCTTCCTTCCTTTTTTTCTTTTAACAAAATATTTCATTCCCCCCTCCCCCCCAAATACACATCATCCTCAGATACATACATTTTAGGATGTATTTTTACAAGATTTTGAGTTCAAAAGTTTTCTTCCTCCCTCTCTTCCCCTTTTCCTCTTGTGAAGAGGTTAAGCAGTTTGATCTAGTTTATACATGTATTATCATGTAAAACATATTTACATTTAGCCATAGTTGTGAAAAAAAGAAACAAATCAAAAGGAGAAAAAAAACTCAGAGAAATGTTAAAGTAAATTAAAAAAAAAAAAAAAAAACCTATGTTTCAATCTGTATTCCAAGTCTATCAGTTCTTTATCTGGATATGGATAAAATTTTCTTTTGTGACTCCTTTGAACTATTCTCAGGTTATGTTGCTCAGAAGAGCTAACTACATCAAAATTGATCATCACATACTAAAGAAGGGAAAGGGAATGTATGTATGTGCCAAAATATTTGTGACAGCCCTGTTTGTAGTGGCTAGAAAGTGGAAAATGAATGGATGCCCATCAATTGGAGGATGATTGGGTAAATTGTGGTATATGAATGTTATGGAGTATTATTGTTCTGTAAGCAATGACCAGCAGGATGAATACAGAGAGGCTTGGAGAGACTTACACCGAACTGATGCTGAGTGGAATGAGCAGAACCAAGAGATCATTATATACTTCAACAATGATACCGTATGAGGATCTATTCTGATGGAAGTGGATTTCTTCGACAAAGAGAAGATCTAACTCAAATCCAATCGATCGATGATGGACAGAAGCAGCTACACTCAAAGAAAGAACACTGGGAAATGAATGCAAACTGTTTACATTTTGGTTTTTCTTCCCATGTTATTTTTACCTTCTGAATCCAATTCTTCCTGTTCAACAAGAGAACTGTTCGGTTCTGCACACATATATTACATCTAGGATATACTGTGACATATTTAACAGGTATAGGACAGCTTGCCATCTAGGGGAGGGGGTGGAGTGAGGGAAGGGAAAAGTCAGAACAGAAGTGAGTGCAAGGGATAATGTTGTAAAAAATTACCATGGCATGGGTTATGTCAATAAAAAGTTATAATTTAAAAAATGATCATCACAGAATGTTGCTAATACTATGTTCAGTGTTTTCCTTGTGCTCATTTTATTTTGCATCATTCCATATAAGTCTTTCCAGGGTTTTCTGAAATTCACCTGTTCATCATTTCTTAGTGTACAATAGTACTCTTAACATTCATATACACTCAGTCATTCCTTAATTGATAGTCACCCTCAATTTCTAATAGTTTGCTACCATGAAATGGGCTGCTATAAATATTTTTAGCATATGTAGTTCTTTTTTTTCTTACTTTATCATCTCCATAGAATACAGATCTAGTCATGGTATTACTGGATCAGTCAAAGGATATGCAAAGTTTATCCTTTGGTCCTAGTTTCAAATTTATCTTCATAATATTTGGATCAGTTAGCAATTCTACCCACAGTTCATTAGTATCCCAACTTTTTAATATACTCTCCCATATTCATCACTTTCCTTTTTTTGTCACATTGGTATCTCAGAGGTGTTTTAATTTATATTTCTCTACACAATAATGATTTAGAGTAGTTCTTCATATGCCTATGGATAGCTTTGATTTCTTCATCTAAAAACTACTTATTCATATTTTTGACCATTTATCAATTTGAGAACAGCTTGTATTCTTATAAACTTGATTCAATTCTCTTTATATTTGAGAACTGAATTCTTTATCAGAGACACTTGCTGTAAAGATTGTTTCCCAGCTTTCTGCTTTCCTTCTAATTTTAATTGCTTTGGTTTATTTGTATAAAAGCTTTTCAATTTAACATAAAATTATGTATATTGCTTTGCATAATGCTCTCTATTTCTTGTTTGATAAAGAATTTTTTTTTTCTTTTCCCATAGATCTGTCAGGTAGACTATCCTTTGCTCTTCTAGTTTGCTTATGGTGTTCCCCTTTATATCTATAGCATAGCCCCACTTAACCCATATGTTGTTATATAGTATAGATATTGTTCTGTTCCTAGTTTGTGTTCTTTTCTTTTCCAGCAATGAGTTCTTGTCCCTAATACTAGAGTTTGGGGTTTTAATCAAACACTGGGTTAATTCTGTCATTGCCTACTGTATTTTGTATACCTAACCAACTCATTCATGTCTCTATTTCTTAACCAGAATAATATAGTTTTATGGTTCCTGCTTTATAATATAGCTACTTTTCTTTGCATTTTTTTCATTAATTTCTGTAATATTCTTGACTTTTTATTCTTCCCAGTAAATTTTGTTGCTGTATTTTCTAGCTTTATCTGACAATATTTTGGTAGTTTAATTGGAATGGTGATGGTGCTTCATAAGTAAATTAGTTTAGGCAGAAGTATCATTTTTATTATATTGACTCTGCCAATTTATGAGAAACTGATACTTTTTCAATGGTTTAAATCTGATTTTATGTGTTTCAAAAGTGTTTTTGTGTTTGTGTTCATACATCCCTGGGTTTCTCTTGGCAGATGGATTCCTAAGTATTTTGTCTTGTTTAGAGTTATTTTAAATGAAATTTCTATTTCTTGATGTTGGGTTCTGTACATCCATATAAAGAACTGCTGATGATTTATGTGAGTTTGCCTTATAGTCTAAAATTTTGCCAAAGCTATTAACATTTAATCTATTCTAGTTGATGTTATAATTATCTCAATATACCATTATATTGCAAATTGTCTTGTTTCCTCATTGCTTTCTCTGATTCCTTTGATTTCATTTTCTTCTCTTGTTATGAAAGTTAACATTTCTAATACTACATTGAATAAGATTGATGATAATGGATATCCTTGCTTCAATCCAATCTAATTGGGAAGATTTCTAGCTTATCTTCATTACAAATAATGTTTGCTGGTGATTTTAGATAGAAACTTCTTATCTTTTTAAGAAATATTCACGTTATTCCTAAGCTCTGTAGTATTTTTAATAAGAATGATTCTTATATTTTGTCAAAAGATTGTTAAGCATCTATTGAGATAATCATATCATTTCTGTGAGTGTTGTTATTGATATGGTCAATTCTGTTGATGGTTTTCTCAATACTGAACTGCTAGTATAAATTCCACCTTGTTATAATGCATAATCCTTATGATATATTGCTTTAATCAACTTGCTAATGTTTTGTTCAAAATTTTTATACCAACATTCACAAAATTTATTTACAAATTTCTTTCTCTGTTTTAGCTCTTCACAGATTAAGCATCAGCAATATATTTGTGTAATAAAAGAAGTTTGGTAGAGCTTCTTCTTTTCCTACTTTCTAAATAGTTTATATAGTACTAGAATTAATTGTTCTTTAAATGTTTGGTAAAAGTTACTCCTGAACCCATTGTCCCTGAGGGTGTTTTCCTAGGGAGTTCATTAATGACTGGTTCAATTACTTTTCCTAAAATGGGATTATTTAGATTTTCCATTTCCTAATCTGTTAATCCAGGTAATTTATATTTTCATATGTATTCATCAATTTCACTCAGATTGTCAGATTTATTGGCATATAATTAGGCAAAATATCTCTTAATAATTGCTTTAATTTCTACTTCATTTGTAATGATTTCACGATTTTAATTTTTGAGATTGAATATTTGATTTTCTTCTTTTTAAAAAAATAAATTAATAGTTTATACATTTTTCATAAAACCAAAGTCTAGATTTATTTATTAGTTCAAATATTTTTCTTTCTTTTATAAAGTTTTAATCTTATTATCTCACCTTTGATATTCATGATTTCTAATTTAGTGCTTAATTGAGAATTTTTTATTTGTGCTTTTTTCCAAGTTTTTTAGAAGTGTGCATAATTCATTGCTATGTTCTTTTTTTGCCATTTTGTAAGAATATAGAGAAATAAATTTTCCCCTCAGTACTGCATACAACAAATTGTAGTTTCATGTCTACCTACTGTCATTTTTTTTTTTTTTTGGAGGGGGAGGTAATTGGGCTTAAGTAACTTGCCCAGGGCATACATAATAATAGTTAAGTATGAGGCCAGATTTGAACTAGACACTCCTGTCTTCAGGCCCAGTGCTCTATTCACTGCACTATGTAGCTCTCCCTCTTGTCATTCTTTATAATGAAATTACTGTTTCTTTGTTCTTTGATGTATTTGTTCTTTAGAATTAGATTATTTAGTTTTTCATTAACTTTGATTCTATCCTTCCCCTGCCCTTTGCTGAATGTGATTTTTTAATTGGATTATGAACTGAAAAGAGTACATTTAACATTTCTGCCCTTTTTACATTTGATTTTAAGGCTTTTATGCCTTATTACATAATCAATTTTTTTGTGTAAGTGTCATGGGTTGCTTAATAAAGGGTCTATCCCTTTGTGATCCCATTCAGTTTTCTGCAAAGATCTCTTTTATAATATATAACATATTTACATTTGATTTTGTCTAAGATCAATGATTACTAGCCCTACTTTTTTCCCTAATAAATTCTATTCATAATCCTTGTTGTAGTGTTTGTGTGTAACTCTTATTTCATTTCCCTGCTACCTCTTCTACTTTAATTCTGCTCCTTAACTTGTCTTGATATCATTTAACCTCTCCAACACCCATGGATTTCTTCATTTTCTTCTCCCCCATTATTTCCTTCTTTCTTTATCCATTTCCATCAATCTACACATCTTATCCCACTCCCTTTAATCTGAACACCTTCTCTTAGTCATTACTGTCAAGATTCTTGCCAGTTTACTCCTTAATAGGCTGACTCTAAACCGAGAAAAAAGTCATCTACCTGAGAATCCATGTGACTTCAGAAGGGACTTAGGAACATTTGATATGGAGTTTACTGTCCAACAATTCCAGGAGAAATTCCAGGAGCAGAACAGAAATCTAAGTATGATATTTGTAGATATGACCAATAGCTTTGATACTATCATTCATCAGTCTTATGGAAAATTATGTCAAATTTTGGTTGCCCAGAGAAGTTCATCAGTATAATACATCAATTTCATAATGGCATGCTTGTCTAAATTGTGGACAATGGGCAATGCTTGCAAGCTTTCCCAGTCACCAGTTGGAGTAAAACAAGGCTGTATGCTTGTCTTTTTAGCATGATATTTTCATCATTAGCATGACATTTTAGCATGATATTTTCATCCATGTTGTCAAATGCCTTCAATGAGTACAAACATGGAATCAAAATCAGCTACTACACCTATGATAAATTCAACTTGAAAAGGCTACAAGCCAAAACTAAAGTGAAGAAAGTGTCAGTGCATGATTTATTGTTTGCAGATGATTGTACACTCAATGCAGCTTCCCAAGTTGAGATGCAACAAAGTATGGATCAATTCCCTGCTACTTGTGCTAATTTTGGCTTAACAACACCAAGAAAACACACATCCTCCATCAGCCAGCTCCCCACCATTCATATGTGAGACCATCAGTTACCATAAATGGTGAAGTTTTATATGCTGGGGATAAGTTGCCTTACTTTGCCAGTATACTTTCCAGCGATGCCCACATTGATAATGAGATTTACACACACATTGTCAGAGCTAACTCTGTGTTGGAGAGGCTCCAAAGAAAAGTGTGAGAGTAGAGGTATTAGACTGACTAACCAAACTGAAGATCTATAGAGCTATTGTTCTGACCTCATTGTTGTGTGCTTGTGAAACCTGAACAGCATACCAGCATCATTCCAGGAAAGTGAATTGCTTCCATTTGAATGATCTTAGGAAGATTCTGAAGATCTCCTAGCAGGATAAGATACCAGAAACTGAAGTTCTTTCTTCAATTAAGCTACCGAGCATTCCAACTCAACTTCAGAGAGCACAACTCCTTTGGGATGGCCAAATTATTTGAATGCCAAATGGTCACTTGCCAAAAAATATATATTTTTGGAGATTTCTCAATCTGAGTTAGCCTTTTGGCCAAAATGTTTTTCCAGGGTGTGGCTGCTGTACATGTTACAGCTTCTTGGAGCCATAAGTGAGAGTTAGGTGTATCAGGTGGATTTCAAAAGTGGAAAGCAGCTCTATAAAGGTCTAAGCAGCCTTCACACCAGAAGTATTGGTATTCCCTGAACACACCATGTGTCAGAGAAGATACCAGATGCTGAGGTCCTTTCTTGAACTAAATTGCCAAGCATTTCAACTCTACTGCAGAGGGTACAATTCTGTTGGACTGACTACATTGTTTGAATGTCAAATAAACACTTGCCAAAAGAATTATTTTATGGAGAACTCAGATAGGGCAAGTGCTCACAACATGGTCAGAAAAAGTGATACAAGGACATCTTCAAGGTCTCTCCTAAATTTTTTTAGAATCTATTGTATGACATGAGAGACACTGGCAAAAGACTGGCTAGCATGCTGTGCCCTCATCAAAGTGCTGTACTCTATGAGCAAAGTGGAATTGAGTTAGCCCAAAAGAAACATGAGATGCACAAAATTAGAGAATCCACCTCAGATGTTCATAAGAACATAGTAACTGACCTTCAGCTGATCATTTTGAGCTCATATTGATCAGATCAACCCCCAGTGGGAAACAGTGCATCTCGATTCTAACATAGTGAAGTCATTTTGGTCCTCTTTAAGAATGAAGAACAAGAACCAACTGTCCCTTGCCTATTAATCTACACACTTTGTCCCATTTCCATAAATCTACACATCCTTCTATACCCCACCTTTATCCTAACCATATCTCCCTTATTTCTTCATAGATTTTGATAGGTGCTATATGTACATACATACATATGTATAATATCTATATATATATATATCTATATCTATATCTATATATATATATATATATATATATATACAGATATGAAGTGTTCCCTATTTAACTCATTACTGGTGTGAGTAAGTTTTCAAAACTATGAACCCTTCTCCCCCTCTAACACCTCTGTATTGGTTCTTCCTCTGTACCTCATATGAACGTCTACGTTACCTTTGGTGTCTGTAGGATGAGAGGTGTGGACACTGCCACTGCCGCCACAGTTCCGGTCTCTCAGAGGCCTACTCCTACTTTCCTGGCGTTGGATCTACGTTGGTGGGCCTACCATACTGCACTTCACTCTCACCCTAGTGTGACAGACCTTTCCTGCTGACCTTATAAGTTGTCTTCAGCTGCACAATTGATTTACTGTATCCTTTTTTGAGTCATCTTGTTCCAGAATTTGTTTAGAACCATCATTTAAAGATATTGGGAGATATTTGGGAAAGTTTTGGTGTGTCCCTGCCTTTACTCCATCATCTTGACTCTGCCCTCCCTTCTTTCCTTCTTTTTTCTTTGTTCCTTTCCCCCTGCCCTGTTTTCTCTTTGGGAGGAAAGGATCTTTTTCTTCTCCATCTTTACATCCCCAGGATCTAGAATAACACCTGGGCAAATATGTAGCAGGTGTTTCATAAATGTTTATTGGTTTCTTTATTATTCTCTGCATTTTACTTAAAGGCATAAGCTATGGTTATTAGAAGACTAGGGATGGGACTTCACATTTCATTATCACAAGGATTCAAAAATGAGGAATTTACCTATTGTGATGCTGCTTGGCACTTTCTCTGAAATTTTGAGGCTTAGAAAATTGTCCATCAGTGATTTCCTCAAGGTCACATACCTTATGTATCAGAAGCAAAATTTGAACCTATTTCTTCCTGGCTTCAAGGCCATCTTCTATCCACCAATCCATCAGTCAATAAGAATTTATTAACTAGTTATTATGTATCAGGCACTTCTTGCTGAGAAAAGTGGCAAAATATATTTTCTGACTTCATGAATTTCAAAGTTTAATGAAGGAAATGGCAAACAAACATGTACAAACAAGCAATATATGGGATAAAAAGATAAAATAATGAAAAAAACAAATGAAATTTAAAAATATAATAATAGGTATAATTAATAAAATAAGGAACATAATAACTATAATAATGGGGAAAAAGGAAAGGAAATAAAATAAAGGGGTTTGGGGAAAGGCTTTCTGTTGTAGATGGAACTTTAATTGAGACTTAAAGGAAGCCAAGGAGGTCAAGAGGTAGAGAGGAGGAGGGAAAAAAAAGTTCTAGGGTTGGGGGATGCCCCAGGAAAATGCCTAGAGCTGAGAGACGGAATGTCTAGATCATGGAAGAGCAAAGCAATCAACATAATTGGCTAGAAGAGTGTGTACCAGAGAGAAAGGTGTGAGGCATTGGAGAGAGGGAAGGATGCTGAAGCTAATTAGGAAGGGCTTCAAATAGAAAGTAAAGAATTTTATATTTGATTCCAGATGTGGTGATAAAGTGGTTTCAGACATTATTAAGCAGCAGATTGGCGTCATGCTTAGAGCTGCATTATAGACAAATTCTCACTTTGGTAAATAAATGGAAGATTACTACTTTCTGCACTCTAATTAGGCTAGTGACCTTATTTGATTATGTATATAATACATACATATACACACAGAGATATAAATATATGTATATATATGTAAATATATGTATAAACATATACATTATGTTTATATATACATATGTGCAATATATAAATGACAGGTTTATCATGTAATATATTCTGCTATGACATAACAATGTAATATAATAAAGTGATATAGATATGTAGCTACATATATTTGTGATTGTATTTTTAGTGTATATATATATATATGTGTGTGTGTGTGTGTGTGTGTGTGTGTGTTTTCTTTGTTTTGTGTTTTGTTTTTAACAAAATCTCATTTGAAGGTGATGATACATGTGAGAGAATCTATAGTATTTATACCAATGAAATTATGAAGTTGAGAGGAAAATACTTCCATGAGAACTAGCATATTGCCAAGGAGTAAATATGTGTGTGTATGTGTATGTCTGTTTTTGAGAGTGAGACAAGGAGAGACACAGAGAAACAAAAAGAGTTGGCTAGAGGAAAGGGAGTTCATTCCTTGGGAGGGAGAGTTTGAAGATATATAACAACTGGGGAGACTGATTGATAGAACTAGGTGAGAAAGAATCAGAATAGAAAGGAGATGGCTTGATCTGCTTTAGGAAGGAGGCTCAGCAATTTCTCTCTTCCTTTAAAAGTCAGGAAGAACAGATATATAAGGACATGAAAAACTGGCAAGAGGCAGGGAGAAGATCAGATGCTCTTTGTGAGGTATATTAGAATGAGGATTGGTTGTGGAATCAAAATGCCTTCATGGCCGTCACAGTGATGCTAATAAATAGCACTCTGACATCTGGCATGTACAACTTTGGTTTTTCTGTGTTGCTTAAGATTCTCTACTTCCTGTCTCTTTTTATCTGCACTGTCCATCACCCCAATCTGAAATTATCTTCCTCTTTAGCTCCACCAATTTCCCTGCCCTCTTTTAAGACTGCTAGCACAATCTAGGAGAACTTTCTCTGTATCAGCTTGTGTGCTTTCCTTCTGATATTCCCTTCATTTACTTTGATTATAGCATGTATGTAGTCCTCTCTTTAGTTGTGAACTTCCTGAGAACAGAAGCATGACCTGCAAGCAGATTTTTTTTCTTTTATCCAGCCCTTAGCAGAGTGCCAAACATATAGTATACACTTAGTAAATGCTAATTGATTGAGTAATATGTAAAATTTGGAGGATGGATTTTCTTCCATATAATTATAAATCATATCATTCTACAATCTGGATGACGGACACAAGCATAATTATTGCATAGATTATTGTCTTTATAACATAGCATTAAAACTAGGTGCTTTATAGATAGCAACAAGTATCTGCTTTTGAGATTTTATTACCAAGGACTCAAGACCAAACAACTAGTTCAGGTAAAAGGATCATACATAAAAAGCTAGAAAGGATCTTAGAGATCAACAATTCCAACCCCGATGAGAAAACTGACAATTTGACATGCAGATTAATGTCTACAAATCAAACAGTAAATGCCAGCATCGAGATTAATACATGACCAGTGAAAAGAACCAAGGCACAACAGAACTGTAACTAGATCACAGATTTCTCAGCATTTGGGAGCTATTTTCCTAGACCCAAAATTTAGCCCAACCTAATCTTCAGATGCCTGATATACTTTGCTTTCTTTCTACCTGAGGTTTTTTTGTTTGTTTGGTTGGTTGGTTGTTTGGTTTTGTGTTTTGGTTTTGGTTTTAGAAGGGTGGCCTAGTGAATAAAGTGTTGGAATTGAAGTCAGAAAAACCTGAGTTCTCATTCAACCTCAGACATTTACTAGTTGTATGATTCTGAACAAAGCATTTGATTTCTGACTGTTTCCGATTCCTCAAGTACAAAATTGGTATAATAATAATGGTTACACCTGGGATTTGTGGTGAGGAGTAAAGGAAATAATAATTATAAAGTACTTAGCACAGAGCTTGGAATGTAGTAGTTACTTAGTTAATGTTTCTTCCTCCCCACAATCTCCTTTATTTCTCTCTCCTTTCTTCTTTCTGTCCCTCCCTTCCTCTCTTCTTCTTTTCCTTCCCTCCCTCGCTTCCTTCTTCTATCACACAATAAATGGAGACCTGAAGAAAAGTCAGTGAAAATGTGGTAGTATTGCTGAATATTCTAAGCTTCCTATATCAGAAATGGATACTCCAGAGAGAATGGATATGGATAAATAAATTAATAGATAAATTTCTGGCCTTGAGGTTAGGAACATAACAACTGTTTCTTCAGTGAGCAGAACCAGAGGTTTAATCCTTCCCTTTGTGATCTTGATCAGGTCAGTGAACCTCCCTGATTCTTGATTTCCTTTATTTGTAAAATGAAAGAGACTTTGAGGCCCTTTTCATACTCTAGATTTATGATTTTTTTTTTGCCAATCTGAGTTCAAATCCTCCTTCAGATACCAAATCTTTGGCCCTGGGCAAATCTCTTTACTCAAGTCTCAGATTCTTCATCTATGAGATGGAGATAATAGCATATATAGAATACACTTCAGTAGACTATTAAAAGGTTCAATTTGTTTGCAAAATTTTAATGATTATGCAAACCTTTCTAAATGAGTTATTAGACTTGGTATCACAAGAACATAATTTTGAGATCTGGCTTCAATTCTTTTTCATGATGTTCTCCAAGAAAAGCTCTGTGAGCCTCACTTTCCATATCTACGAAATGGGCACAATAATGCTTAAATCTTCTACCTTCAGAGGGAAAATATGCATTACTACATAAATGTGAAATGGTTTTATCATGGAGGTCATTGGTGTTTTATAATGTTGGTGACGGCTGATCTTTTATATTGTACTTTTCCAGATTTGTAAATCATTAGCCCATTTAAGCCACTAATGGACTCTGCCAGGAGTTGTTGTTATTATCCCTAAAAGAGGAGACTGATGCTCAGAAAAAGCCAAGTGGCTTTCCCAGAGTCACCTGGGAAATCAATAGGTTTTCATACACTTAGAATCTAAGGTGCCTTTATGTATCCTTCTTACCATACTTCTGATTTGTAGATCTTCAACTTTATCACAAATTATTGTTTAGATTATGTTCCTTATAACATAACATGAACATTTTTGATGCTTTATAGACAGAATCAAATATAAAATTCAGATTTCCTACTTAGAAATTAAAGTACAAAATACCAGCAACATGGTTAAGCTGTCACTGGAGTTGGACTCGTACTGTACCTTTCCAAAGGAGAAATATATCCCACCTGATCCTCAGTCTTGAACATCTGGTTTGCTGCCACATGTCATAATAAATGAGTTGTAGCTACCCTTTCTCTGAAGTGGCATTGCAGACAGCCATTACAAAGGTGATTTTTCCATCCCTCTTGCTTGATTAGTCCTTATTAAGAAACTTTTGAAACAGCCACTACACCTGGGCTCTGAGCCACACAATCTGGAAGCAGGGGAATTTCCCAGAGTGGTAGGTAATAGACAAAGCATTCTTTGCTGTTGGTCTCATCCTCTTTGTGTCTCCCTGTGCTCCATGTTGTTTTTGTGCCATCTGTTTACTGCCTATCCTCATGCCCCCATCTATTTATGACATGACCCTCCATGAATGTCCTCTGATAAACTTTCCAATCAGTGACTTGACTGCTTACTTCCTCCCACTTCATCAAAGAAGGAAAAAATAAAATCAAATAAAATTTGTTAATGGAGAAGAAATTTTGAAAATGCTGCCAAGAAGGAAGAAGATCTTGCCAAAGGATTCATGAGTTTTGAAGAGGCATTCTCCCTGGTCTTCAGACTGTCTTATTCCATTAGAATGACATCAGTATCTACTTTTAAGTGATGCAATAAACTGAATCTGAGAACTCTTACAAGCAAAAAGAGATAAAGAAGAATGGAAGGTAAGAGGAAAAAGAGTCATTTTGGTGGAATATTGTCATTTCTATGGTCCTCTGCCTGCAACCTTTCTCTAGCCAGTATCCTTCAATCTTTCTTTCTCTGATATTATTGCCATATAGTTTGGAGCATCTCATGTTCTAATCATTTCAGAGAGCATTTGGGAAGAGGAAGCTTTCCATTCCTTCTATCATATACCCCACTTTAGTATTTTGAAGAAAGGAGGAAGGTTGTGGTCTCTTTAGGAAAAGTTCTTCAGATCTTTGGAAAACTTTGGAGAGCTTTTAGGGTGTAGTTCTCCCAGAAGAGTTTGAAATTGATTTGTTCTTGACTAGCTGCCCTGCTTCAGCAGTTTAAAAAAAAATTGTACTAGGGTCTACTCTTTCAGGGACTTTATAATGTAATGTATGGTTTGGAATCAATCAATGGATCAGCATGTATTTAATTAAATCTCTATATTTGTGAACTCTTAAGTGGTAGGAATCTTCACTCAGCTCTATTCCTTTGGACTTTTTCATCATTCTTTCAGAACCTCATCATCCTGCCATATCACTTTAGCCCTGAAACTCAAAATCACATAAGTACTTTTTTCTCTGGATTCCCTTCACCTTAATAAAGGGTGGAGAGCTCCTCTCAGAACTGGCAATTAGGGAAAGTACCCAAATCAGACTTTTTTTTTTTTATTTCCCAACTAGATGTATTCATGGATTTTTCCATCATCATCCTCTAGGAATTTACATTCTAATGGGAGGATGCCTCATAAAAAAGAAGCTAAAAAGTGAGGGGGAAGGAAAAGTATCCAGGGTTAAATGATGTATATATATATATATAAGCATGCATGTGGATATATGTACACATATAACATAAATATAGAAATATAAACCTATGTATATAAATAGACCTGTGTGTATATATATGCAAAATATATGGGTTCAAATCTTGCATCTGACTCTTATTACCTATGTGATCACAACCAAATTTGACCCCCAAAGAATAACTGAGATGTCATGTGTGTTTGTTTTCAAGTTCTCAGTTCTAAGACTTTTGAACATCAGAAACTAGAATTTACCATTGATCCATAAAATGCATTCATATTCATTAAGTAGGACAGATCTAAATTAACCTAAATTAAAACTATTTTTCCCCTCAAGATCTGTATTTAAACATACCATTAACCTATGGCTTTAATAGACAAAATCATAGGTACGTAATTGTTCATAAATGACAAGAGAGAAAGTCAAGATTTCTGCATGGAAAAAGTCTGTTGCAGAACCCTTTCTGAACTAATCCAAGTTGAGATCTCATTGCTTGTTGACCAACTTCAGAATATCTCCTTTTGTGAACACACAACACTGGTGATTGTACTTATAAAATTCTTTTGGCTTATGAAATACTTTCAGAAAGAAACTTTCTCTTTGAAATTCATAGCTGAGTTGTGCTTGCTTCAGGCAGACTTTTCCAGAGAAAGAAGATAACAATTCTCCAGGAAAAAAATGCCTCATTTTATAAAAATAACAATTAACCAACCTCTGAAAAGCCCCTTTTAAATGAAGTCTTGCCATCTCTCTGCTGTTTCATGTGTTATTGAAATTAACAAGTTGAAAGTCAGGTCCATGAAGATCAAAGACTGTACACAAAATGTGCACCCACCAGAAATCATTAATTATCATTAGCTTTTTGAATTGTCTGAACCCAAAATGTGCTGAATCACAATGAACTATTTTATGACATTTTGAAGCTTTTATATACATTGTTTTTACTGTGCCTAGTGAAGGGGAACTAAAAATCTTCTTGAAATTAGCTAGAGGTCAAATGAATAAATGCTTATTCTTAGATACTCTATAATCTGGCATATTAGTTCCCCTTAAATAACATTAAAATCATTAACCACCTCCATATGTAGACTGCCCCCTCCTCATCCCTGAATGCTCTTCTTCCTCATTTCCATTTTAAAGCATTCTTACTTTTAGAGCACATTTCAGGGACTAACTCCTACTGTAGACCATAAATGACATTATTAGATCTTCCTGTTCCAGGCCCTAGTGCTCTATTTTCTGTTCCATTTAGCTGTCCACTTAACCCAGGTTATCTAACGCCAAATCTTGTGGTCTTTAGAAAGGCAACATGGCAATGTAGAGCAGATTCTGGATTTGAGTACAGGAAGCCCTGAGTTCAAATCCTTTCTCTGACACTTTCTAGCTATATGAACACTGGATCAGCCACTTAGAAAAATGATTTTCTTAATTGAAAATGAAGACAGTGTCACCTTTCTCCCAGGTGAGTTCAAATGAGATAAGCATGAAAGTTGCTTGTAAACTGACGAGTGATAGAGAAACATGTCATTATTTATGCCATACTATACTTTGTGTGGTCCTATGACATGAATATAAACTGAATGGAGTTTTTTTTATTGTTGTTGTTTGTTGTTTTTTTTTTTTTAATTTGAGTTTCTTATTGAAGATATGTTGATTAACATCGTTTTACTATATGTCAAGATCTCTTTTACTTTTCTCTTGTTCTAAATTATCTGATTTCCAATGCAATAGATTGACCATGCTCTTTAAGTAAGGCACTAAATTGTAGATTATATCTTGTATTTGAGGCACAGAAAGATGCTGTTAAATTAGTCTTATATTTGGTATCAGAGAAGCTGAATTTGAATTCCATTTCTGCCATTTATTAAATGTGAGATATTCAGCAAAATTTCTTCTTCATTGTAGGCCTCAATAAAGTGGTGGACTGGACACACACACACACACACATACACACACACTCTCTATCTCTCTCTCTTTCTTTTAACTTCATTTTTCTTGAGTTTTTTTTTTTTTTTAAATTAGGATGGGAGATCCATGTTTTCTTTAACAACATGACTTTTATGCAAATATATTGCATAACTTCACATGTGGTTTCTTAATTGGGGGGTGGAGTGGGAATGAGGAAAAGAATCTGGAACTCAAAAGTTAAAACAAAAATTGTTTTAAAGATAATTGGTGAAAATGTTAACTAAATAAATAACAAAATATATAACAATTAAAAATGAGAAAGGCAAAAAAAAAAAAGTCTACTTTAAATATTGGATCCAATGTAGGGAGCATTTTGTTGCAGTGGAAATGATGTGAGGTTTGATATTAAAAGACCTGGGTCTGAATTTTACTTCTTTTTTGTTAACTGTTGACCCTGGGCAAACCAGTGCTCCTCCCTGATTTGCCATATCTGGGAAATTACAATCTTGTACTAGATGGTTTTTAAGGTTGTTATCAGCTGGAAATTTTCTTAAATATGCACAATTTCGTCTATTTTAAGGATAAACTTTGGGGTTTAGGTGATATTTTTAAGAGAGACTGATCAAAACATTTTATTACTTAATTAACAACACAAATTACTTTCATTTACATTAATTTGGGAGTCTTTTGAATACCTGTATTTTCTGATATATCTTATGAAATGACAATCAGTTGGAGTTTGTTTCTTACCAACTGACTCAATAATAAAATGATATAAGCTATCATTATAAACTATAATCATTTAGTGATTATAATTGTACCACCTTACATGCAGTTATGTCTGATTTATATAGGGCTTTAAAATTTGTCAAATGTTTTAGACACATCATATTATGTTATTGTTATATTTTCTTTTACACGTGGATTACGCAACTAGGGATTCTCCATCTTCCTACAGAGTATAACCATGTACAATCTTAAGACATTTGACAATTTCTGATGGCATTCCAATGACTAAATTGGTCCAATGACCCTTGCTTATTAACAAAGCACATAAGAAAGGAATGGGAATTCAGAATTTGAATTATACCATGTACCTTCCCATAATGCTTATTTTGGTGAGTCATGTAATGTAAGGCTGTTCAAATTTTATCTCTAAAGTACAGCTCTAACAATGGCATTCTACTGCTCAAGAATCTTAAGTGACTCCCCATTACTTCTAGGACAAAATATAGATATGATTTATTATGTAGACATAATTATCACATACCACACCTAAATTTCTAAATTGAGTACATGTCATTGATCTAATGTAATTCCTGCTTTGACCAAATTTACCAATTTTTCATTGCTGATGCATAGCATTTGATGTCCCCTCTCTGTCTTCCACTCCTTTTCTTAGGTGGTACCCTCTGACTGGAATATTCTACCTCATCTCCATATCTTAGAATCTCTGGCTATAGTTTAGCTTAACTCAAGCACCATCTCCTAAATTGAGATTTTGCAAACCCCCTCCTTATTGTTGGCATTACCCACACACCCTGAAATGACTGTCACACTTAACATAGATTTTAAATTGACTTAACTGTGATAATTTTTTTTCTTCTGTATATTTAAACTCCATTGAAGGCAATGACTTGTTACCATTTTTATTTTGACACACCCAATCTTTATTCTCGTTTATTGGCTCAGAATAATCACTTCATAAATGCTTATTGGATTTAATATCCAAAAGAAATGGTGTGGTTGAGTTGAAAGAAGATACTGGCTACAGTTAAAAGACTCAGTTCCTATCCTGTCTATATTTGAATTACCCAAATACTCATTATAGGTCATTTCTTTCCCATAAGTTTCTACTTCCTCAGAATAAGGAACTTGTATTGAAAGATCCCAAAGCAGAGGAGTCTGGAAAGATAGTGGAGTAAGTTGTTAAATTTCAAGCTTTCCTCATTTCCCTCACAAACAGAACAAATTTGTACCTCAAGACAAACATAGTCTTGTGAAAAACCAAGACGACTCAGAGTAGAACAAGGGTCTTCCTGAAACACCTGAGAAGATATGACCCTAGATTGGGAATTAATCTGTCTGAAGTACAAACACCTCTGAGCTAGTTCCCTGGAAGCATTGGGTGGAGACCCTTCAAGCTGGTTGGGTGTGCCTGGAATCTCAGTAGGAATCACAAAGATTTTCACTTCCCTGAAAGTTCCCTGAAAACCTTGTTGAAGTTTGAGTCTGAGAAGACTGAATAAACTTTGGGTGATTGGGAATGCCAGGTCCAGCTTGCTGCTGGGATGTGACCTTGGGTGAGAAGGAACAGCACCCTGTGAGTGCAGAGTCAGTGGGGCAGGGCACTGTGGTATCTGGGCACTTGCAGAATGGGGGAGCTTTTGGTTTGGGGTTCCTGGTCAGAGAGAAGAGCTGAAAGGAAGCTTGAGGCACTATCCTCCATCCCATGATTAAAGGTGCTTATATTAATACTTCTTATTAAAAAAAAAAAAATCAATAAAGCAAGAATCTCACCAATGAAACATATGATGGGAACAGGGAAGTCTAGGACTCATCTTTAGAGAAGGACACTTTAGTTTAAAAAAAAAATGCTTCTACCTCAAAGAATAATATGAAATGGCTCCCTGTCCAGAGAGAATTTATAGAACTCAAAAAATAAAATTAAAAATCAAATGAGAAATGAAGTGAACCTTGAAATCTGGCTCATAAGATGGAGATAATGTTCTAAAAATTGAGTGAAGATTAGCTGTGCCCCAGACCCAAGTTTCATTTCTCCAGAAATCATATGGTTCATAAGGAATGGGATTATATAGTTTTGTTTTGTTTTGTTTTTGTTTTGTTTTTATATGAAATTAAGTTATGGTTACTTTGGTATTAAAACTTCCATATAAGGTAATTTAGTAATCCTAAAGATGTGGTGGGATTAGAAGTATTTCCTCATTTATGATTTAGAATATGAGGTCATTTCTCCTGACTAATCATCACAAAGATCCAGAGTATAGGGAGTGTTATCTCAGACTTATATGTAATCTTTATCTGCTTTCTGTACCTTGCCCCTCTTCATTGCCAGACCATGCTGAATGGTGTGAGATATCTGATTCTCAAGAGATTTGTGAAAATTAAAATTCCTTTGTTTTATACCTTGAGATGCCTCATTTATTTAAGTTAGTGATCTGTTGCCCCACACAAAGACATTGAGAAAAGCTACAATAAAAAAAAAAAAGAAAGAAAAAGAAAACCATCCAAGAAAAACAAGAAGATTATGAAAACAAAGTTAAATAACTAGAAAAGGAGATTCAGTTTCAAAGATGAAAATAACTCTTTGAAAGTAAGGATTGGGCAAGAGGAAGTCAGTGAAGCAACGTGATACCAAGATATAACAAAGTAGATTATAAATAATGAGGAAATAGAACAGTGTAATGTTCTTCTCTAAAATACAATGTTCTCTGGGAGCAAGTTTCTTAGAGGGCTTCTGGGAGCAATCTTAGTTTCAACTCAGAGTAATAATCACCTCAAATGCAGCCAGGAATTAAAGTCCAGATCCTTTATTGTCTCCTTCAAAATAGCCCGGTTAGCTTTAAAAGAGGCCTATTTCTCTCCTTGGTTCCAAGAATCTTCCCAGTAGTCCTTTGTCTCTGCCAGCTTCAGCTTCTCTTCCTCCAAATCTCCAGGCAGCACAAAGGTGGAAGTTGGAATGAATCTGACTCTGCCTCTGAGACAATGGGCTTGTGAGAGCTCCTCCTTATATATGATGTCTTAAAGGTGTAAACTCTAATAAGTACTAAGTACATAAGCATTGTCTCTATCAATTCCAGGACTTAGCACCTTGTAAGAATTCTAACAGAACAGAATGTGAAATATCTTATAAACTATGATAGATCTGGAAAATAAAACAAACAGTGAAAGTATGAGAATAATTGAACTGCCAGAAAGTTGTGACCAAAATGAAAACCTTGACACAATAATGCAGGAAACAATCTAAGAAAATTGTCCTGGAGTGATAGAATATGAGGGGAAAATAGAAATAGAAAAAATCCACCATTTCAAACAGATCCTTTGTGGAAAACATACAAGAATATTATTGCCAAATTTTGAAACTTCCTAGATCAAAGAGAAAATTTTGTAAGAAACCAAAAAAAAAAAAAATCAAATATGCTGGTGCTACAATTAGAATTGTACAAAACTTGTCAGTAGCCACAGTAAAAGACCACAGGTCCTAGAGTCCTAGAATCATTGCTACCAACAATCAAAAGAACTAGTACTATGATAAAAAATATCATATCCAGCAAAATTATCTATAATTTTGAATGAGAAAAAATGGACATTCAATGAAATTACAAATTTTCAGGACTTTTCATCAAATGAACCCAAACTTAAAAGAAAATTTAATACATAGCCAAAATCAAAGATCAATTTTAAGGAACTCAACATGGAAAAACTATTTAAACATGGACAAATTGTTAAAGATTTTTTTTTTTATATGGGGAATGTATACTATATGTTTAAGATTCATATCAATAATAGGGTAACTCAAAAGAAAGACTGGCAGATGAGGTAAAAATAATAATCATGTTATACAAATGAAATGCAGAGTAAGAATAGAAATAGAAGAGTTAGAGGGGGAAGTATTGGTAGTTCTTAAAACTTATTCACTTCAGGAATGGGTTCAATAGGCAGCATTATATATATATGATGAGGCATATAGCACCCTTCTTAAAGAAATAAGGGGGAAGGGAAGAGTGAATGGGGAAACAAAAGGTGAGGGAAGAAGACAAGAGAGGAATCCTTGGGTGGGGGGAGGTTAAGTAATAGCAAGGCAAATTATGGAATAGGACTTCAAGTATCAGCAAGGATAGGAAAGACGTGTATGTGTGTGTGTGTGTGTGTGTGTGTTTATGTGTGTGTGTGTGTGTGCGTGCGTGCACATTTGTGAGCTGTGTCTTTGTATTTATGTATGTATACATAATTTTATCTTTTATTAACTGTAGTTTGCTTGGAGGTGGTAAGAGGGATGAAAAGGGAAGAAAAGAATAAAATGAAAAAGGTCCTCAGCAGAAAACCAAAGTACAATTTACAAGGAAGTAAAGAAAAAGTAGATATTCATGAATATAATTTCTTATATATAGATATAGATATACTTTCTTGATCTGGTATTTGTGTTCTATATTTTGAATTCAGAATATTCTGAAATGTTTTGTTGGGCACATAACAGTTTTCTTGTGCTTTATTTTGTTTTGTATTTCTTTTCTGTTTTTCTTTTCAAATAAAATAGACAAACTAACAAACAAAAGATCCCAAAGCACATTCTGAACTAGAAATATTACTATCCTATAACTGATAAGTTCAAACAACTTTTCCCCCCTTCAAGTCAAATAGAGAGCTGACATCAGTCTCTGGTAGATTTCCCCAAATTTCTTGACATTATAGCATTTTGGTCTGGCTATCCATACATAGTTAATAACAAAACCATCTCCCATCCCAGCATTTTCCATATAACAAATAAGGAGAAGCTCAGGGATGCATTTTGATGACAGGAAATCATCAAAAGCAGCATCAGGCATTTTCTTTTATAGTCTCAGTCTTCACCTGCCAATCACAGAAAGCCTTTTCTTTCTCCCTTGGAATATTCTCATAAAAGCTGTTTCCATGGAGGAAAAAAAAAAGACTGAAGAAATAATATAAAAGGTGATGCTAGCCTGATAGCATTATGCTTAATTGGCTTCATTGAATGAACCCTAGAAATTAACATAAAAGAGATGGAACTCTTCTGTATTCTTTATCACAGAACCATCAAATTAGAAAACTATGAGCTAATAGGACCTTCCCAACCTTTCATTTCAAGTCCCTCATTTTATAGGCAATGAAAATGGACAACAGAATGTAGAAGACTTATCCACAGTCATGAAGGCTGGAATTAGCAAAGCTGGAATGCAAACCCTTGAGTTCTAAATTGAAATCTGGCATCATACAATGGCAGAAGGAGGCCCTAGTGCATCCTACTCTAAAACTGGAGATCTCTCCCCACAGATAATAGCTGGGCTAAAATGTCTGAGCCCAAATGACATATGGTTAGGATATGTAGAATGAAAACAGTTATGGAAAGACAAGAAGAGGTGGGGCAGAGGCAAAGGCAGACAGACAGAGAAAGAGACTTAGAGAGACAGACAGACAGAGAGAGAGAGAGAGAGAAAGAGAGAGAGAGAGAGAGAGAGAAGACAGAAAGAGAGAGAGAGAGAAAGAGAGAGAGAGAGAGAGAGAAGACAGAAAGAGGGAGAGAGAGAAGGAGAGGGAGAGAGAGAGAAGACAGAAAGAGGGAGAGAGAGAAGGAGAGGGAGAAGAAGACCTAAAGAGACAGAGATGGAGAGACAGAGACAGAGAGAGAGCACATATAATTGAGGATAAGGATCATCTAAAAGGTAAAATAACAGCATATAGTGTCCATGAGCAGACACAATTAAAAAAAAAAAAAGAGGAAGAAATCACTTTCATTGGTGGGGAAATAAGGGAATGCTCACTCTGTGTCAGCATTTTACAAATATTATCTCATTTGATCCTCTTGTTAGATATTTAAGAAAACTGAGTAATAAATAGGCTCCGGGAGTTGTTCAGAGTCATGGAGCTAGTGTCTAAGGCTGGATTGAATAGAATTCTGTGGCTGATTCCTGATCCAGCTCTTCCCCCGCCCTGTACCATCTAGGTGCAGCTACCAATAGTCACCTAAGGATAAGGAAAGTTTCTTTCTGTTGCCTTTATGTCCCTAGAATTTCAGTGTTGCCCGACATAGAATGGGTACATTTTAAGGGCTTGATGAACCAAACACTAAACACTGGTAATCAAATCAAGGAGAGTAATAAGTGGGTTTAGGCTGGCAGTTTCTAAGAAACATACTATTTTACTTTTGTTAAATTCTTTTTTTCTTGGATTCCCCTTCCAAATCCACCTTTCAGAAATTATTGAAGGAATTATCACACTACCCATTTGCTTGACTGAATTATACACTTTTCTCAATTCTCTCTACGAGATACTTAGGAAACAGCATCAGGAGGTTAGTCTCTAAGTATAAAAAAATGTTTCCATTCCTTTTCTTTTTCTACCTTTCCACTTCCATCATTTGCACAGGCTGTAGACATTTTACTAATAATCCCAAACACAGTAATATTATTGCATTAAAACAAATGTAATTATTGAGCAATTCTGATTGGGTAATTTGTAGCTTTAAAATGAAAAATATATCAAATTTGAATAAAGCACAAGCTAATTAGTCATTAGTCTCTTGTCTGTAATATTTTATTTGTAGACTGAAAATTGAGATTCAAATGTAATAAAAAAAAGAATTCTAATGTAAGAAAATATTGAATTCAGGAATGGAGAATATTAGATAGCAAGGATCCAATTATTTTGTTCAGGCCCATTTCAAAAAATGCACGCCTAAATAGCTTTACAATAAATGAAGATGAATCATTTTAAAAGCCATGTTGATTGAATAGTTCCACTTTGGCAGTGTCTTGATGATTCTGAATTTCTATATTGTCAAAAACAATGCAATTGTTACCATGTGGAACAGCAACCAAAGTACTTTATTTTTCATTATGTAGAAGTTGTTGTGGGGCAGCTACATGGTGCATTGAATTGAGTGATGGCACTAGAGACGGGAATACTACTCTTTGTGAGTTCCAATCTGGTCTTAGACACTTAAACTTACCATCTCTGTGATCCTGGACAAGTCATTTAACCTTTGTCTACCTCAGTTTCTTCAATCTGTAAAATGAGTTGCAAAAAGAAATGGCAAACCACTATGGTATCTTTGTCTAGAAAACCTTAAATGTGTCCACAAAGAATTGGCTACAACTGAAAAATTACTGCGCCAACCAAGTAAAAAGTTGTTCTATCTCACCTCTCTGTGGGTCGAGCTGAAGTCATGTTATCAATGAATGCAGTTTGTGGATATCCATCCTCCTTTATGCATCAAAATAAGTTAGTCAGTCAATAGGCATTTTTAAGAACCTATAATATGCCAGAACTGTGCTAAGTTCTGGGAACAAAGAAAGGATAAAAATAAAAACAATAGCTTTTGATTTTGAGGAGCTCACAGTATTTTGAATGAGAGAATACACAAACAATATATCAAAATAAATCCATACACATACAAGATAAATTAAGAATGATCTCAGAGGAAGGAAACTTTATTTAAAGAGAACTTTCTTTTTAACAAAATGGAAAAGTCTGCTTGCAAAAAGAGGGATTTTAGCAGAAGTTTGAGTTCATGGAATGAGAACACTGCTGTAGCATGGTGCAGAAAGTCCACAGGGTCAGTTTCTCAATCGAAAAAGAAATTCAGTTCATCATTGCCACCTCTCCTATCCATTTAAAGGAATTTCTTCCATCTACTTTCTCATTCCAGCCTTCTAAGAGTGTTGAACTCAGGTTTTCCTGAACATGGGGCCAATGTTCTATCAACTTTACCCCCTAGCTTCTAATTTGATCAAAAACAAAGAGTATCTTATGAGATTAATGAGAAATTACTTGTCCAGGATCACAGAACTAGTCCATGACAGTAAAAACAGATGCCTATACACTTAGCACATCACATTCTATTCTCAAGACAGATGTCAAAAGTCAGAAACAGAGGGGCAATGAAGGGAGACATTATGGCCAGATCTAACTTCCTATGGTTTTATAGGGACTATGATGCTCACTGCTCCTCCAGACTACTCTATTGTTTTTCCGTATGAGCTATCTCACTTATAATGGTATAAATTTCTACTAGATTAAAAAGAGCAAAAGAAGAGACTTAATTATGTGATCTCTGAAGTTCCTGTTCAAGTCCATCTTTTTGCATTCTCCCTGATTTATTTCAAGAAATCACTGAAAAAAGCACAGAATTACTTAATTGTCTGTCTCTGTCTCTTTCTCATCTCTCTCTCTATCTCCCTATTTATTTCTCCCTCTTTCCTTCCCTATTCTATCGCTGCCTCAAAACTATAACTTTATTAGTTTATGTAACTCCCAGTAAGGAAAAGAATGGAGATTGGCCCCAGCTCAATTATGTATAGTCTTAAAAAACTATCTTAGACTACTGAGAGCTTAAGTGATTGGGCAAACATCAAACAGTCAGTATATGTTACAAATAAGACCTGAACCCAGGCCTTCCTTTCCTAAAGCCAGCTCTCATCACTCCACTTTGTTCCCCCAGAAGAATTTCTAAAAATGAGAAAATGATTAGTCATGTTTAGATTAGTAGAACAATGAATTGGGTCCATATCTGAAGGACTTGGTACAGTGAAGCATCAAGTAGATATGTATCTACAGACAGTGCAAAGTCCTATTTTTCAACCTGGCCTATGAAATTGATCTAATCTATAATTTTGTACAAATCACCTAATGTTACCATTCCTTAGTTTCTCCATCTATAAAATGGGGGTTAAACAAATTGGCTTTAATTTCATTTCCAGTTCTAGATATGTGATCCTACAATCTAAAGTTATGAGAACTGGAATTTTAGCAAAAAAACTGTGGTTTAGCTGTAAATTGTACCATTAAAGTGTGATAGTAATTGAATGAACAAGATATACCTGTATAAAAAAAGGCTACCAACATTATCAGAAGACTGGATGCCATGTGATGAGGAAATGACATACAAGCAACCCATCAACGAGAATATATTAAGCACCTGCTGTATCCAGACACTGTTCTAGGCACAGAAAAGGAAATTTCAATCTGAATAAAGAAGACTTAGGTGGAACACAATATTGAAGATCTATTATGCTGAATAGGCTTTGCTTAAATCCATAAGGTAGAATAAGGAGCAAGGGAAGGGACTTAAAGAAACAATTTGAGCTGAGAGGTACAGGGAGAAATGATCTCCTCAGGAAAGTTGTCCAAAGTGGAATTGCTTGCTTCAGGGGGGTAAGGATGTTGTCCTTACTAGGAGTCTTGCAGAAAAAGAATAGAATGCCATTTATTGGTGATGATCTGAAAGGAATTCTTGTTTGGATATGAACAAGACAAGATGGTGCCATGATCTCTTCTAACTCTAAGATGCTTTAGTTCTAGTTGAAATTCTTCCTCAGCTATTTATTTTGCTGATGTTAGATATTGCTTATTATTCCGGAAACTTCATTTCGTCATCTGTAAAAAGGGAACATAGTTGGAATGGATGGTTTCTAAATTCTCTTCTAAATCTAAAATCCTATTATCTAAGGAATATCAAAGAGAATCAATTGTTCACAAGAGCCTACTTGAGCTGACTCCAAACCCCAGCCTTGTATCATTGGGATAATTTTAGCTTTCTGTTTCCATGGTAATGATCTTTTCTGTCCAAGGTAAAGTCATAGATCACATTTTAAAAAATCTGATAGCAGTGTCTGTTCTTATGAAATGATCATTTAACTGAATTGCCCAAGTTCTTTGAATATGATCTCATTACTTTTGCTATCAGTTTTATTACTTCTATAACACATAACCCTGGATGACTCCGATAATGCTGACTCTAAGATCCCTTTCTAGTTTTCTCAGATTCAGTGTAAGCTCTTTATTGTATCAATTATATTAATCCTAGCTCAAGCCCCCACCAATGCAATATTATCAAAATGTAGACCTTGCAAGGATGAAATTTAATAGCAAAAGCATTTAATTAAGACAAATGCAATGTAAATAGCAAGAGAAAACAAGCAGCAAGTTGTTTTGTTTTATTTTAAATTCCCTGTATAAATATGTATAATCCTCTTACAGGTATTAGAAATTCCCATCCAAATACTGTCTTAATCTCTAGAAATCACCCCCACTATATTAGGAGAGGAACAGAAATGTTGAAACTCACGTCTCAAAGCTGCAAGTGCAATTTTCAATGTCTTATTCTGAAAGTGTCCCTGAAAAGCCTAGTTCTCCCTCTGTTTGATTCTAGGATTGGCAGAATTCTTTTTAGGTGTGTGAATTTTTGGATACAAAGAAAATCCAATTCCATGTTTTCTTTCTTTGATCAAGTCCACAGCAGATCATTGATATTTACAAGATTGAAATAAAAGCATCCTTTTTTTAAAAAATTAGCTTAATATAGTTTTTTTTACCTGATATTAAATGAAAATTTGCAGTGCAGAAGAAAAATTATTTATTTTTAGGGTGAAAATTAAAATCCAGAAATATTTCTCAAGTACTGATAAATCACTGAGAAAACAGGGACAGTGAAGAAATGACTCTTTTCTGTGGCACAATCTATCCTTATATTTCTTGTTTTCCTTCATGAATTATCTAAGAAACTAAAATAGTAGATATTTTTCTCTTTGTATAGTTACATCAATTAGGACAATCAGATGAGACAAGATATGAAAATTGTTTTTAAATCTTACTTTATCTATAGATAGATATATCTGTGTATATCAAACCATATATCCTTATGTGTAAAAACTATGTGTATTTATGTGTCTATCTATATATATATATATATATATACACATATGTATATCTATGTATTCCATATTTATATGTTATTCCCACAATGTTACTGTTTATGCATATTTGCATACACATACACACACCAATTATTATTGCCAATTAAAGTTCATTACACTCTGACCCCTTCCTATCTTTCTGGTATATTCTTACAAATTACACTGTGTACTGTGCAATGCACAATCCAGTTAATCTGGCCCACTTGACACTCCTTACACAGGATGCTGTATCTCCCACCTTTGGTTTTTTTTTTTTTTTAATTATAATAACTTTTTATTGATAGAACCCATGCCAGGGTAATTTTTTTACAACATTATCTCTTGCACTCACTTCGGTTCCAATTTTTCCCCTCTCTCCCTCCACCCCCTCCCTTAGATGGCAAGCAGTCCTATATATGTTGAATATGTTGTAGTATATCCTACAATGTATGTATGCAGATCCAAACAGTTTTTTGTTGCACAGGGTATCTCCCATCTTTGTGATTTTGTGCTTCTTTCTTTACCTCTACCTCTTATAATCCCTGATAACCTTTTTCCATTCTCTCAGGCTGCTACTCCCTGACCCTCAAAGTTTATCTTTCATCTGCTTTTTAAATATCTTGTATTTGTCTTTGGAATTGATGGTGTGACATATGAGACTAGTACAGGATCTCCCACTGTGCCTTCTTCAGTAAAGGTGCTGTGATCTATGGGCAAAGCAAAATTAAAGTAGCTCAAAAGAAATACAAGATATATAATTTGAGAGTCCACCCTAAATGCTCATGTGGATTTTGTGTGCCTAAACTGTGGTACGGCCCTCCAACCTCATGTTCTGATCAGCCACAATTAGACACACTGTAATTTGATTCAAATATAGTGATATCACTTTGGTCCTCTTCAATAATGAAGGACAAAAACCAATCAATCATTTTATCTTATGACTCATTACATCACATTGATGTTTCTGTTAAATCTATTGATTAATGTTGAAAGTTCTTCTGGATTCTTTTGATGATAAACATCTCAATCTCACCTTAATTATAGTCAATTAGCACAGTCTCTCAGGGACCCCAGTTTTTATGTCTTTCTTTTTTGCAGTTGGAATGAAGAGAAAACATTTTTAATACTTCCCACTTTAATGAAAAGTTTCAATCATTCAAAAGGAAGGAGGAGAGAAACAGAGTGCGGGCTATTAGACATTCTCTGGTTCTATGACAGACAGAATTTCCTTTTTCACCAAGAATCAGATAATATTCCTTACAAAAAAAGCTTCAGACAGGGGAATATCTACTCAATCCCATCTGTAGGAGAGCCTGAATTAGTGTTCTTTTCAAATGGTTTCTCTGGCTAAGTAGGAGACTTTTTTTTTTCCTAAATCTCATTTCCAGGGCTACAAAAGCTAGGCTTCCATCCTTTCTTCTTTACTTCAGTTTTCAGCCTTTCAGCCTAAACTGAGGGATTTTTTTATCCTATAGATGAATTAGAGAGGTGAATAGAAAATACTTTTCAAACCAAGAATTTCCATAGTCTGGGCATCACAATAAGGTTTTAGTTGGTCACAATGTCATTATACTAGAGAGACTAGTCTCCTTTCTCTGAACAAGGAAATGAGCACTTTCCATAATAGGAAGTTACCATAGTAGGGGGAAAAAAAACTTAATTTGGGATTTCCAGACATGAGTAGACACTTTGTAGCTGTGAGAACTTGGGATGGACCCTGAATTGCATTGGTTTCTTCACCTGAAAAATGATTAGTATCTTTTGGTGAGATAGGAATAATATTTGAAGTAAGTTATCAGGGAAAGTTCACTATACTTGCAGGCAAAAGATTGGGGTGTGCATCCTGATTCTAATACGTATTTGCTATGTGACTTTTGGAAACCTCATATAAGTTTTCCTGAGACTCTACTTTCTCTTTTGTAAAATAGACATGATTATACTTCCATTAACTGAGAAGTTCTTAATCCTTGATCCACGAACTTACCTTTTGATTAATATTTTTAGTATCTGTATTTCAATATACTGGACTTCTTTTGTAATATGTATATTGTTTTGTATATTTAAAAATCTTATTTTAAAGAGGACTTAATGAACTTCAACAGATTGCCAAAAAGTTCAACCACAAGCAAAAAAAGCCCATGGATGAAGGATGATCTCTAACATGTTTTCTAGTGATTGATAAATTTCAGCATGAGCATTTACATCTCAGATATCAGCAGTCATCTACAAATCAGGGCTTGATTTATTGTTTTGCATATTTTCTATACTTAATAAAGTGTTATCAACACAGATTGAATTTAAAAGTGTACTGCACACGTTTCTCCCAGTAAACATTTGCCAGCATGTTTCTACCCTGGACTAACTTTAATTTAGAAGAGGAGTAAGGGAGGTTATTTTGGAGAAGGCAAATTATGAACCAGAAATTATTATATGAATGTGAGCTTTATGATTCATATTGCAATTCTGCTTTCTATTCCTTAACACAGAGAGTCATAAGGGAATACCAAATGGGAATGTATTCACAAATTGGGCAATAACTATAAATTTCTCTGTCAATTTGAGTTATTTAACCAATAGATGAGTAACTAATTCAACAGGCTGCCTGCCAGGTGCATGGGTTTATATGCATGTAGACAGAGCAGGACATTTGTGGCACCCAGAATAAGGCACAAAAAAGAGGTTTTTTGCTGGTAGGCATATATAATCAAATAAGGACTTTAAAACCCAGGCAGATGCCAATAACATTGTTGATTTCCCCATTTTTTTTTTTTAATTCTTGCCCCTAACTTCAATTGCAGATTAAATGGGGAGATTTGCTCTTGAGAGCAAAGAATCTTGTCTCCCTAGTTTCCACACAAGACTTGGTTGAGATTGGAGAGGGAAATCTGTAAAATGGGTTTTGAGGACATAGGCTCACTCTTGGGTATTTCACGATAGTTAAAAAAATTTTCTAACTCCAAGGGATTTGATTCAGGGCTGGAATAATCCTGTCAAAATAAATTTACATCCTACTGGATTGACTGCTGACAAAGTTATGGTATTTTCTATCCTTTGATAAGCACTAAAATAAATATTCTCAACAAGGGAGGGAACATGCTGGATGCACCATCATAACAGAAGTTACAAAGGAAGAGAGGATGTCCCTGAGTTGGCTGCCTGCTAGGAAGTACCAACAAAAATAAAGCAGTCACACAATTATAATACTAGTGAACAATGATTACTTGGGACACCAGAAAAATGAATTGTTCATGCCATATATGAATGTTGATCACCATGTTTTCAGTTCTGTGCCCTCCTTCCATGTCCACTTAAGTTCCCATTTTGTGCCCTTTCACAGATATTCCTTAGGCATATGTCAGTGTTTGTGTCCTCCCATTGATTGGTGTTAGTCAACACATAAGTTGGGGCCATGAACTTTGACTTAATGGTACTACAGAAATAACTGATTATTATATGAACCATTTTTATAAATGATGAAACTGAGGATCACAAGTTAAAAGGGATACACAGCTATTAAGTGTCAATATGGGAATCCAAAGTCAGATCGTGTTGTGGGTAGAGCTGAAAGTCAAGAACAATGTCATATTCATATTTCAAAACAGATTGGTTGCAAGGTTAGAAAGGTATCATAGAATGGAAAGTGAGAAGGAATTGGACAGGATATCAAAGATGTCAAACTTGTGGTCCTCCACAAAACTCCAGAAAGCAGCCTGAACCAGAGGTAAGATGTAATTGCGAATGTCTAAAATAAATAAATACAATTTAACATAGATAATATTAATTTATGGTTTTCTAAGTGAAAATACTGCCACAGGAATCTGTTTCTACTACTGTCCTAGATCTAGGGAAGTGAGTCACTCAGTGCAATAACATTTTCCTCCAAATTTAAAGTTTTTTGAGAAATTATGATTAACACATATCAACACATCTCAAATACTGAAGATACTCTTAATGTTTGCATCAGAAGTGAAAGATTGACATTTTAAATAATTGCCCTTCCTTTTTCATAATCATCTTTGTTTATACAGAATATGAACTTCTTGAAGGCACAGCATAGTTCTTTTTTTGTTTTTTATCAAACAGTGGTGGGAAATGTAGTAATGCTTGCTGAATAGAAACATAAGTAAACTCCTTGAGTCTTATTTTTACATCCAACATTGCCTGTTGTTTTCAAGTTTTTCTTTGGATTATCTAGCAGCTGGAAATGATTGATGATATGACAATGTTTGCCTGACTGGAAAACTGACTGATTCAAAAAGAATCAGTAATCTAAGAATATAGTTCAAGTACTAAATACTGAATACTTGAACTTGAACTTAAAGTCCTAAAGTTAACATACCATCAAAATTCTAAATCATATCTACGAAGACCTTAACATTCACCTACCCTAACCTTCTCTTTTTATGGAAAAGGACACTAAAAGCCAGAATTGATATTCAAAGCTCAGTTTTATAGCTCCAAATCTCTGGCTCTTTTCACTGAAAAGAAACTGAATCAGATGCTTTCAGTGTACAGAATGGACCATTTTCCTCTGTCAGTGACAACAGGCGCAAAGAAAATATTCTTTTTATCTAGATAATTTGACTTAAAGTTCCTTTGTAGATTCCTAACCACAATCATTATCAATTGTATGTCTGGCAATGGGGAAACGAGGTCAAATTAGATAGAAGTGCAAAGGGAAGATTCCAATTTGCCCTCTAGAGGTTCACATTCAATAAATCAATCCCTAGTTAATAAGCATAGCTTAAGTGACTACTGTGCAATAGAGTGTGCAAATAGATTGGGATACAAATACAAAAACAAAATGAAGGACCTTAACCTTCCAGCAGATCTGCCTACTATCCCAGGATTTGGGGCTGTATGCTTCAGGGCCTCTCTAATTAGACTCCATCTAGACTCCATTGGCCAAAATTGAGTCTCTTGTTGGCAAAATGCAAACCTTTAAATTAGACAGTTTATATCTGACCTTCAATATTTATTAGTCCTTTCACCTGCAATAAGGTACTAAAACCTTCTTAATCTCTAAAACAGGGAGAATAAAATCAATCACTTTACAGGATTATTGTGAGATTCAACTGAGATGATGCAAATAAAGGACTCTGAAAACCAAAAAATATTCTACAAATGTTAATTATAATTATGATTAATTATTATTTTACTTGCCACATATACATCCATATGACCTATTTCTATGTGGTTATTATGTTACAATTGTGTTACTATTATGTTACAAACTCCAGAGCCAGCATATGATTCAGTTTAATTGTACAAGCATTTATGAATTACCTACTTACTACATGCCATCTATTACATTGAAGTCTGGGAAAGTAAATGCAATAACAAAAAGACAGCAATTATGGTTATTAAGGAACTGTCATCCTACTGAATGACCATAAGTTTGCTCTGGCACTGAAAAGCATGCTGACCTTTGGAAAGCTTTAGATTCCATGTTCAAAAGCTTCCTTTGTGCTCTCAGAATATCTCTCTCATCTGTGCATGTTTCACAGTTAAAAGGGCAAGACTATAGGAAAACCTGCCACAGGTTCCCTAAGAGTCCTCCTGGGCCATTTAATTCTCAGTTTGTAAACTCTGACAATGACCATCTCAGTTTGACTGATCTTGACAAGACACAAGTCCAACCAGTGGGGCACTTGGACTTATGAATTATGTTGTACATGTCACATAAAATGAAGCAGTAAATTCTTGATTTCAGGCATTCCAAGGGAGTTTAAGACACTCTACCTGATTTGAGCTTGGCTTTATTATAACCTAGCATAATAACGTTCACACTTCATGATTTCCATAATGCCAATAATGAAGTCCCATCCAAATAAAAACAGAGTCTGTGTCTCGTGACTGTTCAAAGCATCCGGTACATACATCCACATGCACACATATCTTTATGCACATGCTCAGCTTCTTAGTGTCTATTTGAATATTAGTTGGAGAACACAGAAAGGAGATAAGGGAAGAAGTTGTCTTTATTTTTCCTTTCCTCTCTCCCCTGCCAAGCTTCCACCTCTTAAGTCTTCTCCATTCCAATTCTCTGCTCTCCTTCTCAACTAAAATAAAGAGCCATAGGTTCTAATATGGTTATATAGAACCACAGTGAGAAGACAGCGGATTTTGGGTTGTGAAAGTTTCTAACTGGCATAGGGGAATGAAGAATGAGATGTGAAGCCAGAGGTCTGGCTTTAAATTCCATCTCTGACATTGACTTGTACAAGTGAAAATTTCCTGAAACCTTAATTTGCTTATCCATCTATAATCTACATACAGAAACAATTCAGATTTTATATAAGATTGGGAAACCGGATAGAATGACTTCTATATTATCTTCCCACTTGAAGCTTGTATGGTTTTTGTAATTTTGTGTTTTAAAAAATTTGAAATCCTTGCCTATCTATGGCAACATTCTTTCTTGATTGCTTTTTGGCAATAATAAAATGCATTATGGTTCATAATCTGTTTGGAAAATATCTATGAATGAAAAGATAAATATATATTAAATCCTAATTTTGCAAGGTAATGTTCTTAGAAATTGACACAAAAGTAAAAAAAAATTGATGCAATAATTCTACATAAAAAAAAATGTGATGTTTTACATGAATACCACAATCAGTAATCTTTTGCTAGAGATTGCTTAAAATACACTCAATTTTTGGTAACAAAACATTAATGTGAACACTATGCAGTTTTTCTGAAACAGTAATCCATAAAATGCAATACACAAAGTAAAATTGGTAACATGCAAATCATTTTTCTTGCTAATATTTCCCAGATTTCTGTGATCTTTTTTACTAACATCTAAAAATGATTTTTTCAGACAATATTTGCTTTTTCATAATACATGAAATCTATAGTTCTCCATTGGTGGTCAATAAAATTGGAGATCAAAAAGAATATTCCAGCATAAAAAAATCTGTCAATGTTATCTACTTCTTACACAGTTTGATATCTTAAAGATCTCCCTGCCCACATTAACCGCCAACATTTCAGCTTGAAGTTTTATCGAATATTCTTTTTTTCCCCCTCTCTAATTCTCTAAGTGATGTTCCACACTTGGAATTAAAGGCCAAAGGACACACACTGCTTGGGGGGGGGGGCATAATTGCAACAGAAAATTTGAGTTTTAAGGGTAAATGATGAAAATATGCAATGAATCATGAGGAGCTCTTTACAGTGATAGGGTGAAAAAAGACCAGAGAAACACATAGGACACCACTTTTAGCACTTTCCCACAATATTCCTAGTTGGTTTTTATTCCTGTGCTGAGTATAGCCAAACAATATTCGCAGTTGCCAAAGCAAAAATGAAAATGAGGTTACTAATAAAATTACAAAAATTATTGAAGTCATGAAAGTTAAACATGTAAATGTTGAGGATTCTGTGCATGCATATGTGTGTGTGTGTGTGTGTGTGTGTGTGTGAGAAAGAGAGAGATTCTTGGATACATACATTCTGTTATTCCAAAAAGAAAATTGTCTTGGGCAGGACACACATTTTTATTACTGATTATTAGCAGGATGAAAAGCTTACAAATAGGTATTGCTACATTTTGCAGAAAAGTTCCTTGTTCAGCATGATACTTAGGCTAACCTTTGTCATAATGCTCCAAGGATCCTTCAAGTCTTCTGGCTATTTCGAAAACAGAATAGCAGCTGAGGGAATAGAGACTATATCAACCAGTGGCCATCTTTAATTTAATCCTTCACAAATTCCCATTGGTAGTAAGTGCAACTGCAATCTAAAAGCATTTCTTCTTCTGGATCTCCTTTGAGATTTTTTATGCTTTTTTATGGTCTTGTTTCTTTCCATTTAATTTTAACTTTTATTATTGATTCTATTTGTTTTTAAATCGACTTCACTTCTGAATGTTTTATTACACCTTCCCATTTTATGAAGACCATGAAAAAATCCAATCCAAAGACTTTCTTCCTTGGACAGTCACAAATATGAACCTTAACAGAAGTTCACATAAAGAAATTGAGAGCCAGAGAAATAGTCATTCCAAGTCAGTCATACATTGTAATCAAGAAGTAAAAGAAAGAAAGAATCAGGTCAATACACCAATCTATGTATCAGTGGAATCTAACTATATGTAATATTTCAGACCCATATACTGTCTCCTGCCTATGAAGAAAAAAATGTAATAAATGTTTCTCAATCCTTCTTTGAGTCAACGTGTAATCATAATTTCATAGTACTAAGTTTTATGTCTTTTTAAATTTTCCATTTTAATTCATTTCATAATTGTGTAGATTATTTTCATGGTTCTATTGACTTTATTCTGTATCTGTTCATTTAAGTCACTTGTCCCACTAACTGGCTGTGGAGTCTTATGTAACTAATCCACATTCTTTGAATAAAATTTATAAAATTGTGTATACTTGTAAAATGAGGAGATCGGGTTACATAAGCATAAGTTACAGTTCTTTAATAAGTTAACTTTCTCTAGACAGCTGAATGGGTGTCATTGGCTAATGTGTGGTATTTTTGAATCACAAGAAAAAGTTATAATGGTCCAGGAAGTATCATGATAAAGAACTGTCAAGTTTATCCCTTTTTTTGTGTTGAAAGGCTATGAAATAACTGGAGCCCAGATATGCCACGAGAACAGCAATAACTGAGGAAATGCCCCATAGCACTGAAAGTTTCAAGCTGAAACTCTTAGTAGTCACAACAGTGCAACAGAGAAAGCACCCTACCTGCCGCCATGCCCCAAAAACTTCAGTGACTTTGTAACAGCCGAGAAATGTTACTGTATATTTGCTTGAGCTTTAGCTAAGTGTTTTCTCCATTGTTTTTAATAACAGTTTCAAATTATTTTCCTCCCAGCCTTCAATCCCTCATCTGTTGAGAAGGCAAGAATCACAATGCCCATTCTATATATGGAGTAATAAGCCATGAATAAGATGAAGAAACTGAAGACCATAGTGATTTTTTTTTTTAAAAGCAACTGGTTTAATGAGATGATTTCCACATATGCTACATAAAGTTCATAAAGGTCACAATTCAGTGAAGTACAAAACATGAAATTACAAACAGCAACAGAGGTGGGCGGCGCCCCCCCCCCCCACCCTCCACAATGGCAGGGACTAGGCCAGGCTGCTATTAAACCAGGCCCCTTGTTTCCATGTACAAAAGAATGACTCTGATCAATATTAAATTATACTGAAAACCAATGGACTACAAAGCCAATACTATTCTAGGTGGGGGATAAGTCCTTCAAAGCAGGAAGGGGGGAGTGGAAGGAGGAAAAGACTCTGTTGCTACAGCCCCAGACATCACTCGCGCTGCTCCATTTTTACTTTGGGCAGCCTCAGGAAGGTCCGATTTTTCTTCTCCTTCTTTCCCTTTGTGTTTGCCTGGAAATTTCTCCAACTGTCCACACGCCCATCTCGACTTTCCTCAAAGTTTTTCAGCCATTCTATTTCTCTCTTTGCTTTTTCTTATGCTTCAATCTCTTCTTCTCTTTGTCGCTTCCTTTCGTGCATTTCTTTAGCTTCTCTCTCTTTCCTCTTTATTTCCAATTCAGCAAAAAGCTTCATTGTCTGTTTGTAAACTGCCTGTTTGAGCAATTCAGGGTCATCTTCTTCCACATTTGTAGGTTTTCCCTTCCTTCTTTAGTTGTTTCTTTCGCTCTTTCACGGTGTGCTCCACGTACTCTTTTCCTGCTTGAATGACGTCCAGGGCTCTCTTCTTCTGCTCCTGATCCAGGAGCAGTTTGTAGGCTTTGTCAACAGCTTCAAAAGCCTTCTGTGCTCTCTCTGCATCATCTTGGTTTTTGTCAGGATGTACCAATATGGATAACTGCCTGAACTGCTTCTTGATTTCTTCATCTGTCACTTCGGGGTCTATCTGGAGAACCTCAAATGGATTCAAGTTAAAATAAGATGATCCAGGCCGGGTAAGTCTTTCAATCTGATTTTTTGACGTTAAAACAGAATCTCTTTTTTTTCCTATTTGTTTCACCTCGCTGTAGAAGGTCATAAACGCCTCTTCGGTGCTACCGCCGCCGGAAGCCCCACTTTCCCCCAAAGCCGCCATTTTCCCCCGACCATAGTGATCTTATAAAAATTAATAGATACATAGATAAATAGATAAATGAATTCATAAAAAGAGAAGTAGAATGGAAGAGAAAAAGAGAAACAGAATGACAAAAAGATACAGAGACAGAAAGATAAATTATAGACAGACAGATAGAAAGACTAGGTATGGAAATATAGTGAAAATATAGGATTTGAATCCTGGACAGTTGTCTACAATTTTTTTATATCAAGTAGAAGATAGCATATGATCTCTTGAGTCTGGGGAATAGCTGGTTGTTCTCTTTGGTTTGTTTTGTCATTCATTCATTTCACCATCAGTTTATGCACTTTGGGGTATTGTAGACACCAGGGACATGTAATTAATTAATTAACAATTAATAAGAACTTACTCTTTTCTGGACATTGAATTTTGATGTAATTAAGACGTGTTCCTGCCCTTACAGAACTTATACCATGCCATCAAAAAGGCAACATTCCACTTGGGAAAAGAGCACAAAATAACATAAAATCCATTTTATGCCCAAAAGTCTATAATCCGATTCAAAATTATAGGATCAAGCCGAAAAGTGCCACTCCAGCTTGGAGATAGAAGATACTCAACAGGGAGAAGGGAGGATTTTCTTTTCTTTTGGTTTAGTTTGGGTTTTATTGGGGAGGAGGGTGTTTTTGTTTTTTGCATAGCTGATTTTCAACATGAAATCTTCCGACAGCAAAGACTGAATTCTTAATGTGATCCTTTGCTTGTTGGTGTGACATTCATTGTGAATTCAATAAAGAATGAACCTTTCAAAAGCGAGTTGCTCTGTCATGTTTGGAAGCCCAGGGGGTGATGGAGTTTGATAGGAAATGCTACAGTAGCTGGCTGTCATGCAAATTGTCCTCGCTGGGCAGCCTCATTGCCATCATCTGTTTCTGAAATTGTTTGCTCTCACCAGCTGTCAAATGGAGTTTTACATTTAGCCACAAGAAACAAATGCATTTGGACACCAGATTTCCTTCAGCATTCATGGATATCCATCATATGACTTCTAGAAAAGGGAGAAGGTAACAACCAAGCTTTTGTTATGTAATTTCTTTTTCTTTTTCTCTTATTTGTTTGCAGGGTCTTTTTTTTTTCCTTTTGTTTCATGAATCTAGTGAATGTCTTCTGTATTTAAAGAAAAATCTTTTATGGTTCATTGAAAAATTATCAATGAGTTTTACAAATGAAATATCCAGATAGAGATTAACATTAAAATATGACATATGGCACAAAAATTATTAACAATGATAATATTGAATTTATTTTAAATATGGCAGGGGGAGAATTTTCAAGTTAAAAGAAGTTCCTGTTAACATGGTATAGTCAATTGAACAATGAAATTGGAGGTAAAAGACTTGAATTTAATTCCCAGTTTTTAGGTTCAGTGAGAAAAAAAAATCTGAAATTTGAAGCTGAAAAGACTTGAATTTGAATACTCTCTTTGGGATATATTGTTGGTGGCTCCACAGGGAAGTCATCTAATCTCACTTACTCTCAGTTTCCTAATGTGATCTGGAGATAGGATCAAGAGCAAAAGGCTTGATGAATTCTAAAGTTGATTTGACTAGGTCAATATCTATGATTTCATTATACGATAATATTTATGATTCCATGATATGGCGACATCTATGATTCCATGATATGTGTGACTACTAGGAAGTCTTTGAACCTCTCTCAATGACATTTCATTATCTGTAGTAGTATTTCTGCTTCCTACCTAACAAGGTTATAAAAATGTGATCATATGCTTCTGGAATATTATACTTAGTCCTAGCTACTTTTAGGGAGGATGTTGATAAGTAAGAGAACAACTGGACAAATGGGGTAGTTGTTAGTTACTTGCTGCAGGGGCATGGTAGAGAAATTTTTAAAAATCCAAAATGAGTTCAACTAAAAACATCAAAGAAAACCAAAATAAGTGCAGACCAAGAATTCATACTCACACTGCTGTATGATATCCTCCAGAGAAAGACTGGCTACTGCTCCTTTTTTTTAGCATTCTAGGAACTCTCCTGAGAGACATCAGAATTTTCTCTGATTCTTTCATGTCCATCTTCCATGCTAGTGTGTCCTTCCCATTGTCAATTACTAATGAATTAGTATAATCATTAAATTATTGATATTCTCTACTGATTATCATTCAAAATTTCAATCAGCATATTAACAACAATTTGTCTTATTATAGGGCATGTATTATGGAGATATAGCAAGAATCTACTTTACACACTACTTTTCCCAAAACATGGGAACACACACTTTTCTCTAACATATTATTCTTTGGTATAGTGGCTTCAACCTTAAATAATTTGCTACAAAGCACAATACCTTTTCCAGGTTATTTCTCGAAAAATCTATATACTGCATGAGTCATTATTGCTTCCTCTTGATTTTCCTGCTGAGATTAGTAAATTACTTGGGACTTATTTTCCTGCATCAGGACAGACTCTCTGCAAAAACTGGAATAAGACTCCTAATAATTCACTCCCCTCACCTTTCGAAGTTCAAAAGTATTGTTCCGTAACCTAAACATAGGAAATGCAGAGGCAAAGAACTGATACCTATATGCAGAGAACACATTTCAGTCCATATGAGGATGGTCCTGAATCTCTTTATCAAAATGTTATATCATGCTTTTGTTTGGGGGGGAGGGTGCCTTTTTTTTTTTTTGCTCAAATCAGTCGGTCAATAAAGAAGATCAAGTTGCCTTATGAGGGTATCTTATGTCTACCTCCCATTTATGGGTTAATAAACAAGAAAAAAGATCCCTTTTCATGGTGTAATAGTATAAGAACGAGTCAAAATATCTGTTCATTCTTTGGCTAGAAGAATAACAACTCTTTCCTATTTGCCATCACCTATTTCCAGAAACAGACTCTCTAACACAAAGTCATAAGAAGGGAGTCTATTAGCCAGACCAATCACTATGCAACTCTGCAAAATTATCACAATAAAAGATCTCCCAAAGTGGATTAGACCTTCTCTGAAGGTAATGTGTTCCCTTTTAATAACAATTTTCAAGTGAAGGATTGAATAATCATTTACCAGGAAGGGTATGGAGAGGCTTCTTGTTCAGAGTGAGTTGGTCTCAATAGAATGCAAGGATACTTCCAAAATAGCAAATCTGGAATGCTGTATGAAAAGACATTTTAAGTTTTAGACCTTCCATCTATGTCTTCTTCCTCCACCAATAAGATTGCCTTCCCTCCACAAATTTTGAATAATGTAAAGTTTCAAGTAACTATGGGCAATCACTATTATTGTGATTATTACTAAAGTGTTAAAACTCATTGAAAGTTTAGATTTTTTTGTCTATATTTCTAAAATATGGTACTCATTTTTGTGTCTTCTTACCTGAAGGATATGGAGTCCCATCAATCAACAAGGTCCTTTTGCATAATGTCAAACACTGTAATAAATGAGAAATATAACCCCAGTTGTCATTTCAAATTTGAAAAATCCTCTGCCTTCAAGGAACTTATTCTCTATACATGTAACTTTGCCTTTTCTTAAAGACTAAAAGTGAAATGATGAGCAGATTGGTAAATGTACTCAATTCCACTGTGCAGTAATGTTGGGATTTATTTGTTTTTTCCTTTTTAATCTTTCCCCTCTATGCTAAACTCTCAGCTGTCATTTCCCCAGTTGTTTTTCCACTCTTGTATAGTGGAAGACCACTGTCTTCCTGCTCTCTCTCCTATTATATTGCATTCCTCCTACTGTGAAGAAACCAAGTGTCACAGGTTTTCTTAATTATTAACTCTGCAATAATCAACAGTTGAAACTTCAAGACATCAAGAGAACACAGAAGATGATTATTCAGAAAAAATTAAATTCTATTACATAAAATGTATGTTTTTTTGTTTTTGTTTTTTCCCCTGAGACAATTGGGATTAAGTGACTTGCCCAGGGTCACACAGCTAGAAAGTGTTAAAAGTGTTAAGTGTCTGAGATAAGATTTGCACTCAGGTCCTCCTGACTTCAGGGTTGATGCTCTCTCTCACATAGAGTGATTTTTTTTAAAAGAAATTATATGTGGCATGATATTCAAATACACACATGAACAAATTCATAATTAAAAAGCAGTTAATAAGACTCTTAAGTCATTTATTATATATCAGATTCTGTGTTAAGTTCTGGGAATACAAGAAAAGCAGTATCAGTTGATGATCACAAAGAGCACTCTTTCTAATTAAGGAGATGACTGACAAATTACTTGTATATTCAAGACCAATACAGAATGGATAAAAAAATAATGTAAGATGGGAACACAATTAGATTGAGATATTTCTTGCAAACTTAAAGATATGGGAGATAACCAGGACAAAGACATGAAGATGCATGATGGAGTATCATGGTAAGGAACAGGGAGTTGAACAGTATGGAGGGATCTTAGAGCACATGGAGCAAAATAAAGGATAAGAAAATTAAACAGATAGAAAGGGAACAGTTTTGAAAGACTTTTAAATGCCAAATAGAGGTGTTTATGTTTGATCATAGAATTAACAGGGAGATAATAGAGCTCATTGAGCTAATCGGACATGACACTGTCATACATGTATTTTTGAGAAATCTCCTTGGCAGCAGAGTGGAAGATAAATTAGAGAGGGCAAATGCTTGAAGCAAGGAGACTAGTAAAAAGACTGTTGCAAATATCCTGCTAAAGGACCTAAACTCTGCTTTTAGCTGTGTGAGTGGAATGAAGGAGATATATACATTTGGCTTTTGAAGTTCTTCATGTTTTTGCCTCCTTCAACCTTTCTAGCTTTAAACTTACCCCTCTTCGCATACTCTTATTTTTAGTTGTTTTCCATTTTTTATTTATCTTATGTAAAGTCAGTTTAAATTCAAATAGCTGAAAGAAACATGATGATAAAGACAGACTACCAAAACATTGGATACAATATCTAGCAGTTATTACTTTGAACACTGAAGAGGCAAAATAACCACTTATAACTCATTTCTCAGCACTTTTGAAAGATATAAATCTCTATACAAAAAAAAAAAAAAAAAAAAACATGTTAATGGCACAGGCCAACCTCAATGTATTTACCTATCATCAAACAAGTTGACAATATTTTGCAGCACAACACACAGTACTTACTGTAAGTAGCCATAGCAGCAACAGTATTTGATAAATGAGCTGTACAGAATTAAGCTTTTGGATATGTGTGTGTGTATGTATACACACACACACACACACACATATATATATATATATTCACCATAAAAGTCATCAAGTACTATATAACAGATTTTTCTAACCCTCTATTAATATTTGTAAAGAACAATTAAACTTTTTATGCTTTTTAGGTTCAAAACTATAATTCATCTAATCATTGAACATGGACAATGCCCTGTATTTAGCTTAGGCTTTATAGCAAAAGCTTATTCTGATAATGGCTCTGTACAGTATGTAGTGTGGTTTCTATTTACTTTATTAAAGGCAACTTCAAAAAAGTAAATATTTGAAGTCTGGCAAACAAAAACCTAAGTTATATTCACTAAATGGGACACTAAGCAACTATTATAAAAGACAAATGTCTCTTTTTAAAAGATTACATCATTGATTTAAATGACTTGTGCTTAATATTTTATTTTGTTAAAATAAAAAGATGAACCATGTTTAACATTTTATAAAAGTATTTTGGTCAAAATATCAAGATATTCTAAAAGTATAAAGTGCTTTTCAGAAGCCAAACCTCATGAAACTGTACACTTTTACCAAAACACAGCTTTAACATGTTTTTTTTCCTGAATTTTCATAGCAATTTTTCACAGTTAAGTGACACAGAACTGTCCCTGAACTAGTTCTCTCTCATATTCTTTTTATGCCTTTATGCCTTTATACCTTCATTATCAAATTCATTAGAAAGATTTCAAATTCTATGAATATTAACATTACTTACTAGAAAGATCAAGAGCATCATTTAACAGTGTTATTCAAAGGATTAGTGTTATTGGCATCTAGTTCACTGCATTGCAACTCATCTGATTAATCTTCATTCAAATAGCTACCTAATCTACAAAGCTACACATATCCTCTTAGGTAGATGGAAGAGGAATATTTGGGAATAGAGTCAAAGAAAGACAAAGCTCAAGTTCTGAACTACAAAATCATTCTCCATAGTACTACAACCTTGATTGAAATAAGCTAATTCTAGAATTAGCATAAGCTTTCTCATAAAATTGAAGTTTGGTTCAAGGTCATCATCATGCTAAACATACAAGAATTCACCGAAAGAAGAAATGTTATATTCTGATTTACATATTTCACAGCAACATGATTTTTGCAAATTGAAAAAGACTATGGACTCTTCCTACTGCTATTTTTAAAAGACTCAAAAATTCAGTAAAGAGGGTGCATTATTCAAATAAAAAAACAATTATAAACAGAATTAGAAATGAAAAATTAATATTCCAACAAGCATGTAGCATTTGGTCATCCATTTTTCTTTCTATTCCATTTAAGAAAATGGCTAGAAATATATGCTCTGAATATAGAAATCACAATATGATATAATATAAAAGTATGACATTTCCTTTAAAAAAAAATGAATGGTCCTGAAAAGAAAAGGTTCACTTATCATTGAGGGGAAAAACTAGGGAAACCCAAGCTACGTTGTAACCAAGAATCCTGTACATATTCTCTAACCCAGTGACAAAAACCTACTTCTATTGCTCTCAAATTCACATGGCATCCCATCACCCCTTTTATGCCTTTGTATTATTTGTCTCCCAAATCTAGACATTTTCATCAGCTGTCACCATACCTTGAATTTTCTCCCTCCTCATCTTCACTTCTTGGTTTGCCTAGATGCCTTTAGTTTCCAATTAAAATCTGATCTTCTACAGGAAATCCCAATTTTCTCTCAATTCCAGTGTTTAGAATATGTACCATTTCTTATTTATCTTGTATATATTTTATTTTTATATAGTTGATTTTATATTGTATTCTGCATTAAACTTAGGACTCACTAAAAGCAGGGAATTTTTGCCTTTACAACCTGAGCACTTAGTACAGTACCTGGCACACAGCAGGTGCTTATAAGCATTTTATTGACTAATGGAGAAGAATGAACATACAATCTTTGAAGGAAGGATACCTCTAAACTACTGAGATTAAAAAAAAAAAAAACCTATTACTAATGCCATTGTAAGGTGAGAACACTTCTTACATATAGATAAGAAGCCAGAGACTCAATGAGTTTAAATGATCAATTGCAATAAGTAGAACTCTGGGTTGGAGTTAAAAGGAGCCAGATTTTTTTATTTTGTTTTTGTAATTGTAGTAAGTTTATTTTTAATACAAATTGTCTTATGAATCATGTTGGGGGAGAAAAATCAAAGCAAAAGGGAAAAACTATGGGAGAGATTTTTAAAAAGTGAACACAGCATGTGTTGATTTACATTCAGTCTCCTTAGTTCTTTTTCTGGATGAAGATGGCATTTTCTTTCCAAAGTCTATTGGGATTGTTTTGGATCACTGAACCACCAAGAAAAGCCAAGCCTTTCATAGCTGATCATCATACATTCTTGCTCTTATTTGTGTACAATTTATTCCTGATTCTGCTTGTTTTCTTCAGCATCAGTTCATGTAAACCTTTCCAGGTCTTCCTAAAATCATTCTGTTCATCATTTATTATAGAACAATAATATTCCATTATCTAACAAAGTAGATAAACAAAGTAATTATCACATCAGAACAGTCAATATTCTCTTTTTCTCCTTGCAGAATGAAGAGGAATGGAGTAGAATGATGCCCAATTTCTCTTTCAGCTCTAGAAAATATTCTAAGTAATATTTAATAATAGATAACAACAGCTAGTATAGAGCAAATAAATAATATAATGGATAGAGCACTAATCACCTCATAATCATCTCCTTTCTATCTATCTGGCATGGTATGTTCTTTTCTGATAACCCATTAATGAAGGGAAAAATTCTATAGTAGATGACAGATTCAGCACCCCAAAAAGACATCAACAGGCTAGGGTGATTGATTGTCATAAGATAAAGTTTAGTTCAGAAAAATTCAGTCTAACATTTAAATATGAAAAAAGAAATCAACTTGATGAGAAAAAAACGGAGAAGAAATAATTGGAATGAAATTGTTTTGAAAAAAAAAAAAAAAAAAAAAGGTGATATTAGTAGTCTACAAGTTAAATAGGGTCCATGATGTGCATTTACTTGCCTTTTGTTCTTCTGGTCTCCTTTGTTCTTCTATATTGTCAATCATCCCTTTCTGTAGACATGCTCTTTTCTAAGTTTGTACTGTTCTCTTCTTGATTCTCCAACTATGATTGATCTCTCCTTCTCAGTCTCCTTTGCTTTAGTGGTATCCATGCCCCATAAACTAAGAATTTTTGCACTTCCAGGCTTTTTTTTTTCTCTCTATTCTCTCTATAAATCTCCGCAATTTTTATGTGCTCAGTCACAGAGTGCAAAACAACTGCACATTTATATATGCAGCTCTAGTTATTTTTCCCCCTAAGCTATAAGACTGTCTCCCCCTAACTGCTTATTTGGTATTTCAAGCTGGATATCCCACAGTCATTTCAAGCTCAATATGTACAAATCAGAAATCATCATCTTTTCCCCAAATTCTTCCCATTCTCAACTTCTCTCTGTCAAAAGTATCACCATTCTTTGTTGGAATCTTTACAAAGTTTTAAGACATTGGAGTTGATAGAGACAATAATTATCTAATTTGGCATGGTTCAATATGACTGATTTGATCTTAAAAGGAGATATTTTGGACCAGAACTTGAAACAAAGTACTAAATACAACTGATGGAAATGATGCTTGTGTTCACACCTTTAGAGAGCTCATAACTATCTAAATACTCAATGGAGTTCACACGTTTGGGAGAATTCAGGGTTTAGAAAGAGATATCTGAATTCACACCTCCCTTAGGGCCAGAGAGCATGCTGGGAGATATCCCACAATCCCACTCTCCAAGAAGTAGCATAAATACAGCTTCAGTAAACCACTCGAGAGGGTTTTCTGGGGAACATTGACTGGGGTCGGAGACTGAGCACTCTGGGAGATACAGAAGCCTACTTGCCTCAGTTGGAGATTGAGAAGCCACGAGTCAGAGTTGAGCTGGAGGCGATAAAGGACAAAGCTGCAAGATCTCTTGGAACCAAGCAGAGAACTAGGCCTGAGCTAACCAGGCTATATTGAAGGACACAATAAAAGTTAAAATCTTTTATCAGCTGGCTGCAATTTTGGAGTAATTATTTACTTTCAACTGAAAGTAAGGCTGCCTCCAGAAAACCTCTCTCCCAGAGAGAAATCTTATATTTTAAAGAAAAAACACCACATTCTTCTCATCAGTGAGACTCTTAACTTAGTGTTGTGTTTACCTCTTCATTTTGTGTTACCCCACTGACATAACTGATTGTGAAATCTTCTCAACACTATGCTTATGAGATCCCTCAAATCTGAAGCTTTGCTCTATCTACATGCTCATAATTGTAATTCAGCTCTTCATCTCCTCTCATCTAGATCATTGCATATGCTTCCTGAATGACTCATCTCTCTGTTCACTCCAATTTATCTTCCTTTTCATTCCCATCTCTTAGAATTTCAAACTCCATTCAATACTTAGCTCAAGCAATAACTCTTGAAATTGGCTTTTTCTGATTCCTATCATTGTAAGTGGTAGCTTTGTCCAGTCAAATGACCCCTAGCTCTTTAGAGTAGCCAGGCTACTCCTTAGAGTCGAGCGCCATGGTTGGAGTTCCATTTCTGATACTGACACCCTTGACTGCCCAGACTCTTAACTTTGCTTCTCCACAAAATGACAGAATTAGATAATTTGATTTCTGAGGTTCATCTTAGATTTCTTATACTCGAATCTTTTAAGAAACCCTGAGCCAACTTGATTATCTATGAACTTTTAATGTTTTTACTCTGTGTACATGTAGTCTTTTTCTAAGTAGAATGGAAACCTCTTGAGGCCAAGGACTGTCAAGCACTTGAATTCGTTGCATGCCTAGTACTTAACATAGTTACTGGCTCATAGTAGAAGGGTAATAAATGTTTAATTTAATTAAACATTCTAGCATTTAGTTATCACTCTTCTTATAAAGAATTAGAATTGATAGTATCTGAGGATCTTTTCAATGCTAAGATTCAATGATTTTTTTTTCCCATGTTTTAAGGAATTTAAGTTTCTAAAACATTTTTTTCAGTCTCGGTTTAAATCAGAAGCAAAAAAAAAAAAAAAAAAAAATTTTTTTTCTTTTCCCCTTGAGAACTATTTAATAGGGTTGCCATGGCACCTCTAGGGAAGAGATGCTGTGATTTAAATGGATAGAATTACAGAATCACAGAAGCATGGGGCTGAAAGGGAACTTTAAAAACTCAGTGTTGGAGTGGAGAAAACTACACTCATTTTCGCCTGCATTATTTGCCGTAGAGAAGATCTGCTACCTTATCCAGTATACAAGCCAGTAATATCCCATTAAAATGAGCACAGCTAGATATTGAAATTGTGTTGTTGTCATGAAATTTTGTAAAAATATGTCCATTGGAAGATATTGTACAACAAGTACAAGTGACCAAAAACCTTGAGAGAAAGGTAAAAATCAACAAATCTGGAAATGGAAAATTTAGGAACTAAAAATGTGGTTTTTTTTGGGGTTTTTTTTTGGGGGGGAGGGGGTTGTTTGTTTTTACTTTAAAAAAAAATCAGTTTCTCCTTAATCTCAGGACATTTGAGGGTAGGCTTTTCCCAAGCTTCCAGCTAATATCACTACGTGGAGTTCTCAAATGACAATTCCCACAAGTATTTTCAAAACTGTGATTCTTGGGGACAGAGGGAGAAATGGGTGGGGCAGATATATAGAGTGGAGGACGATCTCAGCATCTACCTCATTTCTGAAAAATGAGGGGGTTGGACTAATTGATGCCTGAAGTTTCTGTTTTTGTTTCTGTTTTCCCTACTATAAAGCCTCATAAAAAAATGAGGGAAAAAGTGCGTAGAACATAGCAAATGATGAATTTGTGCTTGGTGTATTAAATCAATGAGGATTGTGCCATTTACTCACAATCCCTACTTTTTTCTTCATAACGTTTGACAGTGTGTGTGTGTATGATAATGTGAGAGAGAGAGAGAGAGAGAAAGAAAAAGACAGAGACACAGAGAGACAGAGAAAGAGAATAAAAGAGACCAAGAATAACAGAGACAAAGACAGAGAGATTGAGATGATGAAGGGGGGAAAGATCTTTGTCTTGATAAAGGGTTTCAGATTTTAGAGAAGACTTCATTGGATATAATGAATATTTGGGATACAGATTATATATATATATATATAGTAATTTGAATCTTAATTTCATTGGTATAAAAACTGTTAAGAAAAAAAAAATCTTTAGCAATGTAAGCTTGCATCTTCCCTGAAACTTGCCGTCTTAAGAGAAATTGCTAGGCTACTAGTAGGCTAAATTATGTGACCGAGCAAGTATTGAGAGAAGTGAGACTTGGTCACAGATCTTTCTGAAAAGAAAACTAATTTGCTAAAACACAAATGTCTGTCAGATGAGAAGTTTGAAAAAAGACATGATGTCCAGACAAAAATATGAAAATTCATTCTTGATCTTCTCATTCATTTATTCATTCAATAAATAGTTCATTCAACAATAACATGGTTACTAGGGAAGGATGTATAAGAGACATAAGAAATAGGGATCCTAGTTTAGATAGTATTGCAAGTCCAGGTAAAAAGTGATAAAGATCTAAATCATGGTAGTTGTTATAATAGTGGCAAGAAAAGGATCAACTTCAGGTATGTCAAAGAGATAGAGTCAATAGGACTTGGTAACTTATGGAATAAAAGCGTGAGGCAAGCACTGAAAATTAATCTTAGTTGCAAGCTAGGGTTACTAGAAGGATTATCCAATGAGCAAACAAGTAATTTCTTCTCCAGAATAATGACTGTTATAGGGGAATTACTTAAAGAAGTCATTCTAACAATAGTTCATATTCATAGAATGCCTCCTTTACCCTATAATAAAGAGGACATACAAATTCTATGCCATTTCTATAGATGTGGAAACCAAATTTGAGAGAATTTAAAGTGATTACAAATAGTTACAGAGCTAGAAAATGTTGAAAGTGGGACTCAGGTGCTTATCTTCTGATGTCATTAGAAAACTATGACCTCCTGGAAAGCACAGACTCGTTTTTGCCTTTCTTTGTAAGCCAGAATTAAGCAAAGTGCTACTGTTGACACCTGAAGAACATTTGCTGATTGACTGACCGTGCTCTTTCCACTATTGCCATACTATTTCTAAAATTAATGACAACTAATTTAATGAAGCAAAAATTCTCTATGACGTCTTTCTGTGTAAGGCATGTAGATGAGATGCTCTTACAACAGAAATAGGAACTTATGATATACACATTATGATATAGCAACAACATACCTGAGCTGAGCAATCAAAAAGACCTTAGTTCAAATCAACATATCTGAGCTGAGCAATCAAAAAGACCTTAGTTCAAATCTTGTTTTTGACATTTACTAGCTATGTGGCTCTGGGCATACAGATGTAAATACCTCTAAGGATTCTCTAGAGTTTATCACAAACTGAAATTAGATTTCATTCTCTGTTGAATGCTACCAAATACATTTTGTTGAAACTTTACTAATGTTTGGACAAAGTTTCTTAGAATTTCTATTTCTTCTAGAACTGAAAGGGCCATTTGGTTATCACATGATTTTGAAAAAGTCATACATACTCAAGGCATATTCCATTAGATTGTATTTTGCAATGGAGAATTCAATCCATGGAAATATTTATTTGGGCATTCCCTCTAATAGCACAACCTGAAATGCATGCATGATTTCTTCTGTAACCTTTATTTATTTATTTATTTTTTTTAATCAACCCCTCAACAAGGATACATTCAATAAATACATTCAATAATATGTTGTGTATAGCCATTTCAATTCCTTGGCATTTTAAGTGTGTTAATGTTTATTGTTATTAAATAGGTTGCTTAGCTCCTTTATCTGGTGCCATAATGCTTTGCTACGGAAAAAAAAAATACAATACATGGCTAGTGATTCTCTTCCTCAATAAAATAAGATTTGGCTGGTTTATCACATAGGTTATGAGGAATATCAGAACAAGGTATTATAAAGATATCAGGATGACAACAGAAATAGAAAAAGGAAATGTGGTCTACAAATATATACATGCATGTACATATGCCTCTCTATATATAATATATAAAATATGCATGTATACATACAAGTTCAAGATAAGATAATTTGAGGGGGAAGGTGGTTTTTATCCATGCCAGGATAGGATACCTGATTTCCTATCATCCCTCCCTCTTTTAGTAGTGCTTTTTTTTTTTTTTTAAACCCACTATAACCACTTCTTGTCTTCTACCAACCCTTACCCCCTTCTCTTACCTTTTTTCCTAGTGTTTCTATCCTGGCTTTTATCTTGAACCTCCTCCCTTTTCTTTTCCTTTTTCTCCTCCAACTTCTTTATAGGATTAAATAAATTTCTATACCCAACTGAATGTGCAAGTTATTCCCTCTTAGAGCCATAACTGATGAGATCAAACTTCAGACAATACTCACCCCTTTTCCTTTCCCCCCTCAATTGTAATAGCTCTTTTGAGGCTCTTGGTGTGAACTAATTTCCCCTTATACTTTGCCTTTCCTCTTTTTCCTATTAATTTCCCTTAATGTTTTCCCCACTCCTTAATGTCTTTTTCTTTGATGTTATCACATCAGAGTCTATTCACAACCACACCCTCAGTCCATGTGAAGCCTCCACCCACACACATTTTGTCTGCTCCAGTGTCAGACACAGTTCTCAAGAATTACAGATAATATTTTCCCATCTAGGGATGTAAACAGTTTAACCTTTAAATATATATTTCCCCTGTTTACCTTTCTATGGTTCTCTTGAAACCTGTGTTTGTAGATAAAATTTTTTATTTAGTTCTGCTTTTGTCAATAGAAACGATTGAAAGTCACATATGTCATTGAAGTTCCATCTCCTGAAAGTTGACACTGAATCTCACTGGGTAGTTAATTCTGGATTGTAACCCCAGAATATAGTTTTCTAAGCCCCTGATCCTTTACTGGAGGAGCTGCCAGATCCTGGGTAATCCTGACTGTTGCTCCTTGATATTTCATATTTGAATTGCTTTTCTCCAGAAGCTTGCAGTATTTTTTGCTTGAGATTATAGTATTGGAGTTTTACAACAATGTTTCTTGAGGTTTTCCTTTTGAGATTTCTTTCCAGAGGTGATTTCTAGATTCTTTCAATCAATATTCTGTTTCTAGAATATCAGGGCAGTTTTCCTTAATGATCTTTTTATAGAATGCTATCCAGGCTCTTTTTTTGGCCTTCAGGTAGTCCTATATATATTTTTTCAAATATTGAATTCAATTTAAAAATATAATTAAAGCTTTTTAATTTTCAAAAGATATCCATGGATAATTTTTCAACATTAAACTCTTGCAAAATCATGTGTTCTATTTTTTCCTTCTTCCCCCCACCCTCTTCCTTAGATAGCAAGTAATCCAATATATGTTAACCATGGTAAAAATTTTTGTTAAATCCATTATATGAATATATATTTATACAATTATCTAGCTGAAAAGAAAAATCAAATCAAAAAGGAAAAAAAATGAGAAAGAAAATAAAATGTAATCAAACAACAACAAAAAGTGAAAATGCTATGTTGTGATCCACATTCAGTTCTCACCAAACTCTCTCTGGGTGTAGATGGCTTTCTTTATCACAAGATCATTGGAACTGAATCTCATTGTTGAAGAGAGCCATATCCATCAGAATTGATCATTGTATAATCTGGTTGTTTCTGTGTAAAATGATCTCCTGATCCTGCTCATTTCACTTAGTATCAGTTCATGTAAGTCTCTCCAGGTCTCTCTGAAACCATGCTGCTGGTCATTTCTTAAATAACTATATAATTCCACACCATTCATATCCCATATTCTATTCAGCCATTCTCCAACTGATGGCCCACTCAGTTTTCAGTTTCTTATCATTACAAAAAGGCTGCCACAAAACATTTTTTGCACATTTTGGTCCCAGTCCCTTTTTAAAGAGTTCTTTGAGATAAAAGCCCACTAGAAATACTGCTGGATCAAAGGGTATGCACAGTTTGATAGCCCTCTGGGCATAGTTCCAAATAGCTCTCCGAAATGGTTGGATCAGTTCACAACTCTGCCAACAATGCATCAGAATCCAGTTTTCCCACATCCCCTCCAACATTTATCATGGTCCTTTCCTGTCATCTTAATCTGAGAGGTGTGCAGTGGTACTTCAAAGTTGTCTTAATTTACATTTCTCTTATCAACAGTGATTTAGAGCATCTTTTCATATGACTAGAAATGGTTTTAATTTCTTCATCTCAAAAATTGTCTGTTTATATCCTTTGGCCATTTATCAACTGAGAATGGTTTGAATTCTTAAAAATTGAGTCAATTCTCTATCTGTTTTAGAAATGAGGTCTTTATCAGAGCCTTTGAATGTAAAAATGTTTTCCCTGTTTATTGCTTCCCTTCTAATCTTGTATGAATTAGTTATTTTAGTACAAAAACTTTTTTATCTTAATATAATCAGTTTTTTTTTTTACTCCATAATGATTTTCAATTCTTCTTTGGCCACAAATTCTTCTCCACAGTTCTGAGAGGTAAATTATATTTTTTCTCTTCTAATTGGCTTATAATATCATTCTTTATGTCTAAATCTTGAACCCATTTCAACTTTATCTTGGTATATTATGTTAGATGTGGGTAAATGCCTAGTTTCTGCCATATTCGTTTCCAATTTTCCCAACAGTTTTTGTCAAATAGTGAGTATTTATCCCAAAATCTTGGGTTTTTAGGTCTGCCAAACACTAGATTACTATAATCATTGACTATTTTGTTCTGTGAAACTAATTTTTCCACTGTTTGACTACTCTATTTCTTAGCCAGAACTAAATGGTTTTGATGACCACTGCTTTGTAATATCGTTTTATATCTGTCACAACTAAGCAAGCTTCATTTGCATTCTTTTCATTAATTCCCTTGAAATTCTTAACCTTTTCTTCTTCGATAAACTTTGCTATTATTTTTTCCTAGGTTTTTAAAAATAATTTCTTGGGAGTTTGATTGGTATAATGCTGAATAAGTAGATTAATTCAAGTAGTATTATTATTTTATTTTATTAGCTAGGACTAAATAGGCCTATAATTTTTAAATTATCTCTTTTAGATCTATTTTACAGGTCGACTGTTTTGGCAAAAAGGTATTTCACATTTTCTTTCTTTTTTTCCCCCATTCTTTTTCGTTAGTTGAATTGATTCTTGCTGTCTCATAAAGTCATTAGCTTCCATTTGTCCTAATCTAGCTTTTAATATTTGAATTTCTTGTTATCTTTTGTAACTCTTTTTCCATTTGATTTATTCTACTATTAGTTTTCTTCAGACTTTCTTTTCTTTCCTTTTCCAAACATTGACTCTCTCATGCATACTTCTCGTTTCTTTTCTCATATTTTTTCTTTTGTTTCTCTTATTTGTCTTTTGAAGTCTTTTATTTGTATTTCCAAACAGCCTCTTGGGTTTTGAGACCAATTTATCTCTCTCTTTGAGATTTATTTTATGGACATTCTGTCCACTTCTGAGATGGTGTTTTGGTCACATAGTAATTTTCTATGGTCAAAGTTTTTTTTTTTTTTTTTTTTTTTTTTTTTTTAATTTTAAAATGAAGCCCTGGTCCTGGGGTAAAGGTGGTATTTTCTCAAGCTTCCTATGCAGCTCTGAGCCTTGGCTTTGAGCATAAGGTCCCTTATGTATGTAGGGAGTATCTTTGCCTGCTCTGTACAGGGAACAATCTGGTTACTCAGTGTTTGCCTTCCGAGCTAGGACTGGAAGCTGCTGATTTCTTCCTGAAAGATTTGCTTTCTTTTGAGGCAGGACTGAGGGTTTTAGTTGCTGATTTGCTGGATTAAAACCCTCTCACAGACTTTCCCAGAATCTACCTGCCTGAGCTGAACACCCTTTTCACCCCAATGACACTGACCTTTCTTGAAGTTTTTTCAGTCTGTTTTGAGCTGGAGAGTGGTTTCATTCTATCAGACTCTGTTCAGAGGCTTGCTTTCATGTAGTTTTTGAGGAAATTGGGAGAGCTCAAATGGCACCTGACTTTACTCAGCCATAGTTGTTTTCAGGTGGCCTCCTCATTATGAGACTGTAAGTTCATTAAGAGCAAGTGTTGGGTTTACCTTTATTTGAATCCCCAGTTCTTAATACAACATCTAATAAAACAATAAATATTAGATTAATTTACTTATTCACTTAGAGAACATTCTGTTAATTGATGAAGATGAAAACCAGATTACATAGGTTTTAGAAAATGAACAGAGAGGAATTAGAGATACTGAATGGAGAAAACTTTTTTTATTCCTTTTGTTGAAAAGGAGAAAAGGCTGTGTGACCCTAGGCAAATCACTTAACTAAATTGGCTCAGCAAAAAAGTGTGTGTGTGTGTGTGTGTGTGTGTGTGTGTGTGTGTGTGTGTGTGTGTGTGTGTGTGTGTGTGTGTAATTAGTTTAAAATCTTCTGGTGGGAGGGGTATTAACTCACTTAAGGTCCCCTAATTAAGTGTCAGTCTTAAACCTGTTTTCTAACTCCTACTCCAGTATAGTAGGTCATTTGCCTGGACCTTAAAAGCGGAACTAACAGTAATTCTATCTTACTTTCTTCCAGCAGCTGTACCTGAAGGCAACAATATCAGATTTTTTTATATGGTGATATAAAGGAATTGGATAAAAGCTTTAAAAAATAAAAGAGAATGATGTTAAAATATCTTCAGTATTTTGCAAGATCCTCAGTTCCTCAAAGATCTTTTACTATCAGGGACACATGCTGGGGATTTTCAATTACTTTAATTATGTGCCATGTTCACTAATGTACTAAACCTTGCCTTGACTTTCCACCAAGGTACTTTTAATCACTGGTATTTTCTTATCTACATTCAAAGTAAAAACATGGTATATAGATATATTTGTGTGTGTGTGTGTGTGTGTATATACACACATGTGTATAAACATACACACACATAATACCCAAATCCAAACACCTTGGATTTTGAAGACTCCTTAAATTAAAATTTAAAATGAGAATTCCCTTTCCTCTTTATCTTTTGCAATACAATTGTCACTGTGTTATTTACTCTTTAACCAGACAGCTTGGTGCATTGTTACACACTAATGGGGCTCTATTTTCCTTCTATTCTATACTCCTAGGTGTTGCAAAGCAAAGCTTTTAACAATAGCACAGAGAGACAGAAAGGCTGCAATGATGCTAAACTTTTCCATCATCTTCACCACCTCTATTTATGTTTGGTACTAGAACAGGGACAAAAGATTGATTCTGCCAAACATAAGACTCAAAGTTTCTGAATATAAAAATGGAATTAATGCAAATTCATGTAAATAGACTTGAGAGGAAAAAAGTATTTTGCAAATAACAGAAAATCTCGTGGATTATTAACAAGAAGATATCCATGTTGAAATCATGCTTTCCCTATATGTGTACTTAGAACCAATTGGAATTGAAAATGGTAATGTGAGTAGATGAAAGTGCAAACTGAATCGGGGGCAAAAATTCTATCTTAGGGAGCATTCTGATTCTTGCTCTATTATATAAAGGACAGAGAACTTTATACCTCTCTAATATTCAGAGAAACACAGATATAAATTTGAAAGTGACTTCAGAGACTATTAAGGTTAAACTCATTATATAGATGAAAAAACTGAGACCTAAAAAGGATGAGTGACTTTGAAATGTTCTGATAAATCAAGGGGAGGATGTGGGCAAGTGCTACCCATGATCGGTAGAAATTGACTGGCTAGTATTTATGTCATTGGAAGGAGTAGTTCTATAATTAAGATAACATATGCAGTGATTATACGTTTGAGAAAAAATGACATATAAAGTCATAGGTAGTATAATTATCTAATTTGCAAATTTTATAAAGTTACTGAGGAAGTCAATATACTGGAGAACAATGAGGATCAAAGAGCTCTAAAAAGTAGGAGCATTGAATTAAATTGAATGTAATGAAATTTTTATGGTTGACTATAAAAACTATATGTGAATTTTTCCCCAAAATCTTCAGAAGAATAAGATGGTGGAAGAAGAACCAAAAAGGCATTCATTTGAAAAAGGTCACAGACTTTTAATGACCTGTAAGCACAATATGAATCAATAGAAACATATGCCTGTCAAGTTAATGTAACCTTAGAAGGCAACCAAAAAAAAAAAAAAAAAAAAGATTCAATCTTCAGGATTAAAAATATGAGAGTTGAGGGTAAAGCCAAGATGGCAGGGAATAGACATATCTTTATCTGAGCTCCTCTTAGTGTCTCTCAGATCAACACCAGATCATGCCTCTGAAGTGTTTATGGAGTGGCAAAACCTGTAATATTATTTCTAAAATGTAATGTTCTCTCTTGAGGTTTTCTTGGGATCTCTGGGAATAGCCTTCGTTTCAGTCCAGTAATCACAAGTGCAGCCAGGTGTTAAAGTCCAAATCCTTTACTGTCTCCTTCAAAGTCTTATCTCCTTCACTGGGGGTTTGGCTAGTTTTCTAGGAGCCTATCTCTCTCCTCAGTTCCTGCCTTCTCTGGCTTCTGAATCTCCCTGAATCCAAAGGTTTGTGTTTCAGCCTCCAGCTATCACAAAGATGGATGATGGAATGAATCTGTCTCAGCCTCTGAGAGCTTCTAGTGTGCTTGTTCCCTTTGGCCTTGAGAACTTCTAGCTTATATGTTCCACACTGAGTATACACCAAGCATTATATCACTAGGAAACCATGATTTGCTAAATAATGCTAAACTAGATTTAACCATTGTCTCCTCGATTCCATTTAGTACCTTGTTTCAAGTTCTGGCCCATAACATCTCCTTGTAGGATTAAATCAATCATACGGAACCATGCTAAATTAGATAACTATTGTCTCTATCAATTCCACTGACTTAATACCTTGTAAGAATCCTTTGTTTCAAGTTCAGAGTTTTGGCCTATAACAAGAACACATAAATATTTGGAGAATAATAAATTTCCAGAAGAAGATAAATTAGAAGAAATTCAAGAAAGGTCTGTTTCAGTTGGATGGGGGGAGAGGCTGCTGAGCACAGACAGAGTGTAAGGAGCCAGGTAAGGGAGCCTGAGCTTTGTACCATGTGAGCACCAGGGAATTTGCTACAAGGCTTTTAAGCTATTCTGTTCTGAGTGCAAGCCAGTGGTGCAGTAGATTCACTGTGAGACACCTTGAGACAGCTAAAACAAATACAAAAGGAAAATATTGAGTCTCTGAGCCCTCAGAAAAATGTGGAACCTGGCCATGCCTATCAAGCACAGAAAGTCATTCAGCAGCCTGGCCCCAGGGCAAGCTAAACAACAGTCAGCCCTTTGCCTTAAGAGCAAACCTCAACCTTTTAAAAATGAGCAAAAAAGCAAAATAAATTCTGACCATAGATAGTTTTTATGGAGAAAGAGAACAGACGTCTAACCCTGAGGTTAAAATGTAAAATGTAAAAAAAGCATATAACTCCTTACAAAATAGATACGAAAAAGAAACCAATTAATTTACAGAGGCTGTGAAATGGGGAAAAAACTGCAATGAAGAAAACCCCTCATTTAAAAGGTAAATTATCCAAATGCAAAAGGAAATAAAAAAGCTAACTGAAGAAAATAATTCACCAAAAATTAGAATCAAACAAATGGAAGTGAATGATTCACTGGGACTTCAAGAATTAGTCAAACAAAAGTAAAAAAAAAAAAAGAAAGAAAAAAGAAAAGAAAATATAAAATACCTCATTGGAAAGTATAAAATACTTCTTGACAAGGAAAAAAATATAGGAGGGACAATCTAAGAATTATTGGACTTTCTGAAAACCATGATGATTTTTCACAAAATCATAAAGGAAAACTGATTTGGTTTCCTAGAACCAGAGGGTAAAATAGCCATTAAAAAAATTCACTGATCACCCTCGGGAAAAGACCCCAAAATGAAAATTCCAAGGAATATCATAGCTAAATTTTAGAATTATCAAATCAAGGATAACATATTGCAAGAAGCCAGAAGAAAACAATTCAAATGTTGAGGAACCACCATCAGAATTACCCAGGACCTAACAGCTTCCACTTTAAAAGATCAAAGGCCATGGAATCTGATATTCAAAAGGCAAAGGAACTTAGATTGCAGTCAAGAATCAACTATCCAGAAAAATTGAGCATCATCTTTCAGGGGGAAAAATGGACATTCAATGAAACAAGTGAATTTCATTTATTTCTGATGAAAAAACCAGAGCTGAATTGAAAATTTGTCAAATACAGAACTCAAAGGAAACATAAAAAGGTAAAAACAAAAGAAAATAACTTTTTTTAAAAAGTTAAAAAGCTTATATTCTTATATGGGAAGATGATACATTTAATTCTTATTTGTATCTGTTATGGGTATACTTAGAGGGTGCAAGTATACTTTAATACTATATGATATGTAAAAAAGAAACTAGAGGAGGAAAGGTGATTCTACTGGAGGAAGAGGAAAATTGACTTAAAATGGGGTAAATTTACATCTCATGAAAAGAAAAAAAAATCTCTATTATAATTGAGGGAATGAAGGAAAAGGGATGAGTATTGCATAAATCTTATTCTCATCAGATTTGACTCAAAAAGAGAATATCAGATACATTTAGCTTCACAAAGACACTTGTCTCACCCTATAGGGAAGTAGGAGAGGAAAGGGGAAAGCAAAGGGTGAAATGAATAAAAGGGAGAAAAAAAGTAGAAGGGAAAAGGTATAAGAAAAGGGGAGAGCTGTTTGAGGAAGCAGGTGGTCAGTAACAAAATCCTGAGGAGTAGGGAAAGGGAGAAAGGAAATAGAAAAGTATAACTGGTGGGGAACAAGATCACAAGAAATACAGAGTTAGTATTTTTTAATTTTAAAGATGAATGTGAATCTAATGAATTTTCCCATAAAACAAAAGCAGATAAAAGACTGGATTAAAAGCCAGACTCCTACAATTTGTTTTTTACAAGAAACCTGTTGAAAGTAAGGCAATACACTTAAAGGTAAAAGGATGGAGCAGAATCTATTATGCTATAGCTGAAGTTTAAAAAGCAGAGGTAGTAATTCTGATCTCAGATCAAGCAAAAGCAAAAATAGAGCTAATTAAAAGAGATGAGGAAGGAAACTACATCCTACTTAAATGTACCATAGATAATGAAGTAATATTAATACCAAACGTATATGTACCAAGTGGCATAATATTAATTCTAATACTATGCAAATGATTTGAACAAAAATAGGGAAAGAAGTGCTACCAAATTATTTTTTTGACACATATATGATGCTGATACTTAAGCCAGATAGGATCAAAACAGAGAAAGAAAATTATAGATCAATTTCCCTAATAAATATTGATTTAAAAACATGAGAGTCCTGTTGTCTTTTACCCAGTCCTGACAACATTGGGAATGCTTTGTCCAATGCTGAGGGCAACCAGAATGGTCAGAAATTGGTCATGTTGGACTTAATGAAAGGAACAATTGGGGGATGAGAGACTGATCCCTGGTTTAATGTTTTTGAGAGACTTCTATGAAAAGAAATAGGACTAGGAGAAAAGAGGAAAGGAAAGGAAAAAAACACTGATTTTCTTCAATGCCTAATTGGTCCTGGACAAAAAAGAAAAAAAAAGGTTTTTTAACATAGATGGAAGTTGAGCAAATATTGAGATGGATCCACAAATGGGTCAAAGTTTTAAAACTAGGCTCAGGGACAGATTACAAGAAAAATCTTGATAAATAAGTCTGGAAAATATACCAAAATTGAAGACTAATAAAAGAAGATCTTTAGCTTTTTTTGAGCTATTTATAGCAAGAGTAACAATGCAGTTTATCTAATAAGGAACAGCTGAGGTCTGCATCTGTGAAGGAAGGACTCTGACCCAGAAAATTGCTCCTTGAAGGAGCAATTAAAATCTAAACAAATGAGGAATTTTCACAATTTGGTAAATACTAGGTGAAAATGTAGGAAGCTAGGTAGTGGAGAGGATAAAGTACTGGGCCTAGAGTTAAATCAAGCCTCATACACTTACTAGCTATGTATATCTGAGGAAATTACTTCCCCATGTTTGCCTCAGTTTCTCACCTGTAAAATGAGCTGGAGAAGGAAAGGGGAAACACTACAGTATCTTTGCCAAGAAAACACCAAATGGAATATTAAAGAGTCTAATGTGACTGAACAATAACAAGAAATGAATTTTTGGACAGAGAAAACAACTTTCCCTCCCTCTTCATTGACAGTTTTGAAAGTAGTCCTTCAGTGGAAGTATTTTTATAAATTACTGCAGGGAGTCAGGAAAGTATTTTGGTATTGTTTGTGTATGTGTTTTGGCAAACAAGTGAGTACATCCCTAGGTACTGTGGAGATGAACAAGTTTGAATATAAAGCAGTAGACATGTATATCAGTCTTGTCAGAAGAGTATTCTCAGCTGAGTAAGGTTAGCATTCATTCACTATAAACTCCTGCTGGTTTTTGGCTAGGAGATGCAGGCTTTTCAACACACCTGGCATGTTTTAATGTAATAATGAAGCCTATTCTTTTTCACAAGAGAATAGATCATGATCCAAGTCTAAAGAGCTTTGTAAAACAGGTGAAATTGGTCCATATCTCTCTTTTATGTATTTTTTTTTTACCCCTTTCAGCACATTTCCCTTCATTTTATATTTTTCACAGACTTCATGTTCTCACCTGTTCTGATGTCCTTGTTTCATTCATACCAAGACATAAATGATGGAGGCCTCTATATGTTACCTCAACCTGGGATATGCAAAGCTGGCAGACTCCTCAGCAGATGGTATGACCAGAGAGCCTTAGAGAAGTGGGTCTCAGAGCAGTGTAATTCAATTTAGCAGTTTTCTCTATGTCACCCAACAAGTGGTCCTTCAGTTTTACTTGAAGTTTCTAAGGAAGGAAAATTCACTTGTTCCTAAAACATCCCCTTCCAGTTTCCAATAGCACTACTTGTTAGAAGGTTCTTTGACCCTGCCCTATATGAACCTAAACCTGAACAAACTTGCAGTTTGATCCTTCATAATTTTATACTTAGCAGTGAGAAAATTACAAAAAAAAAAAAACTTGACTGAAAAGAACTTATGTTCCCATGTACAGAGTTGATATTTTCACAGGTAAGTAAAAGTGAAATATATACAAGGTAACACAAGGGATTTTCAAAAGACAGAAAGCAGAATTCTAGGGGCAGAATTCTGGTGGAATGATGCCAGAAAGCTACTCAAACTTTCCAAGTTTCCCTTGAAAACTACCTGAAACCAAATCTCTGAAAAGAGTCTGATGGAATGAAACCACTTTGCTGCTCAAGATATATTCAAAGGAATTCAAGAAAGGTCATTGTCACTGAGGCAAAAAGTATATTCAGCCCAACTCTGATGGTGTCTGGGAAGGCCAGTGAAAGGGTTTTAATCATAGCAGACTAGTACCCGAGAGCCTCAATCCTGGCTAAGAATTAGAGCAAAGCAATAGAGCAATCTCTAGTCCACTCCAGTTCAGGCTGTTTCCTGAAGAGAACAGGTAGAGCTCATGGTGTGAGCAAGACATCAAACACAAGGGTCCCTGTGCTCAAAGCCAAGACTCAGAGCTGCACAAGGAGCCAGAGACACCACCTCCCATGTTCCAGGAGCAGAGCTCACTTTTAAAAGTCACAAGTTAGGTGGGAGAGAGAGAGAGATGGAGAGAGAAAGTCAGAGAGAGAGAGACAGAGAAACAGAGAGAGGAGGAAGGGAGGAAGGAAGGAAGGAAGGGAGGGAGGAAGAAAGGAAGGGAGGAAGGAAGGAAGGAAGGAAGGGACCATAGAGAAATACTATGGCGACTGGAAAGATCAAAACCCTAACTCAGAAGAGGACAAAACTCCCACATGGAAAATCTCAAAGGGTGGTATGAATTGATCTCAAAACAAACAATGCTTCTTACAAATGCTCATAAAGGATTTAAAAAGTTAAATAAAAGAGGGATAAGAAAAAATGTGAAAAGAAATGGGAAATATACAAGAGAAAGTCAACATCTTGGAAAAATGACAAAAATTAACTGAAGAAAACAGTTTCTTAAAATATACAATTGGCTGGGCAGCTAGGTGACACAGTAGTTAGAGCACCAGCCCTAAAGTTAGGAGGACCTGAGTTCAAATATGGCCTCAGACACTTAACACTTCCTAGCTGTGTGACCTTGTGCAAGTCACTTAACACCAATTATTGCCTCAGCAAAAAATAAACAAATAAATAAATAATAAAATTGGTTAAATAAAAACAAAATCCACTGAAGTAAACAATACCTTGAAAAGTAGAAATAATCAATTTGAAAAGAAGAAACAAAAGCTAACTGAAGAAAAGCATACATTACAAACTAGAACTAAGCAAATGTTAGCTAATGAGTCTATGAAACAACAAGAATAAATCAATCAAGCAAGCAAAAAAAGAAAAAAGAAAAAATCAGAAGAAAATATATTTTATTGTTATATATTATTATCCAATAAGTATTTTATTGGAAAAACAACTGAACTGAAAAATAGATCCAAAAGAAATAATTTAAAAATCATTGGTCTACCTAAAGGCCATGATCAAATAATGAACTAGGATCACATTTTTAAAGAAATCATCAAGGAAAACTTTCCTGTTATACCAGAACAGAGGTCAGAATAGACATTGAAAGAATCCCTCTATCACACCTGGAGATTCCACAAGGAAAAACCACAAAAGGCATTGTTGAAAAACCAGAACTATAACCTCAAGTTAAAAATACTGCAAACTGACAGAAAGAAAGCTTGAGGAGCCACACTTAGGATTATCCAGGATCTAGCAGCTTCTACAATAAAGTATTGAAGAGGTTGGAATAGCATATTCTGGAAAGCAAAGAAGCTGGAATTATAACCAAGAATCAACTGTCCAGAAAGAATGAGCATCATCTTTCAGGTGAAGAGACAGATCTTCAATGAATTAAGGAACTTCCATTATTTCTATTGAAAAGACCAGAACCAAACAGAAAATTTGATCTCCAAGCACAGGACAAGAAAATATAGAAAGGTAAACAAAAATAAAAATATATATATATATATTACATAAAAGCTAAACTGTTTACATTCCTACATGGGAAAATGATATTTGTAACTCTTCAGAATTATACCTTTTATTGGGGCAGTAAAGGGTATACATTGACAGAAAGTGGGGTTATAAATGATCTGATGATATTAAAGAAAAATATAAGGGAAGAATAAGTATTGTACTGTGAGAAGAGGAAAGGGGAAGTAAAATGGGATTATTTAGATCACATGAAGAGGCACAAAAGAAACAAAGGAAACAAAGCATTGTCTGAAGCACAATCTCACCAATTTTGGCTCCAAGAGGGAATAATATATTCACTCAGTTGGATATAGGAATCTTACCCTATAAGGAAGTAGGAGAAGAAAGGGGAATGAAAAAGGAGGGGATGAATAAAAAGCAGAGCAGAAACACTAGGAAAAGGGGGTAAGAGAAGAGAAGAGAAATGAAAGAAAGGAGGGTAGATTAAGGGCAGGGTGGGTCAGAAACAATGGAATGAACTCTCCCATAAAAAGAAAGCAAAGAGCTGAGTGGATTAAAAGCCAGTATCCTATTATACATTGTTTGTTTACAAGACACACATCTACAGATACATACAGAGAAAGAATAAAAGACTGAAACAGAATTTATTTTTCTTCAGCCAAAGGAAAAAGAAAAGAAAAAAGAAAAGCAGGGTAGTAATTCTAATTCGGATAAAGTAAAATGTAATGTTCTGGTTAGCTTTCCGAAGACCTTGGAACCAGCCTTGGTTTCAGCAGAATAATCACCACAAGAATAGTCAGGGATAAAGTCCTTCAGTCTTCTAGTCTGCACCAGCAGACTCAGTCAGACAATCAGACAGTCAGCAGTCTGCACATCCAAATGCAATGTTCTGCTTTCCAGAGTCCCCAAGTTGGAATAACAAAATGTACCATTGTTTTCTAGAGCCCCCACATTGGAGTGGATTAAAATATGGTGTCCAGACTAGCTCTCTGGAGGATCTCAGGACCAGCCCAAGTCCTCGGGTCTTAGTGGAGGAGTGATTGAAGGCAGGAGAGCCACCAGAGGCTGGTCAAGTCTTCTTCATCTCTAGCAGAGTTTGTCCCCACTCTATGTACTCAATTACAATTAAATCAATTCATCATGCTGAGTATAAACTAATGATTATATCAATAGGGAACCATTATTTGTTGTAAGATAAAATCAATCATACTTAACTAGAGAACTATTAATCACCATGCTAAACTAGATAGATAGAATTATCTTATCAATTCCACTGAGGTAATACCTTTCTCCAAAGTTCTGGCCCATTACAGCAAAAGAAAAAAAAAATAGATCTAATTAAAATTGCTAAGGAAGGAAACTACATAATGTTAAAATAAACCTGTAGAGGGCAGGAACTCTGGAAAGATATACTTAAGGCTCAGTATGATTGATTTAGTCTTACAATAAGATATTAACTCAGTGGAATTGATGAGATAATTGGTTCTCTAGTGATATGATTGACTTATACTCAGTATTATTAATTGATTTAATTGTACTAAAGTATTTAAGAAGTCAGAGTCAGACCAAGGTTTGGAGCAGAGATATGCAGCCTGCTGACTGGCTGAGACAAGAGACTGAGATGTGCAGGTTATTGACTGGCTGACTAGAAGAGACTAGAGACTGTAGACTGGTTGACTGACTGATACTACTGGCACAGATTGAGAGACGAGGAGACAGGAAAGACTCTGGACTTTATTCCTGACTATTCTTATAGTAATTATTCTGCTGAGATCAAGACTGGTCCCAAGGCCTTCAGAAAGCTAGCCAGGACATTACAGATACCATAGACAATGAAGTGGTATTGATATTAAATGTATATGCACCAAGTGGTACAGCCTCCAAAATCTTAGAGAACTTAAATCAATTACAGGAAGAAATAGAAAGCTAAATTATACTAGTAGAGGATCTCAATTTCCCTCTCTCAAAATTAAATAAATCTAAACATAAAATAAATAAGAAAGAAATTGGAGAGGTTAAGAGAATCCTAGAAAACTTAGATATGATAGACCCTAGGAGAAAATTGAATGTGGATACAAAGGAATATATTTTTTTTCTCAGTAGTACATGGCACCTACATCAGAACTAATCATGTATTATGGCATGTAATCCTCACAATCAAATGCAGAAAGGCAAAAATAACAAATCTTTCTTTTTTCTGATCACAATGCAATAAATTATAGATTCCATAAAGGGCCATGGAAAGATAAATTAGAATCTAATTGGAAATTAAATAATTTAGTTCTAAAAAATCATTAGGTCAAACAATAAATCATAGAAACAATTGATAATTTCATCCAAGAGAGCTGACAATATTGAGACAACAAACAAAAACCTATGGGATGCAGCCAAAGCAGTTCTTAGGGGGAATTTTATAACTCTAAATAGTTATATAGATTAAATAGACAAAGAGAAAATCAATAAATTGGGCATCAATTTAAAAAGCTAAGAAAAGGACAATATAAAAATCCCAAATTAAATGCAAATTTTGAAATTCTGAAACTCAAAGGAAAGATGAATATAAGTGATACTAAGTAAATTATTGAACTAGTTAATAATACCAGGAGTTGGTTTAATTAAAAAAAAAACAATAAAAAGATAAACTTTTGGTTAATTTGATTTTAAAAAGGAAAGAAAACAGAACCAAATTACCAGCATCAAAAATGAGAAAGGTGAACTTACCACCAATAAAGAAGACATTGGAGCAAAAATTAGGAGCTATATTGCCCAACTGTATCCCAACAAATCTGACAATCTAATTGAAATGAATGAATATTTACAAAAATATGAATTGCCCAAATTAACAGAAAAGCAAATAATTTACTTAAATAGAAATTAGGAAAGGAAATTGAACAAACCATCAATGAACTCTCTTAGAAAACATGTCTAGGGCCAGATAGATTTACAAGAGAATTCTATCAAACATTCAAAGAACAATTAATTCCAATATCACATACACTATTTTAAAAGACAAGCAAAGAAGAAATCCAGAAAAAATCCTTCTATGATGCAAATATAATGTTGATACCTAAACCAGAAAAAGTCTAATAGAGAAAGAAAATTATAGATATCCTAATAAATAAATAAATAAATAAAGATATTTTGCTTTTTTGCTCATTTTTAAATGTTGAGGTCTGCTGCTGTTAGAGTAAAGGGAAAATTGTCCCAACCTCCTCTGCAGGGGAGAGCAGCTGCCCTGGGTTGGTGCTGGGGACTTTTGGTGGTGGGTGGGTGAGTCCAAGTCCTGAGATATTCTGGTGTTCAGAAGCTCACTATTTGCTTTTTGTATTTGTGTTGAATTTCTTGCAGCTAATCTGCTGATCAACTGGCTTGTAACCTGGACAGAGTAGCCATTGCTGCTCTATTTTGGCAAAGAGCCTCCTGGTAAATTGTCCTGGAGCACAGGTGCCACACTACCCTGGATCCCTTCACTGGACCTGTGCCTGGTCATTTCCTCCATTTCCAATATATATATATATATATATATTCTGAGCATAGGTAGATTTTATGGAGAAAGAGAACAGACCTCAAAACTTGAAAACACTGAAAGCAAATCATCTCCAGATGAAGCCCCAAAGGGTGATGTGAGATGGTTCCCATCTCACAAGGCTCTCTTGAAGGAATTCAAAAAGGATCTAAAAAGAAGGTTAGAAGACAAATGGGGAAAGGAAATGAGAACATTGTAGGAGAGTTTGGAAAAGGAAATAAAAATTATCTGAAGAAAACTCCTTACAAAATAGATTTATTGAAATGGAAAAAGCATGTAAAACCTTATAAATGGATTTGATAAAATGGGAAAAAGAAAATAACTCCTTGAAAAACAGAATTAATGAAATGGAAAAAAAAAGTCCATTGAACAAAACAAATCATTTTTAAAAATTGACCGAATGCAAAGGGTGCTAAAAAAAACAACTAAAAATGATATTCGCTAAAAATTACAATTGAACAAATGGAAATTAATGAGTCAATGAGACATCAAGGATCAGTCAAACAACACCAAAAAAATGAAAAATAAAATAAGATGTAAAATGCCTCATTTGAAAAAGAACTAAACAGAAAAATAGATCTAGGAGAGAGGACCTAAGGATTATTGGACTTCCTGAAAACCATGATGAAAAAAAAAAAAGAGCCTAGAAATCATCTTTCAGGAAATCATGAAGGAAAACAGCTCTGATGTTCTAGAATTAAAGGGTAAAATAACCATTGAAAAAATTCAACAATCACCTCCTAAAAAAGATCCCAACTTGAAAAGTCCTATAACTTATTTATACTTATTATTTAGCTTATCATAGCTAAATTTCAGAATTATCTGATCAAGGAGAAACTATGCAAGGAGCCAAAAAGAAATCACTCAAATATGAAGGATCCATCATCAGAATTAACCAGGTTCTAGCAAGTTTCACTTTAAAGTATTGAAGGGCCTGGAATCTGATATTTAAAAAAATAAATAAATAAAGCAAAGGAACTTGGATTGCAGTCAAGAATCAACTACTCAGCAAAACTCAGTATTATCTTTCAAGAAAGGAAATGGATATTCAATGATACAGGTGAATTTCATTTATTTTTTTATGAAAACATCAGAGCTGAACATAAAATTTGATGTCCAAATGCAAAATTTGAGAGAAGCATAAAAAGGTAAAGAGGAAAGAATTCTTGAGAACTGCATTTCTATTATGGGTAGACTTAGAGGGTGCCATTATAATTTGATTTTATTATAATAATATAAAAAATTGGATGTGGAAACTGGAAGAAGAGGAAAATTGAAGTAAAATGGGGTAAATTACATTGTATAGAGAGGCAAAAAAAAGATCTATTATAATTGAGGGAAAGAAGGGAGAGGGATAAACATTGTGTAATCTTATTCTTATCAGATTTGGCTCAAAGAGAAAATAGACATATTTAGCTTCACAAAAAAAATTTGTCTCTGTAGCAAAGCAGGAAGGGAAAAGGAAAAGAAAAGGGGAAAGCAATAGAAGAGAAAACAGAAGTAATAGGGGAAAGATATAAGAAAGGAGGAGGGGCTGTAAAGGGGGAAGGTTGTTTGAGGGAGGGGGTGGTCAGTGACAAAATACTGGGTAGAAAGAAGAGGAGGAAAGAAAAAAGAAAAGGCCCGGAGAGACTTGCATGAACTGATTCGTGAAACAAAACAAGAAGAACCTGGAGATCATTTTACATGCCAACAAGATTATATAATGATCAATTCTGATGGATATGGCTCTTTTCATCGATGAGATGATTGAGCAAGTTCCAATGATCTGGTGATAAAGAGAACCATCGAAATCCAGAGAAACGATCTGTGAGAATTGAGTGAGAATTTCACAATATAGCATTTTCTTTTTTTGTTGTTTGCTTGTATTTTTTCTTTCTAATTGTTTTTTCCTTTTTGATCTTTCTTGTGCAATGCAATAATTGCAGAAATATGTATAGACAAATTGCACATATTTAAAATGTATTGGATTACTTGCCATCTAAGAAGAGGGGTGGGTGGAAGGAAGGGAAAAAAAATTGGAAGGCAAAGTTTTGCAAGAGGAAACATTGAAAATTATCCATGCATATATTTTGAAAATAAAAAGATAACATTTCAACAGTTTTGTAAGAAGTTAAGTCTTGCACTAAATAGGGTAAGGAGAAAAGGAATTCCTAATGTTAAGAACACCTTGAGCAAAGGTAGAAAGACAGAACATTAAATGTCCTGTATTTAATGTATATGGAAAAGCCAATCCAGTTGACTAAAACAGAAATAATAATAATAATAGGAGTGATATGAAATAGCCACAAAGGCAAACAAAAACCAATTTGTGGAGAAATTAAATGCTAGACTAAAATTTTTATATTTTATCACAGAGTCATCAAAGTTTTATGAATGAGGAAGAAAAAGTTGAAATGACCAATATGTATTTTGTTTTTGTTTTAGTTGTTGTTATTTTATTGAACCTTTTTGTTTTCAAAACATGCATGGATAATTTTCAATGTTCATAATTCTTTTGCATTTCTTTCCCCAATTTTTCTTGTACCTCCTTATATGATTTTAAAGTTCCTTTTTTGAGCTCTTCCATGAACTCTTTCTGGACTTGAGAGTATTTCCTGTCTTTTTTTTTTTTTTTTTTGGGGGGGGGGTTAGCCCATAGGTGTTCTGACATGACTAATATGGAAATATGCTTTGCATGATAGCACATGTATAAAATGTATCAAACTACCTGCTATTTTCAGAAGAGGAGAGCTGAAGAAATGAGGGAGAACAATTTGGAACTCAAAATGCTATAAAATTAATGCTAAACTTTTTCTTGAAAAGTAACTGGGTCAAAAATAAGATACTGTTTATATAAAATAAAAGTAACAAAATACATAAACTTTTCATTGAAGATAGCTAGTTCCCCAAATTTCCTACTCTATTGGTTGAAGAGTCTATTTCTTATGAGTTTCAAATAACTTTTCATCTATAAATCTAAACATACTTAAACATCTCTTTTCATCAAGATTATGAATAATATTGAAAAAGTCAAATTATCGTTTGTTTCCATTCTTCTCTGAAAAGTTTATTCATCTGTCTTCAATAGTCTTCTCTTTATGATGAAAGGCTTAAATGGTCATTCTATTACTTTTGAGGATTTAGCCATCTAAAAGCCTGAAATTTCTCCAAATTATTTAGAGGCATCTTTTTGAACGTGGACTGGTCAATAAAATTTCTTTTATTCTTATAGGGTTTTGAAAGTATTTTTTTTCTTTTAACATTCAAATGAAAAGTATGTATTTTCAGGCTATGATATTTGGGGACTCCAAGACAATAGCCAATTAATAAAATTGGTCATTTTTGTTCCCTCCTCTTTTCTAACATGTTTCTACCAAAAAAAAAAATTAGCCTTCAAAAATGGCTTTTAATCTGAATGTTCCTTGACCTTCTCCATATCAAGGATGTCTGTAAATTTCATAGAAAATTATTATTCAAAAAGAAAGTGTGTGTGTGTGTGTGTGTGTGTGTGTGTTGGACAATGGGCCTTAAGAAATAATTTCATAAGTATGGAAAACTCTTGGAGAAAACTCATTCTATTAATCACTCATGTGTATGATTCATCTGAAATTTACAGCTTAGACAATTACCATGTACTACATTGAGAATTTAAGTGACTTTCACAGTCATACAATCAATATGTGTCAAAGACAGATAATGAACCCAGATCATCCAGATTTAATTTCTCTATCCACCTTTGTGTTCTTTTATCAATGTGTATGCTCTGTGCATTTTTTATCTTTTGTCTTTTTTATCAAATAGATGGATTTGTTCTGTATTTAAAAATTTTAATGAGATAATTGATATCATGCTTTTTTTCTTTATAATTTTATTTTATTGTTTTCCGTTTTGATATCTTTTATATTTTTGCAAATAAAACATTCAGTTCATATCTGAATTTCCTTTTTTGTTCTTCTTGTTTTTAAAGAAACATGAAAAATTTCACTTTTGCTAAATATTGCTTTCACTTTGCATTTAGGCACACATTTACCAAGTGTGCCATCTTAAGTTTCAAGTTTGACTTTTTGCTTTTTAATATGTCATCACATTTCCTCCTTTTATGTCTCAATAATATGTAATAATATTGGTTTACTCAAATTTTATTTCCTTTATTATTTAAAATCTTTTGGGTACTTATAAATTGTGTTGCTTTGTCATGAAAATTGTTAAATATATTTATTGTGTATCTTGGTGTTTAAAATGTGATTTCCCATGGCACTCTATAAATATCTCAATTAATGCTTAATTACCTATTTTTCTGAGTTCTGGATAGTTTATTATTATTATTATTATTTCCTACATTATAGTATTAAGTTGTTGATTTTGTTGCTTTGTTTAAATTTTGATACCTTTCTGTAAGACCTATGATCCAGAAGTTGTTTTTGCAACTCAGTATCCAAGGTTAGTCCTCTTTCATTTCATTTCTTCTTTGAATAGTCTTGCCTCATTTCTGTCAAATTTTCAACTTACAATTTTTCTATGTTCCACATATATTAATCTCATACAACTTCTTCTTTATTGAGTTACTCCATTATGTATTTTTCTAATACTTTAAAGTTATTGAATATTATAATTTCTGACCTTTATGTTTATTATAAATTTGCAATTTTATAGATTTTATTTCTCTTTTGAACTACTATGAAATTTCTTAATATTGTTCCCTGATCTCTGGACAGTTCATGTAATGCTGTTTACTTTTTTTTTCTGTTTGATCACATTCATTGGAGAAATCCATCAACCATTGAATCGTTTTTCTGCATATTATACTCTTTACTGATCAAGCTGGATTTTCATTGAAGTTTCATTCATTTATCTTCCTATTATAAAGATCATTTCTGATGATTTCTCTGCCCTTGTAATGGGCTTTGATTGGTTCTTTGTCTCTTAATATATTTGATGTTTCAATATTTTCTTTATATTCCCTACCACTTACTCTCTTGCCCCTTCCTATTAACTGTTACATGAACCTGAGGTTAAACTTCCCTTCATGGATCAGCCTCATTATTTTGTGGGATAAGAAAGTCACTTCTCTGGGCTTTTGCCATGGGTAACCTCTAGGGGATAAGATTGGCTTCAGCTGAGTTTCCAATCCTATTATTGTCACACTGCACATAGCTAGACCTAGTATCACATTTTTAACCTTCCTATTTTCTCATTTTTCTCTCTGCCTTTACTGAATATGGCTTGTTATGATCAGTAACCATTGATTCTTCCAGGATTGGGAGGAAAGGGTGTTTGAATAGCCCCTTCTGCCATTTTTGAAGTTTAGCTCTCCACTCACAAAACCAAATTTTTTCAAACTGCCTGATTCCTCCATGTTCTCTTACTTCCCTTCCTCAATCTAGGCTGAACTAATGCCTACTGTTTCTTAGAGTCAATCTACTTGTAGATGGTGTGAGAAAAGGATCACTGGAATAGAATGGTTTTATTCATAAAGCCCGTAAGTTCATCTGTGCTTACTGATATAGGATGGTTAGGTATATGAGGTAATATAGAGTGAGACATCTAGATGCTAAATTTAATGTTAATTCACATTTTATGTCTTTCCATAGTGAATTCTATCTTCCTATCTTGTGGATTTGCCTGTAATTATTGTACATTTGTTATATAGCACCTTTCTTTTGAGGCTGAATCATAAAAGTGCTTTTCAGAAAATATCTAACCTGCTAATTGGACTTTTCATGTTGGACGACTATGTAGGCACTAATGGGATCACAGAGACTTTCTGTTAATTACTCTTCACTCTCTCTAGATGACCAAATCACCTTCTTTTCTACTTCTGCCCCTCTCTGGCATAATTTACTTTACTTTAATTGCATAACCCATCATTAGTAATGCATACAGTCTACTCACACCAAGAACAAGCCTCTCCAGTGTTTTTCGAGTAATAGAGAATATTATTTTCTTTTTTTTTTTCAGAAGCTGCAAAATTCTGTGACTTGCATCATGGATTAGAGAGGGGTGAAGCGAGAAGAGAATTACTTTCTGCATTATTCCCAAGTTTTAATGAATAAGACTATTATGGCTAGAAATGAAGTCATTTAAATGAAGCATCATGGCTATGGAAAGAAACTTTGATATAAGCCAGTAAAACACTATAACTTAAATATAAGAAAATTGGGACCAATTTTATCCAATGATAACTTGCTGGGCATTATATACTTCGTAAATAATAGAAAGTTGTTATTTGTACCCAAGGCTGATGGGAAAAGTTAATCTCTCATTCATAGTTGTTTTAGAAGAAATGGGTGTGACTTAGACTGATTTGGGGCAAGAAATGACCACTGATGTGCTGATAATAGATAAATCCCCTCCACTCTCCACTGTTTATATGGCTTTGAATAAGTCATTTTGTTTCCCTTTCCCTGGATGATAGTTTTCTAATCTGTTCTATCATAAAGAAGTATGAGGAGAGTTCCTGGGAAGCTTTCAAATCTCCAATTCTTTGATGTTATAATGCAGTTGATTGAAGGTGCCCCAGCATCAGGTGTAAGCATCATTTGATGTGCAGGATGTGACAGTGAGAGCAGCTGCCTCCACATTGATGAGTGTGACTGTAGGCAGGTAGCCTCCATCTGGAAGTTAAGCAGTACTTCTTTCTGAGAGCCATATCTAAATGGCTGTCTGTTTGAATTTCTCACTATCCCTCCTTAGCATGCCTCAAGCTCCAAGGTCATGTGAAAACATTTCTGAGCCCAGAACCATCAACTCTTCTTTGTCAGAAACCAATCTAGTCTCATTCATCATACTGGAAAGGCAAGGAGATGTGGGAATTTTTCATAAGTTTTGCCAGAAGGTTGATGTTGTCTACTGTCACAGTTAGTTGCACCTCCAATCCTAAAAATAAGATAATTAATTTGGAAGATGTGACAGTTCTGTTTGTTCCTATCAACTCTTTTATTTCATATTTATCACTTTGAAGAAGCCTCCTTGTAATGTGAGGAGTGCTGATGTGGTAACAAGTCTAAGAGACAGAAGTTCAGAATGATAAGACAGAATTCCAGGGCTATTCTTTGCCCAGGAACCACAATCGCTGAAGTTAGTATTCCTAAGAGATAAAGGAAATGTCTACAAATTGCTATAAAAATGAGAATCAATATTATCCAGCTCCTTAGTCCAAGGCCTTAAGGCATCAAGTAGATCATGACACTATATGTAAGATTAAGAAGACATGAAGGTAACTATAACCCCACATTCTATCTGACCATACCACAAAAAGCCTCTCTCTGTGTGTTTCTCTCTCTCTCTCTCCCTCTCCCTTTCTCCTTCTCTCTCTCTCTCTCTCTGTCTCTGTGTCTTTGTCTCTGTCTCTCTCTGTCTCTCTCTCTCCTCTTCTCTTTCTTTTCTCTTCTTTCTCTTTCTCTCTTCTTTCTCTCTCTCCCCTTCCCTGTCTTTTTCTTTCTTTCTCTTAGTGTCTCTATCTTTTTTATGTGTCCCTCACTGTATGTTTCTCTTCCCCCATCTATCTCTTTCTTTTCCGTCTGTCTCTCTGTCTCTCTTTTACCGTCTCTCTCTATCTTACTCTTTGTGTCTCTCTCTGTCTTTTTATAGCTCTTTATTTCTATCTCTGACTCTCTTCCCTACCCCCCTCTTTGTCCCTATGTCTCTGTGTCTTTCTCTGTCTCTGTGGGTCTTTGTGTGTTTTTCTCTGGCTTTCTCTCTTCTCTCTCTGTCTCTGTGTCTCTCTCTGTGTGTATGTTTCTGTTTTTGTCTGTCTTCTGTCTCACTTTCCCTATCTCTCTATCTCCAAAATGTACACATGTATACTTTTGCTATTAGAAAATAACATGTCAGCTTAATATCATCTCATAGATTCACAGACTCAGCCATAGTCAGGGATATTTAAATAGGACAGAGGCTGTTTTCATCTTTAGGGATCTTGGCAAAAGTTATAGACAAAAATAATTGTCCTCACTTGATAATAATATTGCTCTAATAATGAAAAAAGGCTTAAGCAATGAATTGTATCTATTTTTCACAATCATTGGTATAGTTTTATGGAAGTGCTATATGTAGAAACCTGGAAATAATGAAATAATAGCTTTTTTGGATGCTGTCAAATGGTCATAAAAATGCCTGAGATAACTGTCTAATCAGAGCAGAGAGACATTACTTGATTTATATGATGTTATTTCTTTATTTCTGATTTTTTAATAATCTCTGCAAGCAAAATTACTATCAATCTACTCAACTTTAAAAGGATATAATGAGAGATTATGGAATAAAGTGATGACACGTATGACAATCTTTTAAAGATCTAATGATGGTTTTGCAGCCTTGACTCTATTCACTACCTCATGTTCCATTCAATATCTGATCATTTAAGTGTTCTTAAGTATTCATTTGATAATTATCCTATGAGCTATCAGATGGTGTATACCTTTTGATCCAGCAATATCTCTACTGGGCCTGTATGCAAAAAGAGATCACAAAAAGGGAAAAATGTTTGTAGCAGCCCTTTTTGTAGTGGCAAGTGGATGCCCATCAGTTGGGGAATGGTTGAATAAGTTATGGTATATGAATGTTATGGAATATTATTATGCTATAAGAAATGATAAGCAGGATTATTTGAGAGAGGTCTGGAGAGACTTACAGTAATTAATGCTACATGAAGTGAATAAAACCAGGAAGACATTGTACAGAGTGACAACAAGATTATGTGATAATCAATTTTGATAGATGTGGCTCTTTGCAACAGTGAGGTGATTCAGTCCAGTTCCAATGGTCTTGTGATGGAGAGAGCTGTCTGTACCTCTAGAGAGGACTGTGGGGACCAAGAATGAATCACAACATAATATTTTCACCTGTTGTTTTTTAATCTGCATTTTCTTTTGCTTCTCATTTTGATCTGATTTTTCTTGTGTAATATGATTCATAATTGTGGAAATATATTACAAGAATTGCACATATTTAACATATATTGGATTACTTGACACAGTGGAAGGAGTGGAAGAAGGGAGGGAGAAAGAACAAGGTTTTGCAAGCGTATGAATATATATATATATATGTATATATATATATATATATATATATATACACACACACACATATATATGTATATGCATAGAAAGAGAAAGAAGAGAGACAGAGACAGAGACAGAGAGAAAGAGACACACACACACACACACACACACACACAGAGACAGAGAGACAGAGAGACAGAGAGTTGGATAAATGTCCTGGAATATTTTAGCTCTAGAAACTGGAAGACTAAGATTCACGATGTTTGAACAGTTAAATTTTATTTATTTTTGATTCTTAAAAGTTTCTTTTTTATAAAAATACAACTCTGCTCAGCTTCTTTTATTCATTTCAGTTGAATATTCCTTTGGGGTATTTGTTTTAGCAGAGAAAGCAATGAATATAATGGTAGTTAGGAATAAAACAACTAACTCTCCCTAGGTCCATGATATCCTTATAACATTAATCACTGGCTGAAACAAATAGGCTAAAATTTATGTCTGAAATCCCTCAGACCCTTAGAAGATAACAGCATCCTCTTCTGATAAAAGTAGGGAGTGGAGACATTAAAGCAAGACCAAAGCCAAAGGCATTTCTTTCCAGGACAGCATTGGATCCTGGACATATTATCTCAGGGGTCCTGCCTAGAGGGCTGAACTTGCCCCAGAACAAAATATTTTCTCTTTTCAATGGCTTATAAATTATTTCAGGCAATGGTCAATTGTTCTTCATTCTATATAAACCATGCTTTCACATTACTTCAATTTTGAGGCTTCTCTCACTTAGTTTAAAGCCAATGAATGAAGTTGATTGATTGATTAAAAATTTTGATTACTTTAAGTAGAGATGGTATAACAATTTAAGCAGTCTATCGCCATGCATATATACATACACAGTCCAGTGCTTACCACAGTGTCTGAAAAGTAACAAAAGCTTGTTGACTTGACAACGCTCATATGGGAGCAGGATAGTAGATGATAGAGGGATTCATAAATATAGATTTATATGTGTATATATATAGTGTGTATGTATATTTGCAAGTATACATTTTGCTGTTTGCCTTTTGTTTTTGAAGAGGACCAACAACATTATGAAAGTGATGTAGTAATTTATATGTGAACTGAATTTAATGAGGCAGAGCTTCACAAAGTCATCAGCCTCACTGTCTCTTCTAGAGTCATGGAAGTCCAAGACAAAAATCAAGACTATTGGGAATATCCCTGGATACAGTGAATGACCTTGATGTCTTTGATGTCTGAACAAGCTCCAGGCTTCCGAAAGTGTCTGCTTCAACCACTTCCATAGTTATAGTTGTTCTCATAATACCATTGCAATTGGGCAAGTTTTTATGTGCTTACAGATAGACATCTCCCTGGTTAACTAACAGGTTCAAGGCCTGTCAATAGACACACACCCCCCTCCCGGTTTAGTCTACCTGCTAGGATAGTTTTATGATGGCATAGCTACAACAAATGCTAGAACTTCTAGGAGCCACAGGTAAGAGTTGAATAATAAGTAAAAATCAAAGAAAGATAAGTAGCCCTGAAGAAGCATATCAGAGGATAGGTAGATGTATGTATGTGCTTAAGTATATATATACACACACACACACATAAGTGTATATATGCATAAGCATATACATACACATATCATCCTTCCATCTTCCTCAATATTATCTATGGACAATAGAACTCATAGATACAGATATAGGTTTTTCATGTGTACATATAAATGTATATTTACATCCATCTCAGCACTTAGAACATTTTCTTTAGCACGTGATTCAGTGTCTGGCACATAGTAGGTACCTAATAAATATTTATTGATTTATTGATTGATTAATCTATATATGTGTGTTTGTATATAGTAAGAGAGACAACACCCTGCCAGGCTACATTTCCAGCTTTTTCTGCTTAAATCATGTGTATCCTGTATAGATGATAGAGATAAGAGGCAAACACTGTAGTATGGCATTTTCCATATATGTGGTATTACATATCACATACTCACATGCATACAAAGCAAATAGCATGGTAGAGTATATATAGAGAGAGCTTGCCTTGAAGTATTTAATAATTAGGCTCGTGTCCCTCATGTAACAACCTATACAATGCTAGGAAAAAGCCCAAGAATCCTCTCATAACTAGACGTAGCAAAAATCATGCTAATCTTTTTTTTAACTTTTTAAAAATATATATTTATTTACTATTTCTCTCTAGTTACAATCAAAATATTTTTTTACATTTTTATTAAAGCTTTTTATTTTTCAAATAATGGACAGTTTTTCAACATTAGCCCTTGCAAAACCTTGTGTTCCAATTCCCATCTTCCCTCATGTCCTCCCATAGATGGCAAGTAATCCAATATATATTAAACAAATCATGCTAATCTTTATTGGTGAAGATAACTACAGGCTCCCTGTTGTTACCTGAAAAGTCAAGTTTGGAAGATAATAGTTCTCATTTACACATGCATATACTCACACTCACACACAAAGCTATATATATTAAGACATTTTGGAAATTACAATTTATGTATATACAAAGTTCAAATAAGATATTACATGTTTTCAGATGTTATGCATATGTTCATTTTGCATACATTGTATAATATATATAGTACATAAACCTTTATGCATGTGTGTGTTTATGAGTATCACATGTACACAGATTCCTAAATATTTTAACACCAATATAAAAATTTAAAAATATATAAAAATCTGCATTGACTGGGTAGTGCTCCGAGCTACTCCTGAACTTTACACAACATAATCAAAATAATTCAAAATTCAAAGGCAAAAGAAAAATGCACAATGGAGTTAAACAGTGAATGACAACAATGACCATTACAAAACCCAAGTGGTACATTAAAAGTTAAAATTTGAAAATACCTCCAGGAAGGTCTTTAATACATTGAAGCCCACTTATTTGGAGGATTTACTTTGTTATGGGAAAATGTAGCACAGGTTTTAGAGTCATATACTGTGATCTGCACCAATGGCATTGATCAGATCACAGATCCATTATAACATCTTTTTCTCATAAATATATGCACGGATAAACAGATCAAGATAATCATTGCTAATAATTAATATTACTTTTAGCATCTAAAAACCACAGCCATCGAAACCACTTAGGTCTTGGTTTCTTTATAATATTTGGAAGTAATAAAAATAGTTCCATCTGTCTGAACTTTGGTATCTACTCATCTGAGAAGTCTATATAGGAAAGGATGATTACAAGTCTCATGTTAATGTTTATACATACACATGTCTCTGAAATTCAAATTAGATCTTAAATAAGAAATTATTGCCACTGATAATTCATTATTTGGGACAATCTAGACCCAAACTTCCATATTTCCCATTGTACTTAAGATCTGACTATCTTTTCAAATTATTACAATTCCACATGCTCATATTTTTGATTGCTACAAAGCAAAAATAGAAGATTGGTGGCATGAATTCTAAATTGATTAATTCCTTCTGAGAACAGAAGTCAGGTAGTGCCAACAAGTTGAATGCAGAGCCTTAACCATAACTGGCACACGGGCATCAATCATGATTTCAAATGAATAGATGATCCATGAAACAAAAGTGAGAGACCTCTAATCATCTACATTAAACTTTTGAGATGGAAGAGACCATAGGAGTCAAGATCACATTCAAGTCTCAGTTTTCTCAAATATGAAATTAGAGTGGTATAAGTTGGAATCATAGAATTTTCAAACTGAAAAAAAGTGTTTACAGATGATTCAACATTCTTATTTAATATGAGACAACTCAGAATATGCATACCATATTTCATATAAAACAGTAAGAAAGCCAGGATTTGAACCTAGGTTCTCTGATAATAAATCTAGTAATATTCATTTCAGTATCATATAAAGTTTCAATGGGTTGAGAAAAAAATGGGTTCTTTCTTACCTAGCTAGTAGCACAGAGATAAAATTCAGGAAGATCCGAGTTCAAATAAGGCCTCAAATATTTTTTATCTATGTGATTTTGGGCATGTCATTTAACTTCTGGTCCACTCCAATTTCTTCAACTACAAAATACTTACCAGGTATTTTACAGTGAAGGCTTGGCCAGGATGGATCACTGGTTTAGTTGTGGGCAGCAGAAGACAGTACCCACATTTTCTTACCACTCGAATTCTAGAATTCAGATTACATATTCTTCCTTCTTAACTTTAAAATTCTACAATCTTGTGTTATTATTTTTCTAGCCTTCCTTAGTTTCTATGCACATAACTGTGAATTACACACACACACACACACACACACACACACACACACACATTTTACCCATTCTTCAAGGTGTACCACAGGTCTACCTCTTGGAGTTTTCCTAACCAACTCCCCTCATGGATAATCCTTGGTGTCTGCACCCTCCACTTTGTCACTTAATATGATATTGCCATTCTATCCTTTCTTATCTCTTCCCCCTAGCTTCATTGGCTTCCATCAAGTCTCACCTAAAATCTCACATTTGACAGGAAACTTTTCATTGTCCCTATTGATTCTAGTAACTTTCTTCTGTGAATTAGGTTCAATTTATCCTGTGTAAAGCTTGTTTGTAAATAGTTCTGTACATGTTACTTCTTTATTTAGACCATCAATACCCTGAGAGAAGTGACTGGTTTTTACATGAGTTAATATCTCTGGCACTTAGTATAGTTCTTGACACATAGTAAACACATAATAAATGATTATTCTATGATTGACTTGATTCTTTGGTATTCTGAAGTTATTGGTACTATGTTTCAGTTGGCTAGAAGATAAAATAGGTTACTTGAATCAAAAATGGAAACTGGGCCAGCCAACCATGATGTCCAAGAAATATGCATGCTGGCAGTCTTAGACAGGAAATTTCTTGTAGAAATGTGGTAAGTAGAAATTTAGTTTTCCTTATTCCTCCCTCTCTTTATCCTGTAAGCATTTATTTCTATTCTGTGTACCCATTGTTTTAGGCATCAAGGACACAGATAAAAAGGCAAATATTTCCCACATTCTATCATCAGAATATTTATGCAATGAATAAATACACAATAAAATGCAAAATAAATAAAAAGCAATTTGTTGGTGGATGCAGGAAGAATAAGGAAAATCAGAGAAGGCCTTATATAAGAAGTATCATTTGAAATGAATCTCAAGGGAAGTTAGAGAACCAAGGAGGAAGAATTAAGGAGGGGGGCATTCTGATTATAGTAGGCAGACAGTACAAAGCTCCAAAGATGAGAAACAGAAAAGCAAGTAGATCAGTTTTACCTTAACTTCTGGTGTTTGGATTGACAAAATATGACTTAACCTTGAAGAGGCATCCCAGAGGTAGATTGTAAAAATCTTTAAATGTCAAGTAGGAGCATTTGTGTTTGATTATAGAGGCAAGAGAGAGCTTTTAAACCTTTGAGATTAGAGAATCAATGAGATCAAAGTCTGACCAGTAAGATTTGGAACCCAAAGAAAGGGACTGATTTGGTTTTCAGCTGTCCAAGCTGAACAAAGTGTATGAGGCAGAGATATGATCATGGTGCACAGGCTGAGGTAGGTAGTGCTGGAAAAAAGAAAATCCATGCATACCTAGCTCAAAGTTTATGGCCCAAGTCAGGGTGACAAAAAGATGGTGGGGAACTTGAGGAAGGAGGAAAGACTAAATCATACAGATTATAAGAAAGAATAAACTCTATATAATTTTAGTAGGATTATAGTTCTAAAAACAATACTGCTTCTCTCCCCTACAATAACAAAGAGAATGCTTCAGAGTGGAGGATGATCTCAGAGGTTAATTCAATCTGTCTGTGTCTATAACAGAAACTTTTCTACAATATTTTCACCAAGATCTCATTCAGCCCTCAGTAGAATTTTCAGGCAGGAATAAAATCCTTGTATGGATTTGTACCTTCTATCTCTTGGAAATACTGAGCTCAAAGTTGTATACCTAATATATGTTTACTAAATATTTAAATATTTAGCTAGATGGGCTTTAAAGGCTACTTCCAAATACTGTACATTTCAGGGGAGGACACTGAGGTCTAAGCAAAGTATAAATTGCTGCAGTCTCATAGACAGAAATGGGAGGGACAGATATGAAATGTGAATGTGAATCTCCTGGCTCCAATCCCCATATTCTTTGCACATGATTCCCTTTGACTTGGTTTTATTAAGTCTTTTTTTTCATGCATTAGCCATTAAAGCCTCCTCTCAGATGCAGATGGAGGTACCAGCCAGCACAGCTGCATTATAATACTAACAGATCATAATTAGCTCCTAACAAATATCAATTCACATGAATATTTCTGTTTCAGTGAGAAGTTTGGAAGGCAGGGAGTTTCACGAGATATTTAGATTGGGAAATCATCTATGTAATCAAAAGCAGTCATAGACTGTGCATACAGAGAGAAGAAAATTCACATCCTGAAAACCAACCAGAAATACGCCATATGCTATTATAGGATGATATAATTCTACTTACAAGATTAGTTTTTGAGACAGGTGGCAAAATTTACAGTGAAGGAGATAAGTAAGGTCAGTAGAATTATTAAAGTCCTGGAACTGCAAAGTTTCCTAGTATATAGAACTGGGAAAGACTTGATATCACAAATTATGAGGTGTCAAGGGTTTAAAGGGACCATAGTAACTATCTCCTGCCTGGGAAAACTACCCTTTGAAACTCTAGCCAACAACGGATTCATCTAGCCAGGTTCTTTAATAATTAAGAGAGCATCCACTACCTTGTGTGGCAGCTAGTTCACTTTGGAGAGGTGGAACAGCTTAATAGAAAGCTAGACCATCTAGAAAAGTCCAATCCTGTCATTGAATATATGCTAAACTGAAGGACTCTTTAGATGTAGTTATTTATTCAAGTTTACTCTCTCTCACACACACATACATAAACACAAAGGAATACATAAAAAACACTTCTAGGGAGATATCTAGATACACACATATGTGCATATATAGGGATTTCATGTATGTGTATATGTATATACATGTCTACATATACACATGTGTAAATACATGAATTCAAAGGCTTGTAAAATGGAAGCATACCTTTATATATGTTAAAAAACAAACAAACTCTAAAATCAGGAAGACCTGTATGGGTTCAACTCATGAATCTGACAGTTTTTGATATTCAGTATGTGGCCCTGATCAGGTTCCTCATCCTTTCAAAAAGCTATGTTGCAGCTGAGGTTCCTTCAGAGCATAGCGAGCTCCAGGGTTCCCCACTGACTTTCTGTGGAGCAAGCCTGGAGTTGTTTATACCTCAAATTGGTTAAATCCTGTCTTGTTACTTTCTTTGGATCTTCTCAGGTTGCCCCAGGAGGGCCCCTCTTTGGCCCCGATTGATTTGCTTTTTCTATTAATTAGGGGATGGCTGAACAAATTGTGGTATATTAATGAAAAGCAATATTATTGTACTATAAGCAATATTGAATGTTATGAATAAAGAAAAGCAGTGAAAGATTTCCATGAATTTATGTAGCATGGAGTAAATAGAACCCCATGCAAAAAAAAAAAAAAAAAACATACACAATATCTACAATAATCCCAATGAAAGTAACTACTATAAAAATAAACAACAATGATTGCTGTATGAATACAAAGAATAAATACAAAATGCTGTATATATATATACATATATATATATGTATATATATATACAGCATTTTGTATTTATATATACATAAAGAATGTCTCCAAAGAAGAGATCAAAAAAGATATTTTTACAACTTTCTACACACTTGCAAGATTTATAAGTATGGAAGATTATGTCTATGTGTGTGTGTGTGTCCACGCATATGTAATATCAGACTTTTTGAGGTAATGATCAATTATGTTGATTTTTCTCTTCTTTTTTGACTAATAATATTATTTATTATACAAATGGCTCTCAGGGAGGTGGAGTTATACAGGAGGAAATTGTAAAAACTGTGGAACTACAAAGAATACGTTTATTTCTATTAAAAACTTTGACTACTACAAATCAACCGTATTTCAAAAGGTTGTAATAGTGGGAGGAAAGTAACATTTGCTAAAATAGTGAAGGTATAAATCATTGCCAACTTTCTTAATTGGAAGGTTTAATTAAATTCCATGTTAAAAGTATAACTTAAATATTGGTATACCAAAGAAATCTCATAAAAGACAGTGACTTGTCATCAAAACCATTTCATCATGACTAAGAAATAGAATAGTTGATCAGTGGAATAGATTAGGTTCACAGAACAAAATAGTCAATAACTATAGTAATCTAGTGTTTGACAACCCCAAAGACCCCAGCTTTTAGGATAAGAACTCAGTATTTGACAAAAACTGCTGAGAAAATTGGAAATTAATATGGTGGAAAGTAGGCATTGACCCACACAACACCGTATACCAATATAAGGTGGAAATGTGATCATGATTTAGACATGGAGTGATATCATAAGCAAATTAGAAGAATAAAGGATAGTTTATCTCTCATATCTGTGGAGAAGGAAGGAATTTGTGGCCAATGAATTGGAGTTTTTTATTAAACACAAAATAGATAATTTTTATTAAGTTAAAAAGTTTTTGTATGAACAAAACCAATGCAGACATGATTAGAAGGGAAGCAATAAAATAGGAAAAACATTTTTTACATTTAAGTGTTCTGATAAAGGCCTCATTTTAAAAATCTATAGACAACTGACTCAAATTTATAAGAATTCAAGCCATTCTCCACTTGATAAACGGTGAAAGCCTATGAACAGAAAATTTCAGATGAAGAAATTGAAACCATTTCTATTCATATGAAAAGGTGCTCTAAATCAATAGAGAAATGCAAATTAAGACAACTCTGAGGTACCTCGAGTCACCTCTCAGATTGACTAAAATGACAAAAAAAAAAAAAAAGATAATGACACATGTTGGAGGGGATATGGGAAAACTGGGATACTAATACATTGTTGGTGGGGTTGTAAACTGATCCAATCATTCAGTTTGTGGAGCAATTTGAGCTATGTCCAAAGAGTTATCAAACTCTGCATACCCTTTGACCCTGCAGTGTTTTTAAAAGGCTTATATCCAAAAGAGGTCATAAAGAAGGGAAATGGACCCATATGTGCAAAAATGTTTGTGACAGCCCTTTTTGTAGTGGCAAGAAACTGGAAACTGTGTAGATACCCATCAATTGGAAAATGACTGAATAGGTTATGATATATGAATGTTATGTTGTGGAATATTATTGTTCTATAAGAAAGCATCAGCAAGATGGTTCCAGAGAGGCCTGGAAGGACTTACATGAACTGATGCTAAGTGAAATGAGCAGAACAAGAGATCACTGTACATGACAATAACAAGATTATATGATGGTCAAATCTGATGGACATGGCTCTTTTCAACAATGAGATGACTGAGGCCACAAGATTTAATGATCTTGTGATGAAGAGAGCCATCTGCACTCGGAGAGAGGACTGTGGGAATTGAGTGTGGATCACAACATAGCATTTTCACTATTTATTGTCATTTGTTTCCATTTTGTTTTCTTTCTCACATTTTCCTTTTTGATCTGATTTTTCTTTGCAGCAAGATGATTGTACAAATATGTATACATATATTGGATTTAACATATATGTTTAACATTATTGTATTACTTTCCGTCCAGGGAAGGAGGTGAAGGGGGAAGGAGGGAGTAATTTAGAACACAAGGTTTGGCAAGGGTAAATGTTGAAAAATTATTTAAGCATATGTTTGAAAATTTAAAAAAAACTTTTTTTTAATTTTTTTTATTTATTTTTTTAAATTTAATAGCCTTTTATTTACAGGATATATGCATGGGTAACTTTACAGCATTAACAATTGCCAAACCTCTTGTTCCATGTCGTCATATAGTATTGTTGTTGAAGTATATAATGATCTCCTGGTCCTGCTCATTTCACTCAGCATCAGTTTGTGTCAGTCTCTCCAGGCCTTTCTGAAATCATCCTGTTGGTCATTTCTTACAGAACAGTAATATTCCATAATATTCATATACCACAATTTATTCAGCCATTCTCCAACTGATGGACATCCATTCAGTTTCCAGTTTTTAGCCACTACAAAAAGGGCTGCCACAAACATTCGTGCACATACAGGTCCCTTTCCCTTCTTTATAATCTCTTTGGGATATAATCCCAGTAGTAACACTGCTGGATCAAAGGGTATGCACAGTTTGATAACTTTTTGAGCATAGTTCCAAACTACTCTCCAAAATGGTTGGATTCGTTCACAACTCCACCAACAATGCATCAATGTCCCAGTTTTTCCGCATCCCCTCCAACAATCATCATTATTTTTTCCTGTCATCTTAGCCAATCTGACAGGTGTGTAGTGGTATCTTAGAGTTGTCTTAATTTGCATTTCTCTGATTAATAATGACTTGGAGCATCTTTTCATATGACTAGAAATAGTTTCAATTTCTTCATCTGAGAATTGTCTGTTCATATCCTTTGACCATTTTTCAATTGGAGAATGGCTTGATTTTTTATAAATTAGAGTTAATTCTCTATATATTTTGGAAATGAGGCCTTTATCAGAACCTTTGACTGTAAAAATATTTTCCCAGTTTATTGCTTCCCTTCTTTTTTTTTTTTTTTTTTTTTTCTATTTAATAGCCTTTTATTTACAGGATATATACATGGGTAACTTTACAGCATTAACAATTGCCAAACCTCTTGTTCCAATTTTTCACCTCTTACCCCCCCCCCTCCCCTAGATGGCAGGATGACCAGTAGATGTTAAATATATTAAAATATAAATTAGATACACAATAAGTATACCCGACCAAAACGTTATTTTGCTGTAGAAAAAGAATCAGACTCTGAAATATTGTACAATTAGCTTGTGAAGGAAATCAGAAATGCAGGTGTGCATAAATATAGGGATTGGGAATTCAATGTAATGGTTTTTAGTCATCTCCCAGAGTTCTTTTTCTGGGCATAGCTGGTTCAGTTCATTACTGCTCCATTAGAAATGATTTGGTTGTTCTCGTTGCTGAGGATGGCCTGATCCATCAGAACTGGTCATCATATAGTATTGTTGTTGAAGTATATAATGATCTCCTGGTCCTGCTCATTTCACTCAGCATCAGTTCATGTAAGTCTCTCCAGGCCTTTCTGAAATTATCCTGTTGGTCATTTCTTACAGAACAGTAATATTCCATAATTTTCATATACCACAATTTATTCAACCATTCTCCAACTGATGGACATCCATTCAGTTTCAGTTTTTAGCCACTACAAAAGGGCTGCCACAAACATTCGTGCACATACAGGTCCCTTTCCTTCTTTATAATCTCTTTGGGATATAATCCCAGTAGTAACACTGCTGGATCAAAGGGTATGCACAGTTTGATAACTTTTTGAGCATAGTTCCAAACTACTCTCCAAAATGGTTGGATTCGTTCACAACTCCACCAACAATGCATCAATGTCCCAGTTTTTCCGCATCCCCTCCAACAATCATCATTATTTTTTCCTGTCATCTTAGCCAATCTGACAGGTGTGTAGTGGTATCTTAGAGTTGTCTTAATTTGCATTTCTCTGATTAATAATGACTTGGAGTATCTTTTCATATGACTAGAAATAGTTTCAATTTCTTCATCTGAGAATTGTCTGTTCATATCCTTTGACCATTTTTCAATTGGAGAATGGCTTGATTTTTTATAAATTAGAGTTAATTCTCTATATATTTTGGAAATGAGGCCTTTATCAGAACCTTTGACTGTAAAAATATTTTCCCAGTTTATTGCTTCCCTTCTAATCTTGTCTGCATTAGTTTTGTTTGTACAAAAACTTTTCAGTTTGGTATAATCGAAATTTTCTATTTTGTGATCAGTAATGATCTCTAGTTCTTCTTTGGTCATAAAGACCTTCCCCTTCCACAGGTCTGAGAGGTAAACTATCCTGTGTTCCTCTAATTTATTAATAATTTCATTCTTTATGCCTAGGTCATGAACCCATTTTGACCTTATCTTGGTGTACGGTGTTAAGTATGGATCAATGCCTAGTTTCTGCCATATTAGTTTCCAATTTTCCCAGCAATTTTTATCAAACAGTAAGTTCTTATCCCAAAAGCTGGGGTCTTTGGGTTTGTCAAAGACTAGGTTGCTATATTTGTTGACTGTTTTATCCCTTGAACCTAATCTATTCCACTGATCAACTAATCTATTCCTTAGCCAATACCAAATGGTTTGGGTAACTGCTGCTCTATAATATAATTTTAGATCTGGTACAGCTAAGCCACCTTCATTTGATTTTTTTTCATTAATTCCCTTGAAATTCTTGACCTTTTATTTTTCCATATGAATTTTGTTGTTATTTTTTCTAGGTCATTAAAATAGTTTTTTGGGACTCTGATTGGTATAGCGCTAAATAAATAGATTAGTTTAGGTAATATTGTCATCTTTATTATATTTGCTCACCCTATCCAAGAGCATTTAATATTTTTCCAATTGGTTAGATCAGACTTAATTTGTGTGAAAAGTGGTCTGTAATTTTGCTCATAAAGTTTCTGATTTTCCCTTGGCAGATAGATTCCTAAATATTTTATATTATCAGTAGTTACTTTAAATGGAATTTCTCTTTGTAACTGACTGTTGGATTTTGTTAGTGATATATAAGAATGCTGATGACTTATGTGGGTTTATTTTATAACCAGCAACTTTGCTAAAGTTGTGGATTATTTCTAATAACTTTTTAGTAGAATCTCTGGGGTTCTCTAAGTATACCATCATGTCATCGGCAAAGAGTGATAATTTGGTTTCCTCATTACCTATTCTTATTCCTTTAATCTCTTTCTCAGCTCTTAATTCTAAAGCTAGTGTTTCTAATACAATATTAAATAGTAACGGTGATAGTGGGCAACCTTGTTTCACTCCAGATCTTATTGGGAATGGTTGCAGTTTGTCTCCATTACATATGATGCTTACTGATGGTTTTAAATAGATGCTGCTGATTATTTTAAGGAAAAGTCCATTTATTCCTATACTCTCAAGTGTTTTTAATAGTGACTTAGTAGATAGAAGTTTTACTTCAAAATTAGAGATATCTAGGTTCAAATACTGCCTCTGAAAATGGTCTTCACATCACCAATCACTTTTTGGATATTTCAAATCAGATACCCCAGAAAATCTGAAATTCAGTGTCCAAAGCAAAACATGTATGTCACCATTTCTCTATTATTGTCCTTTTTTCTATATTGTCAAAGGTATCACCATCCTATGTTTTCCAGATTTGTAACCTCAACATTATCCTTGACCTTCATAATCCCTTAATCCATACGTCCAAAATGTTTTTTATTCCTCTAACATCTTTTTTATTTGACCTCCTCTTCTCTTCAGTCTGTTCACTTCTTCATTACCTCTTACATGGATTAATGAGTTTACTAATTGTTTCAAGTATCTCCCTATTCCAGTCCATCTGCACACTTCTGCAAAAATAATTTTCCTTAGATACTTATCTGACAATGTCACTATTTTTCTCACCTCTCATCTCCTAAGATATAATAAAAAATGCCTCTGTTTTAGCTGTAAAGTCAAACACATTCTAGCCTCAAGCAAACTATCAAGACTCACTAGAAATTATTCCTCCTACATACTGTGAGCCAAACTGGCCTTCTCTCTGTTCCTCACACAGAACACTCTATCTCCATGCATTTTCATTAGCTGTCCTCCAGCCTAAATCAAACTTCCTCATTGCCCCTGCCTCATAGACTATTTCTTTTATTAAAGATTATTCAAACATTACCTTCTTCATGAAGCATTGTTAGTGTCCTCCCCTCCAAAATCCTTGTGTTTCACTATTCCATAATATTCAGTTCTTCAATGGATCTGTAAACTCATTGGGGTAGTAGAGTAAGATTAAGACCTGAGTTTTTGTTGATGGATGAAACATTTTCTGTATTGAATTAGATTAGTGCCTATCCTATCATTTATATTCTTAAATGGTCTCTTGGGAACCTTGAGAGGTTAAATGATTTGCCAAAATTCATGCTTATTTTTGTCAGAAGTGAGACTTGAAGAAGACAAAGCACCAAGCTTGGGCACAATGAGGTCTGCTGACTGGAATAGTATTGATCTAAGAAGGTGTGAGTTACATGGTTGATTTCATCTTTCAGAATAATGAGCAACTGCAGCTTATTATAGAGTCCAGAAAACAACTGGATGGGAAATGATGACTTGAATGACCTAAAAATTCTTCTCAAATGGTAGAGAATCTAAGTGGAGCTCTTCAACCTCCCTCTCCAATCTTTCACTCTCCAGAAGTTTATGATTTTTTTCCCCTAAAACGTTGCCCAACAACAAACATAGTAGTCCAAATTTTGGCAAATTATAGCAGACCTATTAACTCCTTAATCCTTACTACCTTGCCTGTCTTCCAAAATAGCCTCTTTTTTTGTCTTCCATATGACACTGTTGACTCACCTTAAGCCATCTTTCCATAGGTTCACTCCCTCTCCTCTTTTGGCTGTTCAAGGGCAGCAACAGAATATAATTTCAAAACAGCACTGGTATAAATGTCAAGTGAAGAATTATCTGGAAATGATGGTATTACACATCATAATGACATCTGGGAATATCAAGTGAATCACTGTGCAGGTTTGACATTTTCAAAATGTAACAATCTTTAGACAAGTGCAAATTGCGAACAAAAAGCATATTGACACAGAGAAGCTCATTCCAGGTCTTTGTTCAAGTATGTTATCCTTCGTACATCATTTTCTAAAATAAACTATCCTTATCAAGACAAGATCATAAAATCGGATAGCAGAATCAGCTTTCCTTTCCATGTTTCCTTATATTTCATATGATACTTTCCTCTTAATAAGAGTATAAAAACAGGTGGCAAAGTATATTGAAAAGTAACCTAGTGCTGAGAGAAGAGAGAGGGCCTGAATTGAAATTATGTCTTAATCCCTTCCTATTTTTTTTTTTACTTGAACAAGTCTTTTAAACATTTTGTTTATATCATGTGGAAATGAAGATGTTGTAGTATTTAATTTTTTTAATTCTTTTTTCAGCTTACAATCTAGTGATCTGAAAAATAGAAAGAGTGAGTATTATTAACCAATCACATTTTATTTTGTTTTTTATATTATGTGGAGAAAAAACTCATCTTTTTGAACATTATATATTTTAAGAAATGCCCCTCCCCTAAAAATTGGATTTTCCTTTGTAAGAGATGATACATTATTTTTTTTAATTTAGTCCTTTTATCATTTTATAAAACATACAATGATCTAATACAAGAATCCTCCATAATAATGTTTAAAGGAGAGAGACATGTTTCATGATCTTTTCCCTTGAACTATTACGTATTCTTCAACTAATCAGGGTCTTGTTTTTAGTGATGTTCCCTCCAGAATGCTGTATGCATTTTGAACATTGTATTTTGTTTTTATTTCACTCTATCTCTTTGTATAAATCTCTTTTTTATTATAGCTTTTTATTTACAAAATATATGCATGGGTAATTTTTCAACATTGACCCATGCAAAACCTGTTCCAACTTTTCCTCTCCTTCCCCCCACCCTTTTCCCTAGATGGCAGGTAGTCCATTACATGTCAAATGTGTTAAAATATATGTTAACTGTATAAATATGTATACATATTTTAGATTTATCTTGCTACACACAAAAAAAAAATAGATCTAGAAAGAAAGAAAAAAAAAACCTGGGAAGGAAAACAAAAATGCAAGCACATAATAACAGAAAGAATAGAAATGCTATGTTGTGGTCCACATTCATTTCCCATAGTTCTCTTTCTGGGTAGAGATGATTCTCTTCATTACTGAATAGCTGGAACTGGTTTGAATCATCTCATTTTTGAAGAGAGCCACATGCATCAGGGTTGATTATAATATAATCATCTTGTTGTTGGGTATAATGATCTCCTGGTTCTGCTCATTTCACTCAGCATCAGTTCATGTAAGTCTCTCCAAGCCTCTCTGAAATCATCCTGTGGGTCATTTCTTACAGAATAATAGTATTCCATAGCATTCATATATTTTGTATAAATCTCAAGTCAATGAATGAATGAAAAAATGCATTTTAAGCATCAGAGATTGTATATACAAATATGTCATAAAGATTACAGAGTCTGTTTTGGGATCCTTTTCAAAGGAACCCAGTATAATAGAACCCATCAGAACTTGTATTTCAAGAACACAAATATTGAGAAGTGAGAATCATCTCCATGATTACGAACTTTCTTGACATCGTGAAGTAATTACCTCCATGCTTACATGAGCAGAGGAAAAGGTAGTTAGCCAGTAGTATCACCAGATCCAGGTATAATTGATGTTTGTGTACCCTCAAGTTCTCAAAGATGATCCCTAGAATATTTAATGGCTCCTCTTTGGAAGATTTCCTAAGCCATGCACACATGAGTGACATCACACTGACAGGTATAGATATATTTTTTATTTATTATTAAAGGGAATGCATTCATAAATTATATTCAATATTCACTTGATCAGAATTATAAATAGTTTCATTTCTTATAAAAGAAAATTGCAACATTAAATTGAGAGGTGTTGCCTATTTTATGAGAGAGAAATTTGGTTTCAAAAGAGGCATAAAATGAATGTGAAGGGGGTGACAGAAAAAAAAAAGAACTGTTATATAAATAAATGAAGCTAAATCATATTATGAAGGATGTAAGACATTACCCTCTTTGTACATGAACATTTTGGATTCAAAATTAGGTCTTAAAAAACTATTTTGAAAAGATGATATTTTACATGAAGAAAGGGAATTTTCAGATAAAATGTGAAAAGCATGGATTGTTAGAATGACTGAATATAGAGCTAAAAAATCTATTTGAGGAAAATGAAATGATTGAGGAAATAGGGTATTGAGATTATGTGAATTTTTCTATCCCAAAATGTAAGTTTGACCATGCCATAGCCTATTCAATAAACTCTAGTGCTCCCCAATACATCCAGGATCAAATAAAAATCATTCTATCTGACTTTCAAAGCCCTTCCCACTTTCCCAGTCTAATACTTTATTCTCTTCCATGTACTCTGTGATCCATGACATTAATCTCTTTGTTATTCCTTTCACATCGCACTTAGTTTCCTACTTCCAGGTATCTTCCTTGCCATTTCATTCCTACTATTGTCTCCTTCCTCATCTGTGTCTCTTACCATCCTCTGAGTTTCAGTCAAGGTGCCACTTTTTCCAAAAAGCCTTTCCCAGTTCTCCTTAGTTAGTTCTTTCCCTCTGATATTACCCCACATCAAGTCATATATGATATAGCTGCCTAAAAACAGAGATTGTTATTGGTTTATCTTTGTATCCTCTGAATTCAGTGTCTAGCACCTATTAGGAACTTAATAAATGCTAATTTTTTGAGGCATAATACAGAATCTGTTTGTGAAAGGGAATGGGAGGACTTCTTTGCATTGTCCAAAGAGTTGATCTAATGACCTTTGAATATTTTTGTTTGTTTTGTGATGAAGGTTTTGGTTCTTTATTTTTATTTGGGGAGGAAAGGTGGAGAAAAGGAGCTTCTTGACAGCATAATACTTCCAGTAATGACCTTTAAGGGTCACTTAAATGAATTTACCACTGCTTCATCAGTCCAGAGTAGAAGAATAAATTCCTCCAGTAAAAGAGTCTTAAGAATCAAAACAGGCATAGTTATGAGAGGAGGAGCATCATGGGATGAAGCTGTTGATTAAAAAGAAAAAGATGCACTTTTTTGTTTTAAGTCAAAGATTTTTATATGGATATGGATATGGATACGGATATGGATATGGAGATATATATATATATCCATCCATATATATATATATATATATATATATATATATATATATGGATGGTCCTCACATGCATCTCTCTGCTAGATTTCTGTAAGCAAATGAGAACTCTTCCTCATATATACTATGTGCACTTGTAAGAGAGGGTGACTTAATGTATGTGTGGACTATGATGCATTATTATTTCATAGACTTTTTTTGAGTAACTGTGATGGTCTGATGTTATATAACCATTAAGTAAACATTATGTATGACATTTGTTACAAAAGATTTGGGTCTTTTCTTCCTTTTTAAAGTTTTAAATGGAAAGAGATAAAAAGGAGATAAAATTATCAATCAAAAATAAAATTTGTTTAAAAACAATGGTGTTATTCTCATGATTGAGAGAATATATATATATATATATATAAAATGCAAATATATATATATATATATATATTCTCTCAATCATGAGAATAACACCATATATATATATATATATGTATACACACACACACATATATATATGTAATAAACACACATATGTGTATATATATGTATATACACACACATATATATGTATATGTATATATATATATATATATATATATATATATATATATACATATACATATATATGTGGTAAGCAAACAGATAGGGGCTAAGCATCTACCCTGACAAATAGAAGGTTTTCATCCCTCTCCAAAACACAAGTGTCTCTGAATTCAGAAAGTCTAAAGTGTATAGAGATTATCTTTCTCTGGAGATACTGAAGGCAAGGTGTATGATAGAGAGGATGAACCAAAGAGCAGGGGCATTGTGCTCCATAAGGAATAGTTATAATGTATGGTCCACAACAGTCATGCCATACAGGTACACTCCGGGGCAATGGCAATTCACTCATTGAATGCAAAGATGGCAAGATAGAAGATGAATCATTGTTTGGGGGGAAAAAAAGTGGGCTGGGCAAGCTGGAATGTTATCAGCCTCACTATCATATTAAAGAATAAAGCAAATGAAAAAACAAATCTTCTCTCTGGGACTATGACCTACTGGCAGGCAAGCAGCCCACTGAGTTGGTGCATCAGCATATCTTGTGTGGACAGTAAATATGGACGGACAATGAGCTGGCTAAGAACTGAAAAGAGAACAGCCTGGATCCAATTTTGGGAATCTGCCAAATGCTCTCAATAATCCTGAGCTTTTTGATTTTGTACAAGTCAATCCTTTGCATACCAATATCTCACCCTGAGATGCTACATGGTAATGCCTGAGTTAATAAGTGTCTCCTTTGAAAACTGTATACCCTGGCTTGTCACAAAACCTACTCTCTATATCTTTGCAAGTCATTGTCCTTCCCTGAAGAATTAATTCCCATTTTTCTCTTCCTATACCATATTTCTTTTACTCAGTCATTTTTTCTCTTCCACGATGGATTTAATGCCTGCCTCACAATTTTCTTCTCTGCCCCATACCCTACCTTTTTTTTAAGCTTCCTGACTTCCTATTTCCTTAATCATTTTAACTCCCATCATTTCTGCCTCCAATTTATCCCTTATCTATGCTGGAGTATTCATATGTTAGAATGACTCTCACAGTTCTCTGGCTCAAAGGAATTTTCCCTACAGGACTAGCAATCATAACTTTGGCATTTGTGAGTCTAAACAGGTGACCATCAGAGTATTATCAAGGAGGAGTTTTACAATAGGAGCATTACCAAAGAGGGGGACACAGGAGTCCCCAATGAGGTGTAGGACTATAAAAATATCATAGTTACATGAGCGCAAAGTAAAACAGAAGCAAGACAATCTTTTTTGAGTAACATATAATAGCACACCAGCTGTGAAAAGAAAGAGGCACACACCATCCCTTTTATCCTATCTGCTTCTAAAGTTGAGCTGTGGAAATTGAGTCTACTAAGTTGATATCCTAAAACTTTTACTCAACTAAGAAGCAAAATATTTTAATGACTTCTATAAAAGTCTATGGAAAATTAAATGTAAAAGAATAGCAAGTTAATGACTTGTCCTGAGAGTATTTCTATCTGAATCTCATTTTTTTTTTTAAATTACCAACAATGAGATGATCATAACAACTACAGAATTTTTTACTGCACTTAAAATATGGTATTTCATTTGATCTTCAAAACAGCCCTGTGAACTAAGTTGCATGAATACCAGTAAAAAGAGGAACATTGTCATCAGTCAACTCTCATTTGTTAAATGTTTACTATATTTCAGATACTACTATGCTAATCATTTTAAAGTTTATAAAATATAGCTTAAAATGATGTTTAAATATTACTACTATTGGTGGTGGTGAAAGTGGTAGTGGAGATGGTAGTGGTAATAGTAGTAATAACTTCAGCAGTATGGTATAGGATTAGAAGTACCAGGGTTAGAGTCAGGAAGACAGATTTAAATCCTCTAATCAAAATGATATTTTGCTTGCTGGGGCACCCTGAGCAAGTTTTTTTTGCTTCAATGGGTCCTAAAATGTCTCCATGAAAATTGAGATGGATTCAAAATGCTTGAGTGGAACAGCTGCTCAGTTTATAAAATCATAGACCCCTGTGTATTTGTGTTTGTTAAATAGTCATGAGCCTTGACCCCAAATCAGAAAGCTAGATGTGAAACTGAGTTCTCTAGCCCCCCAGATCAAAACACATTCTTCCACATTTCGCTGCTTCTTCAAATTCTGAGAGTGTCAAAAGTCATCATGTAGGGACCTGCATCTTCACCCATCAATATAATGTTATGGAGAATAACTAATATAAATGAAGTTGACAGAGTCTGGAATTTATACTGTTCTAAATAAGAGCAGATATTAATAAAGATTCCTCATCTAAAGTTTTTCTTTTTATCCTGGAACTAACAGGTATTATCATGGCAACTTTAAATTCTTCTGTGAAATAACAAGTTATAGTTAAATAATATAATTGCAAGAACTGGAATTTTGTTTTCATTAATCATAACAACAACATGAAATCTTAAATGACTTGAAGATTTTTTTTTAAATTACAATTAAAATAGAAATAACTTGGAATGACAATGCAGCTTGGTACAATATAAGAACTCTTGCATTTAATCCAAGGACCTGAAGTAAATCCTGACTCTGCCACTTACAACTTAAGTGATATTAGATACATTATTTAACTATTACATCCAACAATTTCCTAAAATTTTAGGTAAAAAGTTGGTCACAGCAATCTCAGAGGTTTCCTACAGATGTGTAAAGGGCTGAAACTTTTGAGTTCGTGCAATGAGTTTCGGACAAGCAAGCACTTAAGACTAATTACCAATTGGACAATACTCTATTAGCATTTGCTTGGAAAATGGCCCACCCCACCATTCTGTGTTGGCTCCATCGTTTGGTGTATAGGGAGATTGGGAGGAGGGAAAAAGGGTGGAATAGGACAAGCAAATGTGACTCCCGGTGGTAGAAGAAAGAGGAGATTCCTGTGTCCATACTCTTTCCTCTCCCTTCAATAAATTTTTTCTTAGCCAGTACTAAATAATTTTGATGATTAACACTTTATAATATAGTTGTAGTTCTAGTAAGCAGATATCAGATCTTAACTTGCTGAAGAAGTCAAAAAGGAGAGAACAATCCCCCCTTTACACAATACACACTTTTTCACCATTTTAAGATAGAAGTTAAATTATTGTAATTCTTGATTTTTGCTTGAACATGAAAAAGACTTGCAGTATCAAAGGTTTATATCAAAGACTTGAAAACAAAAACTACGAATTTCTGGTAGGCAAGATGAAGGGAAATTATTTATTTATTGTTCATCTCTCCAACTCCTCTTTGATGTTCTAAAGGGTGAATTTCAAATTATTTAAGTGTAACAATGGTCCAAAAATTCTACTGTTAGAAAGATACAAATGAGGTATTATGAGTGATATGTTCATAGTCCTCATACATAATGGCTACAGAGGTGAGAGCAAATTATGGAGGATAGAGAAGAGAAGCCCATACATAATTAAAATACTTTGGCTCACAAATTAAAATATCTTTCTTTGCTATTACTATTCTAAGTTCCTTATTTGTATTATGTCTTCTCCTTGAAGGCAGGGAATATCCCACTTTAGTATTTCTGTCTCCAGGTCCTGGTAGGGAACCTGAGACATAATAAACACTTAGGAATTGTCTATTCACTCATTCATTAGTTCATCCATTCATAAATTACAAGATGTACTGATTTGGCTGATGTGGACACCAGATGATGATAAGCACCAAATGTCAGGTTCAGTCATGTGAAAAATTGGCCATTCTCTTTGGCAAAAGGTAGGTTTATTTAGGAGAAGAGGTCACAGACAAAGTGAAGAGATAGAATAGACTCCAGAAATAGTAAATATGAAATGGAGTTGGGAGAGAATAGAAAGGGGTTTTATGGAAAGGACAAATTTCTAGTGGAACTTGCCATTTACCAGGAGACAAGAAACACCTAATGGAGTTGGGCCTGTCCTTAGCTGGCAAGCTAAATCAATTTTTTAAGCTTTTTTTTTTATTTTCAAAACATTTGCATGGATAATTTTTCAACATTGACCCTTGCACAGTCTTGTGTTCAACATTTTCCCCTTCTTTTCTCCACCCTCTCCCCAGATGGCAAGCAATCCAATATATGTTATACATGTTAAAATATATGTTAAATCAAATATATGTAAAAATTTTTTATACAATTATCTTTCTGCATAAGAAAACTCAGATCAAAAAGAAAAGTAAATGAGTAAGAAAACAAAATGCAAACAAACAAACAACAAAAAAGATGAAAAATACTATGTTGTGATCCACACTCAGTTCCCATAGTCCTTCTTCTGGATGCAGATGGCTCTCTTCATCACAAGATCATTGGAACTGGCATCAGTCATCTCATTATTGGAAAGAGTCATATCCATCAGAATTGATCATTATATAACATTGATGTTGCCATGTATAATGATCGCCTGCTTCTATTCATTTCACTTGGCATCAATTCATGTAACTCTCTCCAGGCCTCTCTGAAATCATTCTGCTGGCCATTTCTTATAGAACAATAATATTCCATAACATTCATAGATCAGAACTTATTCAGCCATTCTCCAACTGATGGGCATTCACTCAGTTTCCAGGTCCTTGCCACTATGAAAAGGTGACAAGCTAAATCCTGAAGTGGACATAGTACCTCAAAAGTTATTTCAACTCTTATATAGAAGAAGTGAGATCATGAGAGGAGAGATGCCATAAGGCATGGTGAGGTTAGGAAGGACACCACAAAGTATAGTAGAGTTAGGAGAGTCTACATGACAGGGGGGAGGGGTAAAAAGAAAGACACTTCTATAGTAGATGGGATCACAGAGCTAAACTGATCTCTATCTGAGCCTTCTTTTTACCTTCCTCAGGGAATAATTTTATCAAGAATTCAGTTTCTCTCTACCAACCACACCTACCATTCAGGACCTCATCAATATTAAATTCCTAGAGGAAAGTCATTTAATCTCAGTGGACATTGTCTTTTATAAAATGAGAAGGTTGATTTGGATTGAGTCTAAGGTCACTCCCAGAACTAAAACTATCTAATATCTCTCAAATCAAAACCAGTCAACATGTATTAAGTTTCTCTTGAGCAGAGGTTGTCCCACACTGGAACACATTTCATCCTCATATCCATTTCTCATAATCTTTTGCTTAGTTCAAAGTTCAGTTCAAATAATACATCCTACAAGAGGTTGTTCTATATTCCTCCCTCTTCCCACACAGAGAGGCAGTTTTCTGTGTTCTTTATAACTTGAAATTACTTCATATATATATATATATATATATATATATATATGCCATCAAGACTTTAAGAAACAATTCTAAATTCTTCAGATTTAAAAAAGCACCTTAATATCAATGAGAAAAATAGCACTCACCATTATCTTAAATAAGATAATACTGCTATGTTTATAGTACGAAACATGGCACATATTCAGCATCATTTGAATATTTCTTCCTTTGCTCACTTGAAAAAAAAATTAACAATTTGTCTCTTTAATTGAGCTCTAAATGGATCAAATATAAACTGGCCCATTCTGAGAATACTTACAAAACTATAAAAAGGGTATTGAAACTACAGTTTCAAAATCCTTTGTCTCTGTAAACCTGAAAGTGCTCTGTAAATGTTAGCTATTATATTAAGTTACAGCAAAGGTGCTGGAATTCAGTAATAAACAGTTTCCTGACTTGAGAATTCCCATACCAATAATACCACAAATCTATTTCCTTTCTCCTAATTTGCTGTGAATAAATATATTTAATGTCTCTCCTCTGTTAATTGTTTCCTATTTATCTTATTTATAGCTTGTTTTATATAAATGTTTTCTTCTTTTTTGAATTGTAACCTCTTTAGGGTAGGGGTTGTCATTTGCCTCTTTTTGTATCCCCAGCATTTAGTATGGTACCTGGCACATAGTAGCCACTTCATAAACTATTATTGATTAATTGATTGATTGATATTGTGTCAGGCTCTGTGGAAGAGATAAACAAATGATATACGGGATAAACCAGAGATAAGCTACAGAGAAAATCAGGTAAGAGGAAATGAAAAAGAAATAGCTCTGAGATATATACAGCTGTTCACATTATTGATTCCCTTAGATACCTTATTCGTTGACACAGCAATAACCAGATCCTGAACAAAAAAGATGCCAGGCTAGGGTACCAATTCATCACACAGACTCTTTTGTGATATAGTGTACATTAAAGGGCTTGAGATATATAGATACAAGGGATGAAACCCAACAAGAGAATCTGAAACTATCTAAGGTCTCTCAAATCAAAAGCAGACACCACATGCACTAAGTGCCTACAGGGAAAGTTCTATTCTATGGATAAAAATTCATTTCTACTAAACAAACAATTATGTACATCCAAGGGCAAGGTTTTTCTTCAGAAGAAAACATTAGAATTTTAGAGCAAAAATATATTTTTGAGATCTTTGCAATTCTAATATCAATTATATTTCCATCATTTTTATTGATAAGAACATTCAACTAATTATTGGATATATTGGCCTACTGGAAACCATATTTCCTGCCATTTGGACCCATTTGCTTCCTTCTCAACATATAGGCCCACCACAAATGTCACCCTTAATTAACTTGAATTAAGTGCAAGTGCAAATTACAAGATGTTAGGAATAAAAAGATATCAATTACAATATCACAGGCATGGTAAGAATTAGGGACTGGGTTTGAATTTGGACTCTCTCATGTACTATCTATATAATCCTGGGCAAGTCATTGAATTCAGTAGAATTCAATTTCCTCATTTGCAAAAAGAGGGAATTATTCTTGATGGCTTCTGAGGACATTTTCTATTCTAAATTTTCGCCATTAGAAAACATTTTAATGTTAATTAAAGCCCTTAATTCAAGGGCTTAATTCAAGTTTTTATTTTTATAATGTCTATTAAGTGCAAATTACAAGATGTTAGGAATAAAAAGATATCAATTACAATATCACAGGCATGGTAAGAATTAGGGACTGGGTTTGAATTTGGACTCTCTCATGTACTATCTATATAATCCTGGGCAAGTCATTGAATTCAGTAGAATTCAATTTCCTCATTTGCAAAAAGAGGGAATTATTCTTGATGGCTTCTGAGGACATTTTCTATTCTAAATTTTCGCCATTAGAAAACATTTTTTTTTCTCCAGAGGAATATAAGATTTAAAGAGAAATATTAAAATATAGTAAGACTATTCATGAAAGACATCACTAAACTTTAGTCACATGGGAGGAATTGAGGAAAGTGTTCCTCCTAGAAAGGTATCTGTATTAAACCTTCAAAGAAAATCAATAGAGTCACGGATGAGGAAGGCTACCAAGTCCAAATCCTTTATCTAAAAGGATTGGGGATATGTTAAATATTACAGCTAAATGGTATCTAAAGCAAGATTTAAAGTCAATTCTTTAGGATTCTTGAGTCCACCACTCTAAACCACTTCACCCTATAACCATTTCTAAGAAACTGACATGAAGGAATAATAGCTGAAAAAATTAGGGACAAGAAAGCACTTTGCAGGCATAGGGAATCAATTCTTCAAAATGACAGGAGTGATATAATTCTGTAAATCAATTTGAGTAAAACAAAGAATAGATGAAGAGAGGAAGAAAAGTCCCATTTAATGTCAGTGCCTTTCCACCATGATTATTTCCAATATATTACATATACATATTATTTTATGCTATCTCCTTCATTGGATTTAAAGCCTTTTGAAGTCAGGTACTGTTTTTGCTTTTTCTTGTATCCCCTGAACTTAACACATTTCCTGAAATATAATAGTCATTCAATAAATGCTTGTTGACTTAAGTTGACCTGGAAGGGTGGGATGAAGTCAGACAATGCATGGCTTTAAATAACAAGCTCAGGATTTTATATTCTGTTTTGAAGATAATTGTGAGCCATTGAAGATTGGAGTAAGGTTAGATGGAGGAAATAATTGAATTAGATCTGTGCTCTAGGAGTGTTATCTGAGCATTCAGTTCTATTTGCTTTTAGAGTTTCTGCAACGTGATTTATTCATCCCTGGCCAAGTACTCACTTGCAATATGAGAAATTTTATATACTTTTCTGTTAAGTAAAATGACAATAAAAGCAGTTTTGTAACCCTTTTCACATTTTCCTGATGTTGTCAAGCTAGGACATGATTCAAGAACAAAACACAAAAACACACTTTAAAAGCTCCATCTTTTATATGCTAAAAAAAAAAAAAAAAAAAGTATGGAAGCTACTCATGGAATACAACTCAAAATGAGTTCAGCTCTCACTTAATTTATTTCTCAATAATCAAGAAGTTGAAGGTGACAATAGTAAACAGTTGATCACTTTCACTACTTCAACACCCTTAGACAAGTTTTCTGTAGGGTCTAGGGACCCTCAAAACTGAAAGGAATGTGTCTGAAATGGAAAGATGATGGACATAGTTTAAAGTATCTGTTGGCTCCAAATCACAGGAATTACAACTTGAAGGGTGACAGTCCCACATCACATACAATTTTATTGCCAATTTTGAAAATGGAGCTATAAATTAGGGACAATAATATAATACTTCCATCAGAAGGTACTTTTGTTATTAGAAGGGGAAAAAGCCATTTTTTGAATGGAATTTCCCTTAAATGACAGCTACTTTTTATTCAGTACTGGCAATAACAATGATAATGCCAAGGGCAAATCCATTTGGCCACTTAGGAATTACAGGAAATACATTGGGGGTAGTGGGGTGGGGGGTTGGGAGAGGGGGGATGACCAACTCAACTCTTCTCTGTAAAATAAAATGATAATGTTTAGAAATGTCTGAATACAATGTTCAAAAATTATTATTATACCAGCATTTGTGCTTCTATGTGCACTTAATAAGTACCTACTATAGAACAGGAACTGTGCTGGAAACTTGAAATACAAAGTCAAAAGTAATATTAAACAGTTTTCTTTGTCTTAGATTATATATATATGTATATACATACATATATATAAGACAAATACATATATATACACATGCATATATATATTCATATATATGTATATGCATATGATAGATATTTATATGTTATATATGTGAGTGTGTATATATACATAAAACTGGTGTTGACATGGAAGAATGGGATGAAGTCAGACTATGCAAATCTTTAAATAATAAGCTCAGCACTTAATGACTTAATGTTCTGTCCTGAACATATATATGTGTGTATATGTGTATGTGTATGTATCTATACATATACATATATATATATATATATAATGTTTTCAACATTCACTTTTTAAAGATTTTTGAGTTCTAGATTTTTCTTCTCATCCCCTCCTCTCCCCTTCCCTAAGACAGCAAGCAATCTGATATAGGTTATACATATCCATCATATTTACACATTAGTTATATTGTGAAAAAAATCAGAAAAAAAGGGAAAAATTAAAAAAAAAAGAAAAAAGAATGAAAATATCATGATTTGATCTACAGTTAATATTCATAATTCTTGCTCTGGATATGGACAGCATTTTCCAGTATGAGTCTTTTGGGATTGTCTCCAATCATTGAATTACTAAGAGTTAACTCTATCACAGTTTAACATCACACAATGTTGTTATTACTATTTTTAATGCTCCCCCGGTTCTGCTCACTTCATTTAGCATCAGTTTATGTAAGTCTTTCCAGGTTTTTCTAAAATTCACTTGCTCATCATTTCTTATAGCACAACAATATTCCTTTACATTCATAAGACACAATTTGTTTTCCAATTGATGGGCATCCCCTCAATTTACAAATCTTTACCATCATAAAAATAAGTGCTCTAATTATTTCGTACCCCCCCTTTTATTATCTCTTTGGGACAAGACCCTGTAGTGGAATTCCTGGATCAAAAGGTATATACAGTATAGTTGTCCTTTGAGCATAATGCTATATTGTTCTTCAGAATGATTGTCTCATTTCACAGTTTCACCAACAATGCATTAGTCTTCCATTTTCCCCATATATTTGTCCAACATTTATCATCTGCCTTTTATGTCAGAAATATTTTAAAGCTTGTTTGATTATTTCCTTTCAGAATCATGATGTCCTAGCTTGATAATAAATGGTAAAAGGCTAAAAACTGCCTTTGATATCACCTGTATTTAACATAAAACTATGTTATAAAAGATCTTGTTCTCAAGATTATAATCTAAATTGGCAGACAATATACATATATGTATGTAATATACACATATATACATATGAATACATATTTGATTATGTGCTTTTTACTTGCATACCTGTAACCTTGGAGGAGAGGGAAGACAAGAAAAGATTCAGACAAAAAGTGACAGCTAAGCTGAAACTAGAAAAATATTAGAGATCCTAAGAAATCAAGATGAGAAACAAGTATACAAGAGAGATATACAGAAATTCAGAAATACAGAAATGGAAGATGAAACATCCCATATGAGAAATAATTACAAGTCTATGGTTGGGGTAGAGAGAGAGGAGACTAATATGTAAATAAAATAGTAGAAAAGATAAATTGGCGACATGATGGGAAGACTTTGATGAAGTCAGGAGACCAATAGAAGTTCATTGTACTAGTCCAAAAGCAGACCCTAGCTCCTCCACAGTCATCATGAATTTTTGTCTACTCAAGTTTCTGAATTCTCATCCTTTATAATTTTTCTTTACCCTTTGACATTGTTGACCATTCTCTTTTCCTTGATATTTTCTTCTCTCTGGGTTTTCATAACATTACTCTCTCCTGTTTCTTCTTCCACCTGTCAATCCATTTCTTCATTTGTTGGATCACTGTCCAGGCAACACCTTCTAACAATTGATGGGTACCTGTTCCCATGATAATAGTGGGTGGTTCCTAGGGTTCTGTCCTCAGCTCTCATTTATTCTCCCTCTATACTATGTTAATTGGAGATATAAATTCTCAGGAATTAAATTGTCATCTCTATACTGATGATTCTCAGGTCTTATCATTGGATTCTAATGTGTCTCCTGACATATAGTCTTGCATCTCCAACCACATATTGGACATCTTAACTAAATGTTCCATAGAATCTTAAAATCGACCTATCTAAAGCTGAAGTCATCCTCTCCCTCCTCAAAGAGTTTCCTCTCTAATTTTCTTCTTTAATTTAATTTAATTAATAAATCTCCTCTTTGGACTTTTTGAGGGGGATGCCCATCAATTGGAAAACAAATTGTATCTTATGAATGTAAAGGAATATTGTTGTGCTATAAGAAATGATGAGCAAGTGAATTTTAGAAAAACCTGGAAAGACTTACATAAACTGATGCTGAATGAAGTGAGCAGAACCGGGGGAGCATTAAAAATAGTAATAACAACATTGTGTGATGTTAAACTGTGATAGAGTTAACTCTTAGTAATTCAATGATTGGAGACAATCCCAAAAGACTCATACTGGAAAATCCTGTCCATATCCAGAGGAATGGAATAATTTTCCTCTTTATGCTAATTTTCCTTTTACTTTTGAGGACAGCACTATCTTCCCAATTATCTAAGCTCATTACCTTGATGTCATTCCCAATTCCTTACCCTTATTTCTCTCAAATCCCATCTGTTACAAAACACTATCAATCCTGCTTTTGTGACATCTTGGATTCATCTCCTTCTCTCTTTTGGTTACACCATTATCCTGTTCCAACTTTCATTACCTCACACCTATGTTGTCTCATATGTCTGCTATTAAGTCTCCCTGCTTTAAGCCTCTTTACATTAGAGATCATACACTTCCACTCAGCTATCAGATTAATATTCTTAAAGTTAGATCAAACCATATCAGTCCCCCATTCAATAAACTTCAGTGACACTCTAATGTCTTCAGGTTCAGATATACAATCTTCTGTCATTCAAAGCCTTTAAAAATATAGCCCCCTTCTACCTTTCCCTTCTCACACTTATACCCCACCATGTACACTGTATTCAATTGACACTTTCTTCTTCACTATTCTTTAACAAGATACTCTATCTCTTGACTTACTGCATTTTCAATGATTGTTGCTCTTTTTCTGAAATTTTATTGTCACTTCTTTTATGTGAGTGTGTACATCAGACTTCTGAAAACTTCAATTTTAAGCTATTTGAGCTTTTAGGCACTTAATAAAAGCTTGTTGTCTTGCCCTGCCTAAGAAGAGTGGGATGAAATAGTTTTTGGTTCATGACAGATATTACATCTCAGAAGAAGCAGGATAAACCAGGCAGGTCAGACCCTTATTGCTGAATCTGTTTCCATGATTATTTCCTTTCTTAACTATTCCAGGAAAAAAACAGAGGACATCAGTCAACTTCACTTGAAAACCTTTGAGGGCAGAAACAAAGCTTGCTCTTCTGTTTTTTTCATAGTCAGAAATAGTTTCTGAACAAAAAGTGATTACTATTACATATTCATTTGTTCCGTCATTTAATGGTTAATGGTTGTACACCAAACTATAAAATGCTGAGAATATAAAATCTTGATTTTATATGCATATATTTCAAGTTTCTTTTTTTTTTAACCTGAGGTAGAAAAATACTTATGAGAGGACCATCCAAATATCTGAAAAGGTGTAAAATCAACAAGACATAAAAGTGCTCTGCTTGGCTCCAAAGCGCAAAACTAGGAGTAAGAGGCAAAATGATGAAGAGAGATAGCTTCAGGTTTCATTTAAGGAAAACTTCCCAATAATTATCTCCCTTAAAGGTTGCTTTAAAGCAGAATGGGGTGTCTTGGGACTTAATGGATTCTCCATCGATGTACATCTTCCAATAGAGGCTGATTGAGCACCTTGCAGAGATTTTATAGACTGAATTCCTCCTCAAGCATGTGTTGGATTCCATGAATAGTAAGGTTCCTTCTCCTTCTGTAATTGTATAATTCAATAAGATGGCAGTTTTGACTCCTTTCAACTGCGGAATCATCAAAGAAGTAAGATGATTTCTAGCATTGACAACTCTTACCAGCTAAGTCACCTGAAAATGATTGGTTTTTACCCTGACAAAAGAAGTAAAAAAAATACATCTCTGAAAACAAACATAATAAGTGTTGATTTCTGAGGCTCTGATACTCAGTACAAATAGCTAAATTATTCAATGTTTGAACAGCAAGGTATTTCAGCAGGGACAGTTCCTTAATTAAATGAATTCCAAACACCAGGACTAGTGGGCCCTCCAGGAACATGAGGTTTCAAGTCCTGAAAGGGTCATTTAAGGATGAGCCAGAGAACAGAAATCAAATTGAGTTTGCTTCATTTCATAGGCGATCAGTGTCTCAAAACTTATGCATATTCTAATCAAAGATTAGCACTAACTAAAAGAAAACAAGGAAATGCATAAAGCCAGCAGGATGACAGCAAGGAGATGGGTAAGCACACTCCAAAAAACATTGAATCAAAAAGAAAAAAAAATCTACATGGTGTGAAACTGGCTGGAGTTTCTGCTTTTGGAGTTCAGATGCACTTCTTGGAAGGATGTGATGAATACTAATTTTTTTTTTCCATTTTCACAGCTCCTTTTTGTGAAGAACAATCAATACCCAACTTCCATAAAATAGATACAATCCAAAGTTTATATAAGGAAACTTGAAACTCTGTGGAGGGATTGTGTTTGTTGTTGTTGTTTGTTTGTTTTCAAAGTCAGCCAACAGCATTCATCTTCAGCCTTTTGGCTTTGTATATGATGCTAGGTTCTTTGGGAGAGGAAAGGACATTCAAACTTAAAGCCGGGAAGGATCTTGGAGACCACCTAGTTTAGCCCCCTTAGTCTTACAGACAAGAAAACAGTGGTATAGGGGTAGGGAGAAATGGTCAAGGTCACATGGATAGGAAGTAGCAGAGCCAGATCTTTGAGCCCAGGTCTTTTCATGACAGATCCAGTGCTTCTCCCCCTATACTTTGCTCTCTCCACCAAGAAGCTTGCAAGCCTGTGAGGACAGGATGTGAGGAAACAATAAAACTGGGTCTGAGCCTTGTAGGTCTAGTTATTGTGCCTCTTTAAAAGATACAGAAAAAAGTTAACTCATAAAGAGAGCTACGACATGAAATACAGAAAAAAATAAATATGTTCTTTTGACATGGGGGCAAATGGATGCAGCTCAATCATATGAAAAGAAAGCTGCATTCAGAGTGAAAAGATATGTTTGAGTGCTAATTTCAATCATCAACAAGCATTTCTCCAATACCTATTAAGCACTAAGCAAAGACAAAAAGGAAACAAACCCACCTCTTAGGTATCTTACATGTTATCAATTATAAATTATGCAGAGGAATCACCAATTACTATAAGTGTGATCTTGATCAAGTCACCTTCTCATAGGACCTCAGTTTTCTCATCAATAAACAAGGGGGAGTTAGACTCATTAAAGCATAAGTTCTCTCCTAGTTTTGCATCTCTGACATTTTTAACTTGAGAGATCTGCAGGATATTTTGATGACTATTTAATGAAGTGGAAGTACTTGATAATGTAATCCTGTGTTGTGACTACATAGCTATGGGATTTGGGGCAAGTTATTTCCCCACATTCTGCCACAGGTTCCTAATCTATAAAATGAGGACTGTTGGACATAATTATCTGAGGTCCCTTCTGACTCTAGAGCCATGATCCTACTCATAAAATTGTTTACATACATTTGAGTTTTCACATTATGTGATTTAGACACTACAAAATATCATGTTCAAGTTGCAGGTGTGAAGATGGAGGCTTTGAGAAGTTACGTGATCATAAAGCTAAAGGCTACTGAAGATGGGATTTAAGCTTAGATTTTCCTGACTTTACATGCAGAAGGCTATCCTCCATTACTGACACTAGAAAATTCAATCCAGGAGTCCTAACTATTAAGATTGTCACTTCTAAGGAGGAAATTTTCACTAGTTAATTTTTTGTAAAGAAAGTGTGCCACTATAGCAGGCTTTTTTATGGGAAAAGGAACCTAAGAGTGAGGAAGAAAGAGGTTCAGAAAGGAAAAATCACTTAATGACAAGGTTAGAAAAGATGTCTTTCATGGCTCTTTTCAACAATAAGATGATTGAAGTAAGTTCCAATCATCTTGTGATGAAGAGAGCCATCTACACCCAGAGATATTACTATAGGAACTGAATGTGACTCACCACATAGCATTTTCACCCTTTTTGTTGTTCTTTGCTTGTATTTTGTTTTCTTTCTCATTTTTTAACTATTTGATCAGATTTTTCTTGTGCATCAAGATGATTATATAAATATTTATACATATATTGGATTTAATATTATTTTTTAAATGTTTACCATATATTGGATTACTTGCCATCTAAGGGAGGGAGTGAGGGGAAGGGGGAGAAAATTTGGAACACAAAATTTTGTAAGGATCAATGTTGAAAAATTATCCATGCATATATTTTGAAAATAAAAGGCTTTAATTAAAAAAAAAAGAAAGAAAGAAAAGATGCCCTCGATCTCCTTCATAGTCAAGAAAGCTCCCTATATCATACCCAACAAATGGCTTCTTCAGCCATTGGATGTCATTCTCTAGCTTAAAAATGAACACATAAAAATTGGGAAAGTAGGAAAGAGTAAGTGTACTTATTATAATATTTCCTTCTGGTTCTGATGACATGCTTTGTTGAAAAAGAAAAGGATAAATATTTGAAATGTACAGAAGATGTTCTGAAAATCATCTGAAGGTTGAGTGAAGACATTATAATTCTTGGGAAATCATGATTTCAGCAGACACTAAGGGCATTTTCAGAAAGTACAGAGGGTTTGGAAAGAGTTCTTTGACTTTTAAATTTAAGTTTGTAGGTCAGAAGATCTAGTCATTTGATGGCTTTTATGTTATTTGTGGGAAATTACATATCTGTATGTTAGCTTATTGTTTTCTTAATACCCGTACAAATGAAAAAACCCTACTGAATACAATTAGGATAAGATCAAAACTCAGAAAAAAAATCATTAATAAATATAGTCCCTAAGCTGACATAACTCCATAAAGTCAAATTTCCATTTTCCCTAGTTGATCAATTGATTAAGACCAGGTTATCTTCAAAGATCAGTAATCTCCTCTATTTCCTTCCTGTCATGTGTGGCCAGTTCCTGTGAGCAGCTGACTTGACCACCAGTATTGCTTTTGATCAAAGAATCCTTCAGAACTTTTCCCTTGATGTGTTTTTTTTTTAATTTTTTTTATTATAGCTTTTTATTTACAAGATATATGCATGGGTAATTTTTCAGCATTGACAACTGCAAAACCTTTTCTTCCAACTTTTCCCCTCCTTCCCCCCACCCCTTCCCCCAGATGGCAGGTTGACCAATACATTTTAATATGTTAGAGTATAAGTTAAATACAATATATGTGTACATGTCCATACAGTTATTTTGCTGCACAAAAAGAATAGGATTTTGAAATAGTGTACAATTAGCCTGTGAAGGAAATCAAAAATGCAGGCAGACAAAAATAGAGGGATTGGGAATTCTATGTAGTGGTTCTTAGTTATCTCCCAGAGTTCTTTCCCTGGATGTAGCTGGTTTAATTCATTATTGCTCTATTGTAATTGATTTGTTTCATCTCATTGTTGAAGAGGGCCACGTCCATCAGAATTGATCTTGATGTGTTCTTTAAAGCCCCAAATAGCAGACTGCTAATCTGACTGATTTATGAATCTTGATCAGAGTGCCAAGGGGGAAATCCCTGTTCAGTATGATCTTCCATGATTACAATACATGCTTTGGACATCTTATTCTCCTGATCTTCACTCAAGAAGAAGAAATAATCCAGATGAAGATATGCAGGGGAGGTGTCACTGAACAAGAGCAGTGACTACCAGCATTTATCATCAAATTCTTGTGCTTTGTATTTAATGTTCTGCTGCTTAAGCTTCTGTTTAGCAGGAATTAAGTCCTGTGGATACTTACCAAAAATTCAGTGTTATATCCTTCATTTTACCATTTCCTTCCAGCTTCCTCCCTCCCTTTAAGGTGAATCATGTAAGTTTGTCCCAGGCAGTATCATCAAGAATCATGACTGAGAGCTGGAAGAGATGTTAATGCCTGCTTAATCCTAGCTCTAAAGTTTATCTAGTCCAACTCTCTTATTTTCTAACGGAGGAAAATAAGCCTCAATGAGGTGAGATGTCTTGCTGAAGTCAAGTTGATACGGTTTCCTTTGGCCAAAGCATCATGCCTCTCACTAGCAAAAAACAAGTAGCTTGTTATCAGAGAAGGTTAAAGCTTCCATGGTGATCAATAGGTATTGGCCTTAGGAAGAGTTGCTAAACTTTCAACCTAACCAAAATATGGAGGTCCAGTCTCAACTAATTAATAATAATTTGGGAAGATAAGATGGTGCTTTATCATTGTAGACTTCAAAATGAAAAAAAAAAGTTTGTTTTACTTTATAAGAAATAGAAAATAATAAAGAGCATGAGTGGAAGAGAAAAAAAAAAAAACAAGAAAGGTTTATTGTTATATAGTTTAGTTTGGTGTCCATGAAGACCAATAATAAAATGATGAATATAAGCACAGAAAAGTGTGTATATCACAGAAAGAATTGCCAGAATTGAGCAAGTAAATTGGATATTAAAACACAGACAATGGGAGAGTCAAACATTTCTAACAAGGAAACCTAAATGAATGGTACCACTTTATATGAAATTATAATCTCAGATTCTAGCCTGTTGAATTTGAGATGCCCACAGGACATCCAGGAGAAAATTTTCTCTAGATCACTAGGAATGCTGCTCTTCAATTTATGAGAAAATTTGCAGCTAGAAACAAAGACTCAGAAATCCTCTATGGAGAGGTAGAGTTGAAGCCATGAGATTTTATACAGTCAAGGGAGATGGCAAAAAGTAAAAAGACATTAATATCCATGACAAATATGAAAAAAACAGCCACTTAAAAAAGTGGTGGAGAGGATAACAAGGCATTGAAGGATTCAGAAAAGGAATAGCATGAGGGATACTGAAGAGCTGAAAGGAAAGACTGGTTCTATGCAAATACAAAATCAAGTATATTAATTGAACGACTAGTTCAGTGGGACATGGAGCACCAGTGTCTCCAAAAAGTTAAAGATAAGCACTGTCCAGGGAACAATATAGAAGTCCATGATAGAAATAAACAAGCTGCACTCTCAAAACAGAAAATAACTTTATACTGAAACAGAAATTAAGGATTTCATTGAAGAGTTTTAGAATAGAAAGAGAAGATGCACTCGTCTCAATGGAAGACAGAGGAATTACACCTTCTTGCTTCACTCATGTCTCTGTGTGACTTCTCTGGATCCCAGTGTTACCCTATGTAAAAGAGTTGGGCTATCTTATTTCTGTATTCCTTCCATCTCTGTATCCTATAATCATTTCATGCTACTCCAAAATAGAGTTCACAATCATGTCCTTATTGCCCAATAGACTATAATTGATGTGAAAGAGAGTATATTTAGTCAGTTAGGTGAGAAATTAGAAAGAGCACCTGACTTATAGTCACAAAGATGTCATCATCTCCTCACAAGCATGAGTTTCAGTCCTGCTTCCCATTCAACTAATGAGTAAGTCATTTAAGTCCTCAGCCTCTGTTTTCTCATCTAAAGAGGGGTAATAATTGCACCTAGTGTGAGGAGAATTGTGGGAATCAAATAGGATAATATATGCAAATTCCTTTGCAAATTATCTGAACGTGATGTTTTATTTTTGAGTTTTATGCTATGTTTAACAATAAGCTTTTTATGTTTATCTTGAATGTTTTTACTGAAAATTTTCCATCCAAATTTTCTTCAGTAAAAATGATAACAACAAAAAAGACTTCTAACATAGCAAGAAAAGAGTTATAGCCTCAAGCAATCAGCCATAAGGAAATAATATGAATCTGAAAATCTGTATACTTGGAAAACTTTAGATTCAGAAAAGAATGTCTTTCTCTGTAAGTTTGGAAGAAGGGAAATGGAAAAATCTAAAATAATTTCTTTCCTTATTTCCTTTCCTCCTCTCCCTTCCCCTTCCTTATTTCTGTCCTTCCATCTTATTTACAGAAAACCCCAATCTTGTCTATTCAGCTACTATAGAATTAAAAAACAAAAACAAAAACATGAGCACTTAGTTCAGACAAATTCACAAAATTCAGACCATATATTTTAGATACCCATTTTTAACTATTCCTTTTTGCCTGTTCTTTTAAAAAATTTGATCTTTTCTTTACTCCAACATCTTTGAACATAAGATGTGAATTGTGAAAATTTCCCCCACCATATGCTTGGGAAGTCTTATACATAAAACAAGGCTCCTTTGGAGAGTTCCAACTCCAACTTTGGAGAGGCCAACTGATGTAATATGTTGTCAGGTAAATGATTTGCTATCTTCTCTAAATCCATTCTTAATTCATCTATCAGATATGTATCTTTTATTATCTCTTAATGTCTAGCTCCAGGCTTAGGAATAATGTAAAAACTGGATACTAGAAAAAAATAATTGTGGAATTAAAATAAATTGCAATATGCTTTCTCTTCATGTAAAAAGGCTAAGAATTATGCTCACAAGGAGCAGTTTAGTGAATAGACCGATAATGATTGCCCTGAGTAGAGTTTAAAAAGTATATTGATGTTGATGATAATTTTTAAAAGATGAAATTATTATGGCAGCAGTCATAAATATCATGTCCTAAGGTTTGTAAGGTATTCTTCATGAGCTTTCCTTCTCAAAAACCCTGTGAAATAAAAACTATTATCCCCATTTTATAGAAGAGCAAACAAAGACTGAGAGAAATTAACTGGTTCAGAGACAGTTAATAAGTTTCTAAATAGGGACAGGTCTTTTGAACTCCAAATTCATAATCCATGTGAAAATATAATAATAAATGGCATTGTACTAGTATGAAGGTCTTTAGTATGCATGTAGGGCAAATGGAAGTTGTTTCTGGATTCCTATTTTCTGTCTCTTATAATGGGTTCTCTGTTTAGGCTAGAGAATAACAACTAAAGAAAACAGGATAAAAACAACAACAACAACAACAACAACCCTCTGACAATGAATTTAATGTGCGAAGGAGGGGTTATTTTAAGGTAACTTCAAGTAGCAGTTATTACTTGACATCCCTTCAAGAGTCTCCTCTGGAAAGAAGCCACCATTAGCTTCAAATAATGCTTGGCAGATATGTAAAAGGAAAAGCATAGAACAGGTCAAGATTGATTTGAAATGCTGACTATGGGAGAGGTCTCAGACTCCATCAGTTTATACCCAGAGGAATCAGAAGTAAGGGGAGAAATTTCCAATCTGAAAATTGAGAAGGAACAATTGAGGAAAAATTAAGGAGGAGGGAGGAACAACACATATTTACCTAATAATTAGAGATGGACATATCTGAGAAAGAAATAGCAGGTCTCCTTTCTTTGGAGGGTGTTGGATTGACATTGGATGATCTTTTGTTGCAGAAGGGATTCCTTGTCAGGTACAAGGTGGACCACATGGCCTTTAATATCCATTCTCCCCCTGAGATTCTTTGACTTCTCATTAAGATAGTGGAACCTCATAAAAAGGAAGGAAAGACCTGTATTCTAATCCCATTGCTGTAATTATATAAGAGTAATCTATTTACTCCTATAGGGCAATTAAAAGAGATCTCAATCTCTTCCAATTGCTCTCTAAGAGTAAATAGACTACTATTATGTAATTACAGCAATTAATTAAAGGTTTGGGGTTTGCATTCTGCTTATGCCCCTTATGGCCTAGACTTGGGCAAGTGGATTCCCTGCTGAGACTTAATTTCCTCTTCTTCAAATGAAGAGGTTGAAATAGTCTCTAAAGACTTTATCAGTGTCAAATATATACTACTATTGTATTTCTGGGCTCTCACAATATTTTAAGTTTTAAACTGTGAGGGACTTTATAAGCCATTCAGTATAACATCTTTATTTTATAAAGAAAATGGGGTCCAGAAAAGTTAAGAAATTTGTCTGTTGTCATATTTGTGTAAATGACCAAGGCATGATTTGAACTGAAGTCTTCCTAATTCCTGTGGAGAGAATGCTAGGTCTGGAGTCAGGAAAACCCAAGTTCAAATCCAGCTCCAGACATTTACTGGCTTATGACTCTGACTGTGTCATTTAACCTTATTTCCCCAATTTCTTCATCTATAAAATAAGCTGGAGAATGAAATGGCAAATTACTCCAGTATCTTTGCCAAGCCAACCCCAAATGAGGTCACATAAAGATGTAACTGAAAATGATTAAACAAAAGCAATATATTTGCTGATTTCAAATCTATCCCTCTTTTTCCTGTGTCACACTGACATGTATCTATAGAATGGAGGTATTGGATTTACTTGTTGAGTACCTTTTAATATATAATTTTATGGCCAAAAACTAGAGAATAATTAATTGTTTTCCCAAAGATTAAGTTTGTACTCATTCTGACCTGCTCATTAGTACAACTGCATCAAAATCAAAAATTTACAATGTTTCCCCAAGAAGCTATATTTACCATGATAGAAACAGAAAATCTCTAAGTTGAAAAATATATTTGTATTCTTTTTGCAGCTCATCAGGATATAATGGACTAAATACATCATCCCCTGGATTTCTAAACTAATCTTCTTATGATGCAGAAAATAGAACCAACTTCAGGAGGAATGAAAGGCAAAATCTCCTAAGCATATAATTGATATAGACATTATCTTAACATTATTAAGATGGAAATAGCTACTCAGAGTCATTGAATAAATGGAAAATCAAAAAAAATAGAACATCTGTTCTTTTGAAACAGCAAAATTTCGCATTCATTCTGAGGTAGCTATGGTCGAGCACTTGTGAAATGATTCTGAAAATATTACTTTCATTAGATCTCACACAGAATCTCAGCTGTTTTATTGGAAATACAAGGAGAAGTATTAAGGGCCAAGCCACCTTAAATGCATGAAGCATTAGGTAAATATAACTAATGAGACAAGAATATTTTTTTTCCTACCACACATAGAGAAAATGCTTTTCACACTTTACCATGGTTGAAGAGCAATGCATACTCTCTTCTGGATCATTTGGAGTCAAATGGAAATATTTCTTCTGTCCAAATGGTTGTATTAATAATAAGAAACTGTACGATGAGTGTTTACCAGTCATTGACATGTAACACCTCCTTGAATACAAATGGCCCAATGTCTTCACTCTATCATGTTTGTCTACACTTCTATAGATACTGTTAGAGTTCTAAATGGAAATCTGACAAGATTTTGTTCAATGTATACCTTGATGCTCAATTTTTAAAGCCTCAAAATATTACATGGTGCACAAACATAAATGTTCATATTCAGTTATGTTAATATGCACATATACACACATGCACAATAAACATTTGTGCATGTGCATCTATTTATATTAATGCATCTATATGTGTGACTACATATGTTATGTATGTACAATTTATCTCTATTTATACAAATTTATATTATTATGTATGTATGGTATAAATATATATACACCTATGTATACATTGAATAATGTATATTTGTATATGTATATATTACTTCTGTATTAATATTAACATGTGTGTATGGCTATAAATATCCATGCCTATATATATATACATTGAATAATGTATATATGTATACATTATCTATGTATTTATATTAAAATATGAATATGGTTATAAATATGTATACCTACATAAATATTGAATAATGTATATATATGTATATATTGCCTGTGTATTTATATTAATATGTGTGTATGGGTAAGTATATGGGTATATGTGTGTATGGCTATGTATACTTACATATACATTAAATTAATGTATACATGTATTTTTTTGCAATATGTGCATATATTTGTGTTTGTAGCCATAAGTATCTTCTAACAGCAAAGAATTCAGTAGGGGAACTTGTATGAATGGCCTATACTCATGCTTTTATATATGACTATAAACAAAGAAAAGTTGTTCCAGATGATTCTTGAGTATTTTAAAATGGCAAGAGAGCAAGGGTAAGAGTTTTAAACATATATTGTGCATGTGAGAATTGTGTGAATGTGTGTATATATGTATGTGCATGTCGATACATATTAGGTGATATATTCCTTTGGCATAGACACAAGCCTATGAACTCTGCTTAGGATATAGTACTTGCATAAAATAAAATATAGGCAACTAGAAAAAAAAACTACAGATTAATATGATAAATATTTTCCCATCCAATTTCATGGCCCTCCCTGAAATTTATCCATGGAACACTTGGGGAGACCTGGACACTCTAAGTTAAGAACATCTTACATAAATGAATATCCCCAGTCTATGGAATGGTTCCATATGGAGAATTTACTCTGAATGATTAAGCACGAGGTATCCATATCTGAATATATCATAAAGTTATTGACATAGTAAAGTATGTGTACTGTGGTGAATATAAGAATCCCTGAAAAGTTTACATCTTGGTGACATTTTAAAAGGGATTAGTAAGTTATGATGCTCTATTTCCAAATATTTTTCATTTATTTACTATCATTTCAAGGCTAGTCTTCCTTTTCATAAAGCTTTAGTAAGTCTATGGCTTCTGCCTTCAGTTTACTGTTCATCCTAGAATACACTGAATGTTTTATCAGTCTACATTGGGTTCATGAGTTCACATCTGGATTCAAATACTAACTAGTCCTGTCCAAGTCACTTAACCCTGTTTGCCTCAGTTTTCTCATCTGTTAAAAAAAAATGTTATGGAGAAGGAAACAGCAAACTACTCCAACATTCTTGCCAAGAAAACCCCAAATGGAGTCACAAAGAGTCAGACACAATTGAAAAATGATTAAATGTAATAAATTGTGGTATGCTGTTGAGATTCTCTTACCAGTTCAGTTTCCTGTTTTAACAGGATCCTGGACTTACTTTCTTAATCCATTTAAATGATTGCAAATTAGATTGATAGGGGACTACATCACTCTCTCAGAATTCTAAAGACATCCCTAAGGAGTTGTGGTAATGCACTCTAAACTACCTTATAATGTGTTTCCCTCATATTATTTGCCAGTGACTTATACTCCACTATCATTTGACCATAATAATTTTTACAAAGAAATATTTAATGAGAAAATGTAGCAAATAATGAAAACCACCAGTACTGGGATCACATGATTTATTATGCTACTTCAAACCCAAGGGAGAGTGGGCTTAAACTTAAAGCAATTTCCAGAAGACAATTAGCTCCACCAAGTTCACAAACCTGTCACTGAAATGAATTTTAAAATAATTTAAATAAAAATTAAACAGAAAACTTCTGAATATGCCATAGCTAAAAGATGAGTCCCTCTTGTCTGCAGAACCCAGAATCTCGGCAGCTTTATCAATCAATCGCCAGGTCAGATATTGGTCACTCCTCAGGGTTGTGCTGGTAGACGAAAACTCTGGTCTAGACTCTTCCTTAGGTCTGTGTTGATCCATTCTTTTGACATTTTCAATACTTAAAACCCTCCAAAGTAGTTTGATACTATTTCAACTAAGAACAGGAAATAATATATGCAAGATACAGACTCAACAACTTTGTTATGATCTCATGGACTACATACAGAGATGTGCCTGAGGAAAGATGTGCCTGATGGCTCTGTCTCGTTTCCTGGAGGCATATAGTTAGTCTTGGCTTCACCACTTGAATGCAGGCAGGTCAGAAAGAGGAATCATATTATTCAGTGCCTGTAGAATGCACTATCACTCTTGGTTTAGCACTCAATCAAAAAGCCCATCTTCATTAGATAAGTTAAATTGGAAACAATATCTGTTTTTGTTCCCACATGTGTATGTGAGTTGTATTAGCAGAGAACACTGCACAAGCTCATGAAGACTAGGCTTTGTGGCTGGTGGCTACATTATACTATAATAATAACACTTACAAAATCCATCCCATCCATTTTCTCAAAAGTTTTGCAATAATTCTTAATAGAAAGGGGACTCACGTGGTGTAGGGTTTCGCTTTTTCAAGTAGAAGGCAATACTGAAGAATCATTGACACCATAGGCACAAAGTATTGGAGAATTCAAGGAACTTTGGAGCTTTGAATACTGAATATCATTATATTCAGTATTCAATAGCATACCACAATTATATTCAAGATATGCGTAAGGACTGACCCTTTTAAGGACTGATTTCCCTGGACAGAATCGACTTTCCAATGGAAATTTGGTGAATATGTCACCTTCTATACATCTTTCCTCTCCCCTGTAACTATGTGGCCTGGCAAAATAACATCATTGGCCCTTAAATATTGCTTATTTTCCATATATACTTTTATATCATCCCCCCTCAAATAAAGATGGCTTGTTTCTCATGACACTCTGAGTGTTTGCTATCAAAGAATACCTCTACTTAGTGTGGTATGGAATGGCAAAGGAAAAAGTCTGAATAAACAACCCTTGACTTAATACTTAAGTGAACCCTCTCTGTCTCTTATGTGTGTGTGTGTGTGTGTGTGTGTGTGTGTGTGTGTCTATGAGTGAGTGAGTGTGAGTCAGTTTCTTTATTTCTCTCTGTCTCCAACTATTTCTGTCTCTGTACATCTGTCTGTCTGTCTTTCACTGAGTCTCTCCTTCCCCCCGACTGTCTCTCTCTGTCTCTTTTTCTATCTCTTTCTGTCTCTGTCTTTATCTCTGTTTCTGAATCTATCCCTGTCTCTCTGTCTCTCTTTTTCTGTTTTCCTCTTGCTTCCCTTAAAGCTTTTTTTTATTATTTTCAAAACATATGCATGGATAATTTTCATAATTCACCCTTGCAAAACCTTGTTTTCCAATTTTTTCACTCTTTCCCCCACCCCCCTTCCCTAGATGGCTAGTAACCCAACCTATTTTAGACATGTGCAATTCTTCTATAAATATTTGCACAATTATCATGCTGCACACACCCAAAAATAGATCAAAAAGGGGAAAAAATGAGAAAGAAAATCAAATGCAAACAAACAACAACAAAAAGAGTGAGAATGTTATGTTGTGATCCACACTCAGTTCCCACAATCCTTTCTCTGGGTGTAGATGGCTGTCTTCATCAAAAGATCATTGGAACTGGTCTCAATCACATTTATTTCATTATTAGTTTCTTTTCTTTCTTTTTCCTCTACAGGATAAAGGGTGTTGATCAAATATTTTGCTGCAATGGTAATAATTTAGAAAATTGTTTCTTATCTCTATCTACTGAAAGTAAGAAAGAAGAGATGGTTGTGTATAATTACTAGCTTCCATATACCTAACCTAGCATCAGGGCACCATGAAATGAGCTTTAATACATAAGATAGAAAAAAAATCTTAACACTTCCTGAAATGCCTATTTTATGAGTAGTATGACTGTCCCTCTTACAAAATATCCATAAAGTAATTGAATGGCCCTCTGGTATGTTGTCCTCAGAAACTCCACAAAAAAATCAATCACACTCCTTTTGAGGAAGAAGATCCAACAACAGAATAGTGCTTTAGAAGATGGCAGCAACTTGTTAAAGAATCATCAATGTTTGAATATAGAAATAAAAAGTTGACAGTTTAGAGAGTCATCAGGGTACAGTTAGTTGCTAGAATTTAGAGATATTAGAGCAATTCCAGTTGTGATGGAACCATAGGAGTGTGAATTATGTTAAAAAATAATGTTTTTCTTATACATTTTCATGGGATTCTGGGAGAGGTTATATGCTTTTAAATATGAAAACTATAGAAAGATTCCACTGTTTAATTTTCCTACTTGTTTATTTTGTTATTTAGTCTTAATTTAAAATTATGTGATTTCATGTTGAACATATATTAGGTCACTTGGCATCTAGGGAGGGAGAAGGGGTAAGGGAGGGATAAAAAAAATTGGAACAGAAGGTTTTGCAAGGGTGAATGTTGAAAATTATCAATATACATGTTTTGAAAATAAAAAGCTTTAAAAACAAAAATAATAAAAAATAAAATTATGTGATTTGATTTGGGATTTTCCCCTGCCCTGTTGATAGACAAGATATTGTGTAATGACTCAAATAGTTATCTAACTGAATACCTGAAACACCTCAGATGGAAATGAGAATATTAACAGAATTTCATGGAAATCATGGGATAGGGATGATGGAAAACCAATCATCAGCTCTGAAAAACAGCTTCATTTATGACTTAGGACATCAAATTCAGAACACATTCCAGACTGGGGTATAGTACTGACTCTCTAGATGCCCCTTCATTATGCTACAACTTTCAGTTGTCCTTCTGATTTTTTTCTAATGATTATGCCTTAGACCCTGCCTGCTTCATAAAGATGTCCTGAAGATGAATGAGATTGTATTTTCACATCACTTAAAGATCACTTAACCCAGAGTAGGTTGGATATACAAAAAGGTCCTATTTCTTTTTATGTTCCTTTGGGAAATTACAAAATTATATTTATGACTACAAGCTTTTCCCTAATAAAAAAAAAGAAGAAGAAAAAGAACCAATTTTAATCAAAAATCTTTTCTATTGGTATTATATGACTACAAAACACACATATGGGTATTTATGAAACAAATCAGAGTGATGATTTCCAAATAGTAATGGAGAGGAATATGGTGAGTGTGATCAGGGAGTAACAGTTACAAATCATGCATTATGTAGGAGAAAAATACAGAAAAGAGCAGTGTATGGACAGAAGAAAGCTGTTCTTCATATGGAGAAAAAGGATCAGTTTACAAACATTATATAAGCTCTATGGACATCTAATTAATGTAAAGAGAAGCTCGAATTTATGGTTAAACATACACAATTGAGGCAGAGGATAAGCAAGCTTAAGTGGGCTTCAATCTGCATAACTGGAAGAAATACTCTCATTGAGGAGATGATGTATCCACTGGAGTATTATAAAATCATTATTTTTTAATGCAATAGTAGTACCCATGTTCACTCATTCCTTCATTGTAGGGTTTAAAAGTATTCATGTGCTTACAGGGCTTTTTAATTATAGTAATTTCATCAACTGTCAATTATCACAATCCAATTTAATCTTAAGAATTCAGGCTAAGCAGCTCAGTATGGAAAGGTAAGAAGATTATCCTAATTTATTGTCTACAATCTCCATAACAAGGATTAGACCCATGCATGGTTTCCATTATTGGGAAGATATAGTTCTAACACACATTCTTTGGGGAGTATTTTAGATGCCTCTTTACTCTCAGGCAACCAGTTGATTTCTGCAATTGATAGCCTAGTTGTAAACAAAATCATTTTAACTCCAAAATAATTGGCTGAATGGTCTTAATAGTCTGTCATTTCTATTTATAATGATTTAAGGTGAGGTGTTTCACCTGAACATACCTCAGGAACTACCATTACATTCAGGAACACAGATAACTCTGTGCTATTAACTTGACAATAGACTGTTCCCATTTGCACCATGCATGAGGATGTGGAAATAGGATCACAAATCATAGAAAGCATTTGTTTTTCATTCTATACCACTTCTTGCTTGGAATTAACCCAGCTTTTTTTATTTTTTTTTTTTTAACTGCAGCATATGTTTCCAAAGAGTTTGATATACCTTCCGAAATAACAAATTTTGAATATGACTTGTAACTTGTTTATTGGAATTTTAACAAGTGTATTACATTTGGGAAATTCAAGGATTTATTTTACATTTATTTTCACTTAATAAGGTAGAGAGTGACTTTCATTTGGTGAGTGTGCACTCAGCTTCATTATTCCCCACTGCTGATCTCAAATGTATCCAACATGGCTTGGGATTTAAAGGATGAAGGTTAGAATGCTTGCTCTGTCAATTGTGGAACATGGGACAGAAGATCAGATCATAAAGCATTGATTTAGAAGGAAAAGGAATCTAGTCCAGTTCCTAGCTTTGCCCCATTTCATGTATCAAGCATTATCTCAGGAAGCATTATCTAAGTAATCTGCCTCAAGTTTGCAGGAATAAGTTTAAACCTAGATCTGATGATTTCAAACCCAGTGTTGTTTCTTTGCTTTGGGATTTCTTTAGATCTCTTCATCATGCCTTTCTTTTCCAGGAAACTCATCACTGGGAAAGCTCATTATCCTGCAAGATAGAATCAGCCTTGGTTCTCACATCTCCTCAGTCCCCTCAGCTCTATCTGATGGGAAAGCAGAAGATGTGATCTACAAGCAGCCTATTTAAAGGGAGAAGAGGGGCTCAGTACAGTTTTGTTCCTCATTTCCCTCTACAAACAATGCTCTTAAACTTTGGAAGTTTCCATCATACCTTCTCCTTCCCCATTCAGCTTAGTGCTTCCTTTATCTCTTGTTTTCCACTATTAAATTGTAATCTCTTTGAAGGAAAGAGGCTGTTTTTTTTATTTTGTATGTCCAGTATTATGATAAATGTTTGTCTATTGATCTTTCACTATTCTAGACTTTCCTGATAAATATGGTGCCATTTTATCCCCATTTTACAGATGAGAAAAATGAGGCAGACAGAGGCTAAGTGATTTGTCCAGAGTCACACATCTAATAAGTGTCAGAGGCAGAGTTTGAATCAAAGCTATTCTGACTTTAAGGCCATCATTTCTCCACTGTGCCACTTATTGCACCAACTTGGGGTCTAATGTTTATTCATTGAATTATCTCTTACTACTGTCCTACAGAACCAAACATATATATTCTGCATGTCCTTTTATATGTGTACACTGGCTTCTGTCATAGAATGTAAGGACTTAAAGGTTCAGAACTACTGAATTTTTAACCTATATCCCTATTAACAAGAACAGTGTTTAGCACATAATAATCAACTAATAAACACTTATTGATTAGTGATTGATTGATTGATTAGCATATTCCTTTGCCTGTTATTTTTTTTTAATCACTATACTCTCTTTCATGTTACTTTATATTTTCATCCACTGGTTTTATCATCTGTGAAATGAGGGATATGGTCTGGATAAATTGAAAGAAACAGTTAGTTAATTTCTTAAAGACTAATGTAGCAGACAAATGATATCCATCAGGGATCTTGTGGCTCCCAAGAATCAGAGTCCATTGGTCAAATTTCTCCCAATCCCTGACACTCCTGAGTATCTTACACAAAGCTATCCTGGGATGGAAGCAAACAGTGATGCCTCAATCATTATAAAATGAGGTTATTACAAATAGTTTTCTTTCCAAAGCTCCTAAAAGTTCTAGGGTTAAAGATCATTTGGAACAGAAGTATCATGTTCTACTACTACCGTTCTATATTATGCTCCATGATCCACACCTCCAAAGGAAAAATTGAATTGATGTTAACACTGCAGAGTGAGGATTGTCTAAAGCTACTTAATAAATGAGTGCTATTTTTTCCTTCCAACGAGAGACAGTGGCACAGGAAAGCAAAGAAAGACTGTGAACTTGAACACAGAAGAAAAGATTTTGGAGACAAAAGACCCAAATTCATCTTTTAATATGGATTGTTTATACTACTGAATTTCTCAATGTCCCTAGATAACTCTCTGAAACTCTTAATTAAGTTTCAAATCAGCTACCCATTTATCTGGATCATTCAATCAGTAAGCTTTATTACACACAAGAGAGTTTCCATGCCAGCAGTTCCTCAGACCAATGACATCATAAGCCTCACCTCTTCCCCCCAAAATAAGTCCATATAGTAAGATTTCCCTGTCTCTCTCCATTAGTTGTCTATGCCCCTTTCCTTTTAGAGAAATCTTAGACTCATTCATACTCATATTACTTGTTTGACAATGGAGACAATGACTTCCAGAGCTACTTCTAACTCTAAAATATGATACTAAAATTTCAAAAATGTCTCTCTCAAGAGTTATGAAGAAGAAAAAGAAGATGAACGAGAAGGAGAGGGAGAAGGAGAATAAGAAGGAAGAGGAGTGAGCAAGAAGAGCATAAGGAGAAAGAGAAGGAGAAAGAGAAAAAGGAGGGGGGGTGTGAGGGCCAGGAGTATGAAGGTGTCCTATAAGACAATGTTTGTATGAAGGCTAATGTTCAGCATTAGCTAGTCACTAGCATGGGGCACAACATGGGATTAAGTACTAGAGGCCTTGGGTATGAATTTAAGTTCTGTCATTGATTACGTGTCTGAATATAATCAAGTCCCATTCCCTTCTGACCCTCAAAATTTTCATCTGTTCATCCTAATGACATTCAGACAATCCAACATTCAGACTCTAAACTGAGTTCCTCCTTACCTGGTTAAATTAATTTCTCAATTTGATGATTCAAGAAATACTTATTTATTAAATGCCTAGCCATAACTTCTCAGAATAAAAAAAAATGAAAAATAACCAATGACTATTTCTTAGGCACTGGAAATGGCAGAACCAAAGTGACTAATAGGGAATTGATCCTAAAGAAGAGTAAAGAGATACTACATCCTGTAGCACAGGTCAGCACATATTAGGCCCTCAAAAAATGGGCAGATGTGATTGCTTCATTCAGTGGCAGCAGAGATCATAGAAACTAAACCCTATGCATATTCAGCCTAAGGCCAAGTAGGTTTCACATAAAGATCTCCAGAAATAAGAAACTCCCTAAATCCTAGGGCCATTTATTTCTATTTTTGTGTGTCTCTAAAGATTTATTTGAACAACATTTAGTTCTGTGACATTAACACTAATGGTTTCTGGTTTTTCCTTCTGGGCCCAAGCAGAATAAGTTGGATCTCTTTTATGTATGGACATTTAACTGATTCTTGAAGGCTGTTGCCATGCCATGCTCTTCCCATTTCTGTCCTCCAGGTTAAATATCTAGGCAATCATTCAACTGATATTCTCCAGTCCCTTCATCATTCCATGAAATTGCCTGTAGACATTCCTCAAAATGGCAAAAATTCTTTTGAAAATATAATGCCTTCATCTTCCAGATATTCTGATATCTGCCTGATTAAGAAGAAAATATAATAGGGTGACCATCTCTCTTGTTGTGTATACTTTATATCTCTCAATGCAACCTAAATAGTAGCCTGAGCTACTAAAGTAAATCATGAAAGTCTTCATGGAGTAAATGGCTCTTCAGATAAACTTGAAAGGGAGGGAATGAACTCAACAGGCAGAAATGTGGATGGTGTTATTTTCAAACATGAGAGACCATGTTTGCAAATTTTGGGAGATAGCAGAAATCAAGGTAGTCTCTTTTTGTTTGCTTTGCTGAGGCAGTTGGGGATTAGTGACTTACCTAGGGTCACACAACTAGGAAGGGATAAGTGTTTGAGTCTGGATTTGAACTCTGGTCCTTCTGATTTCATGGCTAATGCTCTATACACTGTGGCACCTAGCTGCCCCAGTCAAGGTAGTCTCAAAAAAGAAACACTTTGGTGAAGACAGATAGAAGAGAATGGGAGAAATGTGAGATAATGAAAAGCCTAAATATTATAGGGAAGATACCTTGCCGAAGGTTGAATATGCTATGTAAAATAATTTGTATTTTAAAATGTAAGCAACGGAAATCAATGGAGGGGGATAGGGTCCTGAAGTGTAAGAGGTGCTGCTGCATGTTTCTGATTTTCTTGCATATATTTCAAGCACAAAATATGAAGAAATGAAAATCACTCACAAAGTTAGGTCTATTTCATAACAACTATTCATGCATAGAGCAGTACTATCCATAATTATTTCCTTCCTTTTCCATTTGGTAGAGAAGAAAAGGAAGTCTGAATTTTCTCCACATTCCCATTTTGTGCAATAAAGGCAGAGGGGAGGAAAAGGATGCAGTTTTATGAGTCTCAAATATGACCAAGATTCAGTTTGAATAGAAAGAAGGAAGAGCTCAGAAATCAGAATTAATCTGTCTAGTGAAAAGTCAACTTAAACTAGAACTGATGAAAGAGAAAGCTAAGTGATTGATTCTCTTGAATTTGGGAGTTATGAGCTTCAGTGGGCTGATGCAGTAGGTTATGTACTGAGTTCAGTATTAATATGATGAGCCCACAGAAACAGGGTGGAGGACACCAAGCTACTTAAGAAGAGGTAAACCGAGCTAGGTTGGAAAGGAGCCAGTTAAATTTCTTATACCAATCAGAGTCAGACTAGAATGGTGAGGAACCCCTGTACCTCCAGGCTTTATGATATAAAAAGACCTAGTCTTTAAAATAAAAGACAAGTTAATTTAGATCTGCTTAGAGCACAGCTGACAAACTCTTAGTCATAAATACTTCTGCAACTGTGAGGGGGTTAACTCATCTCTGAAGTTCCATAAGCTTCTTGGCCCACAACAAACATAGAGAAATGGAATAGAAAGGGGAGAGTAAAAAGGGAGAAAGAAAAGACAGAGACAGATTGAAAAATTGAGAGTATAAAGGGAGAGAAGAGAAGAGGAAAAGAAGATAGTAAAGCAGAGGAGAGGAGAGGAAATGAGAGGAGAGAGAGGAGAAAAGAGAAAAGGAGAGAGAAGAGAGCAGAGAATAAGAGAGGAGAAAACCATTTATTGGATGCTATAATGGAGTTTAATATGATCCCAAATTCCTATAGATCCCAAATTCCCTGAGGAGTGTCAAACTGGCACAAAAAAACAAATATAAATACAAGGAAGAGAGTGGAAGAGGAGAGAACCACAGGATGGGGGACACCAAAGAAAAATTGTCCAGAAGTGGGGGAAGTGCAATGGAAGCCAATGAGAGGTCAGGGTGATTTCAAGAATGGAGCTCCAGTTTTGAATGAGGAAAATATGGAGATGATGATCTTAGTACAGAATGCATTCTTTTAATTCAAGTTTTAAAGCATCAATTAAACATTTGCTATATGTTTCTCTAGTACATTTTTCTTTATATATCTTACTATGCATTTCTCTTAAAGCAGTGTAAGATTTTACTAACTTTCTTAACTGCCACATCATATTGTCCAAGTCCAATCTATTACCACAGGCATTTCATAAGGACATATTATGAGGTTAATTAATGGATTAATTCCTAATTTGTTATTTTAAGAATTTTTCTGGAGGCGAGGCAAAGACAAAATGAAAATATCTCCTGCTTCAAAAGTATCCTTTCCACTAAGAAAATGCAACTCTATAAACGAATAAATAGCCAAAAGTTTGTATACAGAGCAATAAATAGAAATAATTGAGAGAGAAAGGAAGGACTAATAATATAGTAGATTTATAATTGCAAGGAACCCAAGTGGGCATCTCATCCAAGCATCTCATTAACTGATAAGGAAATCCAAGCCCAAGGAGACAAATTTCCTTCCCTTAGGTCATGCTGATGGTAAGGCATGAACAGGGGTTTTGAATTCCCTTACTCAAACCAGAGACAGTGTCCTTTTCACATCTGTATGGCTGCTTTTCATTAGATACCATGAGGATCCTATTTAAAATGTGATAAGGGAGCTATTTAGGATGCAAAGTTAAATGCACTAAATTCAATACTTTAGGGAAATGTTTTATTTGTGAGTTTATTTAATTACAGACAAAAAGAAAGAAAAAAAACAGAAATCCACTGAGCAGATGGAGTTAAGTGGCCAAATCATAATAAATCAAGAAGGCAGCTTAACTCCCGAATGAATCGCTTCAAATATATGACATCTTATATATGCTGACACTGAAGAGATTTCTTTTGTGATAATGAGCATATCAGATACACCATTCCCCTTTAAAAGTGACCTTTCTTATAAAAATACTCATTTTCACAACTCCTTGAGCTGTTTTCACTCTACCACTTTACAAAATTTAGGCATGATCTAGCTTAAGTTTTATTTTTAATATATATTCCAGCATCTCAAATCTCACAAATAGATAATATCAACGATCTCCCACAGAGAAATTGGAAGAAATCCAAGCAAGTTGTCTGTATTAGTTCTCTCTTCTCTCCTTACTTTTTTTTTTGAAATTTGTTGAGATTCAAAGCAAGGAAGGAAATGTATTCAAAAAGCAGAAGCATCCTCCTCTGCTGCATTCAGGTTCTTTTCCAGTAATCTTCTAGTATTGCAGTTCGTCACCAGGCATTTGTTAAGCACCTAGTCTGTGCAAGATACAGAGCAAGGAAGATACAAAAAAAGGCAAAATGTCATCCTTCTCTCAAGCTGGTCACAGTCTAAGAGGAGTCAATGTGGAAACAGCTATGTCCAAATAACACATATACAAGAAAAAATGGAGATAATCAACAACGGGGAGGTAGTTAAAAATATCACGGTTTGGAAGCAGAAGAATCATGAACCCTACAAAACAAGTTGTATAGAAAGCTAGAAGAGCTGAATGTCCTCTCTCCATAGTTTAGTAAATTCATTTATTTTGGATTTATTTTGCATTAATTTTGGATAAATATATTCTGTATATTTTTGAGTAATGTTATCTACCATGATACTTTTTTTTGAAAACTGGATTATCTCATTATTTGTATCCTAGGAGCCCAGCATGTGCCTATCACATAGTCAGTATTTAATAAATGCTTGTTAATGTCTGGGAACTCCTTGAGAGCAGAGAGATTTTTGGCCTTTCTTTTTATTCCCACATTTAGCTCAGTGTCTGACACATAGTAAACATCTACTATATATTTGCTGATGAACTGACTAAATAAAATGTAATAAATGTTTAACAAATACTTGTTAATTGGTTGAATGAATGATTTCTTTTATATATTTATTTATGGTGTAATTACTAAAGGCACAGTGAATTGATGTCTACTAGTGTTCTTTCTTATTGTGTTGAATATCTGGAACTCTAGTAGGGCAATAGGAGGGGGATAAATGTAAGAATCGTGTTCAAATGACCTATGCTAACTAGGAACTATAAAAAATAAATCTAGTAAGAGAGTGATCCAAATTTGTTCCTAGTGGGGGATTGATGGTTGATTCTGACAAACAATACATTAATGATGATGGGTCTGTTCCATTATGATGCAGGAAATATGCTATGTTTGTGTTTTTGCCTGAAACAATCACCAATTATGGATGCCATGAATTCGACCTACCTTACTGAAAGAGGATAAAGAAAATGGTTTAGAGGAATGTAACTTTCATCTCTGTCTTATTGGAGAAGATAAAGGGAATGAGGATATGACTGAAGAAGGAATCAAAGAAGGTAGAGTTTTTTGAATGAATACCAAAGTTATAGAAGAGAAACAAAAACATATTTAAGAAAGATAGTAGGTAGAATTATGTGACGAAAGGAGAAAATTTGAACTAGGGAGTTATTGGACAGGTAAGAAGCTAATTCTATTTATGGGAGGTGATAATAGATTTAATAAAGGAGCATCATTCCAGTTCTTCATGGAAAGAAGACAGACATGCGTTTGCAACTCAAAAAATTCTATAAATATTCCTCTTTCAATATCTTCTCAGGAAGAAAATCTATGTTTTTAGAACAAGGGTTCTTAAACCCAGGATCCATGGAGCCTTAAGGGGTTCTTGAATAAACTTAATGAACTTGGACAATGGGAAATGAATGTATCTTTATTTTCACTAACTTTTGAGATGTTAGTTTCTTTCAAATATTTTAAAGACACTATTTGGATAGTCAGAGTAGCACAAGATATTAAATGGCAAGAAATAGTTGTTGATTGTCTACAATGTGGGTATTTCCAGAAGTACCATTATTAACCAGGAGATATGACATCTTTCAGAACAGAGTAATTGTATGGGCTGACATTCATATTTGGATCAAGATCTAGGAAGGATGCAACATTCTTAAAAATTCCAATAAAAAGAGTAAGTTTTATAAATCTATATTAAAATGACTGCTTGAAATTTTTTGAGCACAAGGGTAGATTTGATGCAGGGAATTATTTTAATGAAGATTGAAGGAAAGAGATACAGAAATGATATCACAATTGATCCTATTTTAAGAGTTATCAAAAGAAGGATGAATGATATGACATCTTTTTGATACAATGCTTATTTTCATGATTCTGTGTCAAGCTACTAGAGTAAAAGTCACCTTCACCATCTTTATTTTTTGGAAGGTAAGTATCAGAGTATTATCAATTCAGAGCTGAAAGAAATCTAAAAGATCAACTATCTCGGTACTCTCATTTTCCAGATGGGAATATTAAAACTCAGAGACCTTGAATGATTAAAATCCAACAGGTAGGAGACTACTTTTTTCCTCCTCTGTCCTCAGATGAACAACTGATAAGCATTTGGCATGAATTACATTGAGTTAAGCAATGGAAAATTTAAGGGAATGGTCCTATGTACCAAACTGCTTGGAGAATTTCCCAGATTACTATCTGATGAATAAACTATGTTATATCTGTGTTGATTAATAAATTAATGTTAAGCTTGAAGGGAATCTTCAACTACTTCCCAAAGAGTCCCAAAGAGCTCTGTCTTTATAGAATCACACATTATAAGAGGAAATGACTCTAGAGACCACCTCACCAAATCCTCACATTGTATTGTACAAGAAAGAGATGCTGAGAAAAATGCAGTTACTCGATATGCTTTGCACTACTCTGCTCTGTCTTTTGCTTTATCCTACTTAGCAGTTGCATCACTGGCTCTAATGAATAATTGAAATATCCCACATACTAATGTGTGGCTATCAAAAAAAAGGGAGAGAGAGTTTCCCAGATGGATGACAAAATTAGTATTCAAAATCACTATGCCAGACTAGAGTAATAGACTTGAACCACTAGAGAGAAGAGAATAAATAAAAATCCCCAAGGCCTGTTTTAGGGTTAAAACACTCACAAGGAACTGTAAAGAATTATGAATGTCTGCTTTCACATTGACTCCTATAAAAGAGACTGGGTCTTTTGTTAAACCACAGGGTCAATAGGAGCCAACAGAATGAGGTACCTGTTCCAAAAACCTTAATTTCATCAATAGAAGCTAAGAATGAAAAAAGGAAAGCCACAGTCTCATTGTACTCTCCAGTTCAGCTTATATATTTAGAGTTTTGTCAATGTGTTCAGTTCTTGACAAAGCATTGTTTGGACAGTACTGGAGAACAGCCAGAGTTGGAGGAGGAGGTAGGAGGTAGCAAGTGCAATTGTGAGGGTTCTAGAAAATACATCATAAGAAGAATAGTCAGAAAAAACTGGCAGTATTTGGGACAGAGGAGACAAATTCTGAGTTCATTTGTTCAAGCAATTCTCAGTAAGGGAATTCCTGTCTCTGCACATTTAATGTTTCTTTGAAACTTTGTCTTAAGAGTTACCTGAGGTTAGCTAAGATGATGTAAAAAGATAATGATGAATGTTGGAGAAAATGTGGGAAAACTGGGACACTAATGTATCCTTGGTGGAATTTGAACTGATCTACCCATTCTGGAGAGCAATATGGAACTGTGCCCAAAGGGCTGTCAAACTATGCACATTCTTTGATCCAGCAGTGTGTCTACTGGGCATGAATCCCAAAGAGATCCCAAGAAAGGGAAAAAAGGACACATATGTGCAAAAAATATTTGTGGCAGTACTTTTTTAGTGGCAAGGAACTGGAAACTGACTTGATGTTCATCAATTGGGGAATGGCTGAATAAATTTTGGAATATTATTGTTCTATAAGAAATGCAGCAGGGTAATGTCAGAAAGGCCCGGAGAAACTTATATGAAATGATCCTGAGTAAAGTGAGTAGAACCAGGAGAGAATTGTACACAGCAACAACAAGATTATATGATGATCAGTTCTGATGGATGTGTTTTTTTTTAAATAGTGAGTTGATTCAAGCCAGTTTCAATGGTTTTATGATGGAGAGAGCCATCAGCATCCAGAGAGAAGGCTGTGTGGACTGAGTGTGGATCACAATAATTTTCTCATTTTTGTTGTTGGTTGTTTGTATTTTGTTTTCTTTCTCATTTTTTTTCCTTTTTGATTTGATTTTTCTTGTACAGCATGACAACTGTGAAAATACGTATAGAAGAATTGCATATATTTATCATACATTGGATTACTTGCTGTTTATGGGAAGAGGTGGGGCAAAGGGAGTAAGAAAAAAAAAATTGAAACAAGAATTTTCAAGGGAGAATACTGAAAAATATCTAGGCATGTTTTGAAAATAAAAAGCGTTATTTAAAATAAATAAATAAATGAAATTTAAAAAGTTACCTGAGGAATTGAGAAGTGAGGTAGCTAATCCAGGGTCACACGATGCCGAGGATTGGAATCTAGGTTTTCTTGATTCCAAGCCCAGCCCCCTGTACCATGTTGATGCTTAAATGAACAAGATTTCCTTCTAAAGGAGATCAGGCAAATCTGTCAGTGAACAAGTTTTTATTATTATTGTTGTTAGCACTTCCTATGTGCCACACACTGTACTAAGTATTGCAGATACATATATCAGTAGAAAGGAAGACAATTCCTACCCACAAGGAGTTTAAATTCTTGCATTCACCAAGGCTTGCTACAATGTCTAGTCATATAATCGGCCCTTAATAAATATTTGCTGACTAATTAATGAGGGAAGACATATATAAAAGAAGTTGAGGAAAGAAAAAGAGTAAATGAAGGGATGGGAGAAAAACTCTGGAGAGCAATTTGGGGAATAATGAGACATGTAGCATTGCCCTTTAAATGGAATTCTGGTGTAGACATCCAATCAAAGCGAGATCACAGGAGTGGAAATGTAGTCCAATTTGAGAAGTAGTCTAGTAAAAAAGTAAATTTCTAGGCTGAAGAGGTATCTGAGACACAGAGAAAGTTCTAAGAGCAGATTGGAGAGATATGCATCTACCTTTTTCTTTAAGAGTTCCAGAGAAAGAAAATCAGCTATATAACCTAAAGCAAATCAATTCACTTTAGCATAGATCTGATGATTAGCAGAGTTTCTGCTGACATTTGCTTAGATTTACCTCTTTGTTACTTCCACCATTCCTTGTGGTTCTGCCCTCTGGGTTGAAACAGAACACATCTAATCCTTCTTCCACATGACAGCTTTTTAAATACTTGAAGACACTCATCATGTCTCCTCTAAATCTCTTCTTCTCCAGACTTGTATTCTAGTTACATTCAATCACCAAATACCTCTTGCTCACCACCTCTCCCCTTATTTCTTCATTTTTTCCCCTGGTCTCATTCTGTTTGGATGCTATTAAATTCAACATTTTATGTACCCTCTCTCAATCTTATTATTGCTCTTTTCTAACTCTTTATATTTCCTCTGGCTATTTTTCCTTCTAGGAAATTGATTTGTATTGAATTGGCACTTTGTTCTTTCTTTGATAACTTTCTTTCTTTATTCTTATTCTCTCTTTCAAAAAAATAGTTGAAATAGGGAAAGGAGGAAGAAGAAGGAAGGAATTGATGGAATTTCTTTTTAGACAAACACTGATAAAGATTTCCAAAATCAATTGGTCCATCTCCAAATATCCTCAATAGCTATATATTCCAAAGGAAGGCAGCTGGTCTAACATCACAGGTGATTGGAAAGGGGGAGCAATTAGTAGATTTACAGCTTATCAGACATAGTACACCCAATCAAAAGGAGAGGCCACAGGGGTGGAAATGTAGTCCAATGTAAGTAGTCCTGTGAAGAAATGAGTTTCTAGGATGAAGAGATGTTAGAGACATGGTACAGAAAGTCCCAAGAGCAGACTTAAGAGATTTGCACACAACTTTTCCTTGAAGAGCTACAGAGAAAGAAAATCAGCTACTATAACCCAAAGCAACCCAATTCACTTCAGCATAGATCTGGTGATAAGCAACGTTTCTGTTTACATTTGCTTAGATTTACCTTTTTGCCACTTCTATCATCTTTTGTGATTCTGCCCTCTGGGCCAAACAGAACCCATCAAATGTTCCAACCATTTTTTCAACCTGTTGGAGCTTCTTCTGTCACATCACCATAGACCTCATTGTCCTTTAAGATCATGCCCACCCTGGTACTCATACTTGGGACTCTTTTATTGAAGGGGAAGCATTCTGACTGGAGAGCAAAGTAAAGAGTTCTTTCCAGAACATTCATGTAAGTAGGGTCCCATTCCAATAATCTCATTTTTTCCTATCTAACTATGCTCTTTTGGAATTCTCCAATATGTCTCCCATATCAGATACCTTCCCTCACACACATCCCCGTTTTCAATTTCCTTTTGTATTTTGTCTTCCCCCATTAAGTTTTTAGCTCCTTGAAGATAAGCATTATTTTGCTTTTGCATTTTTGTGGTCCTAGCACTTAAGATAGTGATTAGTACAGAGTGTTTAAAATATTAACAAGAAGTAGCATTCATATATTCTTTATTATGTACCAAACATTGTGCTAATTGTTTTGCAATTATTTTATCACTAAATCTTCACAATAACTTTAAGAAGTGTCATTATTTATTTTACAGATGAGGAAGTTGACACAAACAGGGGTTAAGTGATTTCCCTAAAGTCACACAATCAGACCATATCTGAGAATGAATTTGAACTCAGTTTGTTCTTGATTCCAAACTCACCTCTCAATCCACTGTGACACCTATTGCCTCAAAATGGCAGAAAGTTCTCTTCTGTAACATTTCCAACATGCTCAATCAATCATTAAATCAGCAAACTTTTACTGGAAGGGACAAGGAAGGACCAGGCAGCCCTCCTGAGCTCATCCCTTATATTTATGGACAGCTCTTATTATTAGGATTTGGTGATTTTTTTAAAATATTTTTCTTCTGTACTAACAAAATTCACTTCTGAAACTTATAGCCATCATAGAATAACTAGTGTCTATCTCTCAAAGGAAAGCCCCTGAAACATTTAAAGACATGTACATGCCTTCCCACTCCAAGCCTGAACCCAGCCTCAAGGGTTCCCTTTCTCTCCTTCAACCACCTGCAGTTCCTTCAACTAATTCTCACATGGCATAAACTTGAAACCCTTCACCTGGTCATCCCACCCTCCAAAACTCTCCAGCTTCCAAAAATGTGGTTAGAGAAAGAGGACCTGCATATGAATCATAGAATGGCTCTCTAGGATGTGGGAATTGGGAAAACTCATTCCTATTGATGCGGGAAAGATTCCAATCTTTGATTCCCAACCCCCCTAGCTAATGTAAATTGCCCTTTGACTCACAAATCCTGCTCCCTTTGAATTCCAATAGAAGATCCGGATCTGTCCCAGCCCCACCCGGATCTGAGCCAACTTTGGGGCTACACCCCAAAGCCCCTCGAGCTAAGTCTCCGACTTAAAAGGACTACACTGGGAACCCCTCTTTGCAGAGATACCAAACATGGCAGCCATGTGAGGACCCTCTGTCCACTGGACCCTCTGTCCAGTGCCCTCCTTATCTCTACCTTCACCTATCTCCTACTTCTAAACTCAGTAATAAACCTCTTTTATCAATCTAGCTCTCCAGGCCAATAAATGGAATTCTGCGCCGCTACTAGACCTCATATACCGCCGTATCCTTGCGCCGAATCCAAGGGGGTTGCAGGGGAACTCTGTTTGACTCCCTGTACCCCAAACCTGCCACTAGACCTTAACTAAACCCTAATTTCATTTAGGTACCCCAAATCTAGACCTCAACATGTGGTCTACACCTCAACATTTGGTTCCTGACCTCAACACTATTATCTAAACCTCAGGTTTCTCTCTCTCTCTCTCTCTCTCTCTCTCTCTCTCTCTCTCTCTCTCTCTCTCTTTTTTTCCCTCCCTTCCTCCCTCCTTCCCTCCCTCTCTCTCCCTGTGTGTGTTTGTGTCTATTTATCTGTCTCTTGTCTCTCTCCCTCCCTCCCTTCCTGTCTGTCTTTCTGTCTCTGCCTCTTTTGGTCTCAGTCTCTCTATATCTCAGTCTCCCTCCTCCTTCCCTCTCTCTCTGTGTCTCTTTCTGTTTCTGTCTCTCTCTCTCTCTCTCTCTCTCTCTCTCTCTCTCTCTCTCTCTCTCTCTCCCTCTGTGTGTTTCTGTCTCTTTCTTTCTGTCTTTCTCTATCTCTATCTCCATCTGTCTATCACTCATCCAGTCACTGTACTATGCAACTAAGTAATTGATATCACCCACTTCCAAGATTTAACAAGTGAAATGAATTTTGTTCTAAAGTCAGATTATGAATCAAGAAACTTATTTTCACTAAGATGCTGCTCAAGAAAAAAAAAACAAGCAGAAAGGGGATGGTGAATGTCCCCATTCTTTACATTTTCTTTTTCTTTCAAAATATGCCTAGGATTCTTATTTAGATCTTTCCTCTGCCTGAATTTGCCTGTGTCTTGTATTATGCTGATCTTCATAAACCTCAAACCTTTCCCTGCTTTGAGAGTTTGATAGATTAAGTTGACCTTTTTTGTATCCTTTTAGCCTAGAAGTATCTGGTACTTCATGGCTATCTAACAAATGTTCAATAGAAGGGAAATGGGGATGAATTGGAAGAATTGCGTTGTTTCCCCAATATAATGCTTTTAAAAGCTAAGGTTTGCAAATCAGTTCTTTTCAAATTGCTGCCCAAGAAAGATTGTGATCATCTAAAGGAGTTTGGATAAGTGACTCATGAATTTAAGATACTGAAGTTCTGAGCATCCACAGACATATTCTGGCATGCTTCTGGAGAAGGATGCTAAAAGAATACTCTCTTGGGAGCATTTCCTACTCCCCTACCTTATTTTGTGAATTCACTATCTACTAAGAGTTCTGCATATGTGGAACATACTGTGGAGGGTGATGATTTAAAGAACCGCTCTAAAATTTCTGCCTTAGAATTAATGAAGGCTATATTACATACTACGTAGACTCTGTCTTCTCCATTTGGACTCTCCTTTTCACTACTGGTCACTTGTGTTTTGCATATTTGAATACAGATATATAAGGTCATGGATTTTATTGCCAGTCCCTCTTTTGGATTTTCTCTCTTGAAAATTTCTGGAACTCTATGAATTTCAGAAATTCTTTCAGTTTCTTTATTAAGTCACAATTAATCAAAGTACAAGATATGGAAAATTCTTAGAAATTAAGCTCCAAGTTTCATATGTACAAAGTAAGACATCATCATCAGCTCCAATTTCTGCCTAAACACTGAACCAGGGAAATACCATGAGGTTTGTTCCTTGTTAGATGTGGGCTCCAGTGATTCTAGAAAACCTCACAGAGGGATCAGAATGATAAGAGCAAAGATTTATAGCTTGAAGGGATCTTAGAGATCGGGTCATACAATCTCCTCATTTTTCCAGATGAGGGAATTGTGACCCAGAGTTATTAAATGATTTACTCAAAATTACACAGGCATTAATTGGCATAGGCAGGGTTCAAATCCAAATCTTCTAACTTATAATGTAATATTCTTTACATTATATCCAGTGATTTCCCAAAGGAACAATAATATATAGCCTTTTAGATACAAAACTTTGAATAAAAGAAGATAACTAAATGATTTCCAGATCCTGTATTCCTCTCTGTATAAGAGAAATTATATCTTCTCATCTATCAATGGCCCTCTGAAGGTAGCAGTTTTTTAATCTGTGAAATGAGGAATTGGTATGCTACAGACCATAAATCAGTATTTAGTCAGTTTTAGAAAAATGTGATTTTTTTAAATGTCTGGAAAAAAGGTACCTAAATAGGTCCAGAAATAAAATTACATATGATTTGTTTTCAATAGAATTAACTTCTCTCCTAAGAGCTTTGAATTAAAATCTGAAAATTGCAAAAAGACCACAAGGGTACAGTCTGAGAGTTTTCAACCAATGACTCAGAGAATTTGTCTCTTCCTACAATAAAACTACAGTGAGATCATTCATCAAAAATATTTTGAAGATCCATTGAAGGCTCAAGAAAGTGAGACTGGCAGAAATTTGTCTTCACTTTTTCCGCAGATAATTTAGTTTATATGTAGTTAAATTCCTTACTTTACTTCAGTTCTCCAGAGTTAATATTTGATTTAATGACTTCCCAGAATTATAAACTATACTTTGAAAAATAGGTGAATTGACTTCATAAGGTTTTAGGGGGGTGAGAAGTATGGTTAAGAAGGAAGCAGAGTTCCCTATCTCTAAATCTATGAATCAAAGATTAAATCAATTTCTTTGCCTGATTCTCATTGCATGACCAGACATCATCATCTCCAGATATATCTATACTCAACAATCAACTTTAAAAAAAAAGTATTTTATTTGTCCAAATACATGCAAAAATAGTTTTCAACATTCACCTTGGCAAAATTTTGTATTCCAAGTTTTTCTCCTTCTCTCTGTCCCCTCTCCCTTCCTGAAGACAGCAAGCAACATGATATAAGCTAAGTGTAATTCTTCTAAATATGTTTCCATATTTGTCATGCTGAGCAAAAAAAAAAAAAAAAATAAGGTCATAAGAGAAAAAACATGAAAAAGGGAAATAAACAACAAGAATACAATGCTTTGATCCACATTCCATCTTCATAGCTATCTCTTTGTCTCTCTGTCTCTGTCTGTCTCTCTCTCTCTTTCTATCTCTTTCTCTCTCTCTCTTGATGTGGATGACATTTTCCATCACAAGTTTATTGGAATTGCCTTGCATTGTCTCATTGTTAAAAAGAGCCAAGTCTATCACAGTTGTAATGATCAACTTTTCTATCACCTTTTGCCTGAAAGTCATCCTTTATAACAAGATGTAGCCTGTTCTTATTTGAAATAACTTTAGATTTCTTATGAAAATCCCCCTTTTGTCTCTTCATCCATTGCTTCGTTCATTGCTATATGGAGCCTATGGTAACCTCACTATATACCCCACTCTATCAGATTCTTACTGATTTCCAAAAATAGACAAACTATGCAAAGTATTGGAGAACTTTGTCTTATTTTAATTTCTTGGTTGTCACCAAATCTGGAATTCAAAGTTTTAAAATCAATGTAAATGTAAAAACATATAAATGGGGGAAATAAAAAATAAATAAATATTTAAAAAGGGGAAAGAGAAAGTAATTCCTTAAAAATTAGAATTAAGCAAGGAGATGTTGATAATTCCACGAGACAGAAAGATATAATAAATCAAAAGAATGAAGAAAAAGAAGAAATTATGAAATATTTCAGGAATAAGTAACTGACATGAAAAGTACCTCAGGAGAGATCATTTGATAATTATTGGGATATTCAAAAAAAATCCTATATGCCATATTTCAAGAAATTATTAAGGGAAACTGTCCTGATATCCTAGAAAAAAATTAGATAAAATAGACACTGGAAGAATCCAGAGATCACCTCCTAAAATAGATATTAAAAGGAAAACTCCCAGGAATATTATAACTCAATTCCAGAGCTCTCAGACCAAAGAGGATATACTGCAAGTAACCAGAGAGGAGAATCAAATATTGTGGAGTCACAGGATCACACAATATTTAGAAGCCTCCATATTGATGTAACAGAGGGATTGGATTATGATATTCTGGGAGGCAAAAAAGCGGGGATTACAACCAAGAAAAATTTACCCAACAAATCTGAATATATTCCTCCAAGGAGGAAAAAAAATGCAAATGGAATTAAATAAAGAACTTTCAAGTATTCTAGATGAAAGGACCACAACTGAATGGAAAATCTGACTTTCAAATACAAGATTCAACAGTTTGGAAGTATGCCCAAAGGCCAATCATATTATCCATACTCTTTGATCCAACAATACCTCTACTAGATCTATATCTCAAAGGAATTTAAAAAAGAAAAAAGAAAAAAAGAAAAGGATTTACATGTACAAAAACATTTATGGCAGTTCTTTTTGTGGTGGTAAAGAATTGTTCCATAAGAAATTTTAAGCAGGCAGATTTCAGAAAAAAACTGGAAAGACTTATATGAACTGATGCCTAAGTGAAGTGAGCAGAAGTAGGGGTAAATATTCCACAGTAACAGTAACATTGTGCAACAATCAATTATGATCTATTTAACTCTTCTCAGCAAAACAATGATCCAAGAGAATTTCAAAAGACTCATGATGGAAAATGCCATCCACACCTAGAAAAAAAAAAAAAAAAAAAAAAAAAAACAAACTTTGGAGTCTGAATGAAAATTGAAGTGTACAATTTTCACTTTTTAATTTTAATTTTGTTTTTGTGGCTTTTCCTTTTTTCTGATTATTCTTCCATAATATTACTAATGTGGAAATATTTTTACATGATTATGTGTGGGACATAATCATATAATTTGAGTCCACTGGCTCAAATAAATTAAGGAGATTTCTCAAAGTAAAAGGAGAAATGAATTTTATTATGATCTTGTAAGAAAGGGCATCTTCCTCCCCACAAAGTTAAGCAAGGAGAAGTGAGGCCCAATTAACAAACAAGAATTATAAAGATGCCTGGGCTAACACTGCATCTTTGCCCTGATTAGCCAAGACAAATGACCTCATCTTCTAAGCCATAAATGAGAAAAAAACCTCTAATCCAGCCACCTTTTTGCATTACTAAACTACCTTATATGGGAGTTTTGATGCCAAAGTGGCCCCAATTTAGTCTGGCAAAGAAAAGGTCCCACTCCTTGTAAACTATGTGGTCTATGGAGAAAGAAAGCTAGCCCTGGGGCACAGCTGACATTCACTCAATTTTTACAATGCTGTCTCCTCTTGTGAGATAGCTTTCACAGTTCACTTCATTCAATTATATATGTACAATTGATATCAAATTATTTACCATTTTATGGAGGGGAGTAGAAGGGAAGGACAAAAAATTCTAACAAAATTTTATAAAAAATGTGTGTTCAAAACTATCTTTATATATAAATGCTATAATATGCATATACAAAAACATTCAAAACATTCAAACATTCAAAACATTCAAAAGGAGCATCAATATGTAAATATGAAAGCAAAATTATGAGAAAATCAATAAAGTTAAATCATTTGCATTCTTATTTGAGATGATACCAGTAATTCCTAAGAACTTTATCATGGTTAGGGCAGTTAGAAAGAGAATATAAGGGCACATTGGTGTGAGATGACTATCATGGAATGATTTCAAAAATACAGGTGAGAGAGTTGTGCTAAGAAATGGGGGATGAAGAGACAAAATCAGGGAAATCATTTCACTTAAAAAAATACAAAATAAAGGGCTTCCACAGAGAGTGGGAAGATAATATGGGGTGATAAGAAAAGTTTGAACCTTATTCTCATTGGAATTGAATGAGAGAGGAAATAATACACAATCAGTTTAGTATAGAATATTATCATACCCAACAGAGAACTAGGAATGGAAGAGGAAAAAAGAAGAGAGAAACTGATAGAAGGAAAGGCAGATTAAGGAATCATGGTCAGAAACATAATTTTTGAGAAGGAAGAGAGAGAGAGAAAGAGAAAGGTAAACAAAGTGAAAATAAAATCAAGGGGAAAACACAGTTTGTAATCATAACTGTGAATGTGAATGGGATTAATTTACCAAAAAAAAAAGGAGAAACTGCAAAATGAATTGAAAATCAGAACCCAAGAAAATATTTGCAAGAAAAATAGTTGTAATAGTCACACAAACTAGAAATATTGGAATATGGTCCTGGAGAATAATCTTGTATGCTTCAGCTGAAGTAAAAAACAAAACAACCAAAAAGCAGGAATAGCAATCAAACTCAGACAAGACAAAAGTAAAAATAGACATAACTAAAAGAGATAAATGGGGAAAGTATGTTTTGTTAAAAACTACCATAAACTACAAAGTAATAGTAATAAAATGTTAAATATATATATACCAAATGGTCTAGCATCCAATTTCTTCAAGAAAAATTTAAATGAGTCACTGAAGGGAAAGAAACAATAAAACTATACTAGTGGGGGCATCTCAACTTCTCTTCTCAGAGGTAGATACATCTAATGATAAGCAAGAAAAAATTAAAGATATATATATAATGTGTATATATATATATATATATATATATATATATATATAAAGTTATAACAGACAGCTGGAGAAAATTGAATAGTAATAGGAAAAAGTACACTTTTTTTTCAGTGATATATAGCACCTACCTAAAAATTTATCATGTATTAGGGCATAAAAACTTCACAAACAAATGCAGAAGACAAGAAGTGTGAAATGTATTTTTCAGACCATAATGCAATAAGAATTACATTAAATAAACTACCATGGAAACATGGATTAAAATTCATTGGAAATCAAATATTCTAATTCTTAAGAAGGAGTGGGACGAAAAACAAATCATATAAATGATCAATAACTTCATAAAAAGAATGATAAATGATATACCAAAAAGTTATAGAATGCAGCCTAATTGATTAGGGAAAATTTGACATCTCCAAACAAAACAATAAAACAGAGGAGGAGCCGCTCAACAATTCAGGCATGGAATTAAAAACATTTTGAAAAACAATAAATTCAAAATTCTTAATTAAACATCAAATTGGAAATCTTAAAAATCAAGAAAAGATATCAATATAAAGGCCTCATTTCCAAAATATATAGAGAATTAACTCTAATTTATAAAAAATCAAGCCATTCTCCAATTGAAAAATGGTCAAAGGATATGAACAGACAATTCTCAGATGAAGAAATTGAAACTATTTCTAGTCATATGAAAAGATGCTCCAAGTCATTATTAATCAGAGAAATGCAAATTAAGACAACTCTAAAATACCACTACACACCTGTCAGATTGGCTAAGATGACAGGAAAAAATAATGATGATTGTTGGAGGGGATGCGGGAAAACTGGGACATTGATGCATTGTTGGTGGAGTTGTGAACGAATCCAACCATTTTGGAGAGTAGTTTGGAACTATGCTCAAAAAGTTATCAAACTGTGCATACCCTTTGATCCAGCAGTGTTACTACTGGGATTATATCCCAAAGAGATTATAAAGAAGGGAAAGGGACCTGTATGTGCACGAATGTTTGTGGCAGCCCTTTTTGTAGTGGCTAGAAACTGGAAACTGAATGGATGTCCATCAGTTGGAGAATGGCTGAATAAATTGTGGTATATGAATATTATGGAATATTACTGTTCTGTAAGAAATGACCAACAGGATGATTTCAGAAAGGCCTGGAGAGACTTACACGAACTGATGCTGAGTGAAATGAGCAGGACCAGGAGATCATTATATACTTCAACAACAATACTATATGATGACCAGTTCTGATGGACCAGGCCATCCTCAGCAACGAGATCAACCAAATCATTTCTAATGGAGCAGTAATGAACTGAACTAGCTATGCCCAGAAAAAGAACTCTGGGAGATGACTAAAAACCATTACATTGAATTCCCAATCCCTATATGTATGCACACCTGCATTTTTGATTTCCTTCACAAGCTAATTGTACAATATTTCAGAGTCTGATTCTTTTTGTACAGCAAAATAACGTTTTGGTCATGTATACTTATTGTGTATCTAATATATTTTAATATATTTAACATCTACTGGTCATCCTGCCATTTAGGGGAGGGGTGGGGGTAAGAGGTGAAAAATTGGAACAAGAGGTTTGGCAATTGTTAATGCTGTAAAGTTACCCATGTATATATCCTGTAAATAAAAGGCTATTAAATAAAAAAAATAAAAAAAAAAGAAAGAAAAGATATCAATAAAAGTGAAAGCAAATGGTTATTGAAGTAATAAATAAAACTAGAAATTGGTTATATGAAAAAAGTTAAACCATTGATTAATATTATTTTTTTTAAAAGAAGAGGAAAACCAAATTATTGATATCAAAAGGGGAAAAGGTGAATTCACAGCCAATGAAGAGAAAATTAAACCAATTATTTGGAGCTCTTTTGTCCAATTAATTATATATCAATGAACCTGACAGTCTGAGTGGAATGAATGAATATTTGCATAAATATAAATTGTCCAGATTAATAGAAAAGGAAATAAAATACTTGAGTATACTCTCTCAGGGGAAAAAAAATTAATAAGCTATTGATGAGTTCCTTAATGAAAAATCCCCAGGACCACATTCACAAATGAATCCTAACAAACCTGTAAAGAACACAATTTCTAATAGCATCTTATCTGATTGGGAAAATAAACAAAGAAGGAATCCTACAAAAGTCCTTTTAAGGCTACCAAGAAGACCCAAAATAGATAAAAACAACAACAACAACAACAACAACAACAACAAAAAAAAAACAAAACAAAAAAAAAAAACTATAGACCAATGTTCTTAATGAATATAGATTTTAAAAATTAAATAAAATGCTAGAAGATTACAGCAATATATTACAAAGATTATAACCAAGAGGAAGGTGTGCCAGTACTGCAAGTGGATTTAATATCAGGAATGCTATCAGCATATTTAATCATATCAAAAATAAAAAATAACAAAGCCATATGATTATCTTGATAAATGTAGAAAAAGCTCACAGATCAGTAAATAAAACAATTTTTTTTTTCATTTTGTAAGGTAGATACTATATTAAAAATAGATCTTATAATTGTATGCCTTGCCTTTTCATTTTTATATCTCCCTTTGATTTAGTGTTTTCTATAACTTTTTTCTGAAATATTTCTATCACATATCATATTCTTTATGTTATATTTAATTTCATATTTATGATTTTATATCATTCTAATTTTTCTTCTTCTAAAAGAAAGTGTTTATCTTGCATATCAGGGAGTTTTTAGAATAGCTATCAAATCTTTTGTTTTATTTATTGATCTGTAAGCAGGGATCGAAAATGCTACAAACATAAGGAAGCAAAACATAGGTTAACATACAATATACATGGAAATTCAGTTGCTAAAATCCTGAATAAACATTAAGATTATCAGCTTCTAAGAATCAAAATTGATGAGGTAAAAGGTCTTGAATTGGGACCATATATGAATCAAATGTGTTCAATGAGTTCAATCAATAAAGTCAACCTTCTCAAGTACATTGTCTATAAACTTATTCTGTTACAGAAACACACATCTCATAGAATCTCAGACCTGGAAGTGACATCAGAGGCCAGAACATAATATTTATATGAATTCCTTTGGCAATAATCCTGAAATTATGCATTCATCTTTGATCTAAATTTGATCAGAATTATTCCTTCTGATATGAAGGAGATTGTCTATTTGACTGCCAAGACTGCCTATTTAACTTTTAGACCTGTACTTGAGAATAAGTCATTTCATAGAACCTATCTGGTTAATGGGGAATGTCTCATTAGCAATATTATTTCTTGGAAATCATATGTATAATTGGTTGCCAGCCTCAGACCATATGTGTATTGTCAAAATAAAGTACTGACTTTAAAATATGAAAGTAGAACTTTTGAAAATTTTGGAACACAATGTTTTGCTAAGGTGAATATTAAAAACTATCTTTGCATGTATTTGGGAAAATTAAAAAATGCTGTTAAAGAAAAAAACAAAGAAAAAAAAAGGAAATGGAAACTTTTAAATGCTCTTATATAATGATATTATAAGAATTTAGAAATATTCAGGAATTTTTTTTTCTACTTCCTTAAAAAAAAAAAAAAAAACTCCTTAAAATTATAGGCTAAATCTACTTGGAATGCTTCACCAAAGCTTAAAAGTTCTCAACAAATGAAGCCAGGAAAAGGTGAACAAATAATGAGACTTTAGTTGCAGATTCTGGCCCATGGCAAATAAACTTTGCAGGGGAAGTGTCAATAGTTTTTAAATGTGCATAGTAATTGCTGAGGAGATCTCTGTACCTCTGCAGAATTTCAAACATGCTCACAGCAATTGTTCTCCTCCAAATCTTATATATACTATTTAGTCTTTCTTTAGAAATGAAATCTCATTGTAGGCCACCATGTTGTTGGGCAATAACTTATGTTGCAATTTTATGAACCATAGTTCTTTTCCAAGCTCCAGAAGCCCTTATCAACTTGCTGCAGAAGCATGTGACTTCAATTTAAAGCTTATTTATCTCTTGGTTTTTTAAGTCTCAAACAGAGAATTCCATTTGATAAATAGCTTTCTAAGTTGTAAAATTTGGACTAAGTTCTCTGGAGAATCTCAATTCCAGCTGGAGTCCTTAGTCTTAGAAGAGGAGTGAAGAGGTGATTCTCATGTGGATGGTCAAACCAGGAATCCATTTATTCCAAATTCTCTCACTCTTATATACCTGATACCCTTACATAACTATAGCACACTGCATATGCACTAACTAGATATTGTGCATGTGGGACCACATAAACAACTTGCTATTGTGTGTAGATGTCTCTTTGCCACTTGGTATCACTCTGCTTTAATTACAACACAGGTTGTCACTGTCCCCTAACTTCTCCGGAAGGCTGAGAGCCCTTAGCTGAGATGGGGAGGTGAACAAGACACTATCAGAAGGCTCCCTTTTACTGAACTAAAGGGTCTTATATCTCACCCAGGGTTCCTCACTCTGTGTGGCCCTCTACACTATATGTCTCCTAGAAGCTGGACTTTGTCATCTTATCCATAGGAGTACTTATTAACTATCTCTAAAAACAGAAGAGAAGAAAGAAATTCTCAGAAACTGATGAAGTTAAGGATACCCTTGATATGTGGTAATTATAGAATCAATGGAATTACTGATTTACCAAGGAATATATATGATCATCAGCAAGAATAATTTGTTTACCCTGAAAATCACCATCCTCTGGCTGGGATGTGTTTTTGACAATAAGCAAAAAGCGATAAAAATCAATTTGAAGTTTGAGCTACTTTTCTTTTCTACTTAAATATTAGTCATTTTCTTCTCAATTTTTAAGTAAGCTACTTTTTTTTTTCCTTTCACCCATTCCTCCATTGTATTATGGTTACCTATAAGTATATATGCTCTCAATAGAAAGTATTACAGAGTCACAGATTCAGAGCATGAAAGGACTTTAAAATGGTATAGGATCCAACCTTCATATACAGATAAGGAATGTTAGGGTCACAGAAGAGAACAGACTTCTTCTATGTCACACAGCCAATAGGTAAATGAGAGAGGTTAGAAATATCTCTGACGCCAAAACTACTAATAATAGCAATAATGGTGATAACAATAATAATGATAATGTTGATTGTGAGATTTTCATAGTTAATATTTATACATCCCATATTTTTGCAGTGACTTAAATATCTTATTTCCCAAGTTCTATAAGTGAATCATATTTAACTTTATTAAAGATATTTACATCTTTACATTCCCTTCTCCTAGTACAATTAAAGATATATGTGCAGTATTTAATAAATGTTTGGTTTTGCCATTTTGACTAGACAAATACAATAATGCAACCTTTTCAAATATAAAAATACATCCTGTGTGATTTGGACCCTCCAATCTCTGTCTCGGAAGAACATATCTTCTACTTTTTAGACAATGTCCTAAGGTAGCACCTTCTTTTCTCACAGCCGCACTATCCTGTCTGACTGAAAGTCAGCTCCCAAAGAAAAATTGTTTTCATTCTTTAACTAGATAGATATAGCATGATATAGTGGACAGACTGATCATAAAGATACAGGTACAAGTTGTACTCCTGATACATATGGGCTGATGAAACTATGGGTACGAGACTAACTTTGGAGTCAGAAAAGACTCAGTTCAAATTTTCCTTCAAATTCTTATTAGCTATATGGCCCTGATCAAGTCATAAACTTCCTCAGTTTCTCATCTGTAAAATGATGCCCTGTAAAATGGGCATCATAATAATAGCATATATCTTCCATTGTTCTTGTGAAGCTCAAATGAGATAAAATATAGAAAGAAGAAAAACACTTATAAAGCATTTATGGGTCTGCAATTGTGCTAAATATTTTACAATTATTATTTCATTTGATCCTCACAACCTCTCAGGAGGTGGGTGGTATTATGATGTCCATTTTACAGTTGAGGAAACTGAGGCAGATAGTGGTTAAGTTTCTTGCCCAGGATCATACAACTAGACTATATCAAGACAAGATCTTAATTCCTCTCTTCCAGACTATAGGACCAGCATTCTATCCAGTTTACCACACAGTGTTGCTCCCATCCCCAACTCAGATGATTGAAAAGTTCTTTGAAAACCTTTAAGTGGCTATATAAATACTTGCTATCATTGTCATTCAATGTTAAGTCATTTAACAATGGCCCTGGGCATTTCTTTAAGATTAAATTATGGAAGAATTACCAATCTATAGTCATATAAGAAATTTGTCAAGTAGGAGTAATCCCACAATGGTAAAATCACAACTCTAGATGATTCCCCAGGAAAAACAAAATAATATCATGGGATAACAGATAAAGATCTTGGAGTCATCATATCCAGTGGTCTTACACACTTTAGAAAAGAATAAATTATGGCTCAAGGAAGTTAAGAGCCTGGCCAAGCTTACATAGAGGTGAAGGGGCAAAGTTTAATATTAATCTAGATTATCTGACTCCAAATCTAATGTTCTTTTTGACACTAAACTTTTTTTCATAGGCATTCATGGTCTTTAAAGACAGAAGTTGTATCAACCATTAGGGTATTTGTGTTGAATATAATTAGATCAATGTGACTGGGGGGCTATGTGTAGGTGTTTATGTGTATGCTTTGTGTGCATGTCTGCCTGTATGTGCAGAAGAGGTGGGATATTTGTATGTACATTTTGCTCTTCATTAAAATGACAAACAATAAGAAAACAGTGAATTATTTAAAAAGTGGCTTATCCAATCTGGTCTTATTAATAAATGAAAGAACTGGAGCTGGTCTGGTTCCATTATTTTTTCATTTGCCTACATAAAAAAGGCTATTTATAATCATCCTGTTAGTTGTCAATCTAATTCAATATACATTTATCAGGAATGCAGAGTTTTGAGATCACAAATTTAATAGATTGGCCAGAAATTTCTATTCCCTCTATGTCATTTACATACCAGTCAAACACTCCCACAAGCTCTTACTGGCAAATCAAGCCAGATACTAAAGCTTACCCCAAATTGTCAGTTTCTTTCTACCTCCTAACAATTTAGCTTTGATTTTTTGTATAGAATAACAGGACAATACTATTACAGATGCAAGTGACATCAGAGGCTTTGAAATCTAAATCTTTCATTTTACATATACGGAAACTGACATGCAAACAGATTAAATGACTTATCCAGTATCACATGTCTTCAAAACACAGATCAAATCTCTCCTTCTCTAGAGTACCTTTCCTATTCCTCACTACCACCCCCCCCACTACCATCCCATCATTCTAAGATTATCTTACAACAGAATGTATATATATTATCCATACCCAATTATTCGCATATTATTTTCCCTTTTAAAATATGAGCCCCTTGAAGACAGTGTTTTTGCCTGTCCCCAGCACATATTATTCCAGAGACATAGTAAGCACAGAATAAATGTTTGTTGACTATTAATTGATAAAAATATGATTATATATGTGTATATAAATATATATGCATATACATATGTAAATATGTATATACAAAACATGCAAGCATACATTATATATACAAATGTGTGTATATATATACATACATATGTGTATGTAAGAGTGTGTTATATTTATATACTTAATTTTTTACTTTTAATGGTAATATATATATATGAAAAAAATGATTTGAGACCAAACATTTTTGAAAATATTCTTCTTATTCTGTTTCCAGACTTGATTATTTGGCTTATCATTATGTGAGAATTTTTTTTTATTCATATGGGATTGTCAGGCATTTCAAAGCTATTCTATTCACTTAATTTTTTCAAACAGCCTTCCAATCTACCTGTTTATCAAATACAATTGGAAGAGAAATTATCATTTTTGTCCTTCCCTCATTGGAATGCCAAAATTAAATTTCATTAGACTGTAACAATTTAATTACCCAAATAGTTGGATGGGCATGATTTTTTTTTTTTTATCCTCAAAGTTGCAACATATGAATTATTCTTCTTGCTACATGCAAATCTATGGTCGGTTTATTTATTCAACAACATGTATTGAGTATTTAATGTGTGCAAAGCCTTTTAAAATAAAAAAGTGTAAATGATGGGGTATAAAGAATATCATTTTGGATATATATGACTGGAGAATGAACAGAAGGAGGTTTCTGTACACATGTGACAAAAAAAAAAAAAAAAGACAAGCTATACATTGATATGCATTCATTGTCAACAGATAAACACAAGGCCCGAAAAAGACTGAGTTTATGCCTTGTGGAGGATTTAGCAGAAAAAAAAATGCAAGTTTTATATAGATTAAAAGGGCATGGATGGATTCTATTATGTAGCAATGAATAGAGAATTCAGTAAGATAAGAAATCTGTTGACTGATTAATTGCATTAAAAGTTACCCAGAATATATAAAGGAAAGAGAAAAGATGAATGATAGGGCTGAATAACTTCCAGCCTATCATCAGTAAGTAACTTATGAGCAAAAGGTGGAATCATCAAAGAATGTGTCAGAATAAAACAGGTGGTCTGGCCATATTGTTAGAACAAAGGGTAGTACAAAAGTCATTCGCTAAGAGAAAAACTTGAGAGCATTGGGTAAACACGGGAATATTTGTAAAAGAACATGAATGAGCATTGAAGACAGGTAGGTATTAATTATGACTAGAACTCTAAGGAGATCCTAACACCATGGAAATATCGTTCAAAAAACTGAGTTAGACAGTGGGATAGAAAAAAGAAAAAAATACTCCTTTCAATTATTCCCTTTCCCCTTACTTATTTTTAACCTATTCCAATCTATTTTATGATCTCTTTACTCAAATGCAATTTTCTTTTCACTTCTTTCAAAGATCTCTTACCTGTTGTATTTAATGGTTGTGTTCATCTTTCAATGATTTCCTACCTATTGTATTTAATGGTCCTTTTCAGTTCTCATCTTTCTTGTTCTGTTTGAATCAATGGGAAGTGGACATCCCAGCTCCTCCTGGATACTTTCTCCACCCTATGTTGGTATGATTGACCTTTCCTGGTTTTCCTCTAATTATTCTAACCACTTTTTCCCAATCTCTTTTACTAGAACATCATGTTTTATGTTCTACATACATGTTCATTATAGCTCTCTGGTACCTCATAGCTGTGATTCCCAGATCTAGATTTCCAATCCTAGTCTCTCATGATGATCAGTCCATTATTATCAATTTGACTGTTTGATGTGTCTATCCAAATGTCCTATTGGCACCTCAAATTCAATATGTTCAAAAGAGAACACATTATTTTTTTCCTTAATCCCACATTTCTTCAGAACCCTCCTATTTCTGTTGAGAAAACCTACATGAACAAATGGATAAATAACTAAATAAAGGTAAAAGAATGAATGATTACTATCTGCCTCCATTCTTCACTATCCCTTGTATTTTAACCCATATCTAAAGAGTTGGCAAGTCTTTATTATTTTAATTAACCAGTTTTTTTGTATTATTTTCTAGTTGATTCAAGTACTTACCACCCCATCTGATAGAATTGCAATAACCTCATAATTTTCCCTCCTGCTTCCAGTTTCTTCCTTTTTCTAATCCATCCTACCCAAACTGCCCAACTGATCCTCCTAAAATTCTAATCTCATTAGCCTGCTCTCAAGAAGCTTCTGTGGTTCCTTATTGTTTCAAGTATTTAAAAAGTATTTAAAGTATTTATATTGAAAATTTGAAAAGTATTTAAAGACCTTTACATTCCAAGGGAAAGGAAAGAAAAAAGCATTTAAATAGAATCTACTATGTATCAGGTACTGTGCTACGTATACTTGCTTGAATCTCACAATAACAGTGTAGAGCAATTGCCATTATTATCTCTATTTTATAGTACAGAAAACTGAGATTCGGTGACCATAAAGCTAGGAAGTATTGAAGACTGAATTTGACCTCAAATTTTCCTGATTGCTAGCCCAGGATTTTATTCACTGTGCCACTTAGCTGCTTCATTCCTCCTATTTCTCAGCTGATTTTGTGGTGTGTCCTATTGCAGTCTACATTCCATCCAAATGCCCTGCTTATTGTTCATAGAATGTAACTCCATGTAAAGATCTGTATAATTATATTCTCCCATTCATAATTCCACTTGCTATTATTCACTAGTATGTGACACACAGGGAACTTAAAATAAAATCAGTTTTTATAAAGATAGGGACTGACCTTATGATTGCATGGTATAGGGAACTCTTAGGTAAAAAAACTCTCTCTACTAATGCAACTCAACACTTATGTAATTTATAGCCTTTGTTGCCTAAAGCAGTGGTATCAACCACAGGATCCCTGACAGCCACATGTTGACTTAGAAATTCACAAATAAATGTTATTCAAATTTTATTTATATTCTTAAGAATTTCCTAATTACTTTTTAATCATTTTGGGCACCCTGAAGAGTTGTATGGTCAAGTGGAGCCTGCAAATTAGAAATCTGACCCCTCTGGTCTAGGTTATTGATTGGTTTAGTTATTTTCCTAGGCTCATGCAGCCAATTTAGCAAAAGTAGGTATTGAACTGAGGACTTCCTGGAGTCTAGGCTTGTTCTCTACCCATTGGACTATGTTTCCTCTCAATTTCAATACCTAATTTAAAAATTATATCATTTTTATGATGTTCTCACTTTATCAGCATTCAGTTACCATCATGAAAGGAGCAAATTGGGACCACTCTTCACTGAGAAGCAATATTTATTTGTCTTTCTTCTTATAGCCCCTTTGTTATATAGTTTTGTTTATTAAAGGATGAGAGACCTCAATTTAGACCCTAGTTTATGGGGTAGAGTTCTTAGGGCAGGTTTAAGAGATCTAAATGAGTTTCTCCCACACTTCTGTCTGAATCACTGAAGAATGTCTACATCAAAGTAAATATCTACATGATATTATGTTATATGATTAAGTTTTAGGGAGAAAATTTAGAAGAAAAGTGTTTAAAGTGTATTGAAAATGACTCTCTGGGTATGGAGGTAAAATAGAAAGAAAATGATGTTCCACCAGAGTGTGTGTAAGAAACTCATGACCACAAACACTCATTTGACATATCAGTCATTTGGAGGACCATGGACAGGGGCATAATTCTCAAACATAATTTTCTTTTTTTTTTTAATAGCCTTTTATTTACAGGTTATATGCATGGATAACTTTACAGCATTAACAATTGCCAAACCTCTTGTTCCAATTTTTCACCTCTTACCTCCCCACCCCCTCCCCCAGATGGCAGGATGACCAGTAGATGTTAAATATATTAAAATATAAATTAGATACACAATAAGTATACATGACCAAACCATCAAACATAATTTTCATAAACAAGAGTTATACTCCTGCCAGGATCTAGCAGTCAGTCAATTATTGTTCCAATATTGTTAATCTCTGAAAATCGCATTAAGATCATATCACTTAACATTCTACCTTTCATAGTTTGCTTTCTTTTCTCAAGATTACCTGGGACCATAGGGTTTCAATTGAAAGATGGAGTTCTCCTAAAGCAGCAACTGTGAAGAAAAACTATTTCTGAATTTTCACATTTAGCCCTGAAAGATACCTCTTTTCCCTTCCCCTAAGTAGTTTCAAGGAACAGTATCCATCTCTTTGTAACTATAACAGTATGAAATTAGAGTCATCAGGTATGGGGATGATTACTTTTTAAAAGATATCTATATTAAGCATATAAATTGTAATTCACAGGGAAATTCTCATGAAGTTTTTGCTAGTTACAAGTGGATGATTTCTGAGGTATATATTATCTAATTTATCATTGTAGTTTCCCATTCTTTTAACAATTGTTGAATAGCTTAGCATCAACGTAATTTGGACATGGACTGATGGGGCTGAATTGTGGGGCTACTCATAAGAAACTATGGCCCTCCCAGAACCAGTATTTGTAATTACTTTTAGGATGCTTTTCTAATCTTGAGCTAACTCTCCAACTCCTGCAGGTTTCTTTGTAGTAATAAATCAGAACACTAGCAGAGAGTCTGTGGGGCAGGTGGTTTCATCCTTTTGTTTTATTTTGTTTTTCCTTAGAATTAGTCTGAGCATCTGCTGTCTTTTTTGGCAGGATTGTGAGATTGGTCCCTATGATCCAATGCAGTTCCAAGGAAGTTCTGGTATTGTTTCAAAGATGGCTACTTTCCTCTTCAGAGGATCTAATTAGTTTCCTTATAGACAATGTTAAGGGTTAAACTACATGTTTTTTGTTTTTGTTTTTTTTTTTTCAAAAGATATCATCTTCCAGCTATTGAACTGAATCTAGAGAAAGTAAGTTACAAATATGTGGATAAACAGGGGAGGATAGGGAAAAATAGTATCCAAGAGATACAATAGTCATTTCTCCAAGATACCATCTACCAATGAAGTGTTTGGGGCCTTTTTTTCCTAATGAATTTTATGATACAATACAATACCAGATATGGTATTCAAATGGATATGTATTCAAATCTTGACTGGGCTATGTAATATTACTATTTGAACATACTCTCTGACTTTTGCAAGCTTTAACTTTATTTGAAATAAGGAGATTGACACTATTGATCAGAAAATGAAATTAAGACAACTCTGAAGTATCACTACACATTTCTCTGATTAGCTAAGATAACAGGAAAAGATATTGATGAATGTTGGTGGAGATGTGGGAAAACTGAGACACTAATAGAGTGTTGATAGAGTTGTGAACTGATCCAACCATTCTGGAGAGCAAGTTGGAAGAGAGCCACCAACACCCAGAGAGAGGACTGTGGGAACTGAGTGTGGTTCACAGCCCAGCATTTTCACTTTTTTTGTTGTTGTTTGCTTGCATTTTATTTTGTTTCACTTTTTCTCTTGTGCAGCACTATAATTGTATAAATATGCATGTATGCATGTATTAGATTTAACATATATTTCTACCATGTTTAACATGTATTGGATCACTTGCCATCTAGAGGAGGGTATGGGGGAAAGGGCTGATTTAGCAAGGGCTAATGTTGAAGAATTGTTAATGCATAGGTTTTGAAAAATAAAAAGCTTTAATAATAAAAAAGAGAGTTAAAAATAGCAGAATCTACTTCATATTAAAAGTTCTGTCTTCAGTTGTTCAAAAAAAAATTTATCTTACCAGGACATCAAGGGTGATATGATAAGTAGGCAGTTATTATTGAATTTCAATATTTCAAGAATTGATAAATTCATTGGGTTTTTTCCCTCTCTTTTCTCCTGATATAGGTATTAGAATAAGGCATAGGGAATACTCATTTATATAGTGTCTACTATGTGCCAGGCATTGTGCTAAGGACTTTTTAACAAATATTGTCTCATCTGATTGATATTATCCCATCATGACTTAATAAATGTGAGAAGCAAGGAGGTTAAATATAGAGTTAATATAACAAAACTTTCAAACAGTATCTATACTCAAGAAGTTCTCAGAGTGTCTGAACCCAGCTCAATATTTAATAATGATTTATTGAATTTATTGATTATTATTAACCAGAGCTAACTAATGCTATGTAATGGAAGCATAGTTACTCCAGTTGTGTCAAAAGGGTGTCCACGGAGTCATTTCTAGAGCTTACCTTAGCTGACCTACCTAAAATCCATGTCTACCAGTATCCAGATTCTACTTTTGGCCAGGACTCAAGCTCCCATGGCTGTAACCTAGAATTGATTGACGAACATCTATTTACCTTATGTTGCCCAATCCCAGATTTCTCATGTTTCTAAGAGATCTTGTTCCAATCCAGGGAGCACTGTTTTCCAATTGCTAGCATATCAATATAGCACTTTAACAGAATCATCATACTTCAGGTCAAGATGGCTCTTAGAACAGAGACAGACATCCTAACTTTTCAGTTAAAAAAAATGTTCCAGATCAAATTAGGATTAATAAATACAAAGAAAAGCTAGAATAAGAAACTTTTTCAGCCCCAGAAATGTACAAAAATGTTAACCATGAAGTAAACCAAAAATACAGTGCCAAGGCAGGGAAACATACTAACAGCAACCTGCACATCTCAAAATGGGCCAGAGGCATAAGTAGAACAGAGGTGAGAATTCTCTGGTCAGAACTCCATAAGCTCAAGGACCCTGAGATTCTTGATACTCTGTTCTTAGAGGCTAGGATGCCTTGAATGAGGGACGAAGGGAAGGAAGGAGTAAATGAGGGATGGAGTAAGGGAAGGAGTAAAGGAAGGAAGGAAGGAAGGAAGGAAGGAAGGAAGGAAGGAAGGAAGGAAGGGAGGAAGGAAGGGAGGAAGGAAGGAAGGAAGGAAATGTTCTGAGTTTCAAGGTTTGGAGTGCAGAGGTAACCATGAAACTGAAGATCAGCATAGAAACCAGGTGGCTGATCCCAAGGTCATGCCTACCTACACTGAAAAGTTCAGCAGAAAGTTGAACTTTGCCTTTGCATAAAAACCTAATAAGGAATTACAATTATAGGATGAATAATCAAAAACATACGTAGATAACTCTATAGAATTAAGATGGATTCACACATTTCCCAAACTCTATCAAAAAGGAGATAATGAGTCTAAAATAACTGCAAGGAAATATGCAAAATACAAGGAAAAATTAGTTTTCCATAGAACTAAATGAATATCTAGAGGCGATAAAATGAGATTTAAAAATGACTTAAAAGTTCTAGAGGAAAGAAATTGGAAATTGAATGGGCACATTTGTATATGTATACACTTACACACATACATATATGCATATAGATACACACACAATTTTATGTGTGTTTGTGTGTACATACAAGTAATAATGGCCCCAGATACAGTAGAGGATCTTGGTGTCTTCAGTGGCTGATCATGCTCTAAGCACTCCACACAATCTGCTTCAACTGTCTTCATGGTTATTCAAACAAATTGTTCTCACTTTCCCATTCCTCTAGGGGAAGTCTTTACATATTTGCAATAGACATTCCCCAAAGATGAGAGTTGGGTGACAAGTAAACAACAAAGGCATATGAGAAGCCTTGAAAAGAGCTCAACAAACCACCATACCAAAGATGCTAGTCCCTCCTAAACACCTCAGAGACCCTAAGCCTTAATTTACCCAAATAATAGACTCCACGAAAATTATATTAGACAAAGCATAAACCAATAACTTTATACGATCACAAGAAACATTAGAACAAAATAAAATAATGAAAAAAATATAAATGTATCTTTAAAAAAAAAAAAAGAAAATGTGTAACCTAGATAAGTGAGGGGGAAATAATTTAAGAATCACATTTTCCAATCAGCAGGATGATTTTCAGAGAAGTCTGAAGAGACTGACATGAACTGATGCTAAGTGAAAGGAGCAGAATCAGGATATTGTTGTACATGGCAACAGCAAGATTATACAATGAATATGGGAAAAGATGCTGTCCCAGAAAGCAGAGTTTGTGTTAAATCATATACCAGCTTCACTTTATTATTTTCCTTAAATTTATTTTTTTATTATTTTTTTAATTTATTATGTTTTATCCCTCCTCTGTCCCTCTTGGAGAAACAAACAACAACAACAACAAAAAGTTTTTTAAAAGTTTCAGTACCAATTAAATCAAATGACCACACACATAGTAAGTATTTAAAAAGACTTATTATTTTAGATTATTATAGACCAGTGAAGGACTTACATGAGGGCATGAGCAAGAATTACACAGAATGAAAGGACATAGAAACGGTGAGGACTACATCTTGAAGGGAATGCCTACACTGATGGGATCACATGTAAGGATGGCAACACAGTCATTATCTGAGTTCATCATAATGTGGTTATTAATTATAACAATGGCAATTGCTGTATTTATTGATTCTTTCCAACTGTTTATTATCCTAATACTTAAAATCTAAAAATCAAAATTCTTAATGTTTTATTTATAATATCCTTAATAACTACCAGATTAACAATAACTAGTAAGTATCAGAATCAGAATTTGAATTCATATTCTTTTACCCAAAACCAACATTTTTCCCCATCAAACTGCCCAAGAATCTGCCAACATACAAAACTGAATGGTGTTGCTTGAATATTTACAAAAACGTGGAACTGTTCATCCCTCATAGAGTCATCACTGTTATATATAACCTAGATAAGTATAGGAAAAACAATTTGGAACCCTGTTCCAAAGAGTAAAATATAAAGATTTTTCTTCTGGTATTCTGTGGTTTAAATCTTTTTTCCCCCTCCTTCTCTTGTATTGTCACAATTTTGTTTTAATTTTCTGGGGATATAATTTGGTTTCTTATTAAAGATAATTGGAATGCTTTTATCTCATTGCTCTGTCCAAGAAGATGAAATATTGAAAGACATTAAAACACAAAAATCTAGGCAACTAATACTTTTTTCTACTAATGCTGGGGGAATATAATCTGAATTAACAACTTTCCATATCTTATTCATTCATCCCCATTATAAGAGACAGTCAAGGTGAAGGAAAAAATAGGTACGTTTTCTCCATTGTAGTAGCTTCCACATAGCAATCATCCTAAGTAAAGCAAGATAGGAATGAAATTGCAAATTTTTAAAAGTGTGAGTGGCACATTGAATATTTTCTGAAACTTCATCAAGTTTTCCCTAGAGAAATATTTCAGAATGAACAAAATGAACAAGCTTTTTAAAAAAGACCCACTAAATCAAGATTAAGGTCAGAATTTTGCACTCACATTTCAACCTCTGCATAGAAACACAAATTAAACTTTAATAATTAATTGAAGGAGATAATTTTTAATTATTGACCAAGGACTGCTTGCAGTGAAACCTACCACTTCATTCTGGTGCTTGGTGAGATGTGAAAACAACTCTATATTGGAAAATTTGTCATACACTTGCATGTATATATATATATATATATATATATATATATACATGTATAATGTTTACCCATATATGTAGACATATGAAATATATCATAGTTTTTATATGTGTATGCATGTATGAATGCTGTGCACTAGCATACATATGTATATATACATTGACTTATATTATACACATACATATATGTACATGTATCATGTGTATAGATAAAACCACAATCCAACAGGCTTTTTAAAGCACTCAAAATAGTAGGCACTGTGTTAAAAATTAGAAATATAAAAAACCAAAAAAAGACAGTCAATGCTCTCAAATAGCTTTCATTCTAATGAAAAAAAGACAACACATAAGAGGAAGAACAAAGGTGAGAAGGTAGGAAGGATGGAAGAAGAGATTTGCACAGAGTTATGGTAGAGAAGTCTAGAGAATAGAGGTGGTTGACATGGGCCCTTCCTCAAAATGGAGGTTCCTGCAAAGAAGTCACTATTGGAAGAAGAGGGACTCAGGAGAGGAGTAAGAAGGAAGTCTTTGTCCCAGTAGAGAATTATAGAGGATAAAGGATAGATACTCAGCAACCTTATTGATAATGAAGTCTAGATAATATGTATGTTTGTATATGTGCATTTATATATGAACATATGCATATATAGATATGTACATATATGTGTATATATTTATGTATGTATGTGTGTATATATGTAAGTGAGAAAAACAAATATCCTTACTGGTAAACCAGTTGACAATCATTTCTTGAAAGCTTGCTTTATTCAAAGACATTGGAGTATACATTGAGTATACAAAAATGAAACAGCTCAAGGAGCTTCCATTCAGCTAGAATGTTGTTGATGGAGTTGCTCAGAAAAAGCCTAACATTGATGGTTACAAAGTGCTTTATATACCATATCTTAGCCAATGCCCCTAACAATCTGAGACTAAAATATTAAGAGGATTGCCAGAATTGAGTTCTTTTAAAAGTGGGATTTGAACACAGATCTCTTAATGCCAAGTCCAGTGATTTGTATGACACAGTTGCCATGTATAAAGTCACCGAGTCAATCCCTGTATGAGTCATTGGTTTCATAAAGAATAAGGAGTGATCAAGAGTTGCACCCTGACGCAGCCACTTTGCAATTCCTGAATATACCCTGCTAATGGCTAAGCTAGATCTTGAACTTTGATTCCAAATTCAGTTTCCAATCTATACCACACATTGGGTAATCACAAAGTGATAGGGGACTTTCTTAATGCACCGATTTAATGAATTCCTGGAATGAAGAATTCATGTATGTTTTAGGAAACTGAAAAGTACTTAAAATCATAAACTTCCTAAACATAGAAATGTTTTATTTAACCAATGAGAAATAGAAATTCACTTCTGAATCCATAATCAAAGTCTCACTCTAAAATAGACAATCATCCTTCAAGGAACTATATTATCTTCAAAACTACCTTGGCTAGAATTTCAGCAATGAAAACAGTCATCATATAATCTTGATGCTAGTACATCAAGGCATAATGCTTTTCCTCCAATAGCCATCCTTTGGCACAGACTTCTACCATTTTATTTTCATTGTTGCAGGCTTTAAATAGGCACCTCAATTTTTTTTTACAGTTACCATAATCTCTTATAATTTTTAACAGGTATTACAGGTCTCCCTGACTTCCTAGCTTCCTTCTATGTGTTCTCCTTCCAGTAGAGAGTGCAAATTATTGCACAGATTTTCAAGGAGCTTGTCCATGGAGTGACTGCACTGAACTTTCATCTGACAGTATTCACATTTAAGACCCAGCATAGCTTGACTCTCTTCTATTTGTCCAGTCTTCTTAAATTATTCCCTTTCATATTCTATGATCTAGCTATTCTGGACTACTTGCTGTTCCTCACATCACATCACATCACTCCTGATCTTTGTGGCTTTGAAGTAGACATATATCTTGCCTGAAATGCTCTCCCCTCCTCAACTCCATCTAAGGGCATTCCTGTTTGCCTTCAAAACAGCTTAGATTCCTTCTTCTATGGGTTGCATTTTCTGGACTCCCTCCTCCACTCCAGCAGCTACAGATTTCTTCTCCAAGATTATCTTTTATCTACTACATCATTTATGTAGCTAATTATGACATGTTGCCCCCTGATTAAAGCATAAATTTCTCAGAGAGAAATTTTTTTTTATCTCTATTTATATCCCCAGCACTTATTTCTGTTCTTGGCACATACTAAACACATACTAAATGACTGTTGTATGACTCTATGATCTTCTGTGAAATAACTTTAAATAAAATTATTCAAGACATACTAATTTTGATGTTTATCTATCAGTAATTTAACTATACTTACAGGATATATGGGGTATTCAAGGAAGTCTAGTATTCTAGAGTGAGGGCTGCTCAGCTCTTTTCAGGGATGCTCACCCCTCTTTGATGTCCAACTGACACCTAGAACTCATCAGCAGTTTCAAGAAGTTATTGTATGAACAAGAGCCACACTTCTGTAAAACCATCTCAGAGGTAAGCTAAAAGGCTGAAGGTATCTGATAGGCCATAAATCTGTTGGAAGATTCTGAGTTCAAATCTGGCTTCAGACACTTACTAGCTATGTCTCCTTGGGTAGTCACTTAACCCTTTTTTCCTCAGTTTCCTTATCTGTAAAATGAAGAGAAGAAGGAAATGGCAATACCCTTCCAATATCTTTGCCAAGAAAATTGGCAGATGGACTCATGAAGAGTCAGACATAATGAAAAAAAATTGAACATTAGAAGTATGTTCAAGAAGTTATTAAACTGTGCATATCCTTTGACTCAGTAGTGTTTCTATTGGGATCCACATGTGCAAAAATGTTTGTGGTGGCTGCTTCCGTAGTGGCAAGAAACTGGAAACTGAGTGGACGCCCATCAGTTGGAGAACAACTGACTATGTTATGGTATATGAATGTTATGGAATATTATTGTTTTATAAGAAACGATCAGAAGGATGATTTTAGGGAAGTCTGGAAAGAATTACATGAACTGCTATGAAGTGAAATGAGCAGAACCAGGAGATCATTGTACACAACAACATCAATATTATACAACAATCAATTCTGATGAATGTGACTCTTTCCAACAATAAGATGATTGATGCTAGTTCCAATGATCTTGTGATGAAGAGAGCCATCTACATCCATAGAGAAGACTATGGGAAGTGAATGTGGATCACAACATAACATTCTCGCTCTTTTTGTTGTTGTTGGCTTGTTTTTTTTTTTTTTTTTCTTATTCATTTACTTTCTTTTTTTATTTGATTTCTCTTGGGCAGCAAGAGAATTGTAAAAATATGTTTATACATATTGGATTTAACATATATTTTAACACATTTAACTTATATTGAATTGCTTACCATCTAGGGGAGCTAGGGGGAGGGGGAAGGAGCCTTGAAACACAAGGTTATGCAAGCTTTAACGTTGTCAAATTATCCATGCATATGTTTTGAAAATAAAAAAAAAGTTTTATGAAAAAGTTTAAAAAAAGAAAAACAATTGAACCACACCACTTTATTAAGTTCTAACCAAAATTGAATATTTGCTTCAATTTTTATGAGCATGATTCTGAGAAGGGGTTTATAGACTTCATTGGACTGCCAAGGGATCCATGATATACAATTAAGTTTAAGAACCTTTCCTATACACTGACTGGGTAACAGGCCCAAAGAAATAATGATTTTGTATTTTAACTTGATTCCACCTCCATCTATCCATCCATCCATTTACATGTACATATATACATATTAGCAAACCTACATAAAAATCTCATCAAGAACCTTTAGCAGCACTTTATTTTTATTTTCAGTAGACATTTATTAAGTACCTTCTATTGTATTCCAAAGACTGTGAGAAAGAAGAGGAGAAGAAGAAGGAACAGGAGGAAAAGGAAGATGAGGAGGAGAAAGATGATCAGAAAGAGAAGAAGAAGAAGAAGAAGAAGAAGAAGAAGAAGAAGAAGAAGAAGGAGAAGGAGGAGAAGGAGAAGGAGAAGGCAAATAATGCCTAGCTTACATTCTATTGAAGTTAGTTCATCTAGAGCTCATGAATGTTTGTCTATCCTGTATTTCAGCTTCAGAGGGCTGTTTCCTAGGAGTACTTTTGACATTTGGAGATACTTTGCTCTCTTTCCATATCTCATTTTCTTCTGGGGCAGCTGGACCTGATTATTCTCATTTCTCCAGGCTACTGAATAAATTCAAAGATGATGAGGGAAGCAAATTCTCTGGTTGTCAACCCCAGGATATGCTCCTGTGCCTCCCAGGGACAGGAGGATCCCCTCACTGCAGATGCAATAGGAATTGCATTAATTCCTACTGTGGATGTGCTGAGAAACTTTATCTGTATAGCACAAAGTTGTCAGCTAAAAAGTTTGCCCTCTAGCAACACCAGCCTGAATAGATTTTTCAGTACCTCTAATTTTTACCTTCTTGCAAAAGCATTTGTGTTCTTTGTACTAAGAGAAATTGTCCCCATTAAATCATGCTAAAGCTCAATGAAAATCAGCCGTTGATACTTCAATTAATGCTGTAATCATCAGTCATCTGTAAAGAATAATGTCATCAGCACAAAGGAAGACCAATAACCAGCCTGACCATGCAGGGGAATTCATAAGCAAATGCAGGTATTTCCAAAACCATTGGGGAAGGAAGGTGGAGGGGGAGAGGAGCCAGATGATTTGGAGTCTATCATTATGCTATCTTGCATTTGGTCTCACTCCAGTGAAACACCCCTGCCCTCTTCCACCTCCACAAGGAAGGATAAGAGGAGAAAGTAACTTTGGGACCCAAATTCTGCCTGTGACGCCTCATTTGGGGACATCTACGCTAATGTGTAATTAATGCCCATGGGCACCTCTCTTTTGGAGACATCACAGATAATTAATGAGCAATCCTTGTAAAAAAAATTCTTTGTCCCTAAAAGGTGGAAATTAAGCATTGGCCCCTCAAGACCAAGGGCCCTGATCATTTTGCTTGCTAATGAAAAACTGAAGGAAGTTTTCATCTTATTCTCCTTTGAGAAAAATGAAAGCCCACAGACTTCAAAATGTTGTGCTTAAAAGGAGTTACTCATTAAATATAATCCCGATAGCCTTCTTACACAAAAAATGACAAGGGAATATGGCTATCCATTATGGAGAAGGGAAAAACAGCCCATCGGTCCCCATTAGTGGATTTTAATAGTCACCCAGGTTCATTGCCCAACTCAACTTGATCTTCAACTGCTCATGCTCTGTTACTTTCCCAAATTGAATCTGTCTCCACGACTTGTCAATCTTATCTCCATGATATTTTTTGTATCCACTTTCTTCTTTCCACTTACGTCACACCCACTCTGATCCAATTTCTTAACATCTCTCATATATACCATAGCAATAAGCCTCTTACATCTAGTTTCCCACTCTCATCTTCCTTACACTCACCAATTTGGTATTTTAAAATCACTGACCTGAATGTGTTACCCCATCTACTCCAAAAGTTTCAATGACTCCCTAGTGATTTGAGGATACAATACCCTTCACAATAAATTTTCATCTTAACTTTACAAGGTGATTACACATTACTCTGCAGTTGCAGAGTTTATAATTCAGCCAAAGAGGTCTTCATCTGACTCTCTATATAAGAAATCCTTTCTTCTCTCCCTGTGCCTTTTTGAACATTGTTACCTATAGCTAGAATCTCTGCCCCTAGAATCCTTATATCCCTTTGAGAGTCAGTCCAAGATTCAACATTTATGAGGAATTTGCTGATTTCCCTATGACCCCCCCCCCCACAAAAATTACAAATAATCCATACTATATGTGCTTTTTTTGTGAGCAAATACTATTTCTTTCTGGTAGGATGGATGCTCCTTGAGGACAGGGAATGCTTATTTTTCTGTCTTTGTATATCAAGCCTCTAACCCAGTATCTGGCATATAGTAGTGGAATTAAAATGAATTCATGACCAGAGCAGAATGATAAAGCTGAAAAAGGATTTGCAGATGTGCAGTGGAAAGAGCACTGGACCTAGAGACAGGAAGACCAGAATTTGAATCCAGTCTGATTCATAGATATATGACCAGGGATAAGTCATTTAACTTCTGTTTGCCTTAGTTTCCTCTTCCATAAAGCTGAGGTGAAAATAATAGCACCCATCTCCCAAGATTGATGTGAGGACAAAATGCAATACTTGTAAATCACTTTGCAAACCTGAAAGTCTTGTATGAAAAATAGCTATTCTAATTATAGGTCATCAATCTTGAGCTAAAAGGAACCATTCCAACCCAAATGATTCATTTAAAGATGAGCCTCAGAAGACCCAGAGATGAAATAAGATTTTTCAAATATTACAAAGGGAATAAATATCTGTGCTAGGATTTAAACCTAGATCCACTGGTTATAAGGTAAATGTTTTGTTTGTTTGTTTGTTTGTTTTTCACAAACAAGGACAAACAAATATAATTGAGAGACACAAAATTTCAACCCAGTTCCCCTGTAACCAAATGTAAACTTCCTAAACTGTACCATATGCACTGTGCCATATTGTTTTGTTTTTAAAAGTAAGAACTGGTCGTTTATAGTCAGTTCAATGCACTCTCCAAGGTACCATGCATCTGATCAATATGGCAGATTCCTAAGAATTAGGAACACTCATACTCACAATTACCCTGTAAAGATTACATATTAGGTGTATGTAGTGTGGGGGGTGTATGAGACATATAGGGTGTCCAGGGAGGTCAAGTACCTCTGTTGTGAGGCCTTGTCAACCCTTTTTCAGGGCTGCTTATCCAAGGCTGGTATCCCCCTGCCTTCCAATTCTTACTTATGATTCCAAGAAACTGTAGCATGCACAGCAGCCAAAACCTGGTAAACTATCTCAATCAACAAGTTAAACCATGTTGAGGATAATTGATGGGCCTCAAATCCATTGGGGAGTTAGGGGGATGCCTATCCCAAGCATGTGAAGACTTTTCACAGTGGAATATTCAGGTGAGACCAATGGCTGAAGCAAGCACTGTGGAATCGTTTGATCAGATCATCCATTATATCCTGGACCATCTCCAATCATCTTGACTTTTATCCTGTCACTGAATTTCAAGTGACTCAGGAAGAGAGAATGAGGGCTATGACTTTGTGCAATTTTGCCTTAAACCCAAGTTAGATGCAAGTCAGGATATCATCTCATGACATCATTGGTCCTCTTCAAAAACAAAGGATGAACAATAATAACAACTTTACAATATAGGAATGTTATGGGCCAGAACTCTGAACTTGAAACAAAGAATGCTTAAAAGGTACTAAGTAGAACTGATAGAGACAATGGTTATCTGATTTAGCATGGTTCAGTATGATTGATTTAATCCTACAACAAATAATGGTTTCCTAATAATATAATGATTGATATGTACTCAGTGTGGAGCATATAAGCAGGCACCGAGAGCCACAAAGAAGAAGCTGGCAGAGGCAGAGAAGACAAAGGACTGGTGGAAGGAGCTCAAGCTCTTGGAACTAAGGAAAGAGACAGGCCTCTAAGAAAGCTAACCGGGTCCCAGGAAAGGAAATAAGACTTTGAAAGAGATAATAAAGGATTTGGACTTTAACCCCTGGCTGTACTTGTGGTGATTACTGCACTGAAAGGAAGCTGCTCCCAGAGACCTCCAGGAAACCAAATCAGAGAACATTACATAGGAAGATTTAAAAAAATGAAATTCAGAGAGAATAAGTGACTTAGTCTTAGTCCTTAAAGCATCTACGTGTTTCTAGTTCAATGCATTCCCAAGGTAACATGCATCTGACCTATGTACCAGATTCTTAAGAATTAGAAACACTCATGTTGTCATATTACCACTATGATGAATAAAATACCCAAAGCAGAAGAGTCTTTCAATTTCATATTTGTACAGTGATGTATAGATCATAAGAAAGGGGAGGGAGCTTTCATCACCACTATCCTGAGAGGAAGATGGTATAGGGAATATTATCTCCATTTTACATATATGTAAACTGAGATTCATGTACATAAAACAATACATCCTTGGTCAAATTTCTAATAATTAATAATGCTAGGTCTCTTTCCAATTCCTGTTCTTTTGATTCTACCATATTTCCTCTAAGTTAGTAAATTGAAGGTTGCAACTGATAATTTCTAAGGGTCACTTCAAGCCCTAAATCTGTGATTTAGGATGTTACAATATAGTCTAGTGAAACTAGTTACCTATAATTGGAGTTGGGTGTTATTTGTTAACTAGTTTGGATATTCTCTACTGTGATGTGATTCCTATATTCTATAGTACAGCCAGACTGACATCCTTGCTCCTCATAAACAGCACTGAATCCCCCATCTTCATGAACTGGTTGTTCCCTATGCCTAAAATGCTGCCCTCCTTCCTCATTTCCACCTCTTATCTTTCTTTGTTTCTTTCAAAATTCAATTCAAGCTCTACCTTCAAGAACAAGTCTTTCCTGACAATTAATGCTCTCTCTGAAAATTGACTTCATTCACTACATATATTGGATATATTTCTATAGAAGCATATTCTCTCAAACCATATATCAATTCCCAAGCATTTAGGAATCCTATGTGCCAGGCACTGCACTAAACACTGTTGTGGTCCTTCATTTTTGAAAACAGCCAAAAGTGACACCACATTGTAAGAATGAAGTGAAACTGTATCCAACTGTGACTGATCAAACTGATATAAGTTGGGTCTCAGTTAGCTCGCTATGATCATATAGTGGTTAGTACTCTGATTTGTGGCTATAGCAACCTCAGTTCAAATCCAAGTCACGGCATCATGGAAGCAACAGAATGACAAGAAAACTAAACACTAGAGATAGAAGGATAGAGATCAGACTTAGATAAATGATCTCATTGGTGTGAAAAACACTCTACTCTATGCAGTTCAACCAACTCTGAAATTCAGAGTGGTAGAAAGCTGGAAATAAAAAGAAAACACAAAAACTATCCTGTTCTAACAAAAAAGGCCTCATGTACGTAAAAGCATTCATACATGATAGACTATACTTACAGAGCAGGTGGAAGGCAGCTTTAGGGGCGAGCACAATAGCCACAGAGGATGATGGAGGAAAATTTTTGTAGGAGGAGATTACTGAGCTGGAGCATGAAGCAAACCAGGCATTGTAAGACACGAAAAACTGAGTAAAAAGAGTTCCAGGTAAGGATTTAGCCAGTACAAAAACATGGAAATGAAAGATTGAGCGTAGAATGTGAGAAAGAGAAATTAGACAGGTATAATTGGATGTAGAGTGTATGGAGGGGAGTAATGTATACAGCTGGCAGGGTAAGAAAAGGCAGAGAAAAATATACTTCATTATATTTGTGTTCTCAGAATCAAAGACAGCCTAGCAAACAGCAGGCACTTAATATATATTTATAATGACCTTGCAAAGGTAGGCTGGAGCCAGATTGTGAAGAGTTTAAAATGTTTGAGAAATTGATACTTTATCATAAAAGCAACAGGAAAATGAGGAGTTTGGGGAGCAAGAGTATGACATTGCAACCATTAAGAGCCTCACTATGACTTTGGTCTAAGAGACATAGCCAAATGACCATCCTTTTATTAATACCCCGCTGGCCTTCTTTGTAAAATGATCAAATAACTGAGAAACTAAGGTTTTTGAACCTTTTGAATAATCAGTTACAGCTAACCAAGAAGGGCCCAGAGCTTTTCACTCTCAATTCTTAATAAGAAGCTCCCCTCATTGGGCCCATGTGGAGAATTGTATACTAGGAGAGCTCTCTGTTAGGCCTCTAGCTGTGAGCTGACTTTGCCTTTTACCAGTAATTAAATTTTATCTGGGTAAATTTAAATGTTTTCTATCTATCTATCTGTTTTTGCTGCTTTCTAATTTTTATTCTCATTATCATGGAGTCCTCTTGACATGGGTTATGAAGTGTGTGAGCAAATGATTAGGAGCTTTGCTACTGGGGGGCTAGGATTTCCATTGGAATAGGGGCCTATACCATTCCAGTTTTGCTAGAATTAAGCAAGTGCAGTCCAAAGTGTCTTGCAGGAGAGTTCTGCTAAAGAACCCTAGAATCCTGACAGGAGTGGGAATGTTTTGCCAAAGGGCTTCTGAGTATTAAGGAGTGATTGATATTAAAAACTAAAGCAAGCTGGAGGAGCACTGATTCTTCTGCTTTTGATTTCTGAGTCACTAAATCACTGTTTGGTCTGTCTCTGTGTCTATGTGAGGTTTGCGAAAGAAAAACTTAAGTAAGAGAACTGAAAAATCTGAGGGAGTTAGTTTGGGAGGGGAAATCAGGGGAAAGAGTTTCTCTTTGAGCACGTCCTAGAAGTTAAAGACCCAGTTTTTAACCTAAGGATTCAGAGTTATACCCCATCCAGGTTGATGAGAGAGTTGACTTTTAATAGGCATGTGAAGTGAAACTAAATACCCACAAAAGGGATTTTTTTTTCTGTATGCAAGGAAAAACCAAGAGATGTGAGAGGTGAGTAGAAACTAGAAAAACTAGAGGAAAAAAAAATCTATTTTGACTGGATGAGAGATGGGACCTTGGTTATTTTAATCCATGAGCATTTTAAATTTGTTTTGTAGATCTAAAGGACTGTTATATGATACTCATTGTTTAAAAAAAAAAAAAAGTGATTCTCCTTTTTCTTTCTGATTGTGTCAAAATTGGAGAGGCAGACAAGAGAAAGACAGATAAGGGAAATATATGAAATCATTGGAATAAGGTATAGTCTGGGATGTTATTGGAAGATTAATTAATGAAAAAAGTTTTTTTGTAATTTGATTTGAAAGTCAATAGAGGCAGTTATATAAAGTTAGGAGAAATTTCATAAGGAAGGTGTTGCTAAGTGTAATAATTAAAATCTGTTATATGCTCCACTTTTAAAATCTTTTTCAGTGGATTAGCTGGAAATAGTGAATCCCATAATATTAAACACTTGGAATAAATCAACCCCGTATAAAATGTAATTCTAAATAATTGAAATTATAAATTGATGTTCTATATAATAACATTTGGAAAACAGACCCAAGTTATAATTGAATCTATTATTTTCTTATTTTAAATGAAATTTATTATTTATTATTATACTATATTAGGAATCTTTTTTTGCCAAGTTACTCTACTTACATGATTTGTCATATGTATAAAGAAAAGTGCATAACATAAATTTATTGATAAAGGATATTAAAAATGTGAATTCTTTATTTTTTTTTTTTGCATTAAGGATTTAATTGTTAAAACTTTTAAAAATCAGTAGCAGATTAATAATGAAGTTAGTATATCAGTATTTTAAGATTTTAGGATCTACTCCCATGCTTAGGTGATTAAAATACTATGATTTGACTCGAATTAAGAAGTAGAAATTGCAAAGGAGAAGATTTTTAGAAATTGGTCTGTAATCAGCTTTAGTCTAGGAGTAAGGTTAAATAAATATCTGGCTTATTACATACAGCTTCCTGAATGGGAGCAGTGAAGCTTTCTCAAAATATATGAGACAAGCCCTAAGTCACAGGATCCTTATTCCCCAGGTCTGTAGAGCTGGAAGACCAGGTCTTAGGCCCAGGTTGCCGGAAGTCACAAGATCTCTAGGCCTAGAGGTCTCTAAAAGTCAGTGCCAGGAAGTGACAGGAAATATGTGACCCACAGGAAGCAGACAACATTGGTGACCATTGGGCAATGATGGTTACTTCCTTTTAATCTATTCAATGAAAAGACTTGGGTCTTTTGCTATTTAACCAGCTTTATTGTTTCTGGTTTGTCAGGTAGAGCACATGTTGGGACCTGAGATGCTTCCTGGCTGTACTTAGACTTCTTCCTGCAGGGACTAAATAAATGCTTTCTCTTTGGACCTGAAGATGTCTCTGATTAGTTAATTTGGGGAAGGAGATCTAGCGTCTGTCCCACACATACCTTTCTGGATAATTCTGTAAGAAAGTCTTATTAAATATTGGATGTGGTAAAGATTTGGTTATTGTGATCTGTGATTATTATATAAAAATCTTAATATTTCTTTGTGTATTCAATAATTTAATTATTGTTTTAATACAAATATTTAAATAAATCTGAAAGTTCCTGAAGGTCTCTGCCTGGGGAAACCAGCCATAACCTGCCAGCATGAAATCAAATTTCTTAAGTCTTTTTGCCTGGGCCAAAAGCAGCAATGTGTGTGTGTGTGTGTGTGTGTGTGTGTGTGTGTGTGTGTGTGTATCTATATTTATGTATAAATAAATATATATATATATATTTATACATAAATATAGATAGTTAGATAGATAGATAGATAGATAGATAGAATCTTGGGATATTTTAGCCCAGCACATTTTAAGCTAACCTGATGAAAACAAATGTTGTTTCAAAATGTTTGTAAAAGATTTTTTTTTTCCTAGTAGCTTGAAATTCCCAGGAGGCTGGGATTGGGGAGTTGGAATACCTAGGACAGCTCTTTATTTCATGAGTCTCAAAGTTAAAGAAGGCAGTAGACTATATCTCCATAAGGCAGTAGAGGAAAAGGCTCTAGGAATTGATACCATTGTGTTATTTTTTTTTTTAAAGGAGATGGGGGAAACTAAATGGGTTAAGAAGCTATCAGTACATTCTATCAGCTCTACTGATCTTGAGCTATAATATTCTGAAGTATCATTACTTAAGTTTCACTTGAAATTATTTATCTATCACTTATGAAAATCATGAGATTATTAACTAGGTTATTTGGAGTTATTGTTTTAACCCGAGTATTTACATAAGCATTTTAAAAAAGAAAAAAATTATAATTATACAAAGAAAAGATCTTGTAAAATCTCCTTTGTAAACCTACAGAGATTCTTAAAACCACCGGCATAAATTCTTATCAACCCTTTGCAAGGGTTTTCTGGGTTGTAGAATTCCTACTGAGTAAATGGGATACAAATATTCTTTGCACAAAATGGGAGTGCAATTTTGAAGCCTCACCATAATGTAGAGTAAGTTTCATCAAAGGCTATTTGTCTTTCGCTTGAAAGGTTATATACATCTTGAAATAACTTAGTCTTAACACACTCTGCTCTCAAAGAGTAATTTTGCTTTAAGAAGTGAATACAAAATGTCTTTAAGGAGAGAGGTACCTGGTATATTAATCTAGAGATTTGTAGCAATTGGCCAGTGTTGTTTTTCTGGAGGTTTAAGTGAATTATCATCTATTCCCTCTCTATGTGGGATTCCAGAATATAATTAATTTCTTAAGTTCTAGTGATATATTTAAATACAAAGGGAAGAAAAATATACTGAATACATTTTAAAAAGCTCTAGTAAACATTATTATTAATGGGGTATGGTTCTGTAATGCTGGAGAAACTGAGGCAAGATAGAGATTAGAGAGTTTTTAAAAAATAATTTATTAAATGGGAGAGATATATCGGGATCAAATGGTTTGGTTTGGTCCCAGGGCTGAATGAGACTATCCAAGAATCCAGCATCCAGCCAGCATCCAGCAGCCAATGTGAGTTCTCAATGACATATTTATACACAGTAGCTAAACAAAGGCAGGGGGTGGAGTCCAAACTCTGGTGAGCAAGAATCTCCAGGCAGGAACCATCAACTCAGCTCTGACAAGTTGGGGGATAGGACCATAAATTCTTACTATCTGGGAGTTAAGTATGTAGCAAAAGACAGAATGTCTAGAGTCCCCCTTTCTGAGTTTACACATTGGCAATATATAATCTTAGAGCAAATAGCCCTGAGTTATAGCAGTCTTAATGAACCAGAAAGGGGGAGGTTACAATTAAGGGGATTGAGGCAGAACAATTAAGGAAATTGAGGCAAAACCAATTAGGGAAACTGAGGCAGAGCAATTAGAAAAGAACTGTGGCACAACAGTACAGAAGTGCAGAATCCTAAAATATATTGGAGTTTCAGAACTCTCCCCATCCAGGGCAACAAATGTTGGGTAGTACGGGTTGATTCCAAAAATTTATTGGGGTTTGGGGACAGTGTTACAAAAAGAATTTTTTTTAGGTTTAAGCCTTCTCCAAATCAAGAGACAAAGATTTTATTTAACTATTGACTGACAGATTAAGTTTTGAGTTAGCCCATAACCAGGGTAAAATGCCATGAAGGAAGCCTGAATTCCTAACAAAGTAGCCATTGTGATGTTTAGTAAGGGCTAAAGGGAATTAGCAATGAAATGGGATTCAGGTAGGTTCTTTTATAGGAGGCTGACATCATAATTTGGCCTTCTGATTGGTTACAGCAAGGAAATCAGTGAAGGAATAAAAAGCCCACTTAAGAACAAAAGGTCCAATTATAGACATAATTTCCTCAGTCTCTTCCCCCCTTGCCTCAAGTGATAGCTTAGACTGCAATTCAGGACTCCTCCTTATGACCTATCCTGGGGTCTTATTCACACACACACACACACACACACACACACACCCATCATTGTGATAAAACTAATTTAATTGGGTATGTTCTTTAGCTTAGAAAAAGTGAATATTGTCCCCACTGTAAATATATTTTGACTAAAAGCAGGTGGTACTTAGGAATTCATTTTGTTTTCATGGGATTTATTCTGGGATTTATTTATGCTACTTAAAAACAATTTATACCAACTTAGTTTTAATACATTCTAATTTTAAAGATTTGTTTTGCTTTGAGAGCTGCCATTTTAGAGCTTTCCATCTAATTTATTTTATGAGTCTAGTAACTTTTTTAAACAGCAGGATAAATTTTAAGTTTTGTTTTTTTTTTTTTTTTGAAAGAGAAGTACTTGAGAAAAAATGTGTGCATGTTTAAAGATATTTGGGTGGTTTTTTAAAGTCCTGATAAATTTTTATTTGTGAGCTAATTACTGCAATAATTTGACATTAAAAGAAAAATAGGATGGAAGAAAATACACAATAAGTAATTGTGGTGTTCTCTTCTTTTTGTAAAATATAATCGTTCTCTGGGAGCAGGTTTCTTGGGAAGGTTTTCTGGAGGCAGCCTTAGTTTCAGTTCAAGTAATAATCACTCCAAATGCAGCCAGGAGTTAAAATCCAAATTCTTTATTGTGTTCTTTAAAGTCTTGAGCTTCAGCCCCTAGCTCCCTCCAAATGTCTCCAGCCAGCACCAAGGTGAAAGTTGGAACGAATCTGACTCACCTCCTAGAGAGGGCTTCTGGCTCTCAATCTCCCAGAGTGCTCTTTGGCCCTAAGAGCTTCTTGCTTATATGAGCTCTCTAAAGGTATGAACACAAGCATTGTTTCTATCAATTCCATTGAGTTATCACCTTGATTGTGGAAGGTGTAAACTTGGATATCTCCCAAATGTGTGAACTAATGTGTGAGCTAAAGTGTGAACTAGCATTGTTTCTACAACTCCAATGACTTAACACCTTGTTTCAAGTTCTGGCTCATAACAAGTGATGATAACTGTAGATGGGAATGGAATGAATTCTTCCATAAAACAAAAGCAGCTAGCAGAATGGATCAAAACCCAGAATCCTACAATATGTTGTTTACAAGAAACACACTTGAAGCAGAAAGACATACACACAGAGTAAAGGTAAACAACTGGAGCAGAATTTATTATGCTTCAGCTGAAGTTACAAAAAAAAACCCAAAACCGGGTATGGCAATCCTCATCTGGCACAAAACAAAGGCAAAAATATACCTAAGAAGAATAGGAAAGAAACTACAACTTCTTAAAAGGTACAACAAACAATGAAGACATATCAATACTAATCATAAATGCACCAGGTGATATCGTATCCAAGTTCTAAAGGGATAACTCCAGTGAGTTTCAGGTTCATGACCAACAAGAGACAGAGAGAATTATGAAATGTAAAATAGATAATCTCAATTATATTAAATTGAAAAGCTTTTGCAATGACAATACAATGCAACCAGGACTAGAAGGGAACCAAAAAGCTGGGGAAAACGATCTTTACAAGAAGTGTCTCTGATAAAGGTCTCATTTCTAAGATATATAGAGAACTATAGAAGAACCAGAAAAGTATTGTTCAAAGTGTCAGCAGCATTGTGTGTGAATAACTCAGCAACACAATGATCTAAGACAGTACAAAATATTCAGGAAGATAAATGCTATCTCACATCCAGATAAAGAACTAATGGACTCTGAGGATCAAAGCATATTTTTGTCCATTTTATTCTTTTCTGTTTTTATATGCTTCTTCTTTCACAACTGAGATAATTTGGAAATATATTTCACATGGTAACACATGTATAACTTATATCAAATAGCCTACCATTTTAGGATAAGGGGAAGGAAGGGAGTGAGGGAAAAAAAAATGGAACTTAATATCTCATAAAATTGAATGCTAAAAATTCTCTTGACAGGTAATGGGAAAATGTAAAATACTACTAAAAAGAATCTCATTTTATCATAGATCATGTTGCATCTTACATCTAAAGCTTAAAGGGACCTCAAAAACTCCCTCATTTTACTTATAATGAAAATTATCTCTAGAAGAATTCGCAAGACTATATTGTGTCCCCCAGTTGGGAGTTTGTCTAATTGAGTCCTTTTCTGGTTTGTTTTTTTTTTTAATTATAAGCTCTACTTCTGTAGCCTCATCAGCTCTCAAGTATTCAATCATCTTTCTTTAATATGTATATCTAGCCTCAGTTTCTCTCTCCTAAGCTGTTTTCACATTACCAGCTGCCTATGAAATTTTAAAAATTACGTCTCAAACCCATCATGTCCAAAACAGAATGTGCTGTCTTTCCACTTAAAACTACCCCTATTCCAAAGTAAGTTATTCCAAACTTACATATTTCTGCTAAGAGCACAAACATCTTTGCAATTTCCTAATTATTGTCATCCTAGACTCCTCATTCTTACCCACTTTTCTAGTCAGTTACCAAATCACATTATTTCTAACTTTTATAATACTTCTCATCTCCACCAACTTATCTTTAATTATATATACATCATCCTGGATCAGGCTTTTATCAATCTCAACTGTAATTCTATATTCGCTTTCTAATTGGTTTCCTTAGTTCAAGCTCCTCCCTTATTCATTCTCCCCACCACCACTAAAGTGATTTCCCTATATAATTTCCTCTGGGGAGACTACCCACAAAATTTTACTTGAATTAAATTCACAACATTTCAGAACAATTATGGGATCTCTGCTTTGATTCCTGAACCTGCTGACAGTTTCTACTTTAACATCTTCTGAGATCCTAGCAATGTGTTCTACATTAATAATTATGTAATAAATATCAATTAATTTCCTGTAAAGAATTTTTTTTTTGAGAATTTAGTTTAATAATTTGGTAAAAAATCATTACCCCCCCAACCTGATGGTTTGGTTTCCCTTTTTCACACACAAGATTTCTTGGGAAAAGTAGGCTCAATATATGAAGTATGATAGGTAGTAAAGTTTCTGTGTAAAGAACGTGTGACAAAGAGGTTAACTTACTGCTTACTGGCTGTAGTTTTTTTTGGTTTTTTTTTTTTTTTTTTTTATTCCTTCAAGGAGTCCTGATGATGTTTTCTGAGGGGTATGACATCAGTAATAGATAAACTGCTCTATTGCTCAGTTTAGATGATTTCTAGCAAGGCAAAGCATCTCTGCAATAGAGGTGGTTTATTTAGACATTCTTTTTATAGGATGTTTCTCAACTGCATGATCAATAAATTGTCCGATTGGCTCAGGCAAGTCACTCAAGGGCTTCACTCACTCATGATTGTGGGATCTTTGCTATAATTCCTGAACCGGCTGAATTCACCAGGTCACTTGAGCAATCTCATATCAAAATCTTTATTTGCGTAATATCAAAAAAAACCAACAACAATAAATACAGTGTGAAAAAAACACATGTATTCATGGATATCTAATAAACAGGTGGGAAAAACTGATCATCTGTCTTCTTTACCTGATAAATCAAAGCTGTCTCTTCAGTAGCGAAAGAGACTGAGTAACGAGTGACTTATTTATTTTGTATTAACACTTAATTCCAAACCCAGAAACTTTGAAGTCATCAATATTTCTGACATCATAACATTTTCATTATCACATTATCACCCTGAGTCACTACTTCATCATCAGAAACTGAGTCCCCCCAAGTTTTAACAGGAAACCAGCAGAAAACATCTATTTAGACTTCGATGGCTGCTCTTCATGGTCCAGTTCTCTTAGGATATGTTCCCAAAGTTTTCCAGTTCCCTCCATTCCCATCCCCCACTCACATATGCTCCAATGACTTCTTATTTCCTGAAGTAGCACATATAAATTCCTCTATCTAGAATTTGTCCTCGTTCAGTATTATCATGCATTTTTCTCCTTTTCACATTCAATTAGCTCCTCACAATCCTGCTATATTGACCTTCTTCCTGATCCCATATTTGACATAGCATTTCCCTTTCCCTTTCCTTTGCTTTGGTTGTCTCCATTGGCTAAGTTACAATCCCACTTCATTTCCACTTCTTGGGATTTTTAGTTTCTCTGAGACTCCGCTCAGATAACATATTATACAGAAAACATTTCCTCATTCCCATCACCACCCTCCTGCTATAGGATCACATCACTCAACTTTGGAAATAGCTGTACTGGTTGGTAAATTGGTACAATATACATTGGTACATTGAGGGAGGTGTTTCCCTCAATACGATATAAATTTCTTGAGGTTAGGGACTTTCATTTTTGATTTTGTATCTGCAGTGTCGAACACAGAGTTGAATGCACAATAGGTGCTTAATAGATGTTGACTGCTTTATTAAGTAATTTGCATAGTTAAGCATGTAAGCTCAGAAATAGGATATGAATCTTGATGTTCTGATTTTAGGGACAATGTTTTTTGTTTGTTTTTCCATTATACAATACCGTTCCCATAGAACTGGGCAAGATATATTCAATAAGGGAGAAACTAGAGCTCAAGTGGACCTAAGAGATCACTTAGCCCTTATCTTCACTTTGTAAATGAGAAAACTAAGGTTCAGAAAGACTGTGTCTTACATAAACTAAGTGGCACAGGTGCTTGGTTGATTCAGGTACTAAAACTCTAATCTCAAAGCTTTTTTTTTTCCCATTGCACCACCAGAAGGGAATGAATTTTATTGTTAAAGACCTCTTCTCTCTCTTTTGCCAAGAATTTTGTCATCTGCCAATTTTCTAATTTGGTTAAAATATTTTAATGTAGAGACTTTTTATTAGCATAATTCACTAAATGGCATGTTTTTAAAAATGATAAAATAAGCTGAAACTATATGAAAGCAAATCAAAATCAGACAATAGTGTACAAGAATATAGATCAGAAACAGGCAGAAAGCAAATTCAACATAATTCTTTTGACTTTTAAGCCTTCAGATAGCTATTCTTCACTAAAAGAGCCTATGATTTTCTGAATGCTTTTAGTCTCTATTTTGGGTTAATTTACTGATTTGTCTTTATGAGATTATTATTGAGTTCCTACTAAATACTGAGTGTGACTAATCTTGCCACCAAGGTGTCTGATTGATATTGAATTCAACAGACCTTTTCAAAGATTTGCTGTGGCAAAAAAACAAAACAAAACAAAACAAAAAACTACTTTCTATTACACTGAGACATAAACCTCTCTGAATTTCACTATGTGGGTCTTAAGAAAACTAAAATAAAAGTCTCTCCATCTTGTCCTATTTACAGGTATTTCAGCTTAGTGAAAGTACATAGAAAACACAGGTGTCACTTCCAAATAGCAGATGACATTAGAGGAAAAATTTACTAAAGACATTTATTAAAAGCTCCTTTCTTTTAAGTTCATAGATTATTTTTAAATGAATGAATGAGTAAATAGGAAAGTATTTATTAAAATCTAAATGCCAAACTTTATGATAAATACTAAAGATATGAATACAAAAGCTAATACAATACTTATCTCCAATGACCTTACATTCTAATAGGAGAAATAACACAAAATGAAGTTATGAGCAGAGAGAAGTTTTTCCTTTGAAAATCATGAAAATGGTAATTATAGTCCCAGAGAACTGGAGGGAAAATGGCTGTTATTAAGTTAATTCATTTCCTCACAATCTGGATGTAAATAATGATTTACTTTGGAAGTTCAAAAGAAGTCTGCTAGCCTTGCTCATCTTTCAATGTCTCATGCAAAAGATTTTCATTTCTGCTTTGTTTTCCTTTGTCAACTACATGTTCACCTAGTCCCCATGTGTGCCCACTACTAAGAGATTACAGTAAATGTACTGCACTGAAATTCAAAACAAATAAAGATATTAACCCATGGCACAACAGACTTTGGGACAAAAAGGAGCCTAAGATCACCTAGTTTAGCATTTCTTACAATGTGCTGCATGGAAACCTTGAGGTCTGCCTAATGTGGAGATGGGTTATAAGGAAAATTGTCAATGCTGGCAGTATTCTATCCTCTGAAATAATAAATATTCAATTATCCCATCCTTATTACATGTGGTGGTTTGGGGCAGAAGAGGAGAAGATAGATTCAAATCACTTAGTATTTCTTTGCTATCTTCCTAGCTTGATTTTGTAAAGAGATTTTTTTTTTCTTTTAACAATAGAAGTCTATTAACTATGTTGTGCAAGATTTATGATTCTCATTTGAGAGATAAGGAAAATGAAAATTTTTAGAACATAAATAATTTGCTCAAGGGCAGGTAGGTGGCATAGTGGGTAGATGGCCAGGTCTGGAGTCAGAAAGATTCCTCTTTCTGAATTAAAATCTGGCTTCAGACATTTGCCAATTATGTTACCCTGAACAAATCACTTAGTCCTATTTGACTCAGTTTCCTCCTCCGAAAAATGATCTAGAAAAGGAAAGGCTAACCCACTGCAGTATCTTTGCCACAATGGGTTGAGAAGACTAAAAAAGACTAAACAATACCAAATTTGCCCAACGTTACAGTTATTGAATTTCATGCTCCACAAAGACTTAACTTATTCCAATTCCTAAACTCTTACTATACTGTAGAAACACAGAAATGAAGATGAAGAAGTGTCGATGTTTGCATAGCATTTTGTCATCATCTAAGAAGTTATCATCCATATGTGAGGGATAGCAGTCATTCTTTAGTGTGGAAAATAAAAGAGACAGTTGGGTCCATCCAAAAGATGGCTTGCTTAGGAGTTAGAAGACCTTTGCTCAGATCTTTGTTCCCTCTATTACTACCACTGTGGCCTTAAACAAATCCCTTAATTTTTCTGTCCTTCTCTTTTCTGTTCTAAAATTAAGGTTTGGACAAGATAAGCTCTGAGATCCCTCAGACCTCTAAGTCTGTGATCTATAATATTTCATGGACAGCTCTCTTCACTAGAATGCAAAATATAATTCTGAGTTATTTCTGTAATGATTCCAATCCCATCCTGACTCAGAGCTGGGGCTAATTAAAATGGAAATCAATGTAAATGTGTGTAGATTTCAGACATTATGCTAAATTGTATCCCAAATGATTAAATGCTTTCAACTTTTATCCTACCACTGTTGGCACACAATTGAAAACACATCTCCAGTTATGTTTGTTTTTATTCTTGTTTAAAACTGTTTCAATGGAATTTTCCAGGGAATTAACCAGCATTTATCCTTTGTGACCAGTTGGAAATTGGCATTTTTAAAAGTGAGTAGGAGGAATGTAGACATCCATGAAGATAAGTAATAATTGGAGAATAACTATAATTTTCCTCTTTTTACAACTAATTAGGGAGCTTGGTGAACATTGACAGAGGACTGCAATATGTAGTACACCATGATTTACCCAAGAGACTGAAGAGAGAAGAAGGAATACAGGGGAGAAAAAATTCTATATGATTATGTTAGACCTTCCTAAAAGTAATAGGTTGGAGTTGATAAGTGTTAATTGAATATTTAATTCACAAGGCTTTTGTTGGTATCTGAAAATTTATTAAGATTTATGAGAGGATAAATTCAATCTCTCCCTATCTGCTGGCTCCTTCCCAACTGTCTATAAATATGCACAAATCTCCCACTTCTTTTGAAATTAAAAGGTCAAACTGGACCTTAGCATCCTCACTACTTGATGTCCTATATCTCTCTTCCTTTTCTCAGCCAACCACCTACCCAGCACCCACACCAAAAAATGTACTATTTTCTCCATTCTTCATTGCCTTTGCTCTCATTGACTTCTGGTTTCCTGCCAAATAATGGCTAGCATTTATATGGCATTTTTCAATAGGAAAAATATTTTATGTATGTTGCTACTTTGGATACGCATAACAATCCTTCAAAGTAGTTGTTATTATTATTACCTTTTTTTAGTTGAGGAAACAGGGACTACACATTTTTAAATGACTTTCCCAAAATCACATAGCTAATAATTGTCTGAGGAAGCCCTCAAACTCAAGACATTGTGATCATAAGAGCAGTACTTCCATGTAGAACATCAATCTAGTGTCTAGGCAAGACTCCAGGCTCAATTGAGAAACCCTGTGGGATCTTTCCTGATCCCCAACTGCCAGTAACACTATTATCTAAGAGGATATAAATAAAGAAAAAAAACATCTGGTATCTATTTTATATATAAATATATGTATGTTTTTATGCATTTACTGTTTAGTCACTTCAGTTGCATCTGACATTTTGCAACTCCATTTGGGATTTGCCAGTTCCATTTCCAGCTCATTTAACCATGAGGAAACTGAGACAACCAGGTTTAAATGACTTGCCCAAGGTAAAAGCTAGTGTGTTTGAGGCCACATTCGAAGTCAAGAAGATTGACCTTAGGTCAAATACTCTAACTCTTGTGCCAACTAGCTGTTCATGTATTAATACACACACATACACATCTATAAGTATACTAAAAAAATTCTAAAATAAATTACTTTGTATCTATTTCAAATATATACAAATATGTTATTGATGTACATATATATACATGCATTTTTTGTTGTGTATATATACATTATTTCCATTGCCCCCTTTGTATATAAGTTGCCTGAAGAGAGAGATTGTTTAGTCTTTCCTTTCTATGTCTACTGTGGAACTGGGAATATACAATATTTATGCCAAATGAATACAAAGTAATTTGAGAATGGGAAAGTCCTGACAGCTGTAAAGATGAAGAAAGTTCTCCTGAGCAGGGCAGAACTTCGGAGATTCTAGAAGCAAACTAGAGATTCCAAGTGCCAGAGTAAGTAGGAAAGCATTCAAGACATGGGGGAGAGCCTTTTTACAAAAGACTGGAGGGTGGGACATGGGAGACAGCAAGAGAATTAGTTTGTCTACTTTAGAGCATATGAGGGAGAATAATGGGAAATAATTCTGGAATCCTCCAGCCTGAGCCTCCAATTTCTTGATTGATGTTTCCATAACAGAAAGCACCATTTCTTGGGAGAAAAAGTTAAAAGGTATCTCAGTTATACTAACTTCATTCATCCCTGGCTTGTCTCACTCTCCAGGTTTCTGTACTCCCTCACTGGAAGGACTCCCTCTGTCCATCTTGGAAAGACCTCTATCCCCAAACCGAGGCTCACTCTCCTGACTGGGGACCTCCTGCCTCAAAGCATACAATTCTCTGAAGATTCTTAGCCACACTCACTCTACTCAATTTGGATTAGCCTTCCTGACTTTTCTATCTGCTTAACTGCAGCATTACCCACTTGGGTCTTCACAACCTGCTTCTTTTTATGTGAAGATGTTCTACTTTAGAATGGATGATTGTTGTCTATCCTTTGTCTCAGAGAGGACTAAAATGATATCACCATGTTAAAGTTAAGTTGTAGTGTGTCCAGTTGTGGCTGATCAGACCAATATGAGCTCAAAACGCTCTGCCACAGGTCAGACATGTATAGTCCCTATGAACATTTAGAGTGTTGTCTCTAACTTTGGTCATCTCATGTTTCTTTTGAGCTAATTCAATTTGGCTTTGCTCATAGGGCACAACACTTCTCTGATGAGGGCATGACGTGCTGGGAGATCCTATGCCAGTGTCTCCCATGTCATACAATCAATTCTAAAGTTCATAAGAAAGACCTGGAAAGCATTCTTTTATCACTTTTTCTGACTACTTTGTGAGCACTTGCCACTTGTGAGTTCTCCATAAAAATGGTTATTTACTTCCCCAGTGCTTAGTACAGTATGTCCGGCATATAATAAGTATTTAATAAATGTTCTCTGTCTTTCCCCCCATTCAGTGAATTCTCATCTCTCTCTCTCTCTCTCTCTCTCTCTCTCTCTCTCTCCCTTCCTACCTCCCCTCCTGATGAGATCCTGAATGGTAGGTGTGGTGGGCAGATAGAAACTGAAGAATCGATCCCTGGTGCAGGCAGAGAGAAGGGTTGGAGAGAGATCAGTTTGGGCTCCATAGTCCCACCCTCTGTGGAGGTCATCCAGTCAGAAATACAAGTTATGTTAAAACCACTGAGGTCCACCCTCTGTGGGAGGTATGGGCAGCCTCACCTTGCCATATTCTGTCAGAAATCCTAGTTGTGGCCCTGAAGTTAATTTTTTTCCTATAAAAGAGATTATGACTCATGGCTTCACTACAGCCCTCCTTTAGATCAGTCTACCTTGACACTCTTCTCATGGTGATTTTCCCCTTATCTCTCCCCATGTCTTGTGGTGTCCCTCATAACTCCATAAAGCCTTATGGTATCACTCCTTTCCTGACCCCACTTCTCTTCCTTATAGTTAATTGAATTTTTTAGGGTACTAAGTCCCTTTGATGTTTTAGCTTACCAGCTAAGGGCATGCTCCAACATCGTGGGGTATTTCCTTTCTACTGGTAAATGACAAGTTCCATTAGAGAATTTAAAAACCCCTTTCTACATTCTCCTCTTTCATGTTTACCATTTCTGGTATCTATTGTAGCTTTTCATTTTGTCTGTAACCTCTTCTTCTAACTAAACTTATTTTTTGCCAAAGAGAATAACCATTGTGAATTCTTCACATGACTAAACCCTAACATTTGGTGCCTACCATCATCTGGTGTCAACAGCAGCCAGATCACCTCCCTCATACTTTGGAACCAGGTTGTGAGGGATGTCAGATTCCAAGAAAATATTCTAATATCAATTCTAGAGTCAATGAAAAGCTGGTAGAGATTTTAGACAGAAATGCAGCATGATTCAACCTGAGAGTTGAGAAATCATTTTTATAGTTGTGTGGATAGATTGGAAAAAGGAAAGAATAGAGGCAGGAAACTACTTAGATAAGAATGGTCAAAGTCCAGGAAGGAGGTAACAAGGGCACAGAATAAGGTAGACATTTATAAATAGAGGAAAATGAATGGATTACATGAGATGTTATGAAAATATAATCCAAAAGATATGGCAGTTGATTGAAAATGTCCAATGCAAGGAAGAAAAGATTTAGGGAGAATGATAGTCATGATAATATCAGAGATACATATAGGACCTTCAACTATAGATAGTCAGCAAGCAGTTGGTGATATGTGTGGAGCTCAAAAGAGAGAGAAAAGTTGGATATGGGATTCTTATTTATAGAAATAAGTGAATATTTAGGTAGTGATGGGAAGTAGAAAAGAAAGTATAAGGAGAAGAAAAGAAAGTCCAGGACAGAGAGAAAGAGAGAGAAAGAAACAAAGAGAGACAAAAAGAGATACACAGAGAAACAGAGACAGACAGAAATGGGGAGACAGAGATAAAGAGACAGAGATAGAGATACAGAGATAGAGAGACAGAGACATACAGATAGAGAGATCTAGATAACTCTCCATCAAAAGATATTAAGAAATACTTTGAGAGATAAGTGGTGAAGCAGGAATTCTCAGTGTCACAAAAAGCAAGGAAGGAGAGAACACTCCAAAACATAAAATGGGTTTCTTAGATCAAACATTACAGAGAAGCACCAAAAGATGAGAACTGAATAAGAAAAAAAAAAAAAAAAACCAGTGCCTCTGGAATTAGAACCTGAGATCAAATCCTACATGTGATTTGATAATCAGTATGATCTTGGACAAGTAAGTTTCTCAACACTCAATCTCTTCTTCTCAAAAAAGAGGAAGTTAGATCTATTCATTTCTAAGCTTTCTTTGTGAATGCTCCTATTGATCTTTCCTGCTCCTAGAGCCACAAATCATCTTATGGTCCTCAAAGGGGTTAAGTAGAGAGGTCTATTGAAAGCAGGTTTTCTTTTTTGTGTTTGTTGGTTTGTTTTACGAATGTTGAATGATGCCATCAGAAAGGGCAACCAGATTTTGATCCTCGCTGATCCCAGGATTGGAGCAGGTCCAAACTAGTTTCCCAGTTGCAGCACCTGGAGCCCTAACCTGCAGTTCAGTCACCCTTCCTCTGCCCCAGCCTTCTTTATGAATTTTCACTATAGAAGAATTTCCATAACAGTTTCTTGAAATTGTGCCTCTTATGGGACTCCCTCCTGGCTGAAATGTATTAATCTTGCCCTGGCTCTTTCTCTCCCTCTTGGTCACTCCTGTACTTGGTTACTGTGATATGGCCCCAATTACAATGACCTTGCTTCAGTTAAAAGATCCTTGCTGTTACTTCTTTAGTGGTCCTCTTTATTTCAGGTTGATATCTTCAAGATCTATTTGTATGATCAACAATAATAAATTCATTAATTCAGAGGTGATTTATAAACTTGTAGAGATGTAATGCCAAAGTTCACTTTTAATGGGGTGACAAGTTCCTCCATTTGTCCTATTTCGTATTCTGCCTTAAGGTTATGACTGTCCCCTCTTAATAGTTGAGATAAAGGTATTATAGACATTCCTTAATGCCATTAGAATATCAGTAACCTCCCTCTATGAGGTTATCCCCACCTAGGTCTCTGCATTATGTCATTGTTCTTGTTATTCCATAAAAGGCTTGCTGTCCCAATACTTGGGGCTAGACTTTTTGAGATGATAGTCTTGTCTAGCCCTGGGATCCATTGGTCCCAGTATTTCTCACCATTTAATAAACTATTGAATTGGTCTCTAATCTCTGTCCTGCTCAGTTTCTTTGGCATTACAGAGAATAGTTTCATTCTATTAGGCTTCCCCCAAAACGGTGAAGTCCCTGAGGTATGCATTCTAATGCCATCTCTGAAAGAACTGAGACACAACCATCCTCAAATCAAGCAAAGGGCATCATTTATGGGGATGACACATCTTGTCGATCTCCTTAGGAACCAATTGGAGATTTGGGCAAAGCAAAGAAATTGGACCATCTCAAAAACCTTTGGACAACCTCTGATAAGATTATGGGGGGGGGGGATCCCTTTGATTAGATATATCTCAGATAGGATATGCATAGGAAAAAGTCCTTTTGTATTAGTAAGTTATATATTGGGCTGGGGGTAACTAAATATGCATGGAAAAGATAAAAGGTCATTTTGTTCTAGAAGGAGAAAGTCAGGACACAGTTGCATGGAAAAGATAAAAAGTCCTTTTGTAGAGTCAGGATATTGGGGCTCAAACAAGAGTTAAGCTCCTCCAGTTGAGGAGGGGATTGGAACTCGGGTTCCAAGTCCAATGTGCTCCATCCACTGCTTCACTTTGCTACCTTAAATAGGGATCCCATGTTATCTAGCAGAAGATTATTTAATGCCTACTGTAATTTAATTACATGGAAGGAAGGTAGCAAGTTGCTTCCTCTGCTATTCCTGAGTCCTTTGTTAGTGTCTAGACTTAATTACCACTTCTCTTCAGGTCTTTTCATGATGTCCAGGACAGCCTTTCTAGCTTTTGTAGCCCATAGTGCTAGGGCTTATCTCAGGTCTTTTGTGATTCAGACTCAGGAGCCAATTAAAAAAAAAAAAAAAAAGCTTCTGGCTTTTTAATTGCTTTCTTCTGCTTTAGCTACCACTTTTTTGGTTCAATCTACTCATTGAATTACAGTAGGAGAAAACTCTTTTGAGCTCCCTCTAGGACCAAGCAAGGCACATCTTGTGTGTAATAGATTACATCAGTTGGGGTGGAGCTATCAATTTAGTTCCATTTACAAATCAGATTTTCTCCCCACAGATTAAGGATTCTGAAATGCATTTTATCATTAACAATTTATTGTGATTGTGTAGACTCTGTGTGTGTGTGTGTGTGTGTGTGCACACACATAGACACATAGATAAGTGGAAGGTATCTTGCTGATTTTTCAGTGATATCTCATTGATCAGGACAGATGAAAGGTCAAGTAATAACTTGGCCAATGTTATCTAAACCCTAAGGAAAGAGAATTGCGGTCAATCCAAAATCCTTCAATTTCAAAATCAGTTTCCTTTTGACTATCTTTTCTGCTATCAGGATCTAGTTAGCATGAAAACCTTAAATGTCAAGAAAAAGAAGCAGAGTATTAAAACAAAAAGAGAATAAAACAGGAGGTGAAGTCACATTTGGCAAACTCACATTTCTTGTTTTGCCTCTGGCCAGCTCCAATCCTAACACTACTCCCAATTCCCTTTGGCTATGACCAGGGGCCCAATTAAAAACAGAACATAATTATCAACAAGGCAACACTGACAGTAAGATATTTTCTTACTGCCTGTTTGTTAATATCTAGATGTGAACTTCTTGATGGAATCCATTTTCCCAGGAGCAACCAATTGAATCTTTATTTTAATTAGGGATTTGCAAACTGATTTTAATTGTAACACATCTGTCTTGCAAAATACTTTAATCTTCAATACATTCTGCACTGACCCATGACAGAGTCTGCAGTGCTCAAGGAGATGGCAGTCAAATCAACCTTTTCTTTAATTAAGATGATGATGGAAAATTAACTGGGGGCATTCTGGAGTAAGTTAAAGAAGAGAAATATTTGAACTCAGGCTTTCCAGAATGGTGTCATGAGGAGTAACTTTGATATGAATAAGGATGTTGGAAGATTATGAAATTTATTTTCTCACTTCTTGTATCCAAGCTAATGCATTACTCTTGTTGTATCCCATGCCTCGAGAATGAGTTAGTTTTAACAATAAAAGGATTAAAAGCATTTTAAACCATAAATGGAAACTGATAATTCACTATTTACTTGTTCATATCCTATTATGTATTAAGACATTGTGCTATGTGTTGGGATTCTAAATAAAATAACGCCTGCTTTCAAGTTGCATTATCAGAAATGAATTAAAATTAATACTCAGAAGTTTTTCAGCCTTAAAGTAACCTAAGCTATTGCTGAGTTAAGCAATCTGATCTGTATGAAGACCAGGCAAGGGATTAGTAAATTGGTAGTTAACATGATTAGGGTCATGGGTAAACAGAATTGGGGACTCAATTAATATAAAGAGGAAAGTACCTAATTCATTAATCAACAAATTATTAAATGTTTATTTTGTGCCAGGCATTGTGCTAATATCTATGGAAAATGGAAACATGAGGTTTGTTATTCTGCATCAGCAATTCAGCAATCATGATTTTGTAAGTTGTGTAGCCTCCTATGTGATACAATGGATAAAGGACTGGGTCAAACTCAGGAAGACCTGAGTTCAAATCCAATCTTAGAAACTTTTTAAAAATTAATTAATTAATTAATCAATTAATTTTTATAAAGGGAAAGTGAATTTTGAGTGTTTTTTATTGAAGTTTTTTTTTTTTAATTTTCAAAACATATGCAGGGATAATTTTTTTTAATATTGACCCTTAAAAAAATCTCACGTTCCAATTTTCTAACCCCCTCCCCTAGATGCTGTGGAATCCAATACACATTAAACATCATAAAAATGTTAAATCCAAAATAGCCATACATACTTAAAGAATTATCTTGTTGCACAAGAAAAATCAGATCAAAAGAAAAATGAGAAAGAAAATAAAATTCAAGCAAACAGCAACAAAAAGTAATCTACTCTCAGGCCTCTCTCTGGGTGTTGATGGCTCTCATCATCACCAGATCATTGGAACTGGCCTGAATCATCTCATTGTTAAAAGAGCCACGTCCATCAGCAATGATCATCACATAATCTTGTTGTTGCCATGTACAATGATCTCCTGCTTCTGCTCATTTCACTTAGCATCAGTTCATATAAGTCTCTCCAGGACTCTCTGAAATCATCCTACTGATCATTTCTTGTAGAATAAAATTCCATAACATTCATATACCATAACTTATTCAGCCATTTCCCAACTGACAGGCATCCACTCAGTTTCCAGTTTCTTTCCACTACAAAAAGGGCTGCCAACCATAGGGATTCTTTTCCCTCCTTTAAGATCTCTTTGGGATATAAGCCCAGTAGAAACAGTGCTGCATCAAAGGACATGTATAGTTTGATAGTCCTTTGGCATAGTTCCAAATTGCTCTCCAGAATGGCTGAATCCATTCACAATTCCATTAAAAATGTATCAGTGTCCCATTTTTCCCACATCCCCTCCAACATTCATCATTAGCTTTTCTTGTCCTCTTAGCCAATCTGGGAGGTGATTAATGGTACTTCAGAGTTGTCTTACTTTGCATTTCTCTGATCAGTAGTGATTTAGAATACCTTTTCATATGACTAGAAATCAACTTTAGTAACTTACTAGCTGTATGACTCTACAAAAGATTTAATCATGTTTACCTCCGTTTCCTTATCTGTAAAAGGAACCACTCCAATATTTTGTCAAATGGGATCACAAAGAGTTAGATGTGACTGAAATGACTCAATAGCAATAGCAGTAATCTTCCCACCAAGCTTCTTCTTCCCATCAACAGTGTAAATCTCAGTTGCCTCACTCCTATATCTTAATAGATGATCTTCAAAACTTGCCATAAGTAAAGAACTCATCCCTCTATGGCCAACATAATGCAATGGAAGGAACGCTGGATTGGTATCATAAGGTTCACTTTGAATCCCAGCTCTGAAACAATGTACATGATCTTGGCAAGTTCAACAGTCTCATCTGTTAGGTGGGAGCCTCTCAGTTCCTTCTCAGCTCTAAACCTTTGGTTTATGATACAATCTAGTAATAAATCTTTCTGACTTTTAGCTAGACTAGTCTTATGCTCACTCAACTTACAAGCATTTATCAAACACCAGCTCTGAGTCAGAAGTTTGGATAAATGATATGAATAGAAAGGCAAAGAATAATAGGAGAAAGCATATACATACTGTTATGTAAAACAAGTATATTCAGGATAATTGGATGTGATCAACCAGGACTAATGAGAGACCCAAAGTCTAGATTTGGTCCATACTCACAACCTTTGCAAGTTGTAGGACCAGTCAGGACTTCTCATTTGGTCCACTGGCACAGCCTCAGAGAACACAACAGAGTGAGATAGCAGAACATAATTCCACTGTGTAGGATTGAGTTTGGGGGATATTGGAGAGAATAAGTACAAAATGGCCAATGATTCGAAGAGATGTATTGAATTAGTTTTTCTAATAGAATCTGTTGGAGAGAGATTTGATTTACATTTACTTCATCTTCAAAACTTCCAATGTAGTAAAGAAAAACAAGAAATAAAGTCTGTGAATTATCCTGAATTAGGATAATTTTGTCTATTAACAGTTTTTTTTAAAAATTTTGCTCATATTAATTTTTTATTAATGTACTTTGGATTTTTGAGATTTCAATCACTTTTTCCAAATCCACTCATCTTTCTCTTATCCTAGAATTGCCACATTATTAGCCTCATTAACTCCCAGTGGTTTCAGCAATGTGTCAAACTCCTAATATAGAAGTTTCCTTCTCTGACTAAATCATATTAGTGATCCATCTCTGATTTATATTTTCAAAGGACCCCTAGGGCACACAGAAGTCAAATTATTTGGTGATATAGCTAGTATTTTCAAATATAAGACTCAAATCCATGTCTTCCTCACTCCAAATATTTCTCTGTAGACACTACAAAATCATAGAATTTTCAAATTAAAGCCATCTCTGAAGCCAGCCCGTCAACTACATTGCTGAAAAGGAATGCCTTCTGCCTCTGATCCAAGACCTCAAAGGAAACTACCACATTCCAAAACAACCCATCAAACTTTTATGTAGCTGTAACTATAATAAAATTGTGTGTTAAATTTTATCCATAATTTTCATCCATTGCTTTTTGCTCTGCCCTCTGAGCCCAAGAAGGGTAAATTTCATTTCTCTTCCATGGAGCAGCTGAAGAACTACTTGGACACAACTATCATATTTACCTAGTATCTTATTTTCTCTAAGAGCTTTCCAGCTGAATTTTATAAGACAAGGTTCAAGAGCCTTCATTAGCCTAATTTTCCTTCTCTGAATAGTCTCCAGCTTGTCAACATTTTTCTACTTTCAATTGACCACAAGAACTTAACAGAACACTTTAAATAGTTGAGACCAGGAATTAATACAGTAGAATTATCAATTCTTTATTCCTGGAAACTAAAACTATTTCAATATAACCCTAAATTTCATTAGTTATCTTGTTGATTCCCATGTTACACTTTTAACTCATACTGATCTTGTAATCCATCGAAACACTCAAATCTTTAAAAAAAAAAAAAAAAAAAAAAAAAAAACCTGCTAAATAATCATACCTTCCCTATTTTAACTTATAAAATTTATTTTTGAATATAATAATAAAACTTTATATTTATCCCTATTGAATTGTGTTATATTAGAATTAGAGCAATGCTTTTATTTTTGTAGACACACCATGGAAACTCAAAGGGAGCATTTTATTTTCCATCCTGAAGTCCCTCCCTTGATTCCCCATTAGTTGCTATAGAAGTTATATAACATGAATCTCCACCTCTCATTACATAGCTAGTCCCTTTCCCTAATGACCTTCCATTCTAGAAGGGGGGAGGTAATAGAGAAGGGCTAAGGACAAAGAAAAAAAGGTTCTTTTCAAATCTCAGGCCAGCATTCCTGATTACAAAAGTCCCTGCCCTCAAGGAGCTTACATTCTTTTTTTTTTTTTTTTTGTAGTAAGTTTTTATTTTTAATACATATTGCTTTATGGATCATTTTGGAAGAGAAAAATCAGAGCAAAATGAAAAAAAAAAACACAGAAAAAAAGAAGTGAATATAGCATAAGTTGATTTATATTCAGTTTCCTTAGTTCTTTTTTTCTGGATTCAGATGGCATTTTCTGTCCAAAGTCTATTGGGATTGCTTTGGATCACTGAACTACTGAGAAGAACCAAGCCTTTCATAGTTGATCATTGCACATTCTTACTATTATTGTGAACAATGTATTCCTTTTTCTCTTATTTCACTCAGCATTAGTTCGTGTAAATCTGTCCAGGCCTTTGTACAATCAGCTTGTTCATTAGTTTTTTTTAACAGAACAATAATATTCCATTACCTTTATGTACCACAGCTTGTTCAACCATTCCCCAATTGATGGGCATCCACTCCTTTTCCAATTCTTTGCTACCACAAAAAGAGCTGCTACAAACCGTTTTGCACAAGTGGGTCCTTTCCCCTCCTTTATGATTTTCTTAGGATACAGACCCAGTAATGGCACTGCTGCATCAAAGGTTATGCACAGTTTATAGCCCTTTGCATACAGTTCCAGATTGCTCTCCAGAATGGCTGGATTATTTCACAACTTCACCTACAATGCATTAGTGTACCAATTTTTCCACAGCCCCTCCAACATTTATCATTATTTTTCCAGTTATCTTAGCCAATATGAGGAGTGTGAAATGGTGCCTCAGAACAGCTAATATTTCTGAAGGTAAATTTGAACACAAATCTTCATTCTGTGCTACCCAGTTCTCTTGTACCAGGTAAGAATGTCTTTATCTGCTCCTTTAAATACTGTTAGCCCTAAGGCTAACAATATCTAGGCTAATCTATGATAACGTTCAATCTAATGTGTGATCAATATCATATCAAAATTTATAGCCAAGTCTTATCCCTTTTTGTGCTATATACTAATTCCATAATTAACATACATAGTAGACAACAAAGAAACTCCTTTAACCAAAGCAGTAGCAAAATAGAAATCAGAGAATATATATATTTTAGAAAATATATCCACCAACAAAAAGTGAAGGAGCTCTCCCATTGAGAGTGAGGTGACAGATCAACAAAGAGGGATAATTGCATATTTCATCTACAGAAAACTCACTGAAGTCTCAAGTATAGCAGGGATGTGATAGAGACTGCTGGCTCCTTTCATGTCTTCAAGATCTTTTCCTTCAGCAACCCAAAGTATGCCATGTTCAATCTTCACTTTTGAAGCTGGAAGCCAGAAGAGCCAGAGCTAATAGAAACTTGAAGAAGTTCTAAAGACTGAAGAAAATAGATCTCCCCTGTTTTCTTCAAATGCTACCCTACTGCTCTTACAGGGAAGGACATTCATCTTCACCAATGAGGAATGAGTATTGTACCAATGGGATCTGCTAATAGGGCAATACAATAAACTTTTTTTTTTTTTCAAAAAAAGAAGAAGAAGAAGAAGAAGAAGAAGAAAAACTACAGTATATTCATAGCTTCTGATAAAGTATTCTGTCCCTGCAATATACCATCTTACTCCTGAGGTGAAAAATTTGTTTGAACATTATCCATCTGGAACCAATATTAATCACAGTCTTTATGGCTATTTATGCTTACAAAGCACTTTATACTTAAATCATATTTGCTTCTTACTATAGCCCTGTGAAGAGGGTAGTGTAAGTGTTATGAGGAAAATAATGACATCTACTTCACAAGGTTGTTGTAAGAATCAAATGAGATAAAGTATTAAACACATGTGGTTATCAACATTATACTATGGGGAAGATAGATCAATGAATAAAGTCAGGAAGATGAGTTCAAATCCAGTCTCAGATTCTTACTAGCTGTGTGACCCTGGGCAAGTTACTTAACCCTATTTGCCTCAGTTTCCTCATCTTTAAAATGAGTTGGAAAAGGACATGATAAATCAAGCTAGCAAGAAAACCCCAAATGGTGTCACAAAGAGCCAGTTATGACTAAAGAATAACAACATGGTATATATGAGAAGATTGATGATTAGAGAAGTGAAATAATTTGTCCAGATTTTCATAGCTAGCAAGTGTTCAGGTTAGGAGTTTTGTCTAGAATTTGGGGTTGTTATTATTTGTAGTTGTTTCATCACGCCTGACTCTTTGTGATCATTTTGGAGTTTTCTTGGCAAAGCTATTGGAATATTTGCTATTTCCTTTTCCAGCTCATTTTCCAGATGAAGAAACTAAGGCAAAGTGTCTAAGATCACACAACTTGTGTCGGAGGCCAGATTTGAACTCAGCCCTTCCTGAAATTTAGCATTGTACTTTATCCAGATTAACCCAGTTATCAGACTTTGAGTGCCAAGACCAATACTCTTTTTCTTAGAATATTCAGAAACATTTCGCAGCCTTTGAAATATTCTATAAATACAAGCTATTTTGTTCATCTTCATCAGAAAACAATTGATCAAATAAATAAAAACCTACATAAAAGATTAGCAGATGAACACACAGGGACATCAGTTCTTCAGTTTATTCCAATTGCCTTTGATTCTATTCAGAGGATCATAAATTTAGAGCTAGGAGCAACCTGAGAGACCATCAAATTTAACCTCATATATTTAAAGCTGAAAGGGACTTTAGATGTAATCACATCCAACCCTCTCAGTTATGGATAAGGAAAATGAGTCAAAGAGGGGTTAAGGATCTTGCCTGCCTCAAGTGACACAGCTCATAAGTAACTGGAAGACTCAAACCAGGATTTCTTGGCCCTAATCTCATTCTCTACCCACTGTACCATGCCTCCTTTTGTTCCTATATGCTCATCTCCTGGGTCAAACGTAATCAATGTCATATCTGATTGGTCAAAGCTAAAGGCTGAAAACATGGGAATGAACCTTAAAACACTCTCCCTGGAGCTCATTTTGTGTGAGACTTAGAGAATATCATTTAGTCTCTCTGACCCTGTTTCCTGATCTATTGAGGGACAGTTACTGCAGTTACTTTCCAAAATAGGGGTGTGAAATCAGGTTTTAAGAGGATCTGAGACCATGTTGAGAAAATAAAAGGTAATAAAGTGATAAATAATCTCCCCCAATCTCTCCCAAAGCAGCCCCTTTTTGATGGGCCACTCTCTGAACCTACAGTATCTGACAATAAAATAAAAATATTAGAGGTGCTCAGGCGTGAGAGCTTCCACATAATAGGCGTCTTTCAAGCACTTTCATCTTTTCAATAGAGACAATATTCTGGAATGAGAACTCATCACATACTTTGGCTGGTGATTTGGTGAAGGGAGCTCTCCTAAATTATAAAACAAGTTCAGTAGTGCAGCACATTCTCTGGTATAAATGATTAAAGCTCCCACTGGGAAATGAGGATGCTAGCTTGATGATAAACTGATTTAAATTAGTTGAAAATTAACAGGATTCTTCTACATTTCTCCTAATGAAAAAATGGAACATAAGACTTTTTGACATTTTGGAATCAAAGCTGGGGTGCTGAGTTTTCCCTAAGATGAAGAAAAAGTTCATCTGAACTTGAAAACTTTGAAGGAGAAGTAGTTTTAGGAGACAAATGGAGATGGGGGGGAAGATAATGACAAAGATAATTACACAAATGTACAGACAGAAATAAAGGAAGAGAGATGCACAAAGAAAAGTAATAATAGAGAGGAGAGGTTGGAATTTAGAGGCAAAGCTGGAAACAAGGACAAAAGAAATATAGAAAGAGTAAGGAGAAAGAGAGGCAGGAAAAAAGGAAGGAAGGAGAAAAAAGAGGGAAGGAGGAAAGGTAAGAAAGAAGGAAGGAGGAAAAGAAAAGAAGGGAAAGAAAAGAAGAGAAGGAAGGAAGGAAGGAAGGAAGGAAAGAAGGAAGGAAGGAAGGAAGGAAGGAAGGAAGGAAGGAAGGAAGGAAGGAAGGAAGGAAGGAAGGAAGGGAAGGAAAGAAGGGAAGGAAGGAAGGAAAGGAAAGGATAAAGGGAGGAATTGAGGGAGGAAGGAAAGAAAAAGAAGAAGGAGAAAGGAGAGAGGAATAGCAGGATTGTGAGGAGAGTTGAATAGGAGTGGAAGGTTGAAACAAGAAGATAGAAAAAAAATGGAGTCTGTGTGTGTGTATGCATTGCTGTGTGTATGTGTGTGTGTGTGTGTGTGTGTGAGAGAGAGAGAGAGAGAGAGAGAGAGAGAGAGAGAGAGAGAGAGAGAGAGACTCTGCAGTTTGTTTATTCTCTTCCTGTTGCTTGTTACAATTTAATCAAATATTCTTTCTATGTAGCCCAAGTGTATACAGAAACATTAGCCAAATTCACTAACCAGAGAATCCTTTCCCTCTCCTCTTTTACTATATTTGTTTTTGTCCAGACCAGGGAGAAGTGAGAACTAAACTAAAAATCATCAAAATTCTGCATTCTTTCCATGCAATAAGATCAATGGGCTCTTGGATAATTCATTATGTTACTGAATGGCATAAAAGGTACACTAGAGCTTTGCAATAGGATCAGATTTCTTCCTATTTTTACCCTTCAATGTTATTAATAGGACAGGGACAGGAACTGAGCCAGGGATTTCATTGACATGGGGTAACTCTCAGGAAGAAAACCCCTTGGACCACTAAATTGCTGCACCTGATTTGCAGCCTATTGTCTTGAAGTGACATCTGGAACACTAAGAACTTAAATGATTTACCCAAGGTCCCATGGTATAACACAGAAATTATTCTCCTGGTTCTCCTTCTGATGATGATAAGCTTATTATGCTTTCAAAGAGACAGTTTTTTTACAAATATTTTTTCATCTGATCCTCTCTACAATCATATAAAGTAGGTAGTCTTATCTCCATTTTAAACTGAGAAACCTGAAGCCTAAAAAAAGATGAGTGAATCATCCACAACTACACAGTTATGAAGTATCTGGGGTGAGAGTCTCTGAGCTCCAAAGTCAGTGCTGTTTCCACTGCCCCATGGTGATATTTCAAATGAACTTCAGAAACCATGGACTTGAAGGATAAAGAAAGCATTATCCTAGCTATCCTACTCTAGCTATTTCCCATTTAGGAAAAAAAAAAAAGATCAGCTAAATCATAATTGGAATTATCAAAAATGATCCCTTCTAAATGTTATCATGTCTAAAGGAGGGGAAGGCAGGAGTGGCTATAAGTCAATTGTCTTCCTTCATTCAAGAAAGTCTGATCCCAGGAATTATAGTCAAGTTCACTAGTATACGTTTGCCTATTTTCTTCTCTTCACTTTTTTGAGAAAGGAAAAGCATTTCAGGTGCCATTCTAAGGTTTAGGATTTTCCTCAAAAGTGAATTTTGTGACTAAATATGTTAGAGTCAACCCCTTCCTTCCCCTCAGGCCTGCACAGTACATGTCACTCAAAGCATTAATGGATGGCAAAATCTTGATTTGATCTTTTATGTCATGGTTTAGTCCCTTGCTATTCCTTTAGCCCTCAAACATATGCTTGCTTCTCTTTTCTCTAAAAGGTTATATTTAAGAATGGACTGTTAACCAGGCCAGGGTTCATATCCTGCTTCTCTTGCCATAACCACACCACCCTCTCTAAAATCACTTAACCACGTGGTTCCTTTTTATTCTATGGCCATGTTGTTCTGCCACTGGGAAGGCACTCTGATTGTTTTTCTAGTGTTGCCATTTTGGAGAATGAGGGGATTGCTAAATAAGCCTAAATGATTAAATGAATGTTCCTGTCTCAGGGACCCACGTACAATATCTAGTTTCTTGTCTGTGTTCCTGGTTAACTGTTTCTGAGTTGATCTCTAACCCTAAGCAGAAGGAACACAACAGGCAAAGTAATCAATCCATATGGTCTCCATAGATAATAAAATAATTCACCCTTTTAACTTCCGTTTAGTTGTTATTTGGTTGTTTGATGTACTCCTGAGAATATCCTGGTTATCTAAATCTTTCCCTTTCTTATTTGCACAAACATACACACACACACACAAACACACACACACACACACACACAGAAAAACCTTGATTCTGTTTCAGAAGAAATATAAGGAAATATATAGATATGATCATCTATATCTGTCTCTAGCTAGCTAGTTATCTCTCTGTGTGTATATCCATAGCCTGGATTTGCAGGCCCATCTTGAGAAGAAGCAGACATTGCTTATTCTATACAAATTTAATTCAGCAAACACCGATGAAGAATCTTATCTTCATATAGCTTAAATGGATAAACTGAGATCATTATAATGGACAATGGTTTCTGGCCTCAAATGAATGCAAAATATTGTGCTTCGTGCATTGAATCCTTGTTGGTCTTGGCCAAAGTTTCTTAAACTGTGGGTCCAATAAAGGGTGATACTATAAACAAATGAAAAGAGTAAAAGATAGTTCATCTGTCAGAATTCATGTCCAAAGGAGAACTAAAGAACATGATGAAAGGCAAAATCAGTCATTCTGATTATGTGAAATGCAAAATGGGTAATTCTGGTTACATTAAATTAACGAGTTTTTACACACCAGTGCAGCCAAGATTAGAGAGGTAGCAGAGCTCAGGAAGAATTTTATAGCCACTGTTTCTGATAAAGACTTCATTTCTCAAATATATAAAGAACAGAGTCAAATTTATAAGAATACAAGTCATTCTCCATTTAATAAATGGCAAAAAGATATGAATAGACAATTTTCAGATGAAGAAATTAAAGCCATCTGTAATCATATAAAATATTGTAAATCATTACATTAGAGAAATGCAAATCAAAACAATTCTGAGGAATCACCTCACACTATTCAGTTTGGTTAAAGTGACAGGAAAAGATAATGATAGATGTTGGAGGGGATATAGGAAAACTGGGACACTAATGCATTGTTGGTAAAGTTGTGATCTGATTCAACCACTCTGGAGAGGTATTTGGAATTATGTCCAAAGGACTATGGAACTGTGCATACCTTTTAATCCAGCAGTGACATTGCTGGGTCTGTATCTCAAAGAGAACATAAAAGAGGGAACAGGACCCACATGTGCAAAAATGCTTATAGCATTTCTTTTTGTGATGGGAAGAAATTGGAAGTTGAGTGGATGACAATCATTTGGGGAATGGTTGAATAAATTCTGGCATTTGAATGCAGTGGAATACTATTGTTCTATAAGAAATGATAAGCAGGCAGTTTTCAGAAAACCTACAAAGACTTATATGAACTGATGCAGTGTGAAGTGAGCAAAATCAGGAGAACATTGTACACAGTAATAGCAATATTATGAGATGGTCAACTCTAATAGACTTCCCTCTTCTCATCAATGAGGGGATTCAAGACAATCCTAATAATAGACTTAGGATGAAAAAGCTATCCATATCCAAAGGGAGAATTATGGAAAGACTGAATGCAAATTGAAGCATACTATTTTCACCGTTTTTATTTGTTTGCTTTTTCTTTCTTGTGTTTTTCCCCTTTTGTTCTGATTTTTCTTTTACAACATGACAAATTAGAAATATGTTCAAAATAACTGTATTTGTATAATATAAATCAGATTGCTTGTTGTCTTGGGGAAGGGAGAGGAAGCAGGAGGGAAGGAGGAAAAAATTGAATTCAAAAGTTTACAAAAATGAATGTTAAAAAGTATCTTTACATATAATTGGGAAAAATGAAATAATATTTATAAAAATAAAAAAATGTAAACTGTGGGTCAGCATCCTATAGGGGATTTCATAACAAATGTAGGAGTTGCAAAAAAACTTAGCAACAGTAAAAGATATCAAATATTCTGCCAAGATTTAATCCTTTATGCAAAAATAAGCACATCCATGTCATTGGTATGCAAATTTGCTTTTATCAATAATAAATGGTAAAATTAAATGTATACTAAAGAATCGTTTTAAAATAAATTTCTTTAGGCTTTATTTCCTGTAAATGTTTGATCTGTTTACCTATTTTATATACTTATATACCAAGGGTCATATAAAAATTTCTCAGGCAAAAAGGGGTCACAAGTGGAAAAAGTTTAAGCCCCAGTCTAGATAACACTAAACCTAATTCCTTTTTAGAGTAGAGGTGATATGGTAAGACCTGTGCTTTATAAGAAATCATTTTGATAGCTGAGTGGAAAATACATTGGAGTGGAGAGAGACATGAACCAGGGAAGCTATTGAGAAACTCATGGCAACAATCCAAATGTGAGTCAAAAAGGACTTGGACCAGGGTGGTGGCTACATGTGTAGAGAGAATGGGAATTACATGGGAAATATTGTGAGGTTAGAAATAACAAGATTTGAATAAGATCAGATAATGAGGGGGTGAATGTGAGCAAGGACATGAGGAGTGCTAACAATGAGGTGAGGTCGTGAGCATGGGTAACCAGGAACATGGTGATGTTTAGGATGTGTTTTCTACATCTCCAAGTTCAACATTGCTAGCTGTATCAGACTGCCTTTGGGTAATGCCGATAGAAATCCAATTCATATTCTTTTTCTTACAAATTCTTTCCAGTTCCAAACCATACTATCCTATTAATTGTACCATAAACCAATTGTAAGAAGGAAGCCTGGGGTACAATTTCATAAAAGAAGGGAATCAATTGTATGAGGTGACATCAGCTCAGTAAAATATCATCTGCACAAATTGCAATTATGTGGTTCTTTTGTTGGCTCATCCCATAGAGTTGTCATTCGTAGTGTTCTGCATTGCCAACTACTGCCTTGCCTTAAGGGATAAAAGGAAGGAAAACAAGCAGACTTTGGTTAATACTGCTGTAGCAATCAATTGGTGAGCCATTTTAAGTCCATCTTATCTGATTTATGGTCAGGGAAAAGACACAAAACACCTTTGTACTGGTTCCCTTATAGGAAGGTTTCATTTTGTGCATTATTTTTAAGAAAATATATTTTTTTAATTCATGGGTTGCAGACTACTATTATAGAGCCCACCTGCAGAGGTATGGCTAAGGTTCCCATGGATGTGAAACTGTAGTAATAGGTATTGTTGAGCTAAACTTTTAATTCTCTCTATGCCTATGCTATAAATAGGTAATATTTTTCTCCCTGAATTTCTTTTTAGGTCCAATGTTGGTGGAGCCAAATATGAAATATGAATAAAAAGTGGAAAATATTTTTCAATGTGATCACTAATTTCTTCTACCTGATTTGTCCTTTTATTTATTGGAAAATAACATTAAAGCTGCTAAAATTTTCTTGATAGAAATCTAAGCAGCTTTAAAATTGGGTATATCCTAGGAAGACAGAAAACAGACCCACCTCCCTTTTGTGGATATATACAAGGATAAAGACAGAACCATTGCTCAAACTTGCAGATTTGGGGTTCCTCAGAATACTATAGCCTACCTCAGTTTTCTCACCTAGTATACCTGCAGTAACCATTCTGGAAAGAAACCAATTAGGTCACCAGCTGTATAAAGCCTATGGTAGCCTATATATACTACCCTATTGCTTTTACCAAGGGCAATAACTGATTAATGGGAATGCCCTCATCAGAGCCTTATAGGACATTATTTTAGAAAGTAACATCTTTGCTTCTGTTCTTCTGAAGTTTATGTGGGGAATCAAAAATGCTATAGAAGTTAGTACCAATGACTCATGTGCAATTGTATGTTCTTCTAAGGCTTCCATAGCTTACTTTTTTTTTTTTATTTTCATAGCTTACTTTAACTCTCAGGCTTGAGTTCTTTACAACCATTCTCCAAGTCACTGAGAAAAGTTTCATGCCATTTCTTTGTACTTCCATGGGGTCAATAAATCAGAAAACAATTACTTATCAAGTACTTATTATGTGCCAAGAATTGTGTTGAACACTAAAGATACATAGAAAAAAATTAAATGGTCCCTCTTCTCAATGAGCTTATATTATGATGGAGGAGAAAACATATAAGTAGCTAGATATGTATTCAAGATTCAAACAGACAGAAAGGAAAATCAACGTGGGGGTAAAAGCAATAGCAGCTAGAGGAACAGGAAAAGCCCCCTGTAAAAGGTATTGTTTAAAGTCTAAAAGCCACCATGATTAGTGACATGGATTGGATTTCCTTCTTCACTGAAAGCCCAGAAAACAAAGCCCATTTTCCTTAGACTGGAGTCTGAGCTACTGACCAAAAAGAAAACATACATCCAAAGGGGCTAAATTGTCATTGAACCCACATATGTGGATTGTGAAGATATAACTAAAAGCTAGGAGTGAGGGGATCAGGGTACATATGGGATGTTACGGATAGAAATAATTTGAGGGAATTGGTTTAGACAATCCACAGAAGTCAACAGTCAAGATGGAGCAATAAGTCAGCTAAAATGAGGACGACAGAAGAAGCAAGTTAAGCACATGGTCAATTCAGCAGAAGTAGTTCATCTCAATGGAGATGAAGAGAGTCTTGAAACTGTGACCCAGCTGCAATGGGGACTAAGAATGACTTCTCAAGAGAGGAGACAGCTAGATTTTAAAGTATAAAAAGTATTCATTTGGGAGTTAGGAAGACCTGAGTTTAAATCTCACCACTGCAAACATGGGGCAAATTACTTACCATTTGTTTGCCTCAGTTTCCTCATTTGCAAAATGGAAAAAATAAAACCTACCTCACTGTCATGCAGATGAAATTAAGGTAAGATGTAAAATGCTTTACAAACCTTAAAATATCATAAAAATGCTAATTGTTGTTATTATCATTATTATAAGTCCGACACTTGAAAGATTAAAAGACCATTGGAGTGCATGTAAATAAACCTGAAAAAAAATTAAGAGCTAGAAACTCTTTAGATCATTGTTATAGTAAAACAGATTTGTTACTTAGATCATTTATTTTTATAATTCATGATTTACAATTCAAGATCCTCATAACAACTATCTGAGGCAAATGCTATTATCATAATGCTCATTGGTGAGGAAGCTATGGCAGATTAAGTGATTTAGTCAGGGTCACACAACTAGTGAGTATCCAAGGATAGATTAAGATCAAGTCTTCCTGACTCCAGGCCCAGTGCTCTAGCCACCATATAGTCTAACTATTGGTGGACATTATAGAGCTGTTACTAGCTCAACATTATACAGTAAATGGAGAGCCAGGATTAGAATTTAAATCACAAAATCATTTCATTATAATTAAAAGGTTCTAGAGCTTATCTAGTTCAAACCCATTATTTACTAATAAGGAAGTGAGACTGGAAGGGTACAATGACTTGTAATATTCTTCTCTAAAATGTAAGATTCTCTTGTTGGGGTTTCTTTGGGGTCTCTGGAGGCAGCCTTTGTTTCAGTTCAGTCATCACAAGTGGAGCCAGGGATTAAAGTCCAAATCCTTTATTGTCTCTTTCCGAATCTTGTCTCCTTTCCTGTGGCCTGGTTAGCTTTCTTAGAGGCTTTGGTTCTGAGAGCTTGAGCTCTAGCTTCTGAATCTCTTTGTCTTCCAAGCCACAACAAAGGTAGAAGATGGAATGAATCTGTCTCAGCCTCCAAGAGTTTCTAGTGAATTTGCCCTTTCTGGCCCTGAGAGCTTCTAGCTTATATACCCCACACTGAGTATACACCAATCATTATATCAGTAGGAAACCATTATTTGTTGTAGGATTAAATCAATGCTAAACTAGATTTAACCATTGTCTCCTCAATTCCACTTAGTACTTTGTTTCAAGTTCTGGCCCATAACATCTCCTTGTAGGATTAAACCAATGATACTGAACCATGCTAAATTAGATAACTATTGTCTCTCAATTCCACTGACTTACTACCTTGTTTGAAGTTCTGGCCCATAACAGTGACTTTTCCAAAGACACTTAGGTAATAAAGGAGTCAGGAAGCTATCCCAAATCTTTTTTGACACTAATACCAGGGCTTTTCTCCAATGAATATGATACCTTAAGTAGAGTTTTGGTTTTAGTTTTCTTTTTTTTTGTTTGTTTGTTTGTTTTTTGGAGGGTGTTGTTTTGTTTTGTTTTTAAAAGCAGTGGGAAAGCCATTTTCTTTATGGACAAAGGGAAAATGAAGAAATGGTTTCTGATTGTTCAACCGTACTGAGTTTTCTTTTCCTATTATTCATGTATTGTGATATGTTGTTGAAGTTCCTTGCAAAGATAATTTTCACAACCTCTAATTAATCAATATGTATTTAATCACTGAAATAGATTTAGTCTTATATGTTCTAACATGAGGGAGATAGGAACGATAAATGAAGATAGAGAAAAAATGGGTCTAAATAAGCTACAATATAATATCAATGATGACATGCACATTACACATGGCCTTGAACATGCATTCAGATGCTCTGATGGACCCATGATATTATCAATGTGAATACTGTCCCCAGCAATGCAGATTGTGAATTTATCTCAAACCTTCCAATCTTGAACCACTTTTGTTTACATCCTTCTATAAATTTATCAAAAAGGAGAACAGATACGCTGAAGGATTTCTATGCTTTTTATTTTTGTTAGCTTTTAGTTGATACATTTTGTTTTGACATCACTTTTTATTTTTTAATGCATTACTCTTATTCCTTTTGAGAACTATCGCTTTTTAAAAAGATTAAGAGTTGGAGAGAGAATCATCAACTGATGTCCTAAAAAAATCTGACATTGTGTACAGTTTTTCATATATGTCATACCCCAACTTTGTCATTATATTTCCCCATCATTCAATTTCAATTGTTTTGTCAGTAATACAGCTGGAGTTCTTGGCCAGTTGATGGCACAGTAGACCAAATTCCTTGCTCAGAGATAGGAAAAGCTAAGTTCTAAGACAGCCTCATACTTTTACCACATAATCTCTGCCTCAGTTTCCTTACTTAAAAATGAGGTTAATAATAGTACCTATTATCCAGAATTATTATGAGGATCAAATGAGATATTTGTAAAGTGCTTAGCAGAATACTAGGCATGTAGTAAACATTCCAGAAATGTTAGTTATTATTATTTTTTCTATTTATGTTGTTGAGTCATTGTATATATGATTTTCTTGATTGTACTGCTTTCCCTTTGTGGCAGTTTATAGATCTTCCCAGGTTTCTCTGAGTTGTTAATATTTTTTTTTCTAGCACAGTAATAGTGAAATATACTCATGTATTACTATGTGCTTTATTTCCCCATTTCATGAGCATCTATACTTTGGCCTGCTTGCTTTCTCTTAACCCATGTGAATTTTAGTGGAGCACACAAGATTTTATCATTTCCCTCTCACTTTATCAATGAATAAGTCAGCAAGCATCTGTTATGTCTCATACACTCTCCCAAGCATAAGGAATACTAGCAAAAAGCTAGACACTGTTCGGGAGCTCACATTATTATACGGGAAGATAATGCATAAATGGGAAACTGAAGATAGAACCATTGTTAGAGATACCCATGGTTAGAAAGGAGTAAGCTCTAGAAAATGAGGGAAGGCCTTGATGGGTTTGAACTCTTGCTTCATGATGAGGTCATCTTTTTTTTTTTTTCATTTCTTTGATGAGGCTATAAAAGGAGATGGGCCAGTCAAACAGTGAGACTAAGAAATAACAGGTGAACAGCCCAAGTGATGCATAAATATCTGTTAAATATTAAGGAATTATATTTCCTTCCAATAAACCAAACATATTTATGGAAGAATATGAAGAAGGACCATAGAGTATGGAAAATCATGAATGGTCTATAGTCTGTCCCTGGCATGGTCCACATAAGGGAAGTACAAATCCAGTGAAACGCAGAACAGTTTTGCTATTCATAATAGAATTGCAGGGAGGTGGAAGAGAACAATGGGAGAAGGGGAGGTGGGAAGAGGGAGATAGACAGAGACAATTACAAATACAGAGACAAAGAGACAGAGACAGAGAAACGAAGAGAAGTAGGAGAGAGGAGTGAAGACAGAAGGGATGTCCCTTTTTGTAAAAATAGATTTTTTTAAAAAAAAGTTTGATCTTTGTCTTATTCCCTGCCTTCCAAGAAGATTTGTGAAAAGATCCTAAAGTTTACTCCATTCAAAAGATCTCTGTTAATAGTTTTGTTTCCAAAATGGCACGTGAATTCTCAAGGCCCCTTTCTCAAAACTATCCCCCGACCCAGTGTGGTGAAAACATTATCTCCAGTGATGAACCATCTGTTTGCAATAAATCAGCTTAAAATGATATTTCCCTTTGTTGCTCTGCAAAGTAAATATATTCAGGAATAAATATATGAATAAGCAAATAAAGCACTCACTGCCTATGAGGAGTTCTAACAAACCTCTAGTTCTTTCATACTGGCTTATAAAATCAGATCATCTGAAGGTCAAAAGAAGCATATGGAAGATAAGAATAACCAGAATAAAGGTTGGGGATCTGAAAATTAAAACCATGTGCCAGGCACAGCATACCACAGCATGACATTTTCTGTGTTAAATGGAACTCAATTCTTCTTGAATTGGATGGCCATTGTTGATCCAGATAACTGTTTGATCTGCAATTTATATTGAGATGAAGCAAGTGAAAAGTTCTGTCTCAGCTTCTTTGCTTTTTAATTCAGCTTCTCACAGATTTTTGACCTTTGAGGTTTAATGTGATAATGTAGTTCCCCCAATACCAAACTCTTAACAAAAAAATGAAAATCCAATTGTCAGAACAGAAGTGATTCTTTCAAACTCAGATTATCCCAAATGTGTATAAAGAGGTACCACATTAAAAAAAAAAAAAAGACTCTCCCTACCATTTCAGATATGGTTGCTCTTGATGGTATTTACAGAATTACAAGTAAATCTCATAGAAAACTATGTTAAAGCAGTCATTCCCATGCTTTTAATTTATCTATGTTTTTAACTGAGCAGCTTAGGAATAAGAACTGATTTCCCTGATCAAGGGAGGTGCATTGATTCACCCACACCAACTTTATTCCAGGCTATTATGGTTCTCATTTTCTCTCTATCACATATGTTCACAGCTTTTTGGGCCATTTGTCCTTGTTCAGCTACCTTTTTTCTCCTCCCCCTTCCCCACATTAGAGAGTCATTTGTTATCATTTGACACTCTTGTTCACATTGTTTCAGCCTTCTGATGAACATTAAGTTCTGTTTGTTACTATTCCTCAGATTTTTTTTTTCAGATTTCCATCATGATGGCAAGAGACTTTGCATAGTTCCATTCCTGATTGTGAATGAGGTGGGGAAAGAAAGTAAGCAAAAAGAAGAGGAGGGAAAGGCAGAGAAAATGAGGAAGGCAAGGAAACAAAGAAAGAAAGATTTAGAAGACAGGGAAGGGGAGGAGAAAAAGAGAGAGGGAGGAAAAGAGGGAAAGGAAGAGGGAGGAAGGAAAGGGAAAAGCAGACTGAGAAGGAAAGATGTAGAGATACAGACAGACACAGAAAGAAAATCAGAGATAGAGAGACAGAGAATCCATTCATTTCCTAACTTGTATTTTTATTCTTCAATTGACTTTTTGTTAGCTATAAATGTAGGGTCAGAAAAATATTACTTGGCCTATACAAAAGACATACAATCATGTCTGGTTTATGTAAAGAAAAGGAATTTAAGTTACTTTCTTACTACTTTCAGTACTGATGCACCATATGCAGATCAGTTCATCTTTTGCAAGATTCAGAGTACAGTGTGAACAACCTGGAAGATTATTCAATAGCATTAGTCTGAATTTTTTGTCCCTTATCCATTGCTGCTGTTTCATATGGCTTTAACTGCTGGCCCTTTTCAAAAAGTCTACCTAAAACTCATGGGATGAGTCTTGGTTTCTCAGGATGTCTTCCTGTAGACTAGACAGACCTGATCTCTCAATTCAGTCATATTGTTCAGACATTTCTATCATGTCTTACTCTTTTTGACCCAATTTTTCTTCATTTGTTTCAGTAATGCCCAACTCCTCATGATCCCATTTAATATTTTCTTGGCAAGAGTCCTGGAGTGGATTGTCATTTCCTTATCCAGATCATTTCACTGATGAGGAAACTGAGGTAAACAGGGTTAAGGGACTTGTTCAGGGTTATACAAGCTAGTAAGTGTCTGAGGCTGGATTTGAACTCACAAAGATGAGTTTTCCCGATTCTGGGCCCTGCCTTTTATCCACTGAGCCACCAACTACCCTTACCTCAATCATGGGAACATCTAATTTCTACCAGCTTTCTTACCAGTAAAGGTAGTTCTGTCATAGACTTAGATCTTATTGTTGCTTAAACACAATTATACATTGTTAATGCAATATTCTTATTGCCACCACTGAGAATGTCCAGTGCAGTGTTCTGGTTGTTTTTCTGGAGGTCTTAGGACCAGACTTCATTTCAGCAGAGTAATCACCACGGGAAAATCCAGAGATAAAGTCCAAATTCTTTATTTTCTCCTTCCAGTCTAGTTTCCTTGCCTGGGTCCTGGCTAGCTTTCTAGAGGTCCTCTGCAATGTGTCCTTGGTTTCTGTGTGGGAGGCAGGAGGACCAGCACCATGTTCTCTGTCTTGAAATCTGTCTCAGTCCGAGAGCTTATATTCCAGACTCCAGCCCTCTGTGTTCTCCGAGTCTGTCTCCACATCCTTTCTGAGTCTGTCTCTGGCTCACACGGGGCCTTGGTCTCAGTGGAGAAATGAAGGAGGACAGGCCTGCCACCACCGTGGTATGAGATGGAATGAATGAATCTGGCTGAGTTTGTCCCAGTTTATATACTCTACTATAATTACATTATCATAGGTGTCAATCTTGTAGAGCTATATTAAGTACTAAGTACATGTACTGAACTAGAGAACTATTAATCACCATGCTAAACTAGATAACCATTGTCTTATCAATTCCACTGAGTCAGCACCCTGTAAGAATCCTTGTTTCAAGTATAGAGTTCTGGCCCATAACAGTCTAGATGTCAAAAAGATATAGTAAAAGAGGTTTGATTTATAACTATTTTTTGAACTGAAATAGGAGTACTGAAGCTCCAAGGTCATATTCTATCAGAGACAAGTGACCTTCCCATTCCACTACTGATGTGTGAGTAACAGGGCATGATGTATTTTATAAATTAAGTGCTTATTTTGCCTTTTTTCAATCTTCTGGCTGGCTGCCATTATGTTGTAAGAAATATCCAAAGTCATTCTCTCTGATATGACTATGTAATTTCAAGATAAAATGACACCCCTTGACCCACTATCCCATATAACAACATTTATGCTGAACATCCATGTCACTGACTGTTTTTTTTATTATTATTATAGTTTTTTTTTACAAGTTATATGCATGGGTAATTTTACAGCATTGACAATTGCCAAACCTTTTGTTCCAATTTTTCCCCTCCTTCCCCCCATCCCCTCCCCTAGATGGTAGGATGACCAGTATGTGTTAAATATATTAAAGTATACATTAAATAGAAAATAAGTTTACATGTCCAAACCGTTATTTTGCTGTACAGAAAGAATCGGACTCTGAAATATTGTACAATCAGCCTGTGAAGGAAGTTTTTTTAAAAAATATGGAGGCAGGCATTCACTGTTTTTCTTAGAAAATATTAGTTTATTTTAGACATGATAGAATGTAAAATGGTCAGAAGCCACAAATTTACTAAATGATTAAACATTCAAGAAATATTTGTAAGACACACAGCAAAATCTAATCTTTATACTTAGATCAGACTTAAGACCAGAAGATAGAGTCTAAAAAACAAATGAGCTTAGCAGCACAACGGTTTTCCTGAACCATCAGTAACCATTACCCTTGCCCCTTTGCTTTCACTTGACATATGAATCTGTTATTATTAAATGATGTTATATAAGGATTAGAAAATATATCATCTCTTCCCAAAAAATTGCATACATTCTTAAATTTTTGAAATCACAAAGGACGGTATAGTAGAGTGGGTAGCAAGCTAGTATTAATGTCAGGGTGACCTTGGTTGGAGGTCCTTCCACAACAATTTCTAGCTGTCTTACTCTAAGCAAATTATCCATCTCTCTGAATCTCAGTTCTAAGATGAGGGAAATAATGGTACCTAGTACAAAGAATAAGAGTTAAATACAGTACTGTGTTGGTACATTTTTAATAACCATCTCTCAAAAATAACCCTACATACAAATTTTTAAATTTCCCCATACCTTAACCTTTTTTTTTCTTAAATCTTAAATCTGTACAATCAACAGAATTTAAATCAAGTCCTATTTTTAGCATTTGTTGATCTCTAAGGTGTAAATGCTCCCAAGAAGATTTATCATTGATCATGCCTGAAAGCCAGTTTGACCTGGTTTCAGTACATCTGGGAATTAAAATAATGTTTGCAAAGCACTTTCTATTATATACGTGCCAGTTATTATTAGGTGTTGTTTTGTTTTGTTTTTCCTGAAATGACTCTAAAAGGTAGAGCTAAAAGCAATGAATAGAAGCAATGGAAAGCAATAGAGCAATGGGAAGGAAAGTCTAATTTTGATCTAAGGGGGAAATTTCTTAAAAATTAGCTAGATCCAATCATTAGGTCTATCAAAAAATAGAATTATGTACCTCATAAAGTAATGAATGACCCTCAGCAGAAGTCATTAGGCACAAAATGGATGATCACTCAATGGGTATATTTCAGGGAACATTTTTATTCTGATATAGATTAAACTTCATGGACTCCAAGAACCCTTCCGATACCGAGATTCTGTGGCTCTATATCAAGTCCTATCAGTGACTGAAAAATACATGGTCTGATACTAATCAGTTGGTTTAATCAGTAATATACCTAAAGACCACTGTCTCCTTTTCCAAGGTACTGAAGAAGAGTAGGAGATCTTAAATATGACATTTAATCACAGTATAAAAAATTTTAAAGCCCTTTACAGCCATCACCTTACTTGATCCCATAAGTTTTTAATTTCCTTACATGAGAAATCCTATGGATGATATTTATCCATTTTACATTCTAGTAAACCAATAATTAGAGAATGAAAAGGACTTTACCAAAGAGTTACAGAGGTTACTTGAGCCCATGTTTTTATTAACTTAAAATCTAGTAGTCATTTAGCTATCCCATGGTGCCATCCCAAAAAGGCTTGAAAAACAGACACAATTTTAGAGAAATGAAGACATATATGGAGGAATGTAGCTAAAGAAATGTAGCCTATTCATGTTCCATTGACAAGCTTTGTTTTGCTTCAGAATCAAGACACAAGAAATAAGAAAGAGGAACTCATATTGGTGATAACTACTTCTGAGTTTAAAAATCTGATCTAAGAGTCATCTATCAAATCCTCCACTCTAAGCAGATTTGATACTCTATCATTTGGGAAGATGGCACAGAGATGGGTATCTTTGAGACATATTTATCATATGTGCCTGATGGCACCTGAAGGTTTTTATGAGTAAATACTCTGGCAAGGATATTTAAATATCTGAAGTGCTTTTTTTATTATTATTTGGGATATTTTTGAAGCCATTAGTGTATTTTTTTTTGAAATAGAGTTCTGTTCTTTTGTTTGACAAATTCTTTTGAGAAATTTCATGTGCCTATCTGTAAACTTCCAATTCAATTCAGTTTAGTTCAATTCAATAAACACTTATTATTCTCATATTCTGTTGAAGAAACTGCTCTAGACATCAGCGCTCGAGTCAAATGTTCATTGTTGCCTTTCCCTAAAAGCCTTTGGCTGGTTCCATTTAGGGACTGACTTGGCCTTGACACTGAATCAACAAGCATTTATACTTTCCATTAGGTCCTTATTGACATGTCTGTGTAAGATAAGATGTATCATTTATTATGTTTGTAACCACAGAAAATTGATGTTTACTAAATGCTAATTGACTGATTAGTCATCAATAAATTGCCTCTAATGTTGAAACAATTAGCTTTGTCAGTAATCAAAGCTCTTTTATTGTGATTCAGTGACTTTTCTTCTATTTGGCTTAGTCTTTGTTTAAACCTGTAAGTATCTCTCTTTCTTTCGATATTTCCGATTTCTAAATTCCCCACCAGTCATCTGCTTTAATACAGTTTTCTGGTCCTGATCAATCTCCTTAGCTCAAATTCATGGGATATGTCCTAACCTCACTGATTTTTAGTAACTCAACCTACACTGACCTGTTGTTATACACTCATCCTGGTACTAGATCTTTGTATCTGTCTATCCTTAATTCATCCTTTTTCTCCTTCCAGCTATTCATGTCACACTTATTTTTCCATTGTAGCAGTAAAATGTGTCTTTCTTTAAAAAAAAAATGTTTCCTCACCTTAATGACTCCATTGCCTTTTGACTGGTATTAAAAATATAATTTAGGCACTGCTATGAGGACAAATGATTCAGCCTTTAGAAAAATTAAGATGAGTCAAAAAATAAAACTAAAATCGCAAAGTCACTCAAGAAACATGTTCACTGAATTCCCATTGATTTTTCTACACTGTATTACTCAAATAGACACATGACCAGTGATGGGGTTGTTTTTTCTATTCACAAAGATCACATCCCAAGTACTCAGTGATGAGAAAAAGAAGTTTTCAATCTGGAGCAACATAAGCTTCATCAAATTACTGAGCAAGGTTGGGCAGTGAGACCCAGAGAACTGGTCAGAATTAAGACATCATTTCTGTAGGACCGGATAAGTGAAAACGTGGAAGAAAACAGAACAAGTCCAAAGCTGATTGGTACTGAATAATCTGGGTTTGACAGGTCACAAAGAACCATGTAAAGGATTTTATATCCAGATCTAGAAGGGACTTCAGAAGCCTTCTAGTCCAAGCATTTTATTTCACAAATAAGGAAACTGAGACTCAGCCATGTTCAATGTTTTGGTTCAGATCATACAAGTATTAAGTGTCAGAGGAAAGATGTGAATTAAGATCTTTTGATTCCAGAACCAGTAATCAAGAGTAACACTCATTTAGGACTTGGGTTCTCCTCAGAAGTCAGAGGGTAGAACAGAGAGGATAACTCTGGCTAGGGCAGAAGGCAATGGCCAGACATCCATTAATGAGAGCAAATGAGCATTAGGGGTCGGATGGGGAAAAAAAGATTTAGCAATTCTTAAAATAGATTTCAAATTATTTTACATATTATTATACAAAAAAATGGCAGAACTTAAAGAACTTTGAAGGTCATTTTAAAGGTAAAAAGCTTGAGGAAAAAAGAGAGGCAAAGAAACTGATAAGTCCACACAGCTATTTGTGAGTTTGAACCTAGATCTCCTGAATTCCAGTCAAAGACTTTTGAATGCCAAATAAGGCCAACCAAATTCTATCCCAAATTCAATCTTAAAACAATTTGTATCTTTTTTCTTCCTCATTTAGCATATGTTCTCCTGTTATCTTCAAAGTCCTAGTTTTCATATTTCCTTTTATTCACATTTTATATTAATAAATTTCTGTGTGAAATTATCTTCTCTCTTATTGATTGATGAAATGAAAAAAATTTCTCATTATAATTCATCCATCCTCTAATGGTTCATCTCAATGATTCAAGTTGTTTCACATAATCCCTAGATCATCATGTGGGTTTACATGCTAATTATTTCATTCCTCATCTCTTAATATCATCTATTTTACTTTGTTTCTTCCCAATCTTATTTAACTTCTACTCCCCTAGAATTCAAATATCACATTTTTCTCCTCTTTCTCTACCATTTCTAACCCTTTAATTCTTCCAAATGAACCTTTAGGGTTTTTAAATACCAATATTAATTTGCTCATTAGAGTCCATTCACATATTCTTTTCCCACCATTCTTTACTGTGGAGTATATCCTCATTAATTTTTATCCATCACTTTGCTACAAAAGAAGTGGTACCCAAATCTATAGCATGCATCCTGATTTGGATGCTTGCTATAGAAGAAAAAGTAATTTTAAAGGACATATTTTCCAACCACCCCTTTGTTCAGATAAATAAGATGAGGCTACAAGAGGTCAAAAGGTAATAAGTGACTAAGCCAGATTTAAATCTAGATTTTCTGAGTCCAAATTCAAATCTCTTTTCATTGTGCTCAGCTGCTTTTCATCATTAGAATTCTTGCTATTATTCTATGTGTGTGGTCCTTTTTATTGGGAAAAAAAACTGTCAATTTCAAAAGAAAATTGATATGTTTGGAACTCATATATTAGACTGAATTTACTTAATAGGCATTTCTCCACAAACAGAAATTTGACAAAAATCAACCAAAAGGGTGTCCTTCTTTGCATAATCCTCTTACTGTTTTTAGCAGATATTTTCCCCTTTAAATGAGGCAAAGGCTGGAAATACTGTGTACAAGTTGTTCCTTCTTGCTAATGGGACTTGCACAAATGACTACAGCTGATGCAATCAAAGTCATGATTCATTCATTCTCCCCACTCTTCTCCAACCTGGCAGGATTCACCTGCAAGTGCTAGTAAATTGTGACTCAGAATTGGGAAACATCATTTCAGTTTTCAGTGTGAAAGACCAAACCCCTTTCAACCATAAAAGTAATTTCTTAGGAAAGAAAATATCTTTGGATAGAAGACTGATGCATACTTTTTTTTTTAAATAATGAACTGTCCTTCTATGACCAAAGTGGATACCACCCAAATCTTCTCATTATGAGCTGTGAGAATGAACATTCTGAGATCATGCTGAGAATTACTTGTTTAGAGGCAGAGGTGAAGAGAAAAGATATTCTAAGTAGAATCTGCCATGAAAAAAGGAAGTGATCAAGGAATGGATATCAATATTTACCATGTGCCAAGCACTATGTTAAGTGATAATTACATAAACCACATTCTCCAAGGAGCTCACATTCTAATGGGAAGGACAAGATATATAGGGGAGCACTGACTGGAGGGGGCATTATGATTGTTAAAGTTGAAAGACTGTGAATAAAGACATAGAATAATGGCAAGGTTGTTGGTGAGAAAATGGTTGGGGGGGAGGGGGCGGGAATGGCTGGAACCAGACTGAAATTATAGGTCATCAAGATGCACACCAATTAATACAGTTAAGTGTTAGGATTTTGAGCTGGAAGGGTAGAGTCATCTGCCTTGTGAGCAACATTAAGAAGACCAGTCTGTCAAGACCACAGAGTGTAGGAAAGGTAGTAATATATAACAATGATATAAATGTGGCTTGATGGCAAGTCAACAAGTATTAGTTAACTACTACTCTATGTCAAGCATTGGACTAAGTCCTGAGAATACAAAGAACATCAAAAATAGCCCATGATCTCAGAAAGTTCACAGTTAGAAGAAACATGGAAATGACTAAACAACATAAGATAAATTGGAAATAATCAACAGAGGGAAAACACTAAAATTGAAGAAGACAGGAGAAGGTTTCTCCCTATGAAAATTTCTATAATTGAGACTTTAGCTGAGACTTAAAGAAGTTGGGGAAACTGAGAGGCAGAGGCGAAAAATGAATTTGGGACATGGCAGTCAGCCAGTGAAAATGCCTAAAGTCAGGAAGTGAAGTGTCTTGTGTGAGTAACAGAAAATCGGCCAATGTCACTAGATCTTTGAATACTTCAGTGGGATTAAGGCATAAGAATATTGGAGAAGCACCAAAAGGATGACTTAAGAATGGAGCAATGGGAAGAATATTAAAAGTCCAAACATAAGAGTTTATATATGATGACAAAACTAGGATGAATGGGGAGAAATCTCAAAGAAGTCAATTTGGATGGGATTTTAGGTAGAGAAGATCTTCCTAACAATCAAAAGTCTCCAAGAATGGAGTGAGTTGTTAGAAACCTTCAGGCAGAGACTCTCTGGATCACCTGTCTACAATATTATGTTAGGACTTCTTGTGTGAATAAATTGGACTAGATGGTTATTAATTCCCAACCCCACTCCCAGATCTGATATTGTAAGAGTCTTTTCTTTTTTCCCAGTATCATAGAATGAAAGGATCAAAGACCTAGAATAGAAAGGATGCTCAGAAACCACCTAATCCAATCCTTTCATTTTACAGCTGAGAAAACTGAAGCCCATAGATTAAAATGAAAAGGTCGCACATGTTAAGTATCACAGGTATGATTGGAACTCAAGCCTTCTTATTGCAGATCCATTATATTTCCTCTATGTACCATGTTCCTTGCAGGCAACTCTTTTGATTTTTTTTCCCTGAGTACTTGCTGTAAATGAATATTTTAACTTGATTTTATTCCTTTACAAAGTCAATTATCACTATGGAAATAATTTCCTTTACACTATTAATGAACCATCAAAGATCTGAATCCCTGGAATGCATTTAATATAGCTTTCAAATGTTAATGACCATACTTTCTTTCCTATGATGACTACAACTAAAAATTACCAATGACTGTTGTTATTGTACATGATTAAAAAAAATTGAATCCAATGTCTTAAAAAATGTTTTTGGTGTATTCACCCTTATTTGCATAAAAATAAAAAAAAGAAAATTTTGAGGGAATGTTTTTTTCACAAAGAAGAGAAAAAGACATCCCAATGTTCACCTTATTCACTTCTTGTCCTATCATCTAATGTCTTCTCAAGAATAGAATTTGGGTTCATGTTTCTGCTTCCCATGGATTATAAGAGAAAGATAATCAATTTGCATTACAAGTGATGACTGCTAACAGGCACTCAGCATTAGGGGCTTTCTCTTGCTTCCATGACCCAATTACTCACTTGATAATCAATTGCTTTGTTAGACATGACAATGAAAAAACCCTAAAGAACAGGAATATATTGTCTTTGACTTCATTAGTTTACTTTCAGCAGCAATAAAGACACCTTCATTGTAACCTTTGCAAATATACCAAGGACATCTGATGCCCTTTGTTGAGATGATCTTCCAGAACTGACATGCCTCCAAAATTCATTTATCAAACTGTAGCCAACCTGTTGATAAAACTTTGGATCTGTTCAGGTTGATCCACAGAAAACCAACATCTAATCAATCTATCAACAGAGTTATAATCAAAATCTTTTTAATTTCAAAGGATCAGCAAATCTAGGTCCTGCTCCCTGGGCCAAGGAAAATCCAAGGTAAGTTCCAAGCTAAGAGAAAGGAACAGAGAAAGATATTAATAGAGGAATTTCACAGAAATACCTCTACTGAAATAGATTTCTTTCAGTTTTTCCACAAGGAAATGTAATTTGCTGGGGATGATTTGAGGTGGTTTGTTACAGAAGGTTAGGGATGAAAAAATCTCATATAATTACCGTTGAAGGCCCATCACAATATGGCACAACCTATACTTTCCCCCAGTGTAGTTTCATAGATAAGGAACCAGCTTTAAAGCCAGGAAGACCTGGGTTCAAGGTCCAGGTATATACTAGCAACGTGACTTTAGATGAACCATTTTAATTCTAAGTGTAGTAGTCAACTCTTTAAGACCATACATTTCAGACAGGGGATCAATCTTCTCATTAACATGAATATGCATTTATTAATCATCTATTGTATGCCAGGCACTGTGCTAAGTTGTAGAGATACAAGGAAAGTCAAAAACATACCCTTTAGAGCTTTACATTCTAATGGGGGAGACAATATGTAAACAATTGTATATGTACAAGTTATATATGAAATCTGTTTTTGGGAGGCAATTGCAGAAAGAAGACACTAGTAGTAGCATATAGGAGGAGAGACTGGGAAAGACCTATCACATGTATTTGAACTAAATCTTGGAGGGATCTGAAGAGTACAGGATATGAAGGTGAAGTAAGAGAATATACTGTATATCTCTGAAATGTCTAAAGAAAAATAGTAGAAGAGGGATTCCTTATACCAGAGCTTCTTAAACTTTTCTCACTCATGACCCCTTTTTACCCAATTAATTTTTCATGACCCCACGAATATAAGTATGAAAATTGGTATACGAATCAAACATTTACAAATAATAAGTTACATTTCACCACCCACAATTTAGTTCCATGACCCCATATGGAGTTTAAGAGATTTTGCCCTTTACCATAAAATCACAGATCCTTTTGTAAAAGACTTTCAGGAAACTTGGAGTATTTTTGGTCTCTGGTTCATTGCTTCAATCGCTAAATTATCTGAGAGAATCAGTAAATGACCATCAGTGTCAAAGGAATGAACATTCCTTATAAATACGTAAGTCAGGAAAGCTTAAAACAAGAGATCCTCAACAAAAGAATATTAAGGGCTTGAAGTCATCTTATAGATCATCTAGTCTTCTCCCTTTTCTCTGATTTGTAGAAGAGAAAACTGATGTTAATATCATGATGCTAAATCATTTTCCCATGATCACATTGACAATCAAGAGAAGAGCAAGAATACCTTGACTATATATCGAACATCACTTTCCAGTCCCCAGTATATGATGTTTATGATTTATTGTTTTCTTTGCAGTCCCAGCAGAGCTTTGCACAGAATAGGTGCTTAATACATATAAATCAAGTTAAATTGACCTCCTGAGCTTTGGTCAAATGATGAGATAAAGTTATGATATTATTTACTTTTGTGTAGTGTCGTTATTGTTTTGGCAGAAAGATATGGATCAGAAAACAGTTTAGAAGTGTTTAGATCAGGGCTTCCTGGCATTTCACAATAAGTGATGGAATAAGTGGGAAAAAACAAATTCAGCCATAAACTAAATCTTCGGAGAAGAAACTTCAGAGCTTCCAAGCACAAAACATCTAACAGCCTTAGTCTCCTGATAGCAAGAATTAGCAGTATTTGCCACCATTCCCTGTGTTCCATGATTCAAAGCAATTTTTTAAAGCTATTACTTTAAAATTCAGACAGGATGGCCTTAGAATTTTGATCTATCTCTCTCAAAAAATGTATTTTTCTTCCTATATTCACAATCCTGTAATGCAAAACTTTAATATAGTTTCCATATATGTTTTATGTATGTATAAACAAGATTATATTAAAATACACAAATATATATATTATATATAAAGAGATTTCCACACAGGAAAATTTATGTGCACACATGTACATATATACACACACATTATATGAATGTATATATGCATGTGTATATTATATGCACATGTACATTGTGTATGTCTGTATATATGTGTATATGTGTGTTTCTACTAATTGAGTATATATATATATATATATATATATATATATATATATATATATATATCCCATGATGTCCCATAGCATAGCACCATCTTTTTACCGTACAAGCAGAGAGCGTGAGTGGCTCAAGAAAAAATTGAAATTATGCATTCTCTGAGATTTCAAAGAAATGGATGGATGCTTCAAAGGCAGTCACAGTTTCTTGCTCTTGAGTATACAGATTAATATATATTAGCCTTGACACCCTTGTCTAATCTCCCACCCATACTGTCACAGAGGAAACCAACCACTTCCCATTGGTAGCAATATTCCAGGAAGAAAACTGCATTCTGGGCCTGCCTCTGAAATATACGTGTGGTTTTTTAATGTGTTATGTGTACGTTGTTAAAGTACAACATACTCTTCATAGTGAAAGACATTTCTTTTTTTCTGGCATCAGCTTATAATGTATGCTGCCATTAAAATGCTAACATTCAGAAATATACCACGGGATGCACTTGCAGTACCAATGAGTCTTTTGAAAGATGCAGCCTTATGTAAGGGCAGTATGGTACAGTAGAATTCACAATGGAATTATAATAAGACTGAGATCTGTGTTTAGAGCCATAAACTAAGATACAAATCTGTTCGTAGATAAAGATTTCAAGCAGTAAGAGACTTCAGAGCCAATCTCATGTCCTCATTTTTTTTTCAGGTTGGAACTCTGAAGTCATAAGCAATTTAGGCTTCTCCAAGGTCATCCAGATTACATGACATAAAATAATATATGAATCTAGGCTCATTGACTGTAAATCCAGTATCCTTTACACTGTACCCAACTCCTTTAGATAGGATTCAATGACAATAAGAAGTTAAGATTTCCTCACATGAAAAATGAGGACGATAATATCTGCACTCTATACTTCAAATACTTATCATGAGGATTTATTATAAAATGATTAATCTTAAATTTCTAATAAATGACTTTGATACCAGTATCATCTTGATATCTACACCAGAGAGAGGAAAAACAGAGAAATAAAAGTATAAACCAATAGCCCTAATAAAAATTAATATAAATATTTTAAATAAGATAATGTTGAATATTTTCAGTAGCATGTGATGAAGATTATACATTCTGACTAGAATGGATTTATGCCAGTAGTGCAGGAAATTTGTTTTGTTTTTTTTTTCTTAATAGGAAAACTGTGAAAATAAGTAACCAATTTAAAAGCAAGAAGAAAAATAATAATAATTATACTGATGAAAGAAAAGCTTTTCATAAAAGACAATACCTAGTTTATTTTTTTAAAGTAACACCCGAAAACATAGGATTAAATGGCCTTTTAAAAAAATATGTTAAATAGTATGTATCTGAAATCATGATTCAGCATTATATTCAATGCAGATAAAATCGAATTATTTCCAAAAAGATTAGAAATGAAGCAAAAATGTGGATTGTCATCACTTCTATTTAATGAAGTATTAGAAATGTTAGCTATAACAATAAGAATCAGGAAATAAAATGGGTAAAAAAAAAGAAACAAAATTATTGTTTTTGCAACATAATATGGCATGTTTGGAAAACCCTAGTCAATCAAAATAAACTCAAAGAGTAACTGCAATGAAATTGCAATAGATAAAAATAAATTATCAGTATATTTTTTGTATATTGCCAATAAAATCCAACAGGAAAAGATAGAAAAAAGTATATTTAAGATAGCTACAAAAAGGATAACATATTGAGGTTCTACCTATATATAATACACAAAGGGACAAAAATACAACTACGAAACACTATTAATGAAAATAAAAATAAGACACATCTAAATAATTGGAGAAATGTTCATCGTTATGAGTAAGCTGAGCTAACATAATATAATTTATTTTTTAGCACTCCACCAATCAAATAGCCAAAGGATTATTTTACACACTAGAAAATATAGGGAAATTAATCTGGAATAAGTAATGATGATGTTAATAATAATAATAATAACAATAACAACAGTAATAACACAATGATTTGAAATATTATCTCATGTTATACTCATAAAAATACTGTACAATACATGTTGTTATCCCTATTTTCCAGTGAGAGAATTGAAGCCTAAAAGCCACTTGAACCTAGGATCCTACAACCTTCCTAGGTTTTGTTACCCTGGATTAGTCACTTAATGACTCAATGCTGTAGGAAACTCTCTAAGACACTAAATTGCAAATAATAATTATAATAATATTTTCTGATTTGGTATGGAGTGGTTTTATATCTGGAATTTCCTCTATTGGTGAAACCAGGGATCTAGTTCTAGTCCTTATTCCCTAAAAGATATATTATTATTCAATATCTTTTTAGTTGTTCTTTAATTTATTTGGGGTTTTCTTGACAAAGATACTGGAGTCATTTACCATTTCCTTCGCCTCATTTTACAGATGAGAAAACTGAGGCAAACAGGGTTACATGATTTGTCCATGGTTACATAGTTGGTGTCTAGATTAAAACTCAGAAAGATAAATCTTCCTGACTCTAGGCCTGATACTCTATCCATTATACCATCAACAGCTCATCTTCATAACCTAAGGACCTTCTGCCAGTAGAAATTATCAGGTCAATGAAATCATTGTTCTGACCACCAAAAAGTGCTATAAACTTAAACATTGTTAATAAAATCATTATTGTGTTTCTCTTGCAGCTTTTATAATACTTTACATATAACTTAACATTATTTTGCTCTAGTTATTTCCATCCTGGAATATAAGGAGATTATGCATTAGCATAAATTAAAGTAGAGATTCTAGCTAAAAACCAGATTTGCACTTCAGTGGAAAAGTTAACTCTGATTTGGAACTTCCCAATTTGAAGAAAATTATTTGCTCTCTTCAAATCTCTTTATTTTCTCTCCCGGAACCCTAAATGTCTATTAGCCAGAGTGAATGATGTGGCAAAATTCACCCTAAGTTCTGTAAGCAATGAAAATTTGAGAGTAATAAAGATAAATCAGATCACTTGAGCTTTTCCAGGAGGTCCTGGGTCACTGAAAAAAAAATAATAATTGGAAATTGGAAAGCATCAGAATATTTTGTAGCTCTTCAAAGAAAATAATTTTATTTTAAAAATCAACAACTAGATTTTTTTCATCATTTCAGAAGATCCTGAAAATTAAAGTAGCAACTGTAGTTATTTGGAAAATGCCATTCTCTTTAGTTTCTGTCTTCAATATTGAATTTTGGGATAGTGGAACTTATTGGAGAAAATCATTTATTTATTTGCTTTTCAGTTTCCTAATTTGTAATATGAGAAAATTGGAATCTGTGACCTCAAAGAGTTCTTCTATTTCTAAATCTTCTAAATCTGATGATTTTGAAATTCTATATCTCCAGCAAAAATCTTTCCTGGTTATTTTCTGAGTTTTAATAAGTCTTAAACTTTGGGCATGTACCACATGAGTGGTATTTGTTACCACCAAATCCAATTTATTCTATTTGCTAAACATAGATTTGACCGTGTCATTCCCTGTTTGAGAACCTTTGGTCATTGTAATTGAATTTAAACTCCTCCAGGACACCATTATAGACTCATTTCACATTCTCTTCCTTTATCAAGTTCACTAAGTTGCAGTCAAACTCTCTGCCTTGAGGTTTCTCAAATATAGCACTTCATCTTTCTTTTTCACTTATGCCTCTTATAATACCTAATTTCTAATCAAAGGGCATAGTTCATTTCCTAAAGAATACTATCCATGATCCCTTGAGTTATGATGCAATTTACCCTCTTTAATTAATAAATCACACTTAATTATTACTTTTACAGCCTCCCTCGGAATTAAAATAATAGTTCTGATATTTATGTAGCATTTGCTATATACCAGATACAATACCTCTTTCAATCTTCACAACAACTATAAGGGATCAGCCCTATTTTACCCCTGTATTAAAAATGAGAAAACTGAGACAGACATAGATTAAATGACTTCCCCAGAGTCACAAAGCCAGTAAATATCTGAAGTCAAACTCCTCTAGATTTCAGGCCATATTTTCTGTCCATTTTCACCTAGTTGCCCAGAATAATACTCACAGAAAGGGACTAGTTCTTTTTTCCCCCGCTACCTTTCTGATGTGTTAAACATTTTTGTTGTTATTTCAGGTGTGTCTAACTCTCCATAACCCCATTTGGAATTTTCTTGTCAATGATAGTAGATATTAGAGTGATTTTCCATTTCTTTCTTCAGCTCTAAAGATGAGTAAACTGAGGCAAATAAGGTTAAGTGATTTTTCCAGAGGGTAAGTGTATGAAGCTGGATTTGAGCTCATAGAGATGAGTCTTCCTGACTTTAAATAAAGTGTTCTAATCACTGTGCCACCAGCTATCCATTTTGAACATAGAAAGTGCTTTATACATCAGTGTTGTGGAATATAAGTTCTTTGAGGGCAGAAACCTTCATTTTTGCTTGGGTGGTTTTATTTTTCTATCCCACTACCTAATTCAATGACTTGTACACAGTAGGTACTTAATAAATTTTTCATGAATTGGATTGAATTGAATTACTTACGAACTGAACCCTACATCTACGAAAATACCCTTAATCATATTATGCATGAACAATACATTATTTAGGCCAGGAAGATTAATGTGCTTACACTCAATGTTCTTAATTTGTTTAAGGGCAATGTTTCATCTCCTAGAAATCTGAAGGCTCACCATTGATTTGCAAATAAATATTTAATTATGTTTGTTATCTTTAATCCTGCCACTAGAGGTGACCATTTTCCTGATACAACCTATCATTTCAGTTCCTAAGGGTGTCAGATCCCCACTAGGGACAAGAGAGAGTATCTCCTGCTTCCCAGTCATTTTTAATATTCATTTACATTTCATTAGAATAATTGCCATGTTTAAAAATTAAATACTTTGTTTAAATATTAAAGATCTTCATGCAATGATTTAAATGAGAGGTTGGATTCTCAATTATTGCCTTCAACCTGGGCATCCCACATTGCTTATCTCAAAAATAGTTTTGCTGTTATGTTGGATGTTTCCTAGAGATAATAAGTTTATAAATTACATATAAAATATGTAATGTAAATTTAGAATATTTACTCTTGAATCTTGAATCTTTGGATGAACTTTCCAATGTACTAAATAGTCATTGAAAGGTAAAAGTTAAACTAACAGGAATCATTTTTAGAATTTAAGAAAGGTTAAGAAGTACTTGAAAAAACATTAGCTACAGGCTAAATAGCCTTAATTAGCTTCTAAATATCAAGAACCAGGAACTAGCAAATGTGTGTGTGTGTGTGTGTGTGTGTGTATGAATAGGTTAAAATGATACATATATGCTATATATTGACATGTAATCTTCAGACATACATATATATGTTCTATGTACATGCAGATATGTGATAGATATTTGTGTAGAAGTGTGTGTACACATGTGTATGTGATTAGTCCATATGCCAATTCTCCTGTATTCTAAAAGCAGGTTACACAGTGCCTTCTATATTAGTAGCTCCATCTTAAGTGAACTGAGCATACCTCAATGTGCCCATTACCTCTTTATTCCCTTTGTTCATTTTTGGAGCACCATGTTTCCAATAGTTACCACCATTAAAATTAAATAATAACAATTAATGATAAAATAATAATAAAAATAATAAATGTTAAACCAGAAGAATGTAGTTCTTATATTATTGAGATTTTAGGTACTTATACCAATACAATATCTTGCTCAAATAGTTCATTGTGGGATAGAGATGATTTGTCATTCTTGAAAGTCATGCTCAGAGAATGTATATTCTGGTAGGTCCCAGCCACCTGAAAAGTATTGGAGCCTAGATCCAGGAATAAACCACGTGCCTGTGATGAAAAGCATGTGTGTAGAGCCTCACTGCCATAATTTTTTAGTCACAAGTATACTTTTAAAAATTCTTTTCTTTAATTTTTTTCATTGACCATATTTCCATATATACCCTTTCTCCACTCCATTCCAGAGGTCTGAACTTTATAACAGAATAAAAGGTGAGAAAAAAACATCAAAAATATCCAAAATATTAATCAAACCTTACATTCTCATAGCTCCTCACCTTTTCAAAGACGGAAAAGGAAAAGAATAAGAATTCTTGAAAATCATTTATTGTTTGAGACAGTTTGTGATCATGTATTGTTGGAGGGAGGATTGATATGGATGAAATTTCAGTCATGGATGAAACTGTTTAGTAATATATGTTAATAATTATTTTCTTTAGTGAACTTTTGATTTCTATGGTGTAAGATATTCCCAAAGAGACCACTTCCTTTGCCAATACAGATCGGCACTTGGCCTGCAATTTATACACATGGAAAGTTTCCTAGGACAGAGAAATATGATTAGACTTGACCAGTGTTATATAAGCAGTATGTGCCTAAATTGGGATTTGAATCAACCTCTTCCTGACTCCAAGACCAGATCTCCTTTCCAGTATATTATGTTGTCAGACACATATACACAGATATAGATATTCTTCATCTATAGGTGTATTCCAACTTTTCATGATGACCTGGCAATAACTCTAAATTATCCCAACACTGATCAAACTCTGGTAAGAATTCCTAAACTGGAAAGTCTATGAGTCTAGATACAATGATAATATCATATAATATGTAATATACTATAACAATATAAGATGATTAGTCCCAAGCAAAATATTCAATCTGCCTAAATTTGTGGAGACTCGTTACTATATTTATTGTAGGAGTTTTCAGGAAGACATATGTTCCAGTGGAAAGAGGAGGACTTTTGGCATAAATGCACCAAAACTGTGACATAAAACCTATGTGACCCTAGATAAGATATTCAGCCTCTCTAGGCCTCCATTGTCCCACAATTTAAAATGAAGAATTTTGATCAAATGAAACCTGAGATTCTTTCAAGCTTCAAATCTATAAATGGTAATGGATATTTTTTGTTTGTTTTACTTCCAGAACCTGAGACAACAATTACTGTTCATGTTATCTTCCATCACTGTCTCCTCCATTAAAAGGCAAACTTATTGAGGATTGAAACTATCTTTTGTTTTGGGGTCCTCATTGCTCATAGAAAGTGTTTTAAAGTGTTTTTCCTTGTTTCTTTAATTTATCAACAGGGTATATGTCTCTGTATCAGTGAAGAGAAACTATATATTGACAAAGTTACAGAGATCCCCAAAACCCTGAAGGAAAATCACTGTTGCAATTAGATCCTCTTTTTCTTCTTCATTTCTTATGACAAAGACACACAAAATTTGTGTTTGTGCATGTGTTTCTCTCAGTTCTTTTAACTCAAAAATCAACAGAGAATCAATTTCTCACTAGCATTGTAGCTAGTCAATTGCCAGTATAAGAGTGTAAGATGTCTCAGTGATGCACACAGACTAGTCTAACTGACATCTGGTAAGAGGAGACTTTGATTTTATTTCCTGCTTCCTTGTCACTTTGAAAGAAAATAATTCCTACCAACATTTAAGGGCTGTTTAATAAAAAAGAAAAGGAAAGGGGAAAAGAACAGCATAGAGAAAGGAGGTACCTGTGGAATTCTGTGCTTCAATAAAAGGAGGAACAAAAACTTCCTTCTAAGCGGTTTTCACTTCAAGACTTAAGAGCTGTGGCCAAGATAATGGTGAACCTGTTAAATTTCTTCTTCTATTTAGGAAAGTGAGACTATTCTCACAGAAAACTACCCATTACTTGCCCAGCATGAAAAAGGAAGAGGCATATGATCAGCTGCATTGCGGAAGTTTCTCCAGTTTCCATGGAACCCTTTAGAGTTACATTGATGCTTGTCACCAATTTGGCCAGAGTCATTACAGAAATCAAGCTAATTTTACCACACACTGCTTCCACATATGTAAAAATACAAAGATTCAATAATTTAGCTTAGGCAAAGTGAGAAACATAAGTCACACAAATCAAACAGAGGGGATGATCAATCAATGTACTTGAGGCAGCTCATTTTCCACCTAGGGAAGGTTGGAAGACTTCTCAGAGAATACAAAAATGAAATAAATGGTTTGAGTTCTTAGCCGCCCTGCTAAATAAAGCTCCCTAAAGAGTATATATGGAGTCTAGCCACAGGATTAGGTGTTCAGATTTAGCATATGCTTGATAACCAAGCTGACCCCTTTCATTTATTCCCAATCACCTTAACCTTTCTTCTTTACAGGTAAGGGATAGCCTACTTAAAATATTGCCAGAAAAAAGTCAGTGGGTGTCCAAATTCCCCTAAGCAGCCCAGCTCTTGACAAATGAAACATTGATAGGAACCATGAGGAAAAGGCAACATAGTTCAGAGGGAGTATGGTGGACTTCAGTCAAGAGCAGCACAATTATTCATACCCCCTTTTAGAATATCTGAGTAAGGATTGGGGTCAGGGACAATAATAGTCGCAATAATAATAGCGGACATTATTGTACTTTAAGGTTCACAAAAATTATTTATGTGAGCTCAGTTGGGCTCCATTAATTCATTCAATAAGCGTTTATTCAGAATCTATAAGTTAAAGAATTCAACAAAATGATATAATCTACCAAACAACTGCAAATAGTTTTTGGTCACTCTGAATAGCTATAAGTATGGCATGATAGAAAATCCCATGGGTTTGGAAACAAAAGTTTGGGCTGTTAATCCTAGTTATATGACGTACTACCTAAATGACCATGGAGAGGTTCTTTAATAACTCTAGATTTCATCTTCCCCATCTATAAAATGAAAGGCTTGTGCTGGATCTCATCTAAAGGTATCATCTTAATCTATGATTTTATTCCTAATAGAGAACATGAATGTTGTATATTTTAGTTCCTTAGTTTTATATCTAAAGAAAGCAAAGCTCAGGTGAGTGACTCATCACATCTAGTATGTGCACAGGTGAATTGGAGCCTGATTGGAATCCAAGTCCAACACTCTGTTCATTAAATCCCAGGACATGTACATATGTGTGTTCAGATGGATTTTTATGCATATGTGGAAGGAAGGAAGGAATAATTTGTCTCATTTCCCTTACTAACCAAGGAGAATTTTCTTTCCCTCTTGAGAGGTTAAATATTTTATGATGAGGGAAAGAAGGGATGAAGGGAGGGAAAGTAATAAGTGTTTATGTAATAAGAAAATTATACACTAAGTTTTAATGTCTGGTCCATGTACAAGTCTCCTATAGCCGAAGTCCAGGAAAACACAATGTCCTTCATTTCAAATATCAAAGTTTCATCCAAGTTAAAATGAAAATGAGCCACTTTGCCATGTTAGATTCAGTGCAGCCTTCAGAGTCAGTAAGAGGTGAATTCAAGTCTTGCCCCTGATACTTACTAATAGTGCAACCAGGGTCAAGTTGCTGAATCAAGTGACCAGTGACAAACATTTATCAAGCATTTGCCATATGCCATATACCAGGCTACTTTCCCTGAATACAAAGACAAAAATGAAACTTCCCTTCCCTTAGGGGTAGATAGACAGTAGATAATTAGAAAGACAGATAGATTTGATAGATAGATACAGATAAATACACAGACAGATAGATAAACAGATAATTAGAAAGATAGACAAAAATAATTAGAAAGACAGAAAGATAAAGGGAAAGACAGACAATTAGACAGCTAGAAAGATAGACAGATATATAATAATATATGTGTATGCATATATGGGTGTATATATGAATATACATGAAATTTGTGTGTGTGTGTGAAATAAGGCAATCTGGTGAATAGGTTGTAAAACCTGGAGTTGGAAAGATGTGAGTTCACATCTAGTCTCAAATATTTATGAGCTGTGTGACTCTAGACAAGTTACTTAACCTCTGTTTGCCTTAATCTACTGGAGAAGGAAATGATAAATCACTCTAATAATTTTGCCAAGAAAATCCTAACAACAGTATTGGTGTGCTATGGTCTGCGGGATCACAAATAATTGGAAATAATTGAATGACTGAACAACAACATAAATATATGCATATGATATATATACATACATGTAAAACATGCATATATACATAGATATGACACATTATATGTACATATATGATAAAAAATTATGTACTTTGTTTCATTACATATTTGTATCTACATAGATATGTCTATATGATCCAGAGCAAGTCAAGTTGCCAGTAAACTTTTATCATGGGCCTATTATGTGCCAGATACTGTGCTATACATTCTGGGAACACAAAGAAAAGCAAAAGAAACATTTGCCTCTGCTTTTAAGGAATTCAAAGTCTTGTGGGAGAGAAAATTTGTGACTAACTCCATATAAACAAGATATAGAGAGAAGAAATTTGGGGTAGTCTCAGAGGGGAACTATTTCTGGTGAAGGGGACCAGGAAAAGCTTCTTGAAGCTGAAATTTTAACTGAGACTTGAGGGAATTGAGGGAAGCCAGTTGAAATGCCAAGAGGAAAGAGCTGAAGTTTGTTATTTGTACACATGGGATAGAATAAGTTGGGAATTCAGAAAGTTTGTGAGTGGTGCGGGGGAGAAGCAACATGACTCAAAAGGTCAGAAGTAGCCAAGTTATGAAAGGGTTTAAAAGCCAAATAGAAGATTTTGCATTTGATTCTGGGGGGAGTAGGGAGCCAATGAATCCATTGAATAGGGGAGTGAAATGGTCAGATCTGCACTTTAGAAAGATCATTTTAACAGCTAAGTGGAGGATGTGCTGAATTGAGGTGAGAGAAGGCAGAGAGACCCACCAGAAGGTTATTTCAATGAATGGTTGGTATCACCAGGAATGAGGTGATAAAAGATCTGTGCTAGGATGGGGACAATGTCTGAGGAGGAAAAGGGGGAGTGATGTTACTAATGTATTTGGCAAGAGATTGTATATGGGAAAGAGAAATGTAATATGGTGGCATTTAACTCAATGGCTTCTACATTCTTTTCAAGCTTTCAATTAGATTTTGTATTATCCTAAGCATATATATTTAAATACCCATTGTATCTCAAGGAACTGCTGTTCCTTCTCCTCAGGGGTTGGGAAATTCATGATTTTTCTTTTCTGAACCTATGTATGTTATTAGATCAAGTTCAGTCTTTTTTTTTTCCCAGTTCAGTCTTAAAGGAACCTGACTCTGATGCCAGGGGTTAAACTTCCTTTTTTCCTCCTCATTTGCTCATTAAGTTTCTCCACCTTGGTGCCCCAGGAAAGAGGATGTAGAAAAAAGAACTTAATGTACAATAAGAATTATGTATGAGACATCTAATTTATTCTTCCACACACAAGCAATGCTAACTTCAAAAGACCCACAAGTACATATTAAGAGAATATGATTCAGGAAAACTTTTAAGTATTTTTAGAATCTGCCCATAAATCAATATTTAAATCTCATAAAAGACAAAAACAGTTTGCAGGGCCATTGCTTCGGTATTCAGCATTTCACCTCAGCTCTGCACTATACAAATAATCCCCAGTATATGTCTGGAGGAAATACAGTCAGGCTTGAGCCAATCCTTACGCCAATGACTGCACTCTCTCTTGTGCAAGTTCTCTTACCACCACTGGTCTATTTCACCACTAATATTCTAGTAGGCCCTGTCACTACTGGACCCACAGAAATGAGGATTGCTTGAATGCACAAGGATATTCCAAGCTCGGACATGAACGTTTCAAAGTTGCATCTCAGAAAATATAACCATAGAAGAAACTGTCTAAACCAGGTCCAGGGCTCAATGTCCCATGAAGTCCAAAATTGAGAAATTATTTCAGCTACCCATGTGCCAAGTAATCCTAGAAAATACATAGGAGCAAAAGAAAGGTTCAAAACTGTCCTAGCCTCTGGGCAGTTAAAAGGAAAAAGAGTAACCGGCTTTTACATACCATCTAAGTGTTCTCAAATTTCATGGCCCTGAAGAAATAATCACAAATGGTCAGAATGAGCCTTTCTTCCCAAAGAAAAGCTTCTAGGGGGTCACTGTAGTCTACATACAGTATAAGTTTTTTCATGTGATAGACAACAGTAACAAAGACAATAAGGAGCTAGTTTATCTGCAAAACTTGTAACTTGAATAGAATTTTTTTATAATAACTTTTTATTGACAGAATCCATGCCAGGATAATTTTTTACATTATCCCTTGCACTCACTTCTGTTCCGATTTTTCCCCTCTCTCCATCTACCCCCTCCCCTAGATGGCAAGCAGTCCTATATATGTAGAATATATTGCAGTATATCCTAGATACAATATATGTGTGCAGAACCAAACAGTTCTCTTGTTGCTCAGGGAGAACTGGATTCAGAAGGTAAAAATAACCTGGGAAGAAAAACAAAAATGCAAACAGTTTACATTCATTTCCCAGTGTTCTTTCTTTGGGTGTAGCTGCTTCTGTCCATCCTTGATCAACTGAAACTGAATTAGGTCTCTTTGTCAAAGAAATCCACTTCCATCAGAATACATCTTCATACAGTATCGTTGTTGAACTATATAATGATCTCCTGGTTCTGCTCATTTCACTTGGCATCAGTTCATGCAAGTCTCTCCAAGCCTCTTTGTATTCATCCTGCTGGTCATTTCTTACACAACAATAATTTGTATAGAGTTTTAAAGAAAACAATTTCTAAGAGACAGAGATGAGGTGAAGATATATCCTAGCAAGTCAGTAAAAACGCATGGAAATGAGAGATGGAACATTATGTGCATAGAGATTAATCTAGCTGACTCATAATATATAGGAACAGGAGCATTATATAATTATTCCAGAAAGGTAAAGGTCTCTAGACTATGAGAGAGGCTTTGAAAGCTTAACAAGTAAACAATTGAGCTTATATTCTATATGGGACAATAGGTGGCCATTGGATTCAACTGAACAGCACAGTGACACAGTCAGACCCGACCTTTAAGAAATTCATTTGGACCATTGTGTGGAAGATAGATTAGAGGGGAGAAACAATGTCCACCTAGTACTTCAGGCAGCTTCAATACTGAATTCCCAGGCTGACAAAACCACAATTCTATCACATATCTTCATATCTTGCATTGGATGAGGTTGGAAGAATTCCAGAATAAGAGGACTTGTGCCATTCATCTCTGACTAAGAAACAAGACAACCCAACAGATTGAGTCAGGAATTTCTGGGCTCCAGATCTCCCACTTATCACATATTAGATGCATGGCTCTGGGAAAATTCTTTATCTTTCAATTTCCTAGGCAACTGGACAATATTTTAATTTATAAATAACTTGCAACTTCATCATTGAACGATGTTCTCACACTAAGATACAATGAAAAATCTGAACCAAAAACGATAATTAAGGAGGAAGCAATGAAGTATTTTTTTTAACTTTACTCCTATAGCATCTAGTAGGTTTTCTGCATTAAATCAGTAAAATCAGTAAATACTGAAAGAACATCATATGTGTTCATGCACAGAATATGCCATTTTTTCTTTGGTAAGAGAGACAAGAAGGCAAACTCTGATCATCTATATCCTCATCACATGGCTGAGTTGAGATCATTGAAATAAGCAAAACTTGTTGGAGAACAGACAAGGATAAGTAAGGTGGAACCAAATATCAGAAGCCTTTCATTTGTGATTTGTGAACAGATATAGCAAATGGAACTGAGTAAGAGTATGTTTTTCTTTGTATTTGAAAGGCTATTTTATTGGTTTTTCAATGATATGATTTAATTAATAAAAAAAAAATCTCTGGAAGGTCATATTACCCTTTGCTTTTATAGTGTAACACACTGCTTAAACCAGAGAAATTTCTATTCCCTCATGCCCAATTGATTCTGTCAGTGGGTTAGGACTCTGCATTATCAATGATAAGATTAAATACTGGATACACAAACCCACAGGCCAGCCATTTAGAATTTTACATTGAAATTTTCTGCCTTACAGATTCTGGCAATAAGAGCCTCACTGTTTGGAAAAATTGTGATTTTTACATTTAGTTTAAAATTTTTAATTTATAGATATTTTTGGTACTAAATTCAAAGAATCCAATATGAACTTATTCATCTCTCTTTTCTTTTATGAAAATAACAGGTCAAAGAATGGCTGAGAGGAGGAAGTATTGATTTAGGAGGAAAAAGGGAATTTTCTACAAGAAGGTAGGAACAAAAGTAAAGAAATATTGGTGCTATAAAATTAAAAGCTATCATTATATGTGTGTATATATATACATATCACCTATAGACATACACATATAATATACATAAATATATAAATGCCTACATAAATACATACATGCTCAATGTATTACCCCTATTGATCCATTTACACTGACTCCTATCCTCATTAATGGAAAGGTCTACAGTATTTAATGCTAATACTCTCAAGGATCTAAAAGAGCTGGCTTTCTAATGCTATGTATGATGAATCCCCATCACTATACTCCAAATTATAAATTACCCTGCCAGACAAAATAAGTTTCTTTTTTTAATATAAAAAGTTTCTTTTATATTAGCTAAATATACCAAAATATATTTAGTGAGATTATAAGTTGAAAGAATAGCTGTAAAACTATTTCTCTTCCCAAATCGGGATGACTTGTTGTTACTCAGTTATTTCTGTCAGGTCTAATTCCTGGTGGCATGACTTGGGATTTTCTTGGCAAAGATATTGGAGGAGTGTCACTTTCTTCTCAAAAATCACTATCATACTCCCCTCCAAATACCCACAGAGCTCATGAGAATTAACTGTAAGGATAGTATAGAGAACAGAGAAGTCAAAGGGCAAGTATCGATTCCTAGAAATTTTTTCCTACTTTTAAAAAATTTATCGTTTACCTCAGATTTTGCTCTCTGCTTGGCTCTGAGTATCAAGATCTTTGTAAAGTCCACAGAAGACACTTTAATCTTCCGTGAACAGTAACATTTCCTGAAGCTTCTCATAGTCTGATAGAAAATGTGTGTATATGCAAAATCCTAAACTTATTCGACTTATTGATATAACTGAAAATATTATATACCTAAGCTATGTCATGGCCACCACAGAGAGTTGACAATTGTATTTACTTTTACTCAGGAGCAAATACAAAATGTTCTTTTTTGACATTCAAATCCTTTATAGCCTTGCTGCTTCTTGCCATCCCCATCTTTGTATACCTTATTTCCTGACATATATTCTTTGATCCAATGACAGAAGCCTCTTGACTCTTCACAAACAACACACTCCATCTCTTGATTCCAACCATTTTGTCCAGTTGTTCCCCAATCCTGGAATGTTCTCCATTCTCCACTCCAATTACAGAATTTTCTAGCATCTTTTAAGTCCTAACTAATGTTTCTTATTTTATTGGAAGTCTTCCCAAATCCCATCTTCTTTCTTTCTTTCTTTCTTGGTGCTTTTTTCTATTAATTACTTCTATTAATCCTGCAAATAGATGATTGCAATCTCCTTGATGTCAGGAAATACCTTTTTGCCTTTTTTTTCCTGTTTCTCAGAACTTAGCACAGTGTCTGGCACATAGGAGGTGCTTAATAAATGTTTAGTGATTGACTGAAATAAGAATGACATTAACAGAACAAAGATGGGAAAAGCAGCCATTTAGAGACTAAAGGCATCATAATTGTGAGCCCATTGAAGGACTAGTTTCCAAGATATTTAAAGTATTCAAAGATATGAAGAGCATTAAAAAGTGTCTGATATTATTGACATTAATTAAGAAAAAAGGAACTGAGAAAATATCAATAACTATATGAGTGAGGCTAGTCATACAGACAGATAAGAGCAACATGACTTGAGAGCATCTTCAGTGAGAATATTAGCAAGGGAGACATATCATTCATTGATCCCTTTTATCTTCTCATAACTAAATGAATGCTATAGAGAATATAAAATGTCATTGTGTTTACCCTTTGTTGATTATAAAAGAGTGTTTATCTTAGTAGAACAAAATAATGCCTTGCAAGCTCTTACAGCAAGGTATCTCCTAGTCATATGTCAGTATCATTCAAGATAACTTAAGAAATATAACAAGAGGAATAAAATAGCTCAGTGACTTTTTGATAATAGACATCAATTGAGGTATAAGTAACTTGCTCTTTCTTATAAAACAGTGCTTAATCTCCAGTTTCTGTGCCTTTTTACAGGCATGTTGCTCATGCTGGGTATTCTTTTTTATACCTTTCTTTCAGTTCTTGGAATCAGTGATTTCCTTTAAAATCTACCTCAAATACCATCATCTAATAAATCCTGATCATTTGGGTTCATGTATTTTGGACTTCAAGTCTAGCACTCTATTCAATGAATTTATTATTTTAAAGAACTGTGAAGAAATAGTGTTGATTCAAGGTTTAGGAATAATTCTCAAAGCATTGTGAGTTTCCTATAACATCTAGCTTATAAATCAAATTGTGCAAGTTATATTAAGCCTCAAGACATTGATGAGTTTCCTGGAAGATATATGCAATCACTCAAAGGAAGGTCACCTATCCATCTATACCGGAAAGACAAAATGGATGAAGACTTTCTAAAATATGGATTTTAAACTTGCATTTGAATCCTGTATAGACCATAGCCTATGGTATTTATATTCAGGACAAATAATTTAGATGGACACTGAACTAAGTCCAGAGTTTGTAAAGAAGCAGAGAGCTGGATAAATTGCTTTCAGGAAGTTGGAGTGTTTTTTGTTGACTATAAGCTTCTCATAACAGCAAAAGCCAATCTTTTTGATGCAAATATTTTGCTGGTGCTGTTGTATTCCAGCAGGACATAGAACATCACTTCCTATAAAGAACCAAAGATGAGCATCACAAAATGGGCAGTGGATGGTAGAATGAACAGTCTGCAATATATGACGAAGAGGAAATTTTAAAGAAAAATAAGAGTAAAGAATATCACCAAAAATTGTATTACACACAGAAGAAATGGGCTGATCATGTGATAATATCAAGATGGATGGCCAAAGTCTTTCACTATGAACCTTCTGGTCATACAGAGAAAAGTAAAAAAAGCCCCCAATAAGTAGGGTAGATCTCTTCTAACCAACCTTTGGGATAACTAGATTGAGAGTGACAGAAGTTAAGCAGCCATGGATAGATTTCTATCTTTATTTTTTGGAAGGAACTCCTGAAAAATGACATCACATATCTATTTAATAATATCCATTCATTAATGTAACAGCTAAGCACCTATATGTTCAAAGATCATTATTTGGATTCTTGGCAAGATACAAAGTTGGAATGAGATGCTTGTCCTCAAGGACCTCACTATCTAGTAGAGGGAGAAAAAAAACTTCCTAGCTTGATTACACTTGAATCTACCTCATCTGGTTACTCTTTCTCCATGACTTCTTCTATGTTTGTGTGTGCACAGTGTGTGTCCAACACTAGAATGCAGTCTTACTACCTCAAATCCCTCTAGATCTGCCACTCATTTTCTTTAAAACTGTCAAAATGGTTTTCATAAAATAGATATCTGCTCTCTGTATGTAATAAGCTCCAGCAGTACCCCATTACATCTAGAATCAAGCATAAGCCCCTCTTTTTTGACAAAGATCATTCTAACCTCCCTCTTTCCCATCTTTCTGATGTACTTGCATATTATGTACCTCCACATACATTGCAATCCAACCCAATTGGACAACTTGCTCTTCCTTAAAAAAACAATGGTTGGTCTCCAGTTTCTGTGCCTTTTCATGGGCTATTTCTCATGCTGAGTGCTCTCTTCTTCCTTATACCTTATTTATAGCTCTTGGAATCAGTGATTTCCTTCAACATTTACCTCACACATGAGTATCTATATAAATCTTGATAATTTGGGTTCAAGTATTCTAGATTTCAAGTCTAGGACTCTATCCATTGTACCACCATGCTCTTTATGTTTCAAAAAAAGCATTATTATATTATAGATATATTATTAAGAGGCAATGTAACATCTTGAGTGTAACTTACAGGTCTCAAATCCACCATTGAGTTAGGTAGATGTTGTCTCTAAACATATTAAGACTTGCCCTGATGAAATGGGTGCATGAGAATAACTTATTCCAACTACTATGAAGCACTTCATAAAATGCTGAGAGCTTGTTCAATTATCTAAAATGCAAGTCACCTACTATACCTCTTTAAGCTATAGTGAAACTGATGATTTTGTACTACTCTGCCCCACTTATATCAACTGTATGCATGAGTCAGGATGACATTCCCCCATGATGTCATTGATCCATTTCAAAATGAAGGAAAAACAACATTGAAAGGCAATATGATCATGATAAAAAGAGGAGTCAGGAAGCCTCAGGTTCAAATATTATCCCTTGACTTTTACTATGTGTGATCCTGGATAAGTTAGTGGCTTCTCTGTGGACCTAAACAATCATGGGCATCTTGAACTTGATGGTCTCTGAGGTCATTTAGTTTAAAATAACTGCTCTTGTGATTTTGATTGTATTTTCTTCTTATTTTTTTCTAATATTTGAAGGATAAAATGATCAATAAGACAAGTGAAAAAGTTATTCATTTTTCTTGTTTTGACAAAAAGAAACCACTAGCAAATTTCCTAATTATTTAAAGGTCAACATAACTTACTACTTCATAACTCAATACCAGTCTCATGATCGTCTCCCTCTTTTTTTTTTTTTATCAAGGTGGCCTGTGGTAAACAAAAATTATTCAAATAATGATCTTCTATTTTTGTATCTATTAATCTTCACCCAAAATATTTCTATAATGTTTCCCCTCCCTTGTTCCTGGCTTTTTCATATGAGTATCATTTATTATCCTATCAGATAATTTTCCTCTCTCTCTCTGTCTCTGTCTCTGTCTCTCTCTTTTTGTCTCTCTGTCTCACTCCCCCTGTCTTCTCTCTCTGGCTCTTTGGCTTTCTTTTCAGGTTTATTGCTTTCCCTTTGGATAAGCTATTATAGAACCTAAGTCATAGTCAAATCAATGTCATTCTATCAAATCCCAGTGATACTTATGAAATCAAATCAGTCTCCTTGAATTAGGTTCTTTAGCTTGCTTTGTTTGTATTTTCTATATGTGATATCTGAGGTTTGGGTTTTATTCCTGACTTCCTATATTTATTGTTTTCTATAAATATCTTGGTATCTATATCACCATTTCAAAAAAAATTGCTATTGAATTATCTACCTTAGTTTTTTTCCCCCCTCCTTCTTTTCTATTTAAAGTCCTTTTGATTCAATTAAAAATAAACTAGTCAAATACATATCCACTGTCCTAATGTGCTACACCTTATGTCTAGCCAAGAGTTTACCCTTACTATTTTAGTCCTAGAATCCCAATTCTATTCTCAGAAACCATTTTATTGATCATTCATCTATTTCTGGTAGTCACCTTTCTTAAAATCCTTGCTTTTTGTCTGCTTGGTCAGACTTTATCATTGTATGGATTTGATAGTTACAGAAAGAAGGTATCTGCATAGAAACAAGAGTCATGCACTTTAAGTAACCTCAAAAAAATTGAGAGCAAAAAGAAGTCCAAAGGAAGACATCATTGCTATTTTATAATTTTATCTTTCTCAAGTTCAAGTCTTTGGTGGGGAGTGGTTTGGTTCTGTAAGTTATATCAGCTTCATCTGCTGTCAGGGGAAAACTCCTGTCAAGAACAGGTGTGCTCTCCTGGAAATTACTGAATATATAAATAAGAGTATGATTATGCACATGCAGAGAAAGATTCTGCACTTTGGAAGAGCTTTCACTTCACAACAGGCTTCTTAGACAGGGATGCGAGACTGAGGACATCTTTTCAAGTACAGTTAAGATGAGGAGATCTCAGTGGTCCCTTCCAAATATGTAATTCCATGTTTTTATAAAATGACAGCCTCCATCCGCCAACTAAGTACATTTGAACATTAGTCTCCACATTGTTCCTGATGCACATTTTGTCTTAAATTTTGCCTATTCGATGTTTGTTACAGTCCATCAAAGAAAAATACAATTGAGCCCTTCTGTTTTCAATTCCTTGTGCTCCCTATATGCCTCAGAAAAGCAAGAAATATTTGGGAATGAGGAAAATATCTGGCTCTCTGTTTTGTATGGTATACTCATGAATTTGCCCCTTTCTTTTAAATAGATAGGTGGTACAGTGGATAGAATAAGCCTTGGAATCAAGAAGACTAGAATTGAAATCCTGCCTCAAATGCTTATTTGCTATCTGAAACTAGACAACTTCCTTTATCTAGTTTCCTCAAAAGTAAAAATGATAAGGTTGGAATCAAGTTCCATTCCAGATCTTAAAAGATGATACTATATGCTTTCACAGTCTCCATTCCCCAAGCTCTTTATCTTCAAATTTCTTGAGAACAGATATGTTTCTTTTTTGCTCCTCTTTATATTTCCAGCATTTAGTACAAAGCCTGAAATAGAACAAATGCTTAACAAACCCTTCTTGATTTGCCTTCCTCACCTCTTTCTCATTGTATCTCTATGGGCAATTATTTTGTCCCATTGTACAGTCAGTACACCAACTAAGAATTTTTTTTAATGCTGTTCCAAAGTCAAATTGCCCCAATTATACTAATTTCTCTCCACTAAAGAGGCAGCCTGCCATAATGGCTGGAGAACTGGAGGAAGAGCTTCAGAGGCTCTGGCCAAATCTTGTTTTGGACACATGATAATCTGGTGAACTTCTAGCACCCAAAATAAGTCTGTGATTTAAGTTGCACAAAAATGCTCACCTGTTTTGAGAAAGGGGTTTTCTCATCTAAGTATGGAATGACTGGTCTAGTCTTTGCCCCTATCTCTCCTTTAAATTTTCCCAATAACTTATTGAGACATAAATGTGGGCCTGGATTCTTGATGGTTAAGGTAGCAAAGGACAAGGAGTTTTAAGAACGATCTTGCTAAATTTCTGTTATATAAGTAGTGATACTGGCCTACCTCCATTCCATAAGATACTCCACCTCCCAAAATGACACTATCTCCCTTCCCTGGATGCTTTCCCTTCTCATGTCTGCCTCCTAGATTCTCTGGCTTCCTTCAAGGGTCCAGCTGAAATCCCACTTCTATTCTATAAGAACCATTTGCCAGTCCTCTTAATTCTAATATTTTCCCTTCATTGATTATCTTCAACTTATCCTGAATAGAACATGTTTATTTATAATTGTTTACATGTTGTCTTCTTCATGGTGAGCTTCATGAAACCAAGAACTATTTTAGATTTTTTTTTTCATTACCAGCACTTAAGGTACTCCCTAGCTAAGTGGATAATAAGCACTTAATCAACATTTGAGATTAAAGAGGACTTTAATTTAATTTAATTTGGGATTAAAGAGGGAAAATGACAGAATAGGTCAGTAAATTTCAAACTCTCTGGATTTCCCCCACAACCAGAATATATTTGTGCCTCAGAACAAACATATATTAGTGAAATACAAAAAAAGACTTGGGGCAAGAAAGAGTTTCTCCTGTGGCAACTGAAGAAGGCCCAGAGAAAGAAGAATGATGCTAGGCCAGAGATTAGCCAGTATGAAATGCAAACACAACCAGGCTAGTTCCACAGAAAAAGCTAATAAGAATGCTCAGATGAGCTGGGTTTGATTGGAACCTCAGGCTGAACCACAAAAACTTACTCCAGGAAGACAGAGGGAACCTCAGCTGATTAAGGATGCCAGAACCAGCTGTGTGGCAAAGATGCAGGTCTGGCTGAGAAGGAATCAGCCCACTTAGAGTGAAAAAAGCAGTGGGCAAGAGTGCTGTTAGCTGCCAGCACTTGCAATAGAGGGGAGCTCTTGATTTGGGGTTTTTGGTCACCCTTTGACAAAAAATGCTGGGAAAACTGCAAAATAATGTCAGAAATTCAGCATAGATCTACATCTCATAGTCCATACCAAAATAAGATAAAAATGAGTGCATGATTTGGGCATAAAGGATGATACCATTAAAAATTAGGAAAACAAGGGATAATTTATCTATCAGATTTTTGGAGAAGGAAAAATAATATGACAAAGAAGAGGTAGAGAACACTATGAGAAGTAAAATGAACAACTTTGATTACATTAACCTAAAAAGTTTTTGCAAAACACAAACATTAAAAGGGAAGTATGAAGCTGGGAGGGGGGATCTTTATAGCCAATATTTCTGATAAAGATCTCATTTCTAAAATATATAAAAATCCATTTGAAATGCATGAGAATACAAGTCATTCCCCAATTGATCAATGGTCAAAGGATATAAAAAGAAAATTTTCACAAGATGAAATTAAAGCCATCTATAGTAAAAAAAATAAATAAATAAATAAATAAAATAAATGCTCTAAATTACTATTGATTAGAAATGCAAATTAAAACTGTGAAGTACCACTTCACACCTCTCACACTGGCTAAAATGACAGGAAAAGATGATAAATGTTGAAGAGGATGTGAGAAAACAGGAACATTAATGCATTGTTGGTGGGGTTATAAAACAATCCAACCATTGTTGTAAGTAATCTAGAACTATGCCCTAAGGGTTATAAAACTATGCATATCCTTTGACTCAGCAGTGCCATCAATGAGTCTATATCCCAAGAAAATCATAAAGAGGGAGGAAAGAACCCAAATACACACACAAAAAAATGTTTGTAGCAGCTCTTTTTGTGGTAATAAAGAATTAGAAAATGAGTAATGCCCATCAATTGGGGAATGGCTGAACAAATTGTGGTATGTGAAAGTACTGTAATATTATTATTCTATAAAAAAAATGAGGAACAAGATGATTTTAGAAAGGGGTGGAAAGATTTACATAAACTGAAGCTGAGTGAAAAAGGCAAAACCAGAAATACACTATATAAAATAATAGCAAGAATGTGAGAATGAATGACAATAGGTCAGTAGTGCAGTGGTTCAGTGCTTCAATGATTCAAAACAGTCCCAATAGACTTTGGACAGAAAATGTCATCTACAACCAGAAAAAGAATTAAGGAGATTGAATGTAAATAAACACATGCTATATCACATCCTATAGTCACTTCTTTTTTCTTTTTTTTTTTTTATTTCTCCCATAATTTTCCCCTTTTGCTCTGATTTTTGTCTCCAAACATGATTCATAAAGTAATGTGTGGTAAAAATAATATTTTTCTAAAATATGAAAAATAGGCTATAATGTAAAACATAAAAGAAAAAAACAAATCTGGAGAACAAATCAAAAAGAAAAAATATAAAAATAATTGGACTCCCTGAAAGCTGTGACCAAAAAAAAAAAAGAATTTTGACACAATAATACAAGAAATAACCAAGAAAATTATTCTGAAATGATAAAACATTAGGACAAAGTAGAAATAGAAAAAAAATCCACCAATCACTACCTCAAAGAGATCCTTCATGGAAAACACATAGGAATATTATTGCCAAATTTCAAACCCCCCAGATCAAAGACAAAATTTTTCACAAAACAAGAAAAAAAATATTGTGGGGCTACAATTAAAATCATACAGGATTTAAGAGTAGATACAATAAAAGAGCAGATCTTGAAATTATATATCAATAATCAAAGGAACGAGGCCTGTGCCCCCAAAAAACATCATAGCTAAAAATATTATCCATAATACTGAATGAAAAAAAGATAGACATTCAATGAACTTGTACTTTTTCAGGACCTTCTTTCAAGCAAACCAGAATTCAGTAGAAAATTTAACATATAAGAGTCAATACCAAAGATTAATTCCAAGTAATTTAACAGACAAATTGTTTATGTTTTTTTTTTTGCATGAAAATGTATAGCACATGTTTAGGATTGACAATAGTAACTGGGTAGCTCAAAAGAATGGTTGGGGCAGAATTGATTATGATCTGACTTTAAAAAGCAAAACTCTTTAGGAAAAAGTAAAAATAGCGATTGTGTTGTACAAATGAAGTGCAGAGGAAGAAGAGCAATAGTCTTGCCAGACTTAACATCTTCCAATTCTTACATGGTAACTGATTTATCCTTTAAGCTCTATGTCTTGGTGATGTAGTGTACTAACCAATTTGTGTCTTACCTGTCCTACTATGTCATTTTAGATCTAGTCATGTTTCATTTATTCTCAGACCATCTTCTCACCACCTGCCTTGTCACTACCCATCTATGTTTCCACCTACCAACCCAGAAACTATGTAAACCATAATATGTTATACTGGCCATCATTTTCCATTATAGCAGGGACTGATTTTACTTGTCTCCATTACACTAGCATGTGCTAAGCTTCTTGCAATTAATTGTCTAGAATTATCACTGAGATATCAGAAGGGGTTTCTTAATGCCTTTGGCTATTATGTGCGCCTTTTCCAAAGATTATAACTTGAAAATTGTTCAGTCAGTCAACTTTACTGACTTTTAATAAGGATCATTTACTAGGCAGTGCAGTGAGATCAGTTAGTTTGGAACTTCAAAAGTCTATAACAAATTATTCCATAAAACATAAGAGTTGAAGGGCACTTGGATTCAGGTAGCACACAGAGCAAAGGGATAATTCAGAGGTTTTGTTGAGGAAGTCCTTTTCTCCAACTCTTGGGTCTTTGAGAAGTTGTCTTTAAGTGTGGTATGGATTCTTTTCTGATTTCCCTGAAAAGCCACGAATTTAATCTGTCTTGGACTATCTGTAAGTAAATACTTCCTCCATTGACTTGTGAGCACCATTTAAACATTCAGTCAATTAGTATATATTAAGCCCTGACTGTGTGCCAGTCTTTGTTAAATGCTAGAGAGAGGAAAAGAGGCAAAAGCCAGTCCCTTTTTTCAAGAAACTCACAATCTAAAGTATCATTTAGACAGGAAATCGGAATCTATTGTTGGCTGAAGAATGATTTTAGGGCACTGATAGGAAAATTGGAAGTCCAGCATGCTTTGCATCCTTTAAAGCTATGAAGTATTTCTCCAGTCAAAGGAATGGGTTAGGGCACTTGCTCAAGGCCAAAACCTGATCCTCTCCTCCTTTCTCCATTTGATGTTATATCTTCCAAGGGAATTTAGCTAGCACTGAACATTCACTCTAATTTTGAAACAATGTCTCTGTCCAGCTAAATTGATGCTCTTATACAAATCCAGAGAGTGGAATAAAAGCTCAAAGCCAATTTGGAGCAAATTTCTTGTCTGGAATCTATTTCACTCCACAAATGTTTTTCAAAATCTTGTCTCATTTATTCTAAGAGCCTTCCTAGAATTTCAAGTTCGTTTTCAACTTTGATATTCTCCAAGTGGAATTATCCTCAAGTTGGCAAGGGATAGGAGGAGGAGACAAGTCAAAGAGAAGATAGTTGTACCCCTCAATTTCTCTTCTGCTTCATTGGAATCTCTGCTGATTTTAAAGCCTTCAGTGCAGGAGTAGGATCAGCTCTAAAAGAGGAACACAGATAGTCATAGCTCTAGATTACTGACCATCATCAACTGGACTGATCTTGGGGTTTGTTTAAAGGAGCACTTGTTATAAGATAACCAGCACCATTTCTAGAGCAGAAGATGGAGAAAATAAAGAAATAAAAAGCTGTTTCCTGTTCTCTTTTGTACGATTCCTTGTAGGCTTATCCACTGACAAGCCTTGGGTTGGAATCTCAGCCCAGACACTTTGTGATCATGGCAAATCTCTGAATGTCTCCGAGTCTGTTTCCTCAGGTAATACATGGGAACAGTGATTTTTTTAGTATTTATGTCCCAGTTTGAGGTTGAAAATCAAATGACATAATAGGCATAAAATACATTTGCATATGCTCAAAGAATCATCCTGGTGGTCGCATTTAGCACTTGGCATTCTTATTTCCCTTGAGCCTCACAAGAAGCCTGTTCCACAGATGCTCTTACAGTCTCCCAAGAGGAGGCTGTGACCTGAATTTAGAAGAAATATTGCAATTCAGATATTTCACATTTTTAAAGACCTGATGCATATCATTCAGAATATTCCATTTGATTCTCTCTTTTTGATTTCACAGAGCTTCTCTCCTTAATCACACATTTTCCTCTCCCCAGAGTAAATCTCTAGGCGTAACAAGTTACCATCTGGAAATTTTTATATTCACACATGTACTCATATATCCATCTACATGTACACATAATACATATATTGCACACAAATGTGTGTATTATATATGTGTTTTACATGCATATTTACATGTATATGTATCTATTGTATATGTGTGCATATATATGTATGTGTATTTATATACATATGTGCTCTGTGTGTGTGTGCATAGAAAGCATAGGATAGATGTATATATCTACCTCTCTCTCTATATATATATATTTATATATAATCTATCTTTCTATCCTATGTGTGTTTGTGTGTGTGCATAAAGACAGATATGTCTAATTGTCTGTTCATATGCATATATATATACAGATTAATGCCAAATATACATATTTGCGTGTATTCATATAGACATGTATCTCTAATGTGTGTGTTTATGTGTATATATGTATACAGATGAATGTGTCAATATTTACACATTGCATATGTGCACTGTGTCCATATATTAAATTGTGTGAACTTTTACGTTTAAGGCACATACATATTTGCAGCTAGTGGTGCAGTGGATAGATAACCACACCTTAAATCAGGATGATCATCATCCTAAATTCAAATCTGGCCTCAGACACTTATTAGCTGTATGACCCTACATTAATTACTTAACCTTATTTTGTTTCATTTTTCCTATGCGTAAAATGAACTGGAGAAGGAAAGGCAAACCACAAAACACCTTTTCCAAGAAAACTGCAGGGGGGTCATGAAGAAGAGTTACACTTGACTGATATGACTGAACAACAATATACTGGAGGCTTTTTTGTTATGCAATATAATGTATTAACTGAAATGTATTTCTGCCAAACTTCTTTTTAATTTTCCCATTATTTCTTAGCAAATAAGTTGTCCTCCTCATGGTTTAAATACTTGAGTCTATAAAAGATAGAATTCTCTATGTGGTGACTTTGGGATATTATTTTTCTAGTGTGCTCTATACCTTTTTCTCTTTTTTAATAGTGGCAATCACTTCATTAAAAGAGATGACTGATCAGGCATCTGCAGTGGTGACTTCCTCTTTTGGTTCAATGCTGATAGAAATGATCAGTTCAACAATTTCAGAAGAACTGTGAACATCAACAGTGTTTGTGAATTTTCATCTGGGATGATTGAACCCTCATTGCAAGGAATTTTTCTAGTTGTGATTTGAATGTCTTAGTGAACATTCAAACAGGTCCCTTCACTTTCAATTTCTTTTCTTTGGCTCCTCTCATTAGGTCAGCACACACTTTCTCAAGTGATTTCACATTGTGGCTGGTGAGGGTGATGCAGAGTGGGTGAATGGCCACTTTGGGCTCTACCAGTGTCTCGCATGTTTTTGAATGACCTGACAGTGCAACTGCTGTGAGTTAAGAGGAGAGGCAAGGACCACCATCCACACATGGCTGCAGTAAGGGTACCTTCTTCACCAAACAGTCCACTTTTTCTCTTTTAACCAATAATAAGTACTTGGGGTGTTTACCATATTATATTATACTTTTTTATATTCCCTTTATAGTCTATGTATTTCTTTAATTTGATATAGTGGATAGAATGCTGGTCCTGTAATAGAGAAAACTGGGTTAAAATGCAATCAGCTGTGTGACCCTTGGCAAGTCACTTATATGCTATCTGTCTCAATTTCTTTGTTGTTAAAATAATAATAGCATCTACCTCTCAAGACTGTTTTGAGAATGAGCAAATATACGTTAAGCACTTTGAAAACTTTAAAGTACTGTACAACTGCGATCTGTTATCAGTAATTACATAAACTGATCTATCCTCATTAATTTATTTTTGTTGTTAATATCATGCAGCATGTTTCCCATCATGGGTTTCCCTTCTGGTAAAAATGTTCTGTGTTTTTCTTGAAGACCTTGAATTTTAATATGATTACTGAGAAGGAAAGCCAAAGTCATCCCAACCATATCACATGACTTAGGGCACAGAGAAGAAAAAACTGAGCCTAATTTAGCTTCATTAACCAATTGAATGATCACATAGAGAATATTTTATTGAATTTATCTTGCCATCATTACATATTTATAGTATTCATCATGTGGGAAAGGATTGCTTCCTTTGGTTATTTCTAAAAGACTTAGACTCTAATCCAACAAAATCCAAGTGCATTTATATCAATAACTTCCTTGATTCTGAGAAATTTATTGGATTTGTTCCCCACATCCTATTTCACACTTCATTTTTGTATATGGAGATCATTTGTCCTTGGAAAATGGAATAGACTAACATCTTATACATTGTTTAACACAGTCACTGAATTCAAAATTATCCTTTAAATATTTACTGACTATAACACTGAGGAAGCCACCTAACACTTCTCAGTCTTTTTCCTCATTCTTAAAATGAAAGGGATGAAAAAAAAAAACACCTTCAAGGCCTTTCAAGCTTTAATCTTATTATTATTATCCTATTGTTTAGGACTATGATCATGATGACCATTCTAGGGATGGAGGTCAGCCTGTAGTTTGGCTGGAATATAATTTTCATGGAGGAAATGTAAAAAATCAGTCTAGAATGATAGGTTAGGAATAGATTATTGAGAGTTTAAAGGATAAAAAGAGAACTGTTGACCATGCAAAGAGTAGTGAAAGTAAGGGAAGACAATAGTTGATGAAGTGATTTAGTAAAAACATGATTTTTAATCATAGCATCTGGGTTCAAATCCTGACTTGGCTCTTTTTTATGTATATATGTTCCTGACTTATGGTAGAACTTTTCAAGCTCATACAGCCACAAGCAGACACTACAGTACCTTGATCCCAACATAATGATGTCATTTTGGTCCTCTTCAAACATTAAGAACAACAACTAATCAACCTCTTGGTAAGTCACTGAACTCCTCTGGACCCCAGTTTCCTCCTCTATTAAAAAGAGAAGTTAGAAAAAATGACCTTTGGATTTTAGGTACTTAGTGAGAGAATAAAGGCAATAAATCTCCTACTCGGGGATTTGCTAGCCCTATGTAAATTAAGATAAATTTGAGTGACATCAGACCAAAGCAAGATACACTCAACAATACTTTGGTTAAACTTCAATCACTAGGTTTTCCTTTCTTTTAAAAAAGGAGAGTTTATAAAAGTGTTCATTTGCAGGGACTATCACGCATAATGAATCCTCTTTTTTATAGATTGAAGGAACACACCAGGATTTGGGTAGGTTGTCACCACAATATTTATCAAGGAAAAAAAAACATATAAACAAGCATTAAAAAAATAAAGAAAATCAAAGTAAAAAGAGATGCAAAACTCTCATGTATTGAAATGGACAAAATAATTGTTTGTGAGAATATATGCTCCATATGATGTCATCTAGAAACTTTGGCAGCTTATTATAAAGGATAAAGAATAAGAGTGTCATCAGGAAACAAAATCAATTTCCATTTGATGTTTACTGAAGACACTTAGAGGAAACCTGCCCAACCCAGATAAGCTTTATAAGGCAGAGGGTGAAAAATGAATGAAACTAAGGTTTCACCTTGGACAATTTAAAGTCTGAAAGCGCTGGGACAAGATGGCTCACATCCCAGAAATAGGGGAGATAAGTGGCCAAAGAACCAAAGTCTTCTTAGTAGAGAGCTATAACAAATGACAGAACAAAGCTATCTACAAATGGGAAGACAATTCTATTGATGGCCAATGGATAAGAAGGCTGGTAGAAAAAAATGAAGAGGCATAGAATATGTCTTTGAATCATAAGTGATCTTCAGGTTCATCTTATGCCAAGATTATGGTCAAACATTTGAAATATAACAGAGCCAAGATTTGAATTCAAATCTTTTTTCTCCACATCTAAGCCTCTGTTCATTATAGCCTGCTGCCTTCCAAATTACATAATTAGTTAATGGGAAAATGGAAAGTAGAACCTAGATCTCTAGACTACAATTGAAGGTCCATTCTATTACACCATGACATCTTTCAGGTCTTCATAGGAAATAATAGTTCACAAATGTAATCTACATCAGATCCCTTTAAAATGCCTACCTATTTACAAGCTTTATTTGTTCAATTATATACAAAAACAATGATTTTGTTTGTGTGAACATTCTTTAGACCAGATCAAATAACCATCTCTCACATCTTAGTAAATATTTTGTGCAATTGTTAGGTATATATCGATCTACATACACATATACATATTCATACATATGTATCTGTATATGAGAGAGCTCTCAATGTCAACTATCCCATGATGACCCTCAGCACTTAGTAAAATCTTTCATTTCCTTCAAATTTCAGTTCAAACATTGCCTCAATCTAACACCTTTTCAGATTCTCACATGTTAGTGTCTCTCCCCAAATTAGCTTGTATATGTGATATTTAATTAAGTATGTGCATGCATACATATGTATATGTTTTATATATGTATCTGTGTGTCTATATATGTGTTTATATATGTGTATGTGTATTGTGTGTATGTGTATTCATCTATGATTGTGTATATATGTCTCCATATATATATATGTGTGTGTGTGTGTGTGTGTGTGTATCCACATGCACAATTTCCTTTCAATTGAGTATAAATCCTTTGAAGTCGAGAATTGTTTCAACCTTTCCTTTTCTTTTCCTCCACTCCTCTTTTTTCACTTTATTGCTCCCTTCCTTTTCCCTCTGAATCCTCAAAGCTAGTACAGTGACTATGATAAAGAAAGTGGGACCAAATTTCTGATTTCATTAATTTCAGGAATTGCCACATCAGGTACCTTCCTCTACTAGTTCAGATTATAACCATCTCTGCAACTCATAATATTAAGGACTTGCCCAAGGTCATTCTTAGTATCAGAGACAGCATTCTAAACCAATATCTGGTTACAATGTTTGTTTCCTGCCCACTGTCATATTACCTCTCACTGTGTTAGAAGAACTATATTAATTTTTATTGAATTTACCTGAATTGAATGATAGAAAGTATAATACATAATCAATGTCAATTGCTTTTGCTTTGAGCTTAGCAGGAAAAATAATTCTAGCCATTTAGTTATAAATTTTGTTGATTTTCAAGTCATCTTAATATAATTCTCAAAAATGTCTTCCAAGTATCATATAGTCTGAAGAGTTTATTGTTTCACTCATTAATTATTTCTTTTGCATTTGTATATTTTCACATTTTTCTTCCTAATTAGGCAAGAGCCCTTTGGCTACTTATAGATACATATGCTTATATGTAAATATAAATGTTTCCACAAGTGAAATCCAATTATAAAAACCTCTATTGAATTTATCTAAAACTATTGTTCTAATTTGGTATCACTTACTATTGCTTACCTGGATATGAGATCTCTGAAACTCAAAAAGTAATAAACTTTTTTTTTAAGGGGGGTTGTTATTCACATTAAATTCTAACCAACATAATGTTGGATTTACTCCAAAAACCAGGATAGTCCTTCTTTGAACTCTCTTGTCACCATTTTGAACAGTGGTGTTTGGCTTAAATACAACATATTTGATTAGTGATTGATCTCTTGTGTGTCTGCATGGTAACCTGTGATCCTTTCAGGGGAAAATGAGCTAGATAACATTCTCCCTGATTCTTAGTAGTTCTTTAGCAAATGAGGTATAGCTTTTTTCTCTTCTTTGCCTTAATCTCTTTTGGAAAATAGAAAAAATATGGTAATTACAAGCATGGTTGAGTTTATGACCATCACACACACACATACATACATACACTCCTTAACTCTTGACCTCTGTCCTAGCAGCTTTCTTCACATAGGCAACTCTTTATTTCTAAAATCTATTTTTTTATTGAATTCTTGACTGTTATGGAGCAATTTTAGATCTAGAATTATAGATGGCCAGACATAGAAAATGGCATACACATCTGTATTGTCTTGTATAGTGAATGTGTACTTTGGTCAAGCCCTAGTGTTATCTTATTCAAGGAGGCAAAGAACTATAGTACAAGACAACAGAAGCTATAGCCAATTATACAAATGAGTGCTATGGTTCTCCCACTCTGAGGCAGCCTCTGAACAGCAGATAAAGATGAGGAAACCCTTCACCTTTGAGCTTGTATTACCTTATATTAAAGTGATTGAGTTATAGGTTGTGGGAAAAGACCATAAAAATGATTAGAACATATTTTTAGCAGAGAAATACAATTCTAGACAGTTTTGTTTCTTTGTTTGTTTTCTTAGTTTATTGTATTCTTTTTTGATATTGTGTCTCTGGAAATTTTTTGATCTCATGTTGTGTTATAAGTTGCTTTAGTTCTTAGGAAAGTAGAATAACAAAGGACTAGGCAGAAGAAACTCTCATAATTACTGGTCACTCTAACAACTCCTTCAGCACTCTCTCTCGATTGTGCAAGTGTCTACATTAGCAATGTGTAGCAGGCTGAGATATAGAATTGAAGTTTAAGTATGGAGAAACTTATAGTCAGAGGAAGTCCTCAGAGCTAAAAATTATCTAATTCATATGCTACATTAACATCTTTAATCCACAAATTTATTATATGACAGTTATTAAGGTAGGTATTGGAGATGTAAAGACAATAGGAGAAGACAATATCTATGTATGGATATATGTATATGAGTGTATGCATGCAAAAAAACAAAGATAAGGAAAACAAAGTTTTGAAATAAATGGAGCTAATTAAATTCTTGCTGAGAAATTGGTTAAATGTGTGTGTCTGTATATGTGTGTGTGCATATACTGATAAATATTCTTTACCTTAAAAATCATATGAAATTGTTTAATTGCAGAAATCTTAACTGTAGTTTTTTTTTTCCTGAGCTTGACAACAGTTCTTTTTTATCCTTCATTTTTGAAGAAGACTAATGATATCATGGGAGATTTCTTGACTTGTGAATCAATTGAATTTAAGTGAAGCAGAGTTGTACAAAATCATCAGCTTCATTCTGATTTCCAGAGTCTTTGAAGCCCAGTGGCAAGACAAAATTCAGAATGACTGATGATGACCAGGGATTCAGTGGGTGACTTTGGAGTGTTTGATGTCTCATCAAGCTCTAAGTACTCTACAATGCCTTCTTTAGCTACCTTTATGGCTATTCACATCAGTTGGTCTCATTTAGTCCACCCATTCTGCTGGGGGAAAGCCTTCACATGCTTGAGATGAATAAATCTTTAACTCACTGATGGTTGTGAAACATGTTAGTTACCCTCATCGGGCTTAGCCCTTCTGCTGAGATATTTTATTGGGGTATGATCACCATACCTGCTACAGCTTCTTGAAGCCACAAGTGAGAGTTGAGTGAAAAAAAAATAAATAAAGGAACCAAAGTTGGATGATCAGCCCTGAAAAGGGTTTAACAAAAACTCATGCCAGATATATTAGTTCTCCCATCATACTCCATCTTTATAGACTGGTTGAGACATGAAAATTTATTAATTTTAAATGACTTTTCTTTAAAAAAGCATTCATAGTATAAAAATGAGGGTTAATTGTAAAAATCTTTATGCAACAGTGATAAGTAAAATTTTGTCAAAATTATACAAATTCTGGGTTTCAAAATAGTTTAGTATGAAAGGGATGTGTAAGAATTGGCAAAGTCACCAGTGCATGTGATAGAGACTCATATTAATTTGAAAGTGCTATTTAGTCACATTTTCTAAGTGAGCATAATTCCTAATTCTTAGGAGGTAATTTTGGAAATTACATTTATCCTTTTATACCTCAATACAAATATGTGCATTTGAACTAGAAAGAAGCTCTTTCTAAGCTGAGGTCTAAACTTATTTTGTAGTTATGTAGTTGTACAGAGACTATATCGAGAATACCTAAAGGCCGACTGCCTTCCTGACTGAAACTATTCTCATGTATGCCAGATTTTATTTGGATATAATCTTGGATGGTGAGAAATATGTAGCTGACATTTTTTAGGATTTTGTAGAAAGCAGCTGTTGTGCCCCAGTGGTGCAAACAATGAGAAGAGGCTATTTGGAATTATAGTTAAGGGAATTGTTAATGAAAAGATCTTGGTTTGTCATGACAAATTCAGAGTAAACATCCCAATTTATTTTAAGATCTTGAAAATTTAATGATCTCTTGATCAAATAGCGCTTTGGATTTTGTCTGTCATTGGTTCATGCACTATTCATGGATACCGTGCACATTATTTTGTGATCATGGGATAAGCATGCACTTTTAATGAGCTGTAACAAATATGGCTGGTACAAACACATGCCCTGATAAATATTGCATATGTGCTTCATAACAGAGATCCTTCTTGGAAAAGTCTTGATCCTTACTTTGACAATATTGGAAATGCTGTCCACCAAACCAGTTCTGTTGTCAAATTTGGACATTCCAAAGTTCACTGGAAAAGTTTCAGATGCCCTTTGATAGCTATGACAATAGGCCCTAAGCAGTCTTGGCATTGCTAGACTATGTGTCCATCTTGTTTTTTTTTCCCCCTCAACAACACTTCATAAGAACAATTATTGAAGATTTTAAGAGTCATCCTAAAAGTCCTCAAAATATCATTCTAAAAGATAAGATTCAGGAATAAATCAGATTAACACAGATTTCCTTTAGAGAATAGTTGAAACATTTTTAAATGAACTCCATTTCTCTTTAATAATGAGATCAAAATGTCCAAAAGTCCTATCAATCGATCAAAAACTTTTATTAAGATTTTGTCCCTATGCCAACAATTAGGATTATAAGGGGAAAAAACAGCTTGCCTTCAAGAAGTTGAAATTTGAGAAAAAGAAAGCACATATAAATATTGAAGAATCAATAAGTCTAATTCAAAGTTAATGAATATTTATTAAGCACCCACTGTGCTCCAGGCATGCTAAGCTCCAAGAATACAGATACAGAAAAAGAAAAGAAAACCCCTGCCTTTGTGGAGCCTACATTCTAGTGGGGGAAGAAATATTTACAAAATACATCCAAGACTGTTTGAGTAGAAAATGCAGTAGCCTCTAGGAGTGGACCAATGAAAGGCTTCATAGAGAAGGGAGCATTTGAAGTGATTTTTGAAAGAAACCAGGAATTCCAAGAGGTGATAATGAGACCAGAGTGAATTTGAGTCAAGGAGTTTCATTCAAAGAAAAAGTTTGCAGAGCAGGTTCCTTTAAGTTTTTTTTTTAATAACATATATAGCAAAGGAGGAAATTATACTGGCAAAAATATCACTATTCTGTGAGTTTATGTTGTTGTATAATGAAGCATGTACCAAGATTTTTAAGGAGTGCATTTTGATTGACATTGTCTACGGGAACTATAGCACTTGCGTGATCATGGAGCTTGTTAGACAATTTAATTGCATTATGTTTGGAGAAGCCAGGTGTATAGTATAAACTGTTTTGCACTTGGTAGCAGATGCTCTAAGTTGGAATACCCCCGGGCTGTGGCAAACCCGGCAAGGCACACCACTAATCTGAACCTCAGCTGTGTCTTTTTCTAAAAGGAGATGATTTTTATGACACAAATATGGTTCAGACACCTAAACCAGGAAGAGTATAAACTTATTGATGCAAAGAATTTAAATAAAATGCTAGCAAAGAGACTGTCATAAATGCACACTATCATAAATGTTACAACCGTACTCCAAACACAGCTGAGATTTATACAAGAAATGCCAGGTCTGGTTCTATATTAGGGAGAACTATCAGCATAAGTGACCATATCAATAAAAAGAACCAATCAAAATATATGATTAGCTCTGCAGTTGAGAGAAAAAAATATTTTTGCTAAAATGCAGAACTTGTTTCTTTTTTTTTAAAATGGTGGAAATCATAGGAATAAAAGAAGTTTGGGGGGGGGGGCAGCTAGGCCACATAGTGGATAGAGCACAAGCCCTGAAGTCAGGAGGACCTGACTTCAAATCTGACCTCAGACACTTAACATTTCCTAGCTGTGTGGCTCTGGACAAGTCACTTAACTTCAATTGCCTCAAGAAAACAAAAAGTTTTTTTTTTTTCTTAAAATGATAAGTAATATCTGTATCAAAAATCCAAAAGCGTTATAGGTAATGGGAATAAGGTAGAAGCATTCTCCATAAGATCAGGGATGAAACAAGAATGTGCATTATCACCATTATTATTCAATATTGTACTAGAAGTGCTAGCTTAAAGATAAATGTATTGAAGGAATTAGAATAGATATCGAGGAAACAAAACCATTACCCTTGGCAGAAGATATGATAATGAACAGAAAATCCTAGAGAATCAACTAAAAAAAAAAAAAAAAAAAAAAAAAACTATGTGAAAGAATAAATAACTTCTGCAAAGTTGTAGAATATAAAATAAATGCAGAAAATGTAGAATATAAAATAAATTATCAGCATTTCTATAACCAAAAAAGTTCAATATGAAAAAATTGAAAGGAAAATTCAATTTAAAATAAATGCAGAAAATATAAAATGCTTGCAAGTCTACCTGCTAAGACAAACCTAAACACTATATGGAGATAATTATAAACCACTTTTCACACAAATAAAATCATATCTAAATAATTAGAAAATAATTGTGCATGGGTAGGCTGAACCAATGTAATAAAAATGAGAATTTTACCTAAATTGCTTATTTTGTATCATGCCAATTAAATAACCTATTTTTTTCATAAAGCTAAAAAAAAAATAAGAAAACTCATCTAGAACAAGTTACGATAGAAAATAACAAGGGAATCAATGAAAACAAATGTGAAGGAAGGTGCCCTACCAGTACCAGATCCCAAATTGTATTACAAAGTGATTATCATAGATCAATGGAATAGATTAGATTCACAATTAGATACAGTATTAAAAAACCCGGGATGAAAGGCAAACTTATAAACAATGAGCAAAAAACAAAAAACATCAACAACAACAATAAAAATAGTCCAAACAACAGAAAATTATGGTGGCAACCATGAAGGTCAAAATACAAACACAAAAGAAAAAAAAGCAATATGAAAATGCCTACATGATTCCCTCAAAAGGGAATATGAATTGATCTCATGTCCTAAAAGTCATCTTGGAAAACCTCAAAAATGATTTTTAAAATCAAGTAAGAAAAATAGGAGAAAATGGGAAAAGCAATGAGTTATGCAAGAGAATTATGGGGGGGGGGGGAGTCAACCACTTGAAAAGGAAGCACAAAAATTGAATGAAGAAACAAGTCCTTTTAAAAATAAAAATTTTTAAATTTTAAAAAATATTTTAAAATATTTAAAAATAAATAAAATAATTTAAAAATTTAGCCAATAAATTGGCTAAATGAAAAGAAAATCTTCTAAAGAAAAGAATTCTTTAAAATTAGAATTACACAAGTGAAAAAGGAGGTATAAAAGCTAACTAAAGAAAATAATTCCTTAAAAATTAGAATTGCGTAAGTAAAAATTAATAACCATATGAGACATCAAGAATCAAACAAAAAAATGAAAAAAAGAAGAAAATACAAAATATCTGATTGCAAAAAGAACTGTCTTGCAAAATAGATCCAGGAAAGACAATTTAAGAATTTTTGGATCACCTAAAAGCTATAATCAAAAAGGAGCCTGAATAGCACATTTCAAAATTATTTATAATAAAAGCAGCCCTGGTATCCTAGAACCAGAGGGTAAAATAGTCAATGAAATAATAAACTGATCACTTTCTAGGAGATCTCAAAATAAATAACCCAAAGAATATTTTTTTTTATTTAATAGCCTTTTATTTACATGATATATACATGGGTAATTTTACAGCATTAACAATTGCCAAACCTCTTGTTCCAATTTTTCACCTCTTACCCCCCCCACCCCCTCCCCTAGATGGCAGGATGACCAGTAGATGTTAAATATATTAAAATATAAATTAGATACACAATAAGTATACCCGACCAAAACGTTATTTCGGTTTAGAAAAGAATGACTCTGAAATATTTTAAAAATTATTGAAGGAAAAAAATGGTAAAAAAAATATGGGATTGGGAAAAAATTTGTTTTAGAAACCCCAAGTTTTTTTTGGGATATTTTATTTTAAAATTTATTTAAAATATTTTTTTTTGAATTTTGGCCTAAAGGGAATGGTCTCAAAAGATTTTGTTGAAGATATAAGCTCCCTGGTTTATTTAAAAATTAGAATTCCGGTTTAAAAATTAATCCTTTGGCTTTCAAGAACAAAACCAAAATTTTAATACCAAATTTATTCAAATTCTCCAATGATGGGAAATTATTTAGTTTTTTGCCACTACAAAAAGGGTTGAAAAAATTTTTTAAAAACAGGTCCCTTCCCTTCTTTAAACTTTGGGTAAATCCCAGTATAACACTCTGGATCAAATAACAGTTTTTTTTTTATTTAAACTATTTCTAAAATGGTATTTTACACCCAAAAATGCTAATGTCCATTTTCCCCCCCATCCCCCAACAATATATATTTTTTTTATCTTAGAAAAATCTGACAAAGGGTGTGTAGGGACTAGATTTTTTAAATTTCTTTTCTGATTAATAAGATTGGGATCTTTAATGTTTTAGTTTCCTTTCTTCTGGGAATTGTTGTTCTATCCTTTCCATTTTTCAATTGGAGAATGGCCTTTTTTTTAAATTAGAGAATTTTCAATATTTTAAAATAGGCCTTTTAAACCTTTGCTTAAAAATATTTTTTCCCATTTTTTCTTCCTTCTAACTTGCTCATTAGTTTTGTTTTGTACAAAAAACCCCATTTGGTATAATCTTTTCTATTTTGGATATAAAGATCCACTGTTGGTCATAAAGATTTCCCTTCCAAGGCTGGGAGGTAAACACCATGTTCCTTCAATTTATTAAATCATTCTTTAGCCTTCATGAACCCATTTTATTTCTTGGGTATTGTTAATATGGACTGCCTTTTCTGCCAATTAGTTTCCAATTTTCCCAGAATTTTTCAAACTAATTTTTCCCAAAATAATTTTGGGTTTTAAAATAGTTCTTAATTTGTTGATTTTTTCCCTGAAAATCTTCCCCTCTTAAACTAATCTTTCCCTTAAATACCAAAAGTTTTGGAACTGCTCTTATAATATAATTTTAGATCTGGTACACAAGCCACCATCATTTGATTTTTTTTTCATTAACCCTTGAAATTTTGACCTTTTGTTTTTCCAAGAATTTGTTTTTTTTTTTAGGTCATTAAAATAGTTTTTTGGGAGTCTGATTGGTATAGCCCAAATAAAAGATTAGTTTGGTAATATTGTCATCTTTATTATATTTTTGCCCTATCCAAGAAATTTAATTTTTCCAATTTAGACAGACTTAATTTGTGTGAAAAGTGGTCTGTAATTTTGCTCTAAAGTTTGATTTTCCTTAGATAGATTCCCAAATATTTTTATTATCAGAGTTACTTTAAATGGAATTTCTTTGAACTCTGACGTTGGATTTTGTTATGATATATAAGAATGGAACTTATGTTTTATTTTATAACGCAACTTTTAAAGTTGTGATTATTTCAAATTTTGAACTTGTCTTTAAATAATCATGTCATCAGCAAAGAGTGATAATTTGGCTTCCATTGCCTATTTTTTCCTTTAACTTTTCTATTTTATTGCTATATAGTGTTTCTAATACAATATTAAATAGTAACGGTGATAGTGGGCAACCTTGTTTCACTCAGATCTTTTGGGAATTTAGTTTTTCCATTAATATGATGCTTACGATGGTTTTAAAATGCCATTATTTTAAGGAAAAAGTCCATTTATTCCTATACCTCAAGTGATTTAATAGGAATGGATGTTGGATTTTATCAAATGCTTTTTTCTGCATCTATTGAGAGATCATATGGTTTTGTTAATTTTTATTAACACGGCCAATTATATTGATAGTTTTCCTAATATTAATAGCCCCATTCCTGGTATAAATCCTACTTGATCATAGTGTATTATCTTAATGATTTTCTGTAGTCTTTTGCTAATATCTTTTTAAATTTTAGATTTTTTTAGGGGTTGGTCTTTTTTTTTTTGGCCTATGGTTTAGGTAATTTCCATTTGTTTAAGAAGGAATTTGGTGGGACTTTTTTTTTTTTTAAATAAATTTTAATTTAAGTTTTAAATGTTTGGTAAAATTAAATGAAACCTTGGGTTTTTTTTTAGGGAGTTGTTTAATTGTTTGTTTTTTTTTTTTGAAATGGGATTTTTCAAGAATCTTTTTGTTGGGGTTTGTATGGGAGGTAATTTTTTCTTTTAGGGAAAATTTTTATAAAGGAAAATAATTTTTTTTTTTAATTTCTTTGTGGGAAAGTTTTCTTTTTTTTAGCTTACTTTTTTTTTCTTCCCTTTTTAAATAGATGGTTTAAAGTGGTTTTTATTTTTTTTTTTTTTTTTTTTTATTTAAAATTTTTTTTTTTTATTTTTTATTTATTTGTTTTTTTTTTTTTTGTTTTTAGTTTTTTAATTTTTCTTTTTTTGTTTTCAATTTTAGTTTTTTTGTTTTACTTGGTTTTTTTTTGTTTTTTTTGGGTAAATTTTAATTTTTTTTTGTGTTTCCCAATTTTTTAAGGGAAATGGTTTTTTTGGTTTTTTTTCCTTTTGTTGGTAAGTTTTTTCCTTTTGCAACTATTTTTTTTGATTTATTTAATTTTGTTTTGGTTTTTTGTGGTTTGGGCCCTGGAAGAAAGTAATTTTTTTTTTCATTTTTGTTTTTTTTTTTAATTTTTTTTTTTAAATTTTTTTTTTTTTTGTTTTTGGTTTGTTTGCATTTGAGGTTTTTGAGATTTTTTTTGGGTTTTGGTTTTTTTTTGAATTTTTTCTTTGAAGTTGAGGGGTATTTGGTTTTTGTTTTTTTTAAACGGATTTTTTTTGGGTTGTTTTTTTTTTTTATTTTTTTTTTTTTGTTTTTGGAGATGAAAGGCTTTTTTTGGGATTTTCTTTGGCTAATGTTTTGTTTTTTTTTTTTTTATTTTTAGAAAGTGTTTTGCAAATTTGTAGGGTTTATTTGTTGTTTGTTTTTTTTTTGGGGGGTTTCCCTTTTTTTTTGGTTGGGTTTTTGTTTTTTTTTTAAAGATTGGTTTTTTTTTTTGTTTTCTTTTTAAAAAGGTTTTCTGCATGGTTTTTTAAATTTCTTGAGTTTTTCTTTTTTTTTTTTTTTTTTCCTTTTTTTTGTTTTTTATGGGGGAGTTTTTTTTTAAAAATGTTATTTTTTTTTTTTTTCTTTGGATGGTTTTTTTTTCTTTAAATTTTAAAGGGGTTTTTGCTTTGGGATTGGTTTTTTTTTCTTTTTTTTTTTGATTTTTTTTATATTTTTTTTTTTGTCAAATTTTAGGTTTTTTTTTTAAAAAAAAAATTTGGTTTTTTTTTTTTTTGATTTTTGGAGTGAGATAAATTTTTGTTTTTTTTTTTTTTAAAAAATGGAAATTTGTTTTTTAAAGTTTTTTTTGGGAAAATGTTGGTTTTATTTTTTTTTGGTTTTCTTTGTTTTCTTTAATATTTATTTTGGTTTTTTTTTAATTGGGGCCTTTTTTGATTTTTTTGATTTTATTTAAATTTTTTTTTTTTTTTTTTTTTGTGCTTTTTTTTTTCTTAATTGTTTGTTTTTCCAAAAATTTTGGGGTTTTTTTTTGTTTTTTGAAATTTTTTTAAGCTATTTTATTTTGTTTTTAATTGGGTTTTTTTTTGATATTTTTTTGTAAAATGTATTAGGTTTTTTTTTTTCATTTTTTAGGTTTTTTTTTTTTCTTTTAATTGTGTTTTGGTAAGGTGGTTTTTGTTTTATTTTTTGTTTTTTTAATTTTGTGTTAATGAAAAGTTTTTTGTTGTTTTTTTAAAATTTTTTTTAATTTTTTTTATTTTTTTTAAGTTTATTTTTGTGTTTTTTTGGCTGTGGAATTTTTTTTCCATTTCTTATAATTTTTTTTTTTTTTTGTGAATTTTTTTTTTCCATAAGTTTCCTATTTTCTTTGCGTGTTTTTTTTTGTTTTTTCAATTAAAATTTTTTTTGTGAATTTTTTTTTTTTTTTTACTTTTTTTACTTTCCTGGAGATTTTTTTTTTTTTTTTTCCAATTAAATTTTTGTTTCTGGGCCTTCCTGGAATTTTTTTTCTTTTCCATTTTTGTTTTCGGAATTTTTTTCCTTTGTGGTTTTTTTTTTTTCCCTTTTTATTTCTAATTTTTGGAATTTTAATGGCTTTCATGGATTGTAAAGGAAGCTGATTATTTTTTGTTGAGGTTTCTTGGTTTTGTGACTTTTTTTCTGATGAAGTGTTTATTGTTTTTTATTTTTTTTATGTTTTTAAAGTTTTTAGGGAGGTTTCCCAGGGGGCAGCCCGAGGAGGGAAAGATAAACGATTTTTGCCGGATGGGAGTGTTTGGGAGTTTTTCCCCCAGGAAGTGGATTCAATTGGCTGAGTTCAAACTGCTTAGTAGGGGCTGAGGGGGAGGAAAGCCCCAGGCTAGAGACAAGGGGTGAAAGTGTACGCCCCCAGGCCGGAGCCTCTTGTGGGACTGTGAGAGCAGCTGACGCAGACCACAACTGCCCAGAACCTTGCCCAGTGTTCTTGCCCAAAAAGGCCTGGAAAAGTTTATGGCCCCGCCGAGTTTCCCCCTGCACAGATTGGAGGCTAACCTGGCTGCGTCCTCCTGCCGTGCAGGATCACAAGCCCCAAGGAAAAGCCCCCGACTGTGGGGTTGGGGTGCGCTTTGGTGAGATCGTTTTCACCCTCGGTTTGAGGCCTCCTCAGAACCTAATTTTCCCCGCCCGCGCCTCCCCCCCGGAACCAACTTTTTTTGGGAGACGCAGATTTTCATGCCGGGAGTTGTTCACTTTTTCTTACGAATTGTGATAAGACTATTTTGAGGCCTGATATAATATTGATAAAAGGGTAAGAAAGCCAAAAGTTTGGTGTTCCCGCCATCTTGGCTCCGTGCCCCGCCCCCCCAAAGAATATTGTAGCCAACTTCCAGAACTGTCAGCTCAAGGAGAAAATCCTTCTAGCAGCAAGAAAGAAGCAATTCAAGTGCCAAGGAACCGCAATCAGAATTACATAGGATTAGCAGCTTCTACATTTGGGGATATGGAACATGATATTCTGGAAGGTAAAGGGGTAAAGATTATAACCAAGAATCATCTATCCAGCAAAATTGAGTATGATCTTTCAGGGTAAACGATAACCATTCAAAGAAATAAGGGACTTTTTTTTTTATCAAATTGTGCATACCCTTTGATCCAGCAGTGTTACTACTGGGATTATATCCCAAAGAGAGCATAAAGAAGGGAAAGGGACCTTATAGAATGTTTAGGCACCCTTTTTGTGGGTTTAAAATGGAAACTGAATGGATGCCCACGTTGAGAATGGCTGAATAAATTTGGTATATGAATATTAAATTATTTTTGTAAGAAATGACCAACAGGGAAATTTTAGAAAGGCCTGAGAGACTTACAGAACTGATGCTGAGTGAAATGAGAACCAGGGATCATTATATATTCAACAAAAACATATGATACCAGTTCTGATGGACCTCCATCCTCCCAAGGAGATCAACAACCATTTCCAATGGAGGAATGAACTGAACAGCCCGCCCAGAGAAAAACCTGGGTGATGACTAAAAACTATTAATTGAACCCCAATCCCTATATTTATGCACACCGATTTTTTGATTTCCTTCCAAGCTAATTGTAAATATTTCAGAGTCTGATTCTTTTTTGTACAGCAAAATAAGGTTTGGTCATGTATACTTTTATTGTGTATCTAATTTATAAATATATTTAAGATCTACTGGTCATCCTGCCATCTGGGGGAAGGGGTAAGGGGTAAGAGGTGAAAAATTGGAACAAGAGGTTTGGCAATTGTTAATGCTGTAAAGATACCCATGCATATAACCTGTAAATAAAAGGCTATTAAATTAAAAAAAAAAAAGAAAAGAAATAAGGGACTTTCAAACTTGTCGAAAAAGCCAGAGATGAACAGAAAATTATCTTCAGATACCAAACTTAAGAAAAGCACAGAAAAGGAAACAGAAAAGGGAAAAATACATTGTATTCAATAAGATTAAATTGTTTACATTTCTACATGGGAAAGTGATACTTGTAACATTTAAGAAATGTATCTCTATTAGAGAAGTTAGAACTGTGCTTAGCAGAAGGTATAGTATAGACTGACTTTAATATGATAATTTTAAAAAACAATTAAGGAGTGAAAAAAGAATCCCTAAAAGAGGAAGGAGGGGGGAAAGGGGAAATTTATACAAAAGAGACAGGCCCACAGTATAGGGAAAGAAGGGAGGGGATGCACACTTTTTGAACCTTACTCTCAACAGAAAGAATAACATACCAGGGTGGCAACTCTATCTGATCTTATAACTAAACAAAACAAGAAAGAGGAAAAATGAGAAGGGGTGACAGAACAAAGGGTAGAAGTGGGAGGGGAAAAGCAAAGAAAGGGACTGATGAAAGGGAGGAAAGACTGGGATGGAGATTATTAAAAGTAAAACACTGGTGAGGAGAGAAAAGGTGAAATCAGAGTAAGAAATACAAAAGGGGAGAATAGGATGGAGGGGGAAATACACAGTAATACTAATTATGTATTAATACTAATTAATAATAATTATAATATATTATTCATAATAATTAATACTAATAGTAATACTAACAATGTGATTGGGATGAACTATTATATATATACATATCCTATATAAAAGAAAACAAAAGAGTGGATTAAAAACAGATTTTGATAATGCATTGTTTATAAAAACATATTTGAAGCAGAGAGATACACACAGAGCAAAGGTAAAAAGTATGGAACAAAATATATCATGTTTCACTAAATCAAAAAAAGGGCAGGAGTAGCAATTCTGATTTCAGACAAAGTAAATGTAAAAAAAAAAACTAAATCTAATTTAAAAAGACAAGAAAAGAAAACCTATCTTACTAAAAATGTACCATAGCTAACAAAATAATATCAGTACTAAATATATACGCATCAAGTGATATAGCAACCACATGTTAGAGGGCAAATTAAGTCAATTACAGGAGGAAATAGACAGAAAAAACTATACTAGTAGGACACCTTAACCTCACCTTCTCAGAATTAGATAAATATAATTATAAAATAAATAAGAAAAAAATTAAAGAGGTGAATAAAATTTTACAAAAGTTAGATATGATGAACCTCTAAAAAAGTTGAAAGTTTAATTGAAAAAAATGTATATTGTAATTCAGCAGGGCAGGGCATCTACACAAAAACTGACAATATTAGGGCATAAAAACCTGACAACAAATGCAGAAAGGTAAAAATGTTAAATGTATTCTTTTAAATGCATTCAGAAACTGAATGGATGTCCATCAGTTGGAGAATGGCTGAATAAATTATGGTATATGAATATTATGGAATATTACTGTTCTGTAAGAAATGACCAACAGGATGATTTCAGAAAGGCCTGGAGAGACTTACACGAACTGATGCTGAGTGAAATGAGCAGGACCAGGAGATCATTATATACTTCAACAACAATACTATATGATGACCAGCTCTGATGGACCAGGCCATCCTCAGCAACGAGATCAACCAAATCATTTCCAAAGGAGCAGTGAACTGAACCAGCTATGCCCAGAAAAAGAACTCTGGGAGATGACTAAAAACCATTACATTGAATTCCCAATCCCTATATTTATGCCCACCTGCATTTTTGATTTCCTTCACAAGCTAATTGTACAATATTTCAGAGTCTGATTCTTTTTGTACAGCAAAATAACATTTTGGTCATGTATACTTATTGGGTATCTAATTTATATTTTAATATATTTAACATCTACTGGTCATCCTGCCATCTAAGGGAGGGGGTGGGGGGATAAGAGGTGAAAAATTGGAACAAGAGGTTTGGCAATTGTTAATGCTGTAAAGTTACCCATGCATATATCCTGTAAATAAAAGGCTATTAAATAAAAAAAAATTAAATGCATTCAGATCATGAAGCAATAAAAATTACTTTTAATAAAGGACTATGTAAAATAGATTAAATTAATTAAAAACTAATATAACTAAAAATAAGTGAATCAAACAACAAATTATAGTAGCAATCAATAATTTCATCAAAGGGAATGACGATAATGAGACAACATACTAAAATTTGTGGGATTCAGCCAAAGCAGTACTAGAGGGAAATTTTACATCTCTAAATCCTAATATGAATAAAATATAAGAAAAATGGATGAATTGTGCCTTCAACTCAAAAAGAAAGAACGAAATAAAAGATCCCAATTTATCCCAATAAAAGATCCCATATCAAATTGGAAATACTGAAAAATGAAAGATTAATAAAATTTAAAATAAGAGACCTATTAAACTAATAAAACCAAGAACGATTTTTATGAAGAAAATAAAAATAAAAATGATAAAGACTTGATTAATTTGAGTTTTTTTTAAATAAGCAAACCAAATTACTAGAATCAAAAATGAAAAAAAAAATGAATTCAAAACCAATAAAGAAATTCAAGCAATAATTAGGAACTATTTGGCAATACCAGTGGGGTAGAGAAATCTATATGACCCTATAACTAAACAAGACAAGAAAGAGAAAAAAAAAAAAAAAACGGGAAAGTATGATAACCTTTGTTCTAAAGACTGGAAGTGAGAGGGGAAAATGAAAGAAGAAGAAGGCACTGATGAAAGTTAGGGAAGATTGGGGTTGAGATGATCCTGAGTAAAACACTGCTGAGGAGAGAAAAGGGGAGAGAAAAAAGTATAAAAGGGGCGATAGAATACCAATAAAACGGATTAAGTGAAATTGATGAGTATTTATTAAAATATAAATTCTTCCAGATTAACAGAAGAGAAAATAAAATGTCTAATCTCATTTTAAAAAAAACTTATAAGGATAATGTTTTCAGGGAAAAAAAAAACTTAAAAAGACTTATATAAACTCTTGTAAGATGAAGAGAGTAGAAGTAGGAGAATTGTGTTTACAATAACACCATTATTATATAATGAAGAATTGTGAATGACAGCTAATCTCAGCAAGTCAATGACGCAAGACATATGAAGAATTTATGATGGTAAATCCTCTTCATCTCTAGAAAAAGAATTCATGAAGTCTAAATGCAGATTGAAGCATGCATTTTTACTTTTTTGTGGTTTTTTTTTTTAATATATATCTTCTTATGCAACATGGCTAATATAGAACTATGTTTTGAATGACCACACATGTATGATCAGTATCAAATTATTTGAATTCTCAAGGCGAAAAGAAAGAATGAAGAAAGAGAGAAATAAAAAAAATTAAATTATTTTAAATGTTAAAATGCTTTTTACATATAATTGCAGGGGAAAAAATAAAGTTTTAAACAAGTAAATACAAGGTGAATTAGAGGACTTGCACTAGTTCCCTCATGTTTTTATGAAGAGAGATGTTTGGAGACTCTCAAGTATTCTATATGTTTTTGTTTATTATTATTATCAGACAACCATAAGTATATATTCAAGATGTATGAATACAACCAAATTTGTTAAAAATAGAATGGATGGGAAAATGATATTTAATGGAAACTGATTTGTCTCTATCCTTTATAAACTTTACAGAATTTTTTATATTTATTAGCCCTCCTATTAATTTCTGAAGGTTTTATTTTTTCTTTGAACCCAATTCACCGTTAAAAATTTTGCTCACATGTCTGGCAATTACTTTCATAATAAAGAGTTATTGAGGCTTTCTATGTAATACAACTTAATACAAATCGGTAAAAAGGATAGAAAGACCAACTGGGAGATCAAGAAGACTTCTGTTCAAGCTATTCTTTCTGATATGTACTGACTTTGTGACTCTGGGAAAATCATTTAACTATGTAAATCACTTAGTCTTTGGTGGAATGCTTTTTATGCCTGTACTTCCCCAAATTGATGAAATCCCAAGATACAGATCCATCTTTCCTTAGAAAATGTGTGTGTGTGTGTATGAATATATAAAATCAATCAATAGATATGAATGTATCATCCTGTTACATAATTTTAGATTAGGACTCAATATTTTTAAATGTTTAGAATTCTCCAGATAGCAACCAAACTGGAACAAAACCAGATTCATTTGACATTTTTTATTAATTAATTTTCTTTTTTAGTTTCTTTTCTCTGGTGCTTTCTGTGTTCTCTTTATCTATACTCTCTGGGATATGGGTAGAGATAAGTAATGTGTGCTACTTCGTTATTGAATTAATTCCAACCTCAAAGCACTGGTTATCCCTTGGGGGTGACTCTTGACAAGAACACTTTAAGCCTGATGATTCTGTCCTCTATCTTCAAAACCCTTCCAATTTCAGAAATTCCTGACTCCTTTTCCATGACCTTAAATAGAAATTACTCACCATTTCAGATCCATTTATCTTTAAATGAATTATAAAATTTTAAAAAATAAGTTAAATACTAAATATGAATATACTAATAAAAAATTGATGGGAGATAATTCAACTTGTAAATTTACTGAGAAAAGGCTTTAAGAAAATATGTTAATGAGCATACCATATCCCCTAGTGCATTATTTCTACTGACTTGAATAATGAAATGTATATCCTGTTAAATTGTTACACTGTAATTCTTGAGGGGGAAAAACAGAAAAAAAGAATTAGATAACTATATTCTGAACTTCTCTTTTAGACTGTGATATCTTTTTTTAATTTATTTTTTAATAACTTTTTATTAACAGAACCCATGCCAGGGTAATTTTTTATAACATTATCCCTTGCACTCACTTCTGTTCCGATTTTTCCCCTCTCTCCCTCCACCTCCTCCCCTAGATGGCAAGCAGTCCTATATATGTTGAATATATCACAGTATATCCTAGATACAACATATGTGTGCAAAACCAAACAGTTCTTTTGTTGCATAGGGAGAATTGAATTCAGAAGGTAGAAATAACCAGGAAGAAAAACAAAAATGCAAACAGTTTACATTCATTTCCCAGTGTTCTTTCTCTGGGTGTAGCTGCTTCTGTCCATCATTGATCAATTGAAACTGAGTTAGATCTTCTCTTTGTCGAAGAAATCCACTTCCATCAGAATACATCCTAATACAGTATTGTTGATGTATATAATGATCTCCTGGTTCTGCTCATTTCACTCAGCATCAGTTCATGTAATTCTCTCCAAGTTTCTCTGTATTCATCCTGCTGGTCATTTCTTACAGAACAATAATATTCTATAACATTCATATACCACAATTTATCCAACCATTCTCCAATTGATGGGCATCCATTCATTTTCCAGTTTCTAGTCACTACAAACAGGGCTGCCACAAACATTTTGGCACATACAGGTCCCTTTCCCTTCTTTAGTATCTCTTTGGGATATAAGCCCAGTTGTAGCAGTGCTGGTTCACAAGGTATGCACAGTTTGATAACTTTTGGGGCATAATTCCAGATTGCTCTCCAGAAAGGTTGGATTCATTCACAACTCCACCAACAATGCATCAGTGTCCCAGTTTTCCTACGTCCCCTCCAACATTCATCATTATTTTTTCCTGTCATCTTAGCCAATCTGACAGTTATGTAGTAGTATCTCAGAGTTGTCTTAATTTGCATTTCTCTGATCAATAGTGATTTGGAACACTCTTTCATATGAGTAGAAATAGTTTCAATATCATCATCTGAAAATTGTCTGTTCATATCCTTTGCCCATTTATCAATTGGAGAATGGCTTGATTTCTTATAAATTAGAGTCAATTCTCTATATATTTTGGAAATGAAGCCTTTATCAGAACCTTAGACTGTGATATCTTTGAGAACAAGGACTGTCTTTGACCTTTTCTTATTTCCAATATTCCACATGGGAGCTGGTCCACAGTAGGTACTTTGTAAATGTATATGGACTGACTAAAAACTGACTCAGAGCCAAAGTAAAGGAAAAAAATAGACTAGAAAGATTCTTGACTTTGTGTAGTGGAAGGAGCCCTAATTTTAGCATTAGACAATATGATTTTGATTTGCTTCTGCCATTGATAACCTATGTACAGATCTTGGGCAACTTAGGCTCTCTAAGCCCAAATTCTTTCAATATCAGGGGATAGATTTGAATCAATTATTAAGAGCCTACTATGCACTCACTGTGAGAAATATAAAAGAGAAATGAAACAACCTCTTTATGGATTCTAGATTTGGGATTTTAAGAATCCATAAAGAGCACTTGAGAGAACAAGTTGAATCTGTGAAAGATAATCACAGTGGGAGATAAGGGTTGTTTCATTTCTCTTTACATGTATGCATCAACCAATCAACAAACATTTATTAAGCACATACTATATGCCAAACACTGGGTACATTTAGAATGTATCCAGTGTTTGGCGTATAGTATGCGTGGTTAATGCATGCATGTAAAATAGAATTTATATTTGTGTTCAAAAAATCAACTTCACAAGTACAAGATGGAGAGGTACCAAAATCAAAAATTTCTCAGGAAAATGTGAAAATGGTCATGAAATACAAATTCATTATGTGTTGGCAGTCAGATTTGGCAGCAAAGAACATGAATGTGACATCGGTGTGAATGAGAAGACGCACATACATTGGAATAAGGATGTAGTCCTATTGTTCTAGCCTCCAATCAAAGTCCATCTGAAGGATGATTATCATTTCTTGTTAAGAGAATAAGGTCTTTTCTCCAGTGTCAGGATGCTGCTGTTCTTTGCAGGTTCTGATTGCACAGCTGCATCAATAGTCACTCCAAATATAGAAGCTTCTTTTTGTGCCACCTAGATTTGAATTCCCTGCCTCCTGAAGACCTCAAATTAATCCAGTTAATCTCTCAATCATGACCCTTAGCAGCAAACAGCTGGAGTTTTATGTTCAGAGTGGGCTTAGGAAGGACATTGATCAGCCAGAGAGGGGCTAGAAGAGGATAACCAAATGATGACAGATTTACAATTTGCATAACATGAAGATTCACTTGAAAGAACTGCAAATACTTAGTATAGAGGGGAGACCCACAAGGGCCACATTAGCTCTTTTCAAATATTTAAAGAACTGCCTTGGGAAGGAAGGAAATGAATTGTTCACTTTGGCAAAGGAGGAGAGATAGGAGTGATAAAAGGTAATTGTTTTAGCAATTGTAACAGAGAACAAAGTGTAAAACCTGAAATCATCTTATAAGAATCGTAGGCAGACAATTCACAAAGGAGAGATCTGGGAAAAGATGGGACTCTCTCCTAAAGTCTTTGTGAGGCATCTAGAGTTTAGACATATCCAAGGCCATCTCCAGTCATCTTGATCTATATCTTGCCACTGGATTAGATGGCTCTGGAAGGGAAAGTGAGGCAGATGGGCAAGTGACATTGCACAGCCCTCCCTTACTTAAATTCAGTTCACTTGCATGTTATAACATCACCACTCTGATGCTATGGTCCTCTTCAACAACAAAGGACAAAGAACAATTCAGACAAAGTTGTAAAGAAATTTGCCTGATTGTTTGCAGTTAAACAATTTGGTATATCAACAAGTGAGTAAAACATTCAACTTTGGGGAATCCAAAATACAAGCTTTGAGTGAACCCAAAACAATAAGTGGATCCTGAGAATTCCCTAGGGTCATCTAACTTCCCCAAAGTGAGGTCAGCCTGCCATCTTCTAGCAGCTTGAATTACACAATTTTCTAAACAATATTAATAAATAATAAAAATATTTCCCCAATCCTGAAAAGAAGTAAATGTAGACTCAGCTCATGGAAACCTTTTTAGGAATTAGAACTGTTTCATTAATTCAATGGGCTCTCAAGTCACCTCCCTTAGTTGAGGTGTTTGAATCAAGGTTTGAATATCCTTTGCCAGGTTCACTGTTCTTGAGTAGAAGGGAGTGTGAGTTGCATAGTAGGCTTGACCATTTCACCTCTGAGAGTGGGCTTGTGGGCTTCCTCCCAGAGTGCTCCTCTCCGACTCCTGGCAACGTTCGGAAGTAACTGACTTCAAGCTCCTCCCACAATTTTTTTAGCTGAACTCCTGACTGAGCCTCTGTCTGCTTCTTATACATCATCTCCCAAAGGTTTACTCCTCCCCTCCGAGGGAGGGATTAAGGGAGGTGTGAATTCACAAAGTTACAAAGTTAACTTTTGTGAATCTCCCATACTTGTGAACTCCAATGAGTACTTAAATACTTCTTGCTTATATGAGCTCTCTAAAAGTGTGAACACAAGCATTTTTCTATCAGTTGTACTTAGTACCTTGTTTCTTCTGGCCCATAACATCTCCTTGTAAGATCAGATCAATCATACTGAACCATGCTAAATTAGATAATTATTGTTTCTATCAACCCTAATGACTTAACAATTTGTAAAGATTCCAACAAGGTAGACCCTGACTGACTAGGTGGTGCAGTAAATACAATGCTGGGCCTGGAGTCAAGAAGACCTGAATTCAAATCTAACTTCAAACTAGCTGTGTGATCACCTAGCCTTGTTTACCACAGTTTCCTCATGTGTAAAATGAGATGGGAGGGAAATGGCAAATTACTTCAGTATCTTTGCCAAAAAAATCCCAAATAGCATTGGCAATGCATAGATATGACTAAAATGATTGAGCAACTTCAATAAAAAGTGGCCATTCAGGTCCCTTCCAGCTCTAAAATGTTAAGATTTTCCAGTGCCTATCCTTATAGCAGTATGGAACTTTCGAACACTTTAGAATATAACTCACTCTAGGCTGGGTTTTCTGCTTATTCTTCCAAATTTACCTGCCAAAATAGAGTTCATATTCAAAAATATTTATGCTAAAGAAAAGTCTTTAAATAATTTAACAGTTATATTTTTGGTGTTTACTTGTTAATTTTTATAGTCTGGGTAATAGAAGCCCAGCTAATCATCTACTTTCCATTTTGGGCTTTTTGTCCCCATGCTTCATGATGGGATTTTATAGTTCCATTAATGAATCAAAATAAAATTTAAACAACGTTATAAATGCTGTGAACAACCATCTGCTTTGCCTTAATTACCACGAACCTTAATGTGAGGCTTTCTACACTGAATACCAATATTCACTCCTTGGATTCAATGGAAATCAGAACCTTTCACCTCCAAAGGAGAAAAAAGCTTGTACTGACCAATTCTGAAGGGTGGAAAGCAGTGCATGGGAAGGCAGCTAAAATATAAAGACGTTCTTTATTGTTTCTGCAGCTGTCATTATGTGATTCCCTGTTATAAACCTGAACATAGGATTAGATTTAGAACGGAGAGGAAACCCAGGGAATTTTTTTTCCAATACCTTCATTTTTGAGATAAAACAACCACCACCACCACCACCACCACCAGAACAACAAAAACAACAAACAACAAACAACAAACAACAACAACAACTGAAGCCATGGGGATTAAATGACTTAGCCAAGATCACACAGAATGTGAGCAGCATCATCAGGATTGGAAATGAAGTCTTTGAATCCCAAAGTCAATGTTCTTCACACAGCAACGGAGTCTCTCACACTATCCTGGGGTGAAAGTGGAATAGCACCAAGCACTGAAACAGCTGAATATCCAAATTACATTAGAGATCGTTCTCCTATGGAAGGGCAGGAAATTATCTTATGGCAATAGCAATGACACACATATACATACATATATATATATATATATATATATATATATATATATATGTATGTATATACACACACATAACACCTACATAATACATATATATAATACATATGATATATGTGGCTGTATATGTATGTATATGTACATATATATGTATATGTCATGCACACAACATATATATATATGTGTGTATGAGTGCATATACACCCATATGCATATATGACTGCAATGTACACAATCCTACTGTACATGTGCAATGCAGTGTGGCTGCATGACTACATATACATGGTTGCTATGCACCCATATATACATATATGTACATATGTGACACATGTGTATTGCTTGCTTGAGTGCTCCTGCAGATGTGCATGTGTGATGTATACATATGAATATGCATGTGGGGTATATAATGAGAGCATTTGTTTTCTGTGGATTATATGCATTTCTACAATGATGTTTTAAATATGGTTGCTGGAGCTGCATAGAGAGATCCCTTTGCCACCCTATTGCAACAAACCCTGTACTTGCTATGTTTTGTTTGTTTGTTTGTTTTAATGTTCAGGCCATTTTTCTGTTTGCTACCCTTAAAGATGAAGTGGGAACACAAGCTCAAATCTTTTCTCTTCCCCAAAAAATTCTAGTTAAATAAAAAGCTACCACTAAAAGTTAAACTCATTTATTCAAATAAACAGCAAACAAATCAGGGAAGTTCCTCACATTAAAACATTGGAGTCATCTTGGGCTACATATTAACTTTTTGTTGTCTATTGTTTTTTATTCCTTTCTGTGATGTCATTTTGTGTTTTCTTGGCAAAGAAACTGGAATGGTTTGCCATTTCCTTTTTCAGCTTGTTTTATAGATGAAGAAACAGACACAAACAGAGTTAAGTGGTTTGTCCAGAGTCACACTGCTGGGAAGAGTATAAGACTAAATTGGAACTCAGGAAAATGAAGCTTCCTGACTCCAGGCTAGACATCTTATACACTGTACTTATACACTGTACCACCTCCCTGGCTTATATACTGACAAAATTACAAATTAACATTGTCTATCTTTTATATCTTTATTTTTTTGTTAAACATTTCACAGTTAATGCTTAATTTGGTTTGGGCAACACTCTGAAGTTTGAGTGGTTCTTGCAGTGAGTCAGATACCTCTGGATTAGACACATCTGAGAGTAAACACCATAAAGAAAGTGCCCTGATCATATATAAGGAGAGAAACCCCCAAAGTTCCTAGGAAGAAAAGAGAGCCTGGTACTACATGTGCCCTCTTGAAACAAGAGGACAGAGAAACTTTCTTCTCCAAAACTCTCATACCAACTTCCCATCACCGAGGCAGACAAAATTGAGTTAATACAGCGATGGAGAGAGTCTTATGGAAATGTTCTCAACTTGAGCCTGCTATATCAAGTGTTCCAAGTGAAGTTTGAAGTTTTAATAATTTCAAATGTTGCTAGACTTTTGAGACACCATGCATATATGGAATAGACATGTGTATATAAAGTATGTGTGTGCATATAAGTATGCCCATAAACATGCATATATGTGGGCACATATATTACATTATAATATGTACTTATTTGTTCATTACTAAGCCAGTTATTTCATCTATGTGAGAAAATCTCAATAAAGACATCTTCTATCAATACAAGTCAATAGCTTCCCTGAAAAATATTCTTCTTACAGAACTGCCAGGAGCACTGAAATGTTAAGTAACTTGTTTATGGTCACACAGCTACGAGGCATGAAAATGGGCCTTGGTCTCAGATTTTCCTGACTTTGAGGCTAGCTTTCCAACCAGTGAGATGCACTACTTGTGATGATAAAACTTAAAATATGTTACTTATGCATTGCTTGAAGGGTTGCCCTTTTTATACACAAACACACACAAGCACAAAAGCATATGTATTACAGTCACTCCTCAACATTCTTTCTTGATTTCAAGCAGTTTTGTGATTTTATTATCCACATCATTTTCTTTTTTTTTTTTTTTTTTTTTTTTTTTTTTTTTTTTTTATTTATTTATTTAATAGCCTTTAATTTACAGGATATATATACATGGGTAACTTTACAGCATTAACAATTGCCAAACCTCTTGTTCCAATTTTTCACCTCTTACCCCACCCCCCCCACCCCCTCCCCTAAATGGCAGGATGACCAGTAGATGTTAAATATATTAAAATATAACTTAGATACACAATAAGTATACATGACCACAACATTATTTTGCTGTACAAAAAGAATCAGACTCTGAATTATTGTACAATTAGCTTGTGAAGGAAATCAAAGATGCAGGTGTGCATAAATATAGGGACTGGGAATTCAATGTAGTGGTTTTTAGTCATCTCCCAGAGTTCTTTTTCTGGGTATAGCTAGTTCAGTTCATTACTGCTCCATTAGAAATGATTTGGTTGATCTCGTTGCTGAGGATGGCCTGATCCATCAGGACTGGTCATCATCTAGTATTGTTGTTGAAGTATATAATGATCTCCTGGTCCTGCTCATTTCACTTAGCATCAGTTCGTGTAAGTCTCTCCAGGCCTTTCTGAAATCATCCTGTTGGTCATTTCTTACAGAACAGTAATATTCCATAATTTTCATATACCACAATTTATTCAGCCATTCTCCAACTGATGGACATCCATTCAGTTTCCAGTTTCTAGCCACTACAAAAAGGGCTGCCACAAACATTCGTGCACATACAGGTCCCTTTCCCTTCTTTATAATCTCTTTGGGATATAATCCCAGTAGTAACACTGCTGGATCAAAGGGTATGCACAGTTTGATAACTTTTTGAGCATAGTTCCAAACTACTCTCCAAAATGGTTGGATTCGTTCACAACTCCACCAACAATGAATCAATGTCCCAGTTTTCCCACATCCCCTCCAACAATCATCATTATTTTTTCCTGTCATCTTAGCCAATCTGACAGGTGTGTAGTGGTATCTTAGAGTTGTCTTAATTTGCATTTCTCTGATTAATAATGACTTGGAGCATCTTTTCATATGACTAGAAATAGTTTCAATTTCTTCATCTGAGAATTGTCTGTTCATATCCTTTGACCATTTTTCAATTGGAGAATGGCTTGATTTTTTATAAATTAGAGTTAATTCTCTATATATTTTGGAAATGAGGCCTTTATCAGAACCTTTGACTGTAAAAATATTTTCCCAGTTTATTGCTTCCCTTCTAATCTTGTCTGCATTAGTTTTGTTTGTACAAAAACTTTTCAGTTTGGTATAATCGAAATTTTCTATTTTGTGATCAGTAATGATCTCTAGTTCTGCTTTGGTCATAAAGACCTTCCCCTTCCACAGGTCTGAGAGGTAAACTATCCTATGTTCCTCTAATTTATTAATAATTTCATTCTTTATGCCTAGGTCATGAACCCATTTTGACCTTATCTTGGTGTACGGCGTTAAGTATGGATCAATGCCTAGTTTCTGCCATATTAGTTTCCAATTTTCCCAGCAATTTTTATCAAACAGTAAGTTCTTATCCCAAAAGCTGGGATCTTTGGGTTTGTCAAAGACTAGGTTGCTATATTTGTTGACTGTTTTATCCCTTGAACCTAATCTATTCCACTGATCAACTAATCTATTCCTTAGCCAATACCAAATAGTTTTGGTAACTGCTGCTCTATAATATAATTTTAGATCTGGTACAGCTAAGCCACCATCATTTGATTTTTTTTTCATTAATTCCCTTGAAATTCTTGACCTTTTGTTTTTCCATATGAACTTTGTTGTTATTTTTTCTAGGTCATTAAAATAGTTTTTTGGGAGTCTGATTGGTATAGCGCTAAATAAATAGATTAGTTTAGGTAATATTGTCATCTTTATTATATTTGCTCGCCCTATCCAAGAGCATTTAATATTTTTCCAATTGGTTAGATCAGACTTAATTTGTGTGAAAAGTGGTCTGTAATTTTGCTCATAAAGTTTCTGATTTTCCCTTGGCAGATAGATTCCTAAATATTTTATATTATCAGTAGTTACTTTAAATGGAATTTCTCTTTGTAACTCTGACTGTTGGATTTTGTTAGTGATATATAAGAATGCTGATGACTTATGTGGGTTTATTTTATAACCAGCAACTTTGCTAAAGTTGTGGATTATTTCTAATAACTTTTTAGCAGAATCTCTGGGGTTCTCTAAGTATACCATCATGTCATCGGCAAAGAGTGATAATTTGGCTTCCTCATTGCCTATTCTTATTCCTTTAATCTCTTTCTCAGCTCTTATTGCTATAGCTAGCGTTTCTAATACAATATTAAATAGTAACGGTGATAGTGGGCAACCTTGTTTCACTCCAGATCTTATTGGGAATGGTTGCAGTTTGTCTCCATTACATATGATGCTTACTGATGGTTTTAAATAGATGCTGCTGATTATTTTAAGGAAAAGTCCATTTATTCCTATACTCTCAAGTGTTTTTAATAGGAATGGATGTTGGATTTTATCAAATGCTTTTTCTGCATCTATTGAGATGATCATATGGTTTTTGTTAATTTGGTTATTAACATGGCCAATTATATTGATAGTTTTCCTAATATTGAACCAGCCCTGCATTCCTGGTATAAATCCTACTTGATCATAGTGTATTATCTTGGAGATGATTTTCTGTAGTCTTTTTGCTAATATCTTATTTAAGATTTTAGCATCAATATTCATTAGGGAGATTGGTCTATAATTTTCTTTCTCTGTTTTCAGCCTACCTGGTTTAGGTATCAGTACCATGTCTGTGTCATAGAAGGAATTTGGTAGGACTCCTTCATTCCCTATTTTATCAAATAATTTATATAGCATTGGGGCCAATTGTTCTTTAAATGTTTGGTAAAATTCACATGTAAATCCATCTGGTCCTGGGGATTTTTTCTTAGGGAGTTGTTTAATTGCCTGTTCTATTTCTTTTTCTGAAATGGGACTATTCAAGCAATTTACTTCCTCCTCTGTTAGTCTGGGAAGTCTATATTTTTGGAGGTAGTCATCCATTTCACTTAGGTTATCAAATTTATTGGCATAAAGTTGAGCAAAATAACTCCTTATTATTTCTCTAATTTCCTCTTCATTGGTGGAAAGTTCTCCCTTTTCATTTTTAAGACTACTAATTTCATTTTCCTCCCTCCTTTTTCTAATCAGATTTACCAAAGGCTTATCTATTTTATTGGCTTTTTCATAGAACCAACTCTTAGTTTTATTAATTAGTTCAATAGTTTTTTTACTTTCAATATTTTTAATTTCTCCTTTTAATTTTAGAATTTCCAATTTAGTATTTGATTGGGGGTTTTTAATTTGGTCTTTTTTTAGTTTTTTTAGTTGCAAGCCCAATTCATTAATCTTTTCTTTCTCTGTTTTATTCAAGTAAGCCTCTAAGGATATAAAATTCCCTCTTATTACCGCTTTGGCTGCATCCCACAAATTTTGGTATGATGTCTCATCATTGTCATTATCTTGAGTGAAATTATTAATTGTATCTATAATTTGCTGCTTCACCCAATCATTCTTTAAGATGAGATTGTTTAGTTTCCAATTACTTTTTGGTCTATTTCCCCCTAACTTTTTGTTGAATGTAGTTTTTATTGCATCATGATCTGAAAAGAAAGCATTTACTATTTCTGCTTTCTTGCATTTAATTTTGAGGTCTTTATGTCCTAATATATGGTCAATTTTTGAATAGGTTCCATGAACTGCTGAGAAGAAAGTATATTCCCTTCTATCTCCATTCAATTTTCTCCAAAGATCCAACATACCTAATTTTTCTAATATTCTATTTACTTCTTTAATTTCTTTCTTATTTGTTTTGTGGTTTGATTTGTCTAATTCTGAGAGTGCAAGGTTGAGATCTCCTACTATTACAGTTTTGTTGTCTATTTCTTCTTGCAACTCTCTTAACTTCTCCTTTAGGAAGTTGAGTGCCATACCACTTGGTGCATATATGTTTAATATTGATATTGCTTCGTTGTTTATGCTACCCTTTAGCAGGATGTAGTTTCCTTCCTTATCTCTTTTAATTAGATCAATTTTTACTTTTGCTTGATCTGAGATAAGGATGGCTACCCCTGCTTTTTTGACTTCACCTGAAGCATAATAGATTTTGCTCCAGCCTTTTACCTTTACTCTATATGTATCCCCCTGCTTTAAATGTGTTTCTTGTAAACAACATATTGTAGGGTTCTGACTTTTGATCCAGTCTGCTATCTGCCTCCTCTTTATGGGGGAGTTCATCCCATTCACATTTACGGTTAGAATTACTAAATCTGTATTTCCTGCCATCCTAATAACCCCAGATTGTGCTTTACTTATTCTTGCCTCTCCCAACCCTCTTTCCCCCTTTTAAACTTATGTACCCCTCTTGTATCACGATACTTATCCTCTTTATAATCCCTCCCTCCCCCCCTTTGAGTCTTTCCCCCTTCCTTCCCTTATTACTCTTTTTCTTTTCCCTTTTCCTCTCCCCCGTTTTTAATGAGGCGAGAGAGAATTTTCTCTAAAACAAATGTCAATTATTTTTTCTTTGAGCCAACTCTGATGAGAGTAAGATTCACACAATGTTCCTCCCCCTCTCTAAATTCCCTCAGATATGATAAGTTTCCTTAGCCTCTTTGTGGGATGTGGTTTCCCTCTTTTTATCCCTCCTTCCCACCTTATTCTGCCATCATCCCTTTTCCATATCTACTTCCCTTTTTTATGTTATATCAGTACAATCAAATTATACATGTATTCTTTTTGTATATCCACAACAGAAATACAATTCTCAAGAGTTATTTTTACCTTTTCTGCATCTCTTGAGTTCTATTCTTGGAGATCAAATTTTTTGTTTAGTTCTGGTTTTTTCTTCAGAAACAAATGGAATTCATTTGTTTCATTAAATGTCCATCTTCTTCCCTGGAAGAAAATGCTCAGCTTAGCTGGGTAGTTTATTCTTGGCTGCATCCCAAGTTCTTGTGCCTTTCGGAATATCATATTCCAGGCCCTTCTTTCCTTTAATGTAGAGGCAGCCAGATCTTGGGTGATCCTTATTGTGGCACCTCGGTATTTAAATGGTTTTTTTTTGGCTGCTTGTAAAATTTTTTCCTTAATCTGATAGTTCTGAAATTTGGCCACAATATTCCTTGGGGTTTTTATTTTAGGGTTTCTTTCAGAAGGTGTTCGGATGAATTCTTTCAATGCCTATTTTACCTTCTGATTCTATTACATCTGGGCAGTTCTCTTTGATGATTTCTTGTAAAATAGTATCTAGGCTCTTTTTTTCATCATAGTTTTCGGAAAGTCCAATAATCCTCAGATTATCTCTCCTAGATCTATTTTCCAAGTCTGTCATTTTAGCAAGTAGATAATTCATGGTTTTTTCCAGTTTGTCATTTTTTTGGTTTTCACATCATTTTCACTAGGTAGCAAGGTAGACTAGTAGATAGAGCTCTGGATGTAGAATCAGGAAAATTCCTCTTTACCTTACCCTGTTTGCCTCAGTTTCTTTATCTGTAAAATGAGCCAGAGAAGAAAATGACACTCCTCCATGACCTCAACTTAGAAAATCCCAAATATGATCACATAGACTCAGAAACAGCTAAAAAGAACAGAAAAACAATAACATTTTCACTTTCATATAGACAACCATGACCCCATGCAATAGAGAAAAAAAAATATGAGAGGAGTAAATGCAACAAACTTAGGGAGTAGCTGGTATCCTGCCAAACTCTGCTAGACTTTCATCCTCTGATACCCTTAAGGATGTAAAACATATATAAAAGATATAAAGCAGACTGCTGAAAGATTATTTCAAGCCAATGGGTCCTTAATGATCTCCAATACCAACATCCAGCTGTGAAGGACAGAGTGTTAGAGGTGATGACCAGACCTTGTCATTCTCAGCTTCTTCCACTAGTAGCAAACAGAATATCACTAATCAATTTCTTGCTTTTCAAAGGGTGGCCAAGTTAGAGAGGTTTGCAGCAGTGGTACACAGTACTACGTCCTAATACTGCTAGCTAATGCAGTGGAGTTTAAGATTCTGGTTAAAAAAATGTTTTTTGAGAAATTTCTTTGCTGTATCATGTTTATGTTACTGTAGATATCATGTGTTACAAAAAGTAATATTGTCAGAAATCGATGTTTCTTTTTTATTGAGATGTTAGCACAAAAGGTCACAGAATTCTAGGGAATCACTAGCAAGAAAAATATTTTTCATGCTACCAGTATCTTTTAAGCACTGAATTTTATGGATTATTTCATGAAAATAATGCCTTAGGAAAACTATTTTATCAGAATTCTGCCAAGATGCTTTTACTAGATTATGACAGCTCTATATGTTGGGAGCTGTAATGGGCTGAAGCTTGAGTTGATGCACTGAGGTCCCAAGCACATGAGGCTAAATAGTAATTGGACCATACTCTATTAAGATATGCTTGGAGAAAGAATGTCCCCCACCTACTCTTTGTGCAAGTTCTGATGTATAGGAAATGGCATAGGGATGATTTTGGTGGGTGGAGAGAGAGGGGCAAAAAGAGAGGCAGAGAGACTGCTGGCCAGGTTCGTGCTGTGGCCCCTCACATTCCTATCGCCATCCCCAGATCGAAGATTTTCCCTTAATCTGAATTCCTGACTCCGACTGATTTTAAAATACATGGTCATCACACTTGGTGCCCAATGTGGGGCCCAGAGTGGTTTGCCCTTTCTTTCTCCAGCTCATTTTATAGATGACAAAACTGAGGCAAACTGGGTGAAGTTACTTGTATAGGGCCACTTGCGTTAAGTGTCTAAATATAGATTTGAAATTGGAAAGATGAGTCTTCCTGATTCAGGCCTTGGGACTCTATCCACTGTGCTACCTACCCACTCACAAAAGAGTTATAAGTTTTAAATAAAACTATAGCTTTCTGGTACAAAATTATATAAGGAAGCTTGATACAATGAAAGGAGCATGTAATGGGCTGAAGCTCCAGTTGATGCACTGAGGTCCCAAGCACTTGAGGCCAAATACTAATTGGACTATACTCTATTAATATATGCTTGGAGAAAGAATGGACCCCACCCACTCTTTGTGAAAGTTCTGATGTATAGGAAATGAAGTAGCGAGAAAGAGGGGCAAAGAGAGAGGCAGAGAGATTGCTGGCCAGGTTCGTGTTGCAACAGCTCACATTCCTATCGCCATCCGCCTTCACCTCCATAAAGAATAAAGATCGAAGATTTTCCCTTAACCTGAATTCCTGACTCTGGCTGATTTTAAAATACGCGGTCATCACAGGGAGCCATAGTAAGAGTTGGGTGACAGTGGACACCAAAGGTAGATGAGCAGCCCCCGAAAAGTGTTCAGTGAGCCCTTACACCAGAGGTGCTAGTTCTCTGTGGACCAAGTTGAAGATAACTGACAAACCTCAAATCTGGTGATTTTAGAAGAATATCTATACTAAACATATGAAGACTTCCCCATGAAATAAGCAGATTAGAATGGTTTGTTCTAATTGCCAAGAAGATAGCTGAAGCAGATGCTCTGGAATGCTTAGAGCCTGGTTAGACATCAAAAACACCAAGGTTATTCACCACATCCACCATCTCTAATCATCTTGATTTTTGTCTTCCCACTAGACTTCAATGACTCTGAAAGAGACAGCGAGACTGACAACTTTGTGCAACTCTGCCCCCCTTAAATAAAATTCACATGCAAGTCAAGATGTCACTCTGAGACATTATTGGTCCTCTTCTAAACAAGACACAATATTGTTATATTTAAGAATTATACTCAGAAAAATATTTTTAGCAATCTCTAATGAAAGATTATAGTTGCTAGTGTTCAGGGAAACAATTTCCTATTTCCCATGGGATCAATGGGTCAATATTTGCATTTTTTTAAACTTATGTTCCATTTTCTGGTAACATTGCCCCCCACAAAAGTTAAAGATTGATAGTTTAACTTAACTTAATCTAATTAACTTTAGATTAGATTAACTTAATCTAATGATTAAGATAGATTGTAAACTCTCTGCAGACAGAGGTAATTCCGCTATTGTCTTTGTATTCTCACATAGAGGGCTGAAACTCTTGAGTCCTTGCACTGAGGTTGGTTCAAGCACTTAGGGCTAATTACCAATTGGACAACACTCTATGGGCAAATGCTTGGAAAATGGCCCTTCCCACCATCCTGTGCTGGCTCAATGATCGGTGTATACAGAAGATTGTAGAAGGGACTAGGGGGTGGAGTAAGACAAGCCAGAGTGACTTTAGCAGTAGATGAGGAAGAAGGTGGTTGCAGAGATTCTGCTTCCATCCTGTTCACTTCTATCCCTAAAAACCAAGAATTAAGACTAAGGACTTTTGCTTATCCTGACTCCCGCTGACCAGGCAGCTATCCTTGGTGCTAGCGTGGTCGCTCTCTCACTATTCTCATTATTTAACAAATGGTGGGGGGGAATCTTACTGATGCATTATAAAGTATAAAATACTTTAAGATCTCATTTGATCCTTATACAATGGTGGGATGGTACAATGGTAATACAGGTATTGCTAATTTCATTTTATAAATAAGGAAACTCAGATTTAGAAGGATCAAGTGAATTGTCATGGTCATAAAATGCAGTATATAACTGCCTTAAAAAAAAAAAATCCAACAACAATGCATTTAGAAAATACATGAGAAATGTCTGTAATCTACAACTATTTCTTCTTCAAACTTTCTAAATTTTGTCCTAGGCATTTTGAAAGAGAGATTATATGAATTCAGATACAATGGACAGAGCAAACTAACTCATGTATTTCAGGCTGAACAGTTGATTAATATCATTACAATACCATTTATAACAGCACTGCAAACAAATTAATATGCATTGAGCTGCAGGGACACAAAGGAGAAGCATATGAAGATAAACTATGTGTAAACAATGTCATACCCTGTGGAACTTGTGTGAAATGGAAATGATTATTGAATTAGAACCTTAGAATCTTGCTAAACAACACACTGAATTCTGTTCCCTTGAGGGAAAGACTTAAATTATCTTATTGATCTAGAAGAATTCTAAACTTTCTGATTAGAAATAGGGATGGGATGATGTGGTGATAAAGACCTTCTAGTCAAGTTCCCTTATTTTATTTTATTTCATATTTAACAATCTATCTGTTGCATATAATGTCATTAATCTGTTCCCTGTTATCGTCTCCATGGAGACTTCTGGGAAAAAAAAAAGCTTCCAAAGCAAATCACCATTCCTGCATTACCTATCATAACAAATCACGTTTTTTGTTTGTTTGTTTGTTTTCATACAGATGTTTGTATCCAAGGAGTCAACTGGAAGCAATACTGACCACTGCATTTTGTCCTAGTTCTATTGTCTTTTAGGGCTGCCTGTTGTCATTTATTCTTTGTTCTCAAAGACTATCAATGACATCAGGATTGGGATATCTCAATGTTTATGTGAATTAGATTTAAGCAAGGCAGGAGTGTGCAAAGTTATTAGCTTCACTCTCTCCTTCAGGGTTGTCCAAGTTCAATGGCAAAACATTGGTCAGATGCCTGGAGATATTTATGGTTACATAATTTTAGCAATTGTATGTATCTGCCCCCCATTCATTTTGCTTTGATCATCCTTTAGTTCCTACAAGTGATCCCAAGTTTCTCTGAATTGCTTATATTCATCATTCCTTAGGGATAAGATAGAAATTAAACCTGTCATTTCATTGGCACATGAATCCCACACTATCAAGGCAGATCAACATCTTCTCTGTACCTTTAGTACTGCCTAAAGTATCAAGAACACAAATGGCTGTCCAAAACCACAAAGACAGTATGGAAACGGTGAGATGGTCTCGGGTCTTCCTCATTCCAAAATCATCTTTTTAACCACTATACTACACTGCCTCTCATTCTTTATCTCTTAATCCCCCTATTCCTTATAGTATTACATTCGTATAATAAAATGTATTCACTTGTCTTCCCAATTAATGGCCACTCAATTTGCTTCTGGTGTTTTGCTAGCCCAAAAAAATGATAGCAATCATATGTCCTTAGTTTTCAAACTCCAGATCCACTCTGTACCCTCTGCTATAAATGTCAGATAACAAAAACACTGGTTCAAAAGATATGAAGAAATTGGGAACATTTCTTATATAAGTATAAATAGACTTTACAGATATTGAAATGAATGTCCAAACAATAGTAGGTTTTTGCGAATAGGAATAATTTACTTCACTAGTCTTGTATCCCCTAAGTGAGAAAAACAAAGCACAGAAAAACTTATGAAAGTTATATGGAAAAAAAAAGAAAAGAAAGAAAAAAAGAAAAAAAAAAGAAAAGAAAAGAAAAAAGAAAATTATGCAGCAAGTGACAATGCTAGGCTAGATCTCAAATCTGTTGTTCTCTTTACTTTGACATACTGTTCTGCCCTTCAACTATTTTTTTTTACTTGAGACCTTCCAAATATTGCTACATGGGGATGATATTGAGCTAATTATATCATTTGCCAGAATATGCCAGAACCTCTTTAATGAGATCCACAGTCACTTAAAAGAGATTGAACTTAGATCCACATTAAAAAAAAAAAAAAGGATAGCAAGTAGTTGAAGAATGCCTGCTATCTATAACTAAGATATGTGTTTTGGATTAAATTGTCCATTAAGGCAGGCTGGAACTGGACAAACAGAACATAACTGAACAGGAGGGGGAAAGTTGCAAGTTGAAACCTTTGGCAAAACTTATCAGTATTTTAGTGACTCCAAGCTTCTCCCTGAAACAAAGGATCATTATGATATTCTTCTGGTAATCTATATAGTCATGATTTATGGAATACTGCTGCCTCTGAAAATCTGTGTTTGAAGATCACTTAGAGATCCACAAAGGAGGGCATGGTGGATATGATCATCCTACAACTCATCACAAACTAAGAATTATGAAAGAGATGGCTTACAAAGCATATAATCAATGAATGACCCTCCCCTCTCAAAATAAAATTATTTGATTAATTATATAGTAAGAATGACTTGCAATTTACAAACAGGCTGGGTGCTTCATTGGTAGCTAGACAATGGGAAAAAAAAAAAACAAGCAGAAGGACCCTTTCTAAGAGATGTCTAAGGACATGTGATCTAAGTTCCAAAGTACAAATAAGCCATGGATGGGTTGCAATCAGCAACATACAGAAATTACCACAGTACTTGGCACCTATTAATTGCAAAAGCAATACTAGTTGATGAATCATTGAAGGGAAGACCCTTATCAATAAGACTATAGATCTGTTGCATACACTTATCTACCAGATTGCAGTCTCCTTGAAGACAGCAAACCATTTCATCTAAATATTATAATTCCTGTAAAAACCCTTGGCACAGTGATCAGTACATAAGAAATATTGACTAAATTTTGCAATTAACTAGAATTGCCCACTGAAAATATATTAAAATTCCTAAAGTATAGAATGACTTAAGGTGATTCATTACAATGGGCTAGCTAATTTTTATGTCTCATTCAAATATCTATTATCATAAGATTTAGAACTAGAAAGAATTTTAGAGACTGTTTTTATAACTTTTCTGAAGTCTTGGTGCTGGAGTACTGAGTGCTAAGCACTCAATTAGTGTTTATTGATGTGATTGATTCCCCTCAACTGACATCAAAGGGGGAAGAGACTTTATGACTTCCCCAGTGATGGGGTGGATGAAGAGTAGCCACTAACAGCACCTGGACTTGAACTCACATCCTGACTCAAGCTACAATTGTGTTTCTACAATACTTTTCTTCACTGAAAGCAAATGTGCTCAGAATATCCTTCAAATCTTTAAAAATCCCCTATGTTGGTACTGATGTATTTTAATAAACTCTTTGGGAGGTATGACTAACCTTTTATTAAAATATCAATTTTATTTAATTATGCCCTTACACACATAAACCCACTAATCTTGAAAAGCAAGAAAGCCAATTAAACTATTCTAGAATGCATTATCCATGAAATAATGATGAGCCTTTACAGCCTTCTAATTTAAGCAGGTACATTGAAATTACCGATAACATCTGCTGTCAAAAGTTCTGCCCAGTCAAGATTCAAATTAGATTTCCCCACTTTTAGATAAAGTTCCTAAATGTCTTTTTGTTTATTGCCTTGGATTCAGGCCATAAAAATGTCAAAATCATGTTTTCTTGAGTTGATTTTCTCTGTAGATATTCTTTGAGCCTCCACTAGCCTCATTTTCTTCATTTGTAAAATGAGGAGTTTAGACTAAGTGATCTTGAAAGTCACTTCTAGTTAAAAATCTATTATCTTTTTTTTTCTTCTCTTAGTGATGGGAAAGCAAGAAACTACATCTTTTTAAATGTATGTCTTCACAAGTAGGAAAAGCTTCATTCATTGTATTTATAACCCCATCATAAGCAGTTTGGTATTTAATCAGTGCTTAATAAATGCTTTTAAATTGATTGTTCTTGTTCAGTTATATTGCCATCGGATCATCCCTTTCATTTCTAAGCTCAAGATACCCTCTTTAGTTTACATTGCCCCCCTTCATTTTTAAATTGTTTGTTCCTAATGATGTGGTTGATGTAGACAATAAATGGTGGCACTGAAAGTTGGGGTTCTAGCATGTGAAGAATGAATTATTGTCATTCTCTTTGGCAAAAAAAAAAAAGATAGATTTATTTAGGGAAATAGGCTACAAAAAAAATGAAGAGATATAATAGACACCAGGAATTGTAAATATGAAATAGAGTTGGGAGAGCATAGAAAGGGGTTTTAATAATTAATGATGGAATGGGCAAATTCCCTAGTGAAATTTATCATTTACTAGGAAAAAGGAAACACTCCATGTGATTGGGACATGTTCTTAGCTGGGAAGCTAAATCCTAAAGTGGACATAGCACCCTAAAAGAGTTAGGAAAAGTGGGATCAAGAGAGGAGAGATACCATAAGGCATGCTGGGGTTAGGAGAGACAGTACAAAGCATGGTGGGCTAGCCCCACCATGGCTAGGAGATACCACGTGGTATGGAGGAGGGCTAAAGAGAAAGATAGCATGAGGCAGAGTGCCATCATTGACTGAACCAAAGGAGATCAGTGAGTGGAGTGGCCATAAGGATATTTTATGAGGAAAATTTAACCTCAGGGACATAACTGGGATTTCTGACAGGAGATGGCAAAGCAAAGCTGCCCAAGACTCCTACAGAAGGTGGATCTTAGGCATTTGACATATCTTGGATTTCTGACTGGACGACTTTCCTAGAGGATGGGACCAAGGAGCTAAACTGATCTCTTTCAGGGACTTCTCCCTCCTTGACTCAGGGATAAAATCTTCAGTTTCTTTCTGCCCAATATATCATTCAAGACCTTGCCATTAGCAAACTGCTTAGACTTTATGTCAGTGAAAATGAACAAAACTCTTTTACTAAAATATATATGGGACTGTTAGGTAAGTGTGGGGGGGAGGCTGTGTGTGTGCGTGTGGGGGCTCCCAACACACATGAGTAAAGTAAATAATTTTATCTTCTGCCAAACTTTTACATTACACCAAACCTCAGCTCAGACTACTATACATCTGACCTCATCCCAGAGATTGACCAAGAAAACCTGAAAACATTGGGATAGTAATTTACCATTACCACAAGAACATCAAGACATCAAGATACAAAAGCCAGGATTGCTTTATCAGTAATTTAGCTCAACCAAGGAGTTATCCTCTCTAGTGGAAGTATAGGATCTGGAAGAGAACAGACCACATGGTATATGCAAGTCAGACATCATCAGCAAACAGAATATCTCCCCAGCAATGCACTATATCACTGGATTAGCACACAATGTTTAACCTCAGTGGGTGACAAGAAGAAATCTTTCCCCAATTCCAATAAGACAGTCAATATTACAATGTCCAAATTAGTATTCATTATTTTTTCTCATGCTTAATATTCCTTCCCCAAACCCCACTTCTACATGTATATTTGTTCTAAGACCACCTATTCAAGATACTTAAAAAAAGGCTTAGAAAAAGACCAAAAAATAATAATAATAGAAAGTTAAAGTGGCAACATAATATTCACTTTCCTACTCCCTCATATATATTAAGAATAAAAGAGTTTTAATATATAATGCCACCTTTTTCTGTAGGACCTTAAAGTCCTTAATCTGCTCATATCACCCTCTCAAAATTTTCTATCACATCCATCATCTCTGCTAAATAGACTGCTCACTTGGATTCTCAGGATCTGCTCCTCTTCAGAGCTCAATTGATGGAGTTAAGACTCCTTTTCTTCCACAATTGGCTCTCTACTGCTACTCGCATCCTGGTCCTTGAAAGCAGTACTTTCTAATTTGATAGATAAATAGATACATAGAAAGACACACAGAAAGGCAATTTTTGTCATTATTTCACCTGATTTTATCCTTTCTTTCTAGTCTAATTTCATGTCCCTCCCCTTCCTGTATTCTGCTTCCTACCCAAACTGGTTCTTTCTTATTCCCCAAACTCCATGTTTTAGCTCTCTCTTGGGACTTGGTGTGAGATGTCCCCCATTTTTGAAAGGTTTGCTTCCTCTCCTCGGCCCCTGGAGATCCGAGGATCCCTTCAAAGTAGAAGGTAACTCGGAAGGAAGACAAAGGTTTTAAGAAGATCAAGGAAATCTTAAAGAAGATATGATTTTAGCTGAGATTTGAAGGAAAGCAGAAAGCAGGGAAGAGGGACTCATTTCAGGTAAGGGAGAGAGACAATGAAAATATAGAGGGTTGAGATGCAGTATCTCTTGGGAGGAACAATAGTAAGGAGAGTGTCACTATAGTGGAGTTAAAAAAGGGAAGAAAAGTATGAGAATACTTGAAAGATTGGAAAAGGCTAGGAAGTTATGGACTCTGAATACCAAATATAAGACATTACATTTGATACGAGAGACAATGGATATCATTGAATATAGACCTGATATGGTCTTTAAAATGACCAGTACAATCTGCTTTTTAGGAGAACTACTTTGCTTTTTGAGGATCACTGAGTGTTGGATGAACTGAAGTGGGGAAAAACTTGAGGTTAGAAGACCAACAAACAGGCTATTACAATAGTTCAAGCATGAGATGATAAGGTTCCAAATATGGCTGATGGCAATATCAAAAGGGAGAAGGTAGTATAGTATATAGTATATAGTATAGTATAGTATGTAGACTAGGAAGAAATGGAAGAATTTGACAATGAAGTAGGCATGGAGCAGGGGACTTAAGAGAGATTAAGGAATCAAAGATGACACTTGGTTGGAGGATTATAGTGTCCTCAACAGGAATAGAACAGTTAGGAAGAGGAGAAGGTTTTGGCAAAGATAAAGAGCTCAGTTTGGGACATGCTAAATGTAAGATTTCCTAGGAACACTCACTTTGAGATGTTCAACAGGAAGTTAGAGATATGACAAGATATGATAGGAAGCATCTGCTTAGGGATGACAACTGAATCTTTTGTAGATGTCTGCATTGTGAAATGGAAAGTACTGTCTGTCTTTCTAGATTGCAAAGTTTGGTCTCTTTTGACTCCTTTTCCTTACCAAAGATATCCTTCATATTCACTTTAACTGCATCTTACCAAGGATGTCTTTTTAAGAACTTTAGAACCGATTACATGATATGGGAGACATTGGCACAGGACCTCTCAGCATGGCATAACTTCATCAGAGGAGTGTGGTGTTCTCTTCTTTTTTATAATATAAGATGGTTCTCTGTGGCAGCAAGTTTCTTGGGGAGGTTTTCTGGAGGCAGCCTTAGTTTCAGTTAAAAGTAATAATCACTCCAAATACAGCCAGCTGATAAAATCCAAATCCAAACCAGCTTTCCTTGGTTCCGAGCTAGTCTTTTGCCTCTAGCTCAACTCTGACTCTTGCCAATCTTCCGAATTGATGCTCCTCCACTCTGAATCTTCAGTGGAGAAGCAAAGGAGGAGAAACAGCCAACCAAGGTGGTGTGAGATGGAATGAATGAATCTGGCTGCGCCTCCGAGAGGGGGCTTCTTCTGAACTGACCTGACTGGTTCACTGCCGCTCTATTTATGCTGGGTGTAAAAGGTTGACTCCTCTGAGGGAGGGATTAAAGGAGGTGTGAATTCACAAAGTTACCAAGTTAACTTTGTGAATCTCCCATACTTGTGAACTTCAATGAGTACTTAAATACATTAGTGAGTTAGAGAATTTGCTAAGTACCATGCTAAATTAGATAATTATTATCTCTATCAACTCTAATGAGTTAACACTTTGTAAGGATTCTAACAGAGAAGGTACTGTGTTTATAAGCAAATAAGGATTTAAATATCTCAAATGAAATATGAGATCCACATAAAGAATCTACCCCAAATCTTTATATAGATTTACTGAGTTTATATTGGTTTGATCAATCTGATCCACTGTAACTTGACTCTAACATAGTGATATCATTTTGATTTCTTCAAGAACAAAGGATAATGACAAATCATCTTACCCAATTAATAATATGAAAAGGCAGATTGTCTCCTAAGGATATTCTTGCTCATAGAAGTTCCTTTCAAGCATTGTATCAACATTCAATATAGATCTATAAGCAGGTGATTCTTTCGTTTTTCTGCCTAGAATCATAAATTAAAAGTTAATTGGGGACATAGATGTCAACACTACCCCTAACCTCCAGCCATGTTCCTTTTAAAATCTGCAAATGTTAAATGAATTGGTCACAGGTCACAGAGGCAGTGAGTGTCAGACACAGATTTGCAATTATGGTTGTACAGTGCTAAATCACAATCCATTTTAAAAATGTTCCATTGGGAGGGAAACAGAAGCAACAAGGAAGATGGGAAAGAGTACTGGTTTGGACCAATTCCCTCTCAAATCTCTTTCAAGGAATGAGAAACCCCAATGTGAGTATGAAAATGATCCATTGACTTGAATCTCAGAGACCCCACAGATCCTCTCAAGCTTAACTTCAAAGATCAGTGAGTTCCTAAGGCTTTAGACTCAAAAACTACCTAAACTTGAAAGGAGGCAGAGAGAGATCAAGGTAAATAAGGGGATCCAATTGCCCTAGGATAGTCTAGGGAAACTGAAGGAAAGGTCAATACAAACATTCAGGTCCCCCCTCTTCAAAATATATTGGTTCTCTGACCTTGAAGGCATCATTAGTGTTTTTCAGTCTCAGTTCACTCATATGTCAATAGGGGCTTGTTGGAATACAAGGGAGGTGTTGGAATACATGGGAGCCACCTGACAGTGACTGTGGGAGGTCCAACCCAGACCTGCAGAATGGATCTCCTCTTGTGAGAGGATGATACAAGGAGACTGAGAGGCAGTTGCTATTCTCTGACCTCTCTGACTGAGAGGCTGTTGTGTTGTCTGACTTCTCTCTTCCCTCTGCCTCCAAATTATCTCATTCCCAGTCCACAATACCTGTGTCAGCAAAGGCTGCCCTGAAACTCCTTCAGATGTTATGACTCACAGATGTGGAGATTCTTAGAGAATTGACTTGTCCCTTAACAGAGGCTAATGTCAGATTTGCCTACATCCCATCATCATCATCATCATCATCATCATAGCTAGCATTTGTATTTTTTTATTTAATAGCCTTTTATTTACAGGTTATATGTATGGGTAACTTTACAGCATTGACAATCGCCAAACCTCTTGTTCCAATTTTTCCCCTTTTACCCCCCACTCCCTCCCCCAGATGGAAGGATGACCAGTAGATGTTAAATATATTAAAATATAAATCAGACACACAATAAGTATTCATGACCAAACCGTTATTTTGCTGTACAAAAAGAATCAGACTCTGAAATATTGTACAATTAGCTTGTGAAGGAAATCAAAAATGCAGGTGGGCATAAATATAGGGATTGGGAGTTCAATATAATGGTTTTTAGTCATCTCCCAAAGTTCTTTCGCTGCGCGTAGCTGGTTCAGTTCATCACTGCTCCATTGGAAATGATTTGGTTGATCTCACTGCTGAGGATGGCCAGGTCCATCAGAACTGGTCATCATCTAGTATTGTTTTTAAAGTATATAATGATTTCTTGGCCCTGCTCATTTCACTCAGCATCAGTTCGTGTAAGTGTCTCCAGGCCTTTCTGAAATCATCCTGTTGGTCATTTCTAACAGAACAATAATATTCCATAATATTCATATATCACAATTTATTCAGCCATTCTCCAACTGATGGGCATCCACTCAGTTTCCAGTTTCTAGCCACTACAAAAATGGCTGCCACAAACATTCGTGCACATACAGGTCCCTTTCCCTTCTTTATGATCTCTTTGGGATATAAGCCCAGTATAGCTCGCATTTATATAGAATTTAAAGTATTTATAAAATACTTTGCAATATGGTCTTGTATCCTAGCAACAGCTTTTAGAGTTGGGTACAATTATTATCTTCATTTTACAGATGAAAAACTAAGGGATATTAAGTTTAAGTGCTTAAGGATAATTAATTTGGCCCAAATTTCAGTAAGTGTGTAAAGCAAGATTTGAACTCAAATCTTCCATAACTTCAGATCTAGGACTGTATAGAGTATGCCTAAGGCCCATTGAGGTAAAAGTAATGACTTTATAATATCTCCCAGTTCACAGTAACTGGAAGCAGAATAACTGGAATCAAACTCCAGGTCTCCAAAGTCAGGCTGAGAGGATGTTGGGGGAGAGAGGGTGAATATATGCTGGCTCTGAAAGTTTGACTCTCTCTGGAAATATTAAAATGCACCTCAGTTGCCATTCAGCATAAAGCAATAGTGGAGGGCCTTTCTGATAACTTTAACCTTGTTATAACAGATGTTCCGTGAACTCAAGTGGAACACTGGCTGACTTCAGAGAGCTGAGAGAAACTCATTCTCTTTCCCATTGCTGCTGCATCAGGGCAATTGAGAAGAGCGGCAGAAGGAGAGGAAGTGGGGGGTAGAACCCTGAGTTCTTCAGTGCCTTGAGAATGGAGACACTGAATGGGAGAGACAGCAAAGCAGGCCCTCAGACAACTTTAGAAACAGAGCAAAAGGCAAGGCAGATACTGATATTTGGAGAGTTGTGGGGGACTCTGGGAGGTGATCTGGAAGAAATCCAGTTGGGAGTAAGGTTTTCAAAGCACAATTTTTGGCAGACTTCCCCCTTTGTACCCACTTTCATATCTTTCCACCAGCTTTCCTAAAGAAACAGTCTATCATTTAGGCTTTTCTTTTACTTTCTTTTTAAAGATAACTTAGAAGTTAAAAAAGCACCATTGTCTTGTAAGCTGTCCTTTTATGCAAATCTAAATTTAAGCCATGAGATATCATACTGTACTGGGAAACATAAAATTTAAAGTCAGAATATCAGGATACAAATCTGAGCTCTTTCTTCTTGATAGACCACGGGGAAGTCACATCATGTTTCTGATCCTCAGTTTCCTCATTTATAAAATGAAAATCTTGGGCTACATAAAATCCTTTCAATTCTAAATCTGTGTCTCAAATTACCTGTTTAAAATGCATCTCATGCCTAAAGAGAAAAACCCCACCTAAAGTGGAGAAGACAATTCAGAAAAGTCAAGTACTGTGTTACTGGTGAGATTTTAATTATTGAGGCTGAATGTTTAAATAAAGTTTTCTACTTTCATTAAGCCCTTTCATAAAGGAAAAATGTATTTGCTAAACCCAACTCCATGTATTAAGAGTAAGACCTAGGAACATGAAAATATTTTCATTTAATAAGCTTTATTTTTTTGTGAAATGAAGCCAGGTTCAGCAAACATATATCTATCCCATTTTGCTGAGGATATCAAGCAAGAAGATTAAAAACAATGTTTCCATTCCCTTTTTCTCAATAAGTATTTCATTTTTGAAAATATATGTAAATTTCACTCATTTTTATAAGGCTTTGTATTCCACACTTTTTATCCCTCGCTCCTTTATCTCCTCCCTCCCCAAAACAGCAGGCAATATGATGTAAGTTATACATATACGATCCCTGTAAATGTATTTCCATATTAGTCATGTTGTGAAAGAAAACGCAAAACAAAAAAGGGAAAACCATGAGAAACAAACAAATAAACAAAAAAGATGAAAGTACTATACTTGGATGTAGTCTTCTTAGTTCTCTTTCTGGACGTGGATGGCTTTATCCATCCCAAGTCTATTGGTATTTCCATTCATTTAGACAAGATTCAGAGACATCAGGTTTGAAGTATATAACTAGTATCCCAATGGTCTTCTAGATAAGAATGATAAAAGTCAAATTGTAACAAAATTCAGCAAGGAATAATGAAAATATCACCAACTTTGGAATAAGAACCCTAGTTTTTAATTCAGTCTTTGATTTTCTTCCCTTCGTATGCCTAGCTTTCTCTGAAAATTCCCAAATAAAACGAAGAGTTTCTCCTTCTATAAAGAGGTGTGGGGAATTGGAGGGAAACCATCATCATCATCAGACATTGTTAAACTGTCCATTTGTTTCACTTAACAGTAATTTTTGTACAGGAACAGACTCTTTGGGAAAGATTATTGAAGAATAACAGCGACTTGTAAAAAGTATAAAATTAAGGGGCAGCTAGATAGTACAGTGGATAGAGTACCAGCTCTGAAGTCAAGAGGACCTGAGTTCAAATGTGACCTCAGACACTTAATATTTCCTAGCTGGGTGACACTGGATAAGACACGTAACCCCAGTTGCCTCAGAAAAAAAAAAAAAAAAAGGTGTAAAATTAAAATTAAATTAAAGCATAAAAGTACTAAAATGATAGTAATAATAACTAGTATGTATATAACATGTTTTAGTCTACAACATTGTTTAATTATATCAGTTTATTGTCACAACAATCCTGGGAGGTCAGTATTATTATGATCCCCATTCTACAGAAAAGGAAACAAAAGACAATAGAAGACCTTCCCAAAGTCTCATAGCTAAGAAGTATTTAAAGCTAGGTCTCCCTGATTCCAGGACCATCCCTTTATTCACTGTGTCATCTCACTGCTCTTTACTGTATTTAAAGGATAAAATGAAGGACAAAAACAAGAACAAGAATAAGAGGAAGAGAAGAAAAAAGAATTGAGGAAGGAGGAAGGGAAAGAAGGAAGGAAGGGAGGAAGGAGAGAGGAAGGGAAATAAGGGAAGGAAAAAAGAAGTGAAGGAAGAAGAAAGGGAAGGAAGAAGGAAGGGTAGAGAAGGAATATTTCCAAGAGATATAATAGTGGATAGAGAATTTGTCTCAGAACCAGGAAAAACCAGGAACCAGCTGCATCTCCACCTCATCCTTGCTGGGTGATCGTGGTTAAAGTGACTTATCTTTTGTCATTCTCGTTTTTTTGTTTGTTGGTTTTTTGTTTTTTTGTATTTTATTTCATGCATTTTAAAACATTCTTAGAAAAGGCCCATGGGGCTCTCCTGCCTAACAGAAGGGTTCATGATACAAGATGATTAAGGACCTCTGGTCTAAAAAGAAGTCCTAACCTTCATTTGTAGGGGAAGATTTCTTACCTATGAGTTCCCTATAGCAATGAAATCACAAGCTGTGTTCACATCCCTAATGTACTATTAAGAAAATCTTTCCAAGATTATGAATCATTTCCTATTTTTTTAATACCAATTGTTTCATATTTGGAATTACAATGAATCATGGATTATTTGAGACCAGGAAATGTGACAGAAAAACAAAGTAAAACATATTATGTTTTGTTTTATTTTAAATGAAAATTAGACTTAGAATGGTGAGAATGAGAGCAAGTTAATGAATAACCCATGCTTCACAGTGTTGTTCATGATGTCAAGAGAATGGCGGAAAAGTCATCTACACTTCTGATTCACTTTATTGGGGTCATGGAAAAAATACCTTTATATTGAAGACAGATGGGGAATGATACACATCAGTGGAATACTTAATCCATGAGATCACAGATTAAGATTATCAATGGAATTTGAAACACTATATAAATATGTACATGTATACATACATATATGCATATATGTTATGTTCATGTGTGTGCATATACGGTGTGTATATCTATATATGTGTTATCTAGTATGTATATATACAGTATATAGCGTGTGTGTTTGTGTGTGTGTATATATATTTGTGGAATAAAGTATTCCTATAACAATACAATAAAAATGTGATTGTATATGAAATAGCAAATCTAGTGTGCACAACTTAATATTCTTTTCAAATATACAAGAAAATCATCTTTTTATTTTAATGGAAATTTCTATTTTTCTTTGTTTCCCCTGCCCTAGAGATAACTATTACACAAATACTACATACAAATGTGTGTAAACATGCAAGTATACATACATACATGTATGTGTAAAGTAAATATCCATATGAAATTAATCCATACATACTTCTATTCAACAATTCTTTCTCTGAGAACAGACAACATTTTTTTTTCATATGTGCTTAAGTGCTGGGTATTTATAATAGACAAAATAATTTGTTCTCTCAAAGTCATTCTTAAAACAATGTTGATGAGACTGCATATAATATTCTCTTGGGTCTGCTCATTTTGCTCTTTATTATTTTATGCAAGTTTATTCATGTTTTCTCCCCAAAAATCATTGAACTCATCTTTTCATGTAGCACAGTAGCATTCCATCACATTAACATACCACAACTTCTTCAGTCATTTTCCAATCCATTTCAAATTCACATTCAAAATTATAATTTCTGTTTGTAAATTTCTCTCCATCTTATTTTTACAATTTTCCTCTTAGCCTTTCTTTTCACCCTATCTCTGTTACATCATTTCCCTTTACAATCTTATTCCTTATTTTACCCTACACTCTAAAAGTCTGTCCCTTATCTATTTACCTCGCTCTTCTAATCTTAATCCACATATCCTTCTTAAATCCCCCCTATAAAATAAACCAAAAATTAATTGGAAACTGAATAGTATAATCCTTAAGAATGACTAGTTGGAACAACAAATCATAGACACAATCAATAATTTCATCCAAGAGAATGACAACAATGAGATAACATACCAAATTTGTGGGATGCAGCCAAAATGGTTATTAGAGGAAAATGTATATCTTTAAATACTTACTTCCTAAAATAGAGGAGAAGATCAATGAATTGGACTTTCAACTAAAAAAAGTTAAAAAAGAAAAAAAAAATAGAACTCCCAATTAAATACCAAACTTGAAATTCTGAAAATAAAAGGAGAGATTAATAAAATTGAAACTAAGAAAACTATTGAATTAATAAATAAAACTGAATTGATTTTATAAAAAAAAAGGTAAACCTTTAGTTAATTTTGATTAGAAAAAGAAAAGAAAAAATCAAATTATTAGTCTCAAATATGAAAAGGGAGAACTTTCCACCAATGAAGAAACTAGAGCAATAATTAGAAGTTGTTTTGCCCAACTATATATCAATAAATATGATAATATAAGTGAAATGGAGAAATATCTAAAAATATTGATTGCCCAGATCAACGATTGTGGAAATAAATTCCTTAAATATTACCATTTTTGAAAAAAAGAAATAAAACAATCTATTACTCAACTCCCTGAGAAAAAAATCTCCACGGTCAGATGGATTTGCATGTGAATTCTACCAAACACTTAAAGAATTAATTCCAATACTATACAAATTATTTGAAAAAATAGGGAAAGGACTCCTAAAAATTCCTTTTATGACACAGATATGGTGCTGATACCTAAACCAGGTAGGATAAAAAACAGAGAAAGAAAATTATAGACCAATTTCCCTAATAAATATAAATGCAAAAATCTTAAATAAAATATTAGCAAAGAGATTTACAAAAAGTCATCCCCAGAATAATATACTGTGACCAAGTAGCATTTATACCAGGAATGAAAGACTGATTCAACATTAAGAAAAGTATTAGCATAATCAACAATTATCAATAGCCAAACCAATAAAAACCATATGTTTACTTCAATAAATGCAGAAAAATTATTTGATAAAATCCAACACCCATTCTTATTAAAAACACTAGATAGTATAGGAATAAAACTAGTTTTATTTAAAATGATCAGTAACATTTATTTAAAAATAATAGCAATAATGTATGATCCTGGGCAAGTCCAAATCACTTTAAACCCAATTGCCTCAGGAAAAAAAAAAAAACCCTGCAAGCATCATATATGTAATGGAGACAAAGTAAAACCATTCCCAATATAATCAGGGGTGAAACATGGTTGCCTACTATCACTATCATTATTCAGTATTGTATTAGAATGTTAGCTTTGGCAATAGGAGAAGAAAAAGAGATTAAAGGAATTAGAGCAGGGAATAAGGAAACCAGAGTATCCCTATTTGCAGATGTTATGATGGTATACTTAGAGAACCCCAGAGAATCAACTAAAAAATTATTAGAAATAATTCACAATTTTAGCAAAGTTGCAGGATACAAAATAAATCATGTAAATCATCAGTATTTTTATATATCACTAACAAAATCTAACAGCAAGAGATACAAAGAGAAATCCCATTTAAAATAACTATAGATATTATAAACTATTTGGGAATCTAAATGCAAAGGGAATGTCAGGAATTTATGAATCCAACTACAAAACAATTTCCATAAAAATAAAGTCAGATCTAGTCAACTGGAAAAATATCAAGTGCTCATGAGTAGAAGGATCAAATATAATAAAAAATGACAATACTACCTAAATTAATCTACTTTAAAAGTGTCATAACAATTAAACTCTCAAGAAATTAGTTTACCAATCTAGAAAAAATAAAAACAAAGCTTAACTGGAAGAAGAAAAGTCAAGAATTTCAAGGGAATTAATGAAAAAAGTGAAAATGAAGGTATCCTAGTTATGCCAGATCTAAAACTATATTACAAAATGGCAGTCATCAAAAACCATTTTGTACTGACTAAGAAACAGAGCAGTCAAATGGTGGAATAGGTTAGGTGCACAAGACAAAATAGTCAATGACTATAGTAATCTAGTGTTTGACCAATCCCCAATATCCCAGCTTTGGGGATAAAAACTCACTATCTGACAAAAACTCCTCAGAAAATTGGAAACTAATATGGCATAAACTAGGCATTGACACACACCTAACACCTTATACCAAGATAAGGTCAAAATAGGTTCAAGATAAGGTCGAAATGTGTTCAATATTTAGACATAAAAAGTCTTATTATAAGCAAATTATAGCAAAGTATAGATTGCCTCCAATATCTGTGGAGAAGGAAAGAATTTGTGGCCAAAGAAGAACTGGAAATCATTATTAAACAAAAAAATAGAAAATTTTGATTCTATCAAGTTAAAAAACTTTTGTACAAACAAAACTAATGAAGACAAGATTAGAAAGGAAGCAACAAACTGGGAAAACATTTTTATATTCAAAGATTCTGATAAAGGCCTTATTTCTAAAATATATAGTGAATTGACTCCAATTTATAAGAATTCAAGTCAATCTCCAATTGATAAATGGCCAAAGGATATGAACAGACAATTTTCAGATAAAGAAATTAAAATCATTTCTAAATCATATGAAAAGTGTTCCAAATCACTATTGATTAGAGAAATACAAATTAAAACAACTTTGAGGTACTACTACATACCTCTCAGATTGACTGATATGACAGGAAAAGACAATGACAAATGTTGGAGAGGATGTAGGAAAACTGGGACAATAATGCATTGTTGGCAGAGCTATGAATGGATCCAGCCATTCTGGAAAGCAATTTGGAACTCTGCCCAAAGGGCTATCAAACTATACATACCCTTTGATCCAGCAGCATTTCTACTGTTCTTATATCCCAAAGGCATCTTAAAGGAGGGTAATGAACCGACATGTGCAAAACTTTGTGGCAACCCTTTCTGTAGAAGCAAGAAACTGGAAACAATGGATGCCCATCAGTTGGAGAACAGTTGAATAAGGTAGGGTAAATGAATGTTATGGAATATTATTGTTCTATAAAAAACAATCAGCAGGATGATTTAAGAGAGATCTGGAAAGACTTACATGAACTGATGCTGAGTGAATTGAGGAGAACCAGGAGATCATTGTGCACAACAACACAAAGAGTATATGATCATTAATTCTGATGGACATGGCTCTCTTCAAAAATGAGATGACTCAGATCAGTTCCAATGATCTTGTGATGAAGAGAGCCATCTACACTCAGAGAGTGGATTGTGAGAATTGAGTGTGAATCACAATGTAGCATTTTCATTTTGTTGTCATTGTTGTTTACTTGCATTTTATTTTCTTTCTTTTTTTTCCCCTTTTTGATTTGATTTTTTCCTTGTGCTGCAAGATAATAGTATAAATATGTGTGCATTTAACATATATTTTTATCATGTTTCACATATATTGGGTTATTTGCTATCTTAGAGATAGGGGAAGTGGGGGGAAAATTGGAATACAAGGTTTTGCAAGGGCTAATGTTGAAAAATTATCCATGTGTATGTTTTGAAAATTAAAAAGCTTTAATAAAAAAAGAAATACATTTCCCCCCCT